>NC_088330.1:30135000-30782500 GCF_036884655.1 Musa acuminata AAA Group
TCACATAGTTCCTCATGGATTATAAGATTCTATACCAATAGACACCTCTTTATACACCTCAACTTAAGTGTATCCAAAAGGAGGAATCGTATACTATTAGACATGATGCGGTCCATGATGAATTTCGTCAACCTACTTGTCTCATTCTAGGGATATGCCCTAGAATCCACCCATAGTTCCTTCACGACATGGACCCCTCTTGTGCCTTCTGGAACTCAAAAACTTTATTCCGTTGTATTGAACTGTCAGGTTTGATTTCACAGGGTGACAGCACTCTTTGTTGGTACACAAGAAAGAAAAAACAAGAGAGATAAAAGGGAAGTTGCATAACCTTCCCCAAAAGAAGCTGCCCACGTAAACAACAATCACCATACTCCGGCCCTTGGAGTCCCCTTTCCTGTTGATCAACCTATTCAGTTCATCCCCAGTTCCAACGCTTTAGAGCTTCTCCAAGTCAAAACTGTGGAGCTATCCGGAGAGTCGATCCTTCTGCGTTCTAATTGATTCTTAGAAAGAGACGTGAAATATATCTACGTGGCTTGGACAGTTGGACTTGCTCTGTCCCCCACGGGACAAGCAGGTGTCGGAACTGTTCCAAGGAGTCGCTCCCCTATAAAAAGCCCAAAGTAAAAGAAGAAGAAGAAGAGCAGATCCGTCGGTAAACAGTGACAACAGTAGCAACAGAGTTTCTTCACCTGCAGGTCCAGAAGAGCAACGAAGAGTCCGCCTCCATGGTTGCAGCTCTCAGCAGTCGCAGAAGGCCCATACCAAAGCGGGGGCAGATCAAGTATCGGGTAGCCACTTCCGCAATAGACTCCGTTGTGTCAATGCTGTGGAGAGCTATTCACCGCAGCCGAATTCTCATCCGTCATCCCCCTGTGAAGGAATTAGAGTTCCACTCCACGTCGCATGGCAGAGATGTGTTGGAGATGAGTATGTATATAGACTTGTTGTCTCAGCCACTATAGACTTGTAATGCTCTAGGACAAGAAGAACCGGGGAAAAAAAAAAAGGTGGATGCAAAAAATTTGAACACAATTCCCTAAGACTGAAAATAAATTGTCAAAAATATGTAAAAAATTTGGTAAGCGAATCACACGACTTATGGATTCAGACCAATGAGAGATGGAGATACGGTTAGCGACGTACGCTTCCTCTAGGACAAACTTGTAATCAACACCGCATCACTTGGAACTGCAGGACAAATAGGAGCCTTTCTGAATACTATGATGGACAGCTTACTGCTGTGTGTTGGAATAAGAAAACTGTTCATGTTATCTACGGACTTAGATTTCGTAATTCTTATAAATGAATGAATGGGTAGTGTCCGTACCGCCAGACAGGATCCTGGCAACACAACATAATACACCGATTTTATATCATGTTCCTGATATTTTGCAAACTTATCTTGAATCTCGAATAAAAACATAAATATTGCAGTTTCAGATACTAAGTACCACTTTTCCTGTGTGGGAAATGTCCGAAACAATATTTTAGATAAGCTATCATGCGATGACTAGTTTTGGACCAAAATCTTCCGGAGAAGGATGATCATGTTCATTACGTATAATTGTAAGCCGATGGAGCCAGATGACAGGCAAGGCAAAAACTTCATGCTCAGTAAGACACATCACAAACCATCAGCATTAGTTCTCCTTCTTACTGTCAGCTTCTTCAATAGCAGAAAGTCTTTCAACTAGCGGAGGGTGGGAGTAGTGGTAAGCCGAATACCATGGATCAGTGTTCATAGCAGAGAGGTTCTCCTCCTGAAAGCAAAAGTAAATATAAAAACAAGAATAATATATCACAAACTATATTGATATTCATGCCTAATCTAGCAAAATAAAGTGGAAAATATCCAGTGATTATGATGCCGCAATCCCTCCATTCACTGAGATAGCACTAATAGCAAAAAGAATATTACATCACTGCTGATCCTTCAGCAGACTCTATCTATTACTTGGTCTTCCTATGAATTCAGCTTTCTTCAACCATAAAAGCTGTCAGGTCAAGATTAGGAAGCACGGACAAAGTGATTTGGGTGGCATATCCATGTCCGTCACGTGCTGGACACGGATTCATCACTGACACAACCGAACATGTCTAGCCTTGTTTTTTTTAATTGTTTTAATTCAGTTGGACATGGTGTTCACATGTTAGACTCGAGATTTCTCAGCGCTCGCGTGCGGAGGCATCGTGAAACCTTCGGAATCTTTCTCCCTCCTAGATATAGATATTTCTTCCTCATCAACGTTAAATACCACTTGTATCCTGCCTTGACCGAATCCTTCATCCACCTCGGCTTCCTTCTTCACTAGTAAAGCCTTCACCCCCACCCTACTTGCAGAAGAGGTGGGCTTTGCCCCCCGCCCCAAGCACCCCCTAGATCACCACCACCCACCGACCACCTTTACTCTTAACTCTCGAGTGAATCAAAGGTTTCACAACATAGTGAACCCTTCTTCCTCGATGAAGCGAAGCCTCTTCCCTGCCCTGAACACCCCTAGTCCACCATAGAGGTCCAACGAAGCTTGCGCCCTAGCAAAACATCCTCACCTGCCCCGAGCACCCCACCTGTGACTCGGTGGCCATCATGTTATCGGGCCCTCGGCCCTGAGCGCCCCACCTGTGACTCGACAGCTCCACCATCGCATGAAGCTTCTTCCTCGATCATTGTGCTCTACCATCACGTGAAGCTTCTTCCTCAACCGTCATGTGTTGCCATTGCACATCGTCATGCAAATTTTCTTCTTCAGTGGCAATGCTTCCTCAATCATTGTAAGGTAAATTACTAAGTCTAGATTTTTTACCGCTAAAAAACACTTATTTCAATTAATAACATATTATTAACCTATTTTATTTTATTTTAGTCTAGGTCTTTTTATTGCTTCTGATTAAATTGTTAACATATTATTAATCTATTTTTTTATTTTTATTTTTTTAATCCAAGTTTTTTTACTACTTCTGATTAAATTATTAACATATTGATGGGGATCAAAGCACCACCACATCATTACGGTGGTCCAAGAGGATGCAAAGAGCTCCAGATAGCGACATCGGAGTCACATAGGCCTAAGTGCCCATGGAGAGATCATCCTATACATATTTTATTTTCTTATTAGATTATAGTAGGATTTGGGCATCCGATATATTTGTATTGGGCTTTGGGCTTCAGCTTGTATGGATGTTCATCCAAGGGTGGACACTTGTCCCCATCTTAAAGTACATGTTTTAAGGTACACATAATAGAGGATCTTGGAGTGGACACATTTCTCCATCTTATGAATCCCTAACCCCCTCTTCTAGAAAGGGGATATGTGACGTTCAAGCAAGGGTAGATACTTGTCCCCATCCTATGGATCTTTACCCACAACTCTTTTAGGAGACATGTGGCACTCATCAAAGGGACATTCATCCTTATAAAAGTATTATAAACCCCACATTTTGGGATAAATGAATGAATGAAGAGCTAAGAGCTTGTAGCTACCAAGAACCTTAAATGAGACACCTAAGGCGAGATTCCTCAAGGTGAGAGGAATCTCTCCTATGGATACTTGTCTCCATCCTATGAATCCCTACCACCACTTTTCTAGGAGAAGGCATGTGGCACTCATCAAAAGGACATTCATGCTTATAAAAGCATTGTAAACCTCACATTTTAAAATAAATGAATGAATGAAGAGCTAAGAGCTTGTAGCTACTAAGAACCTTAGGTGTGATGCTTAAGTGAGGAGAGATTCCTAAAAGGTGAGAGGCCTTACCCTATCTATTCTTTCCCTTTCCTTCCTCCCCACCACCCTTCTTCGCCTCTTCAACCATCACAACAGCACCATCACTATCATAGCATCACTACTACCACCAAAAGGAGCAACAACATCAGCCACCAATTGCCATCAACACAATCCCCATCGACAACCACCACCCTACATGCCACTTCTTCTACCGGGGCATTTTCTCGTTCATCATTGCACCGTCCCAGGCCAAGAGCATTAGATCATTTACAGTTGTGTTAAGGGCTGTTTACGGGAGGAATGTTCCCTACCCTCAAAGCTTAAGCGATGTATTAACTCGAGAAATAGGATAGATCCAGCCCCTTGATTGTATCTAGATTAGGACTAGCTCTTGGCATCGTTTTCAGCTCTTTCACCCAAAGTGAGCCTTCTAAACCCCCTTGTTTTCCTTAGTTATTTTGCACTTTCTTGTCTAGATTTATTAAATCATTGCTCAAACTAATCAAGTCATGGTTGGAAGATAAGTTAACATTCTCATTGCTACCACTTGTCTTTCTCAAGCTCTTTGACTTCATCACCTCTCATTACATCTTTTATTTTGCTCACCACACACCACACCACTCACCCCTACATCACATATTATTAAACTTTTTTAATCTTTTATTTTTTAAAATCTGAGATTTTTTACTGCTTATGATTAAATTGTTACAACAATTTAGTAATATAACAAGATTCTGCTACTTCCCAGTTTATTCTGATTAAATTATTAAATATTATTTGATGTACATAAACTTTATTTTAGATACTTAGATTTAGATGATTTTAATTATTTAAAATTGTGTGATAATATTTATTTATTCACATTATTGAGTCTATAAAATTTAAATATAAATATTATAAATATTATAAAACTCATGTTAATAGACTTTTTTTTTTTAAATAATGTCACTGTATCTGTGTCGTGTCGTGTTGTGTCTATGTAACACTAATTGCAGGACCTGAAAAAACAATAATCCACCGATCTTGATCTACATCCTCTAAAATAACCACATTGAAAATAAAATTTTGAAAACAGTTTTAAACTGTCCACCCTTTCACCAAGTGGTTAAAAGAATGAGTTCAATAGAAACAAATTTACACAGTTTACTTTTTGATCACTTAATCAATTAGGAAATGGGCTTTGAATGTCCTGATTTATTTATTACTTCAGAAGGTTCATCAACTTGAATAATTCAAATCATCTACTGGATCCAGACTCCCTACTGACCAATGTGCTATTTTTTTTAGTAGAAATTGAAAAAAACCAATTGAACATAGCAAATTACTAACAAACCGGCAGGGTCTACCCGTTTGGTATTGTTTCCCACAAAAAATTGAGCAAGCCCCACAAGCATAAAGATTAATAAGACATTATGGTGCAGGACTCTACATGGGAGGCTCCACGAGGATTTTGCAGAACTCCAAACTAGGCACTGCCACACAAACTCAACTCAATCACACATTCTTCATTCAACCACTATTTAGTTGACCTTTTGTTGAAATTGCTGCAATTAAACCTCATATAAGACTGGGAAAAAACTAGATTTTCACCAGAGAAAATTTTATTTATTTTTCCAGCAAAAACTCCCATATCTTTTCATGCAAAATAGTACAATTTCAGTACATGAGACATTAAAAAATTGTTAAAATTTGAGGGAAAAAAAAGAAGAATAAAAAAGCAAAGACATGTTTCCTTCAAACATGAGGCAAAGTATCTATAATCTGAGATATTGCTCAACACAGTTCACCTTGTGAGGTCAAAACATTAAATTTAACCATGAGACTCCCAAATGTTACAATTGATAACCAAAATCAATCTCACAATTATGGTTTGCCCATTTGGACAGATAAAAAGTAGTGTTTGACATGAAGTAATTTAACAAAAAACTAAAACATGAGAGACTAGGTGAACATTAAACAACAAACAACATAAAATGGAAAAAAAAAAGCCTGCAACTTACTTGCAACTTGATGAGGCCTGCTCGAAGAGCTTTGGCATAGCCCAGTTTCTTAGCAAAAGCATCAGCCTAAAAAACATATTAATTACATAGCTTAAAGTATAAGGTGGCACCAAAATATATAATGAAAAGTAGCCAATTCTTAAGTGAGACTGTTGAATATGAAAACATCAATTGCAAAAACTAACATGAAAATATGATTTTGACAAGATCTAAGGTACCTGGAATTCAAATGCCCGGCTTACAAGATTGAGACCAAAATTCACAAGGTGCTGGAGGGGTATAACAGTATGCTGTAATAAGACTCCAGAAATTAGCCAAACATTTTATATATCATAGAAACATCCGACATGATGCTTGCTATATAGACCCATAGTAACAAAGAAATGATAAATTAGCAATAAAAGAGTCTGTTAACTGACTTTTCTAATAACTAAAGTGAGAAAATGAAAATCTACATAAGCTATAACATAAATGGTACCAATGCCATTGCATCATGAAAGGTTAATAGGAAACATATGTTAGATCAAGTCCTTTCTCCTTGTCCTCTCTGATGATTATCATGTTCATAAACAAATATTTTTCTCTCACTTGTTGTCTTTTACAGTGATTTAAAAAGCACTAGGCGCCAAAAGATGCTAAGGTCCAAAAACGCCCTAGGCACTCGCCCGAGCGAAGCGAAGCGCTAAAATATAAAAATATATAATATAATTAATAAATATAATTATTTAAATAAATTATGATATTAAATTAAAAAATCTTACAAAATCACAATATCACATTAACAAAAAAATCTCAAAATTCAAAACAATTACAATAATTTCAAATAAATAAAAATTAGCAGTATTAAAATCAAAATAATATATTATTAATCTAATAAAAAAAATATTGTTACTAGTATACAATTAACAGTATACGGTTAATATATTGTTAACAGTATACTATTGAGTCGATGTGAGAAGAGGTAGCAGCGAGTAACAACAGCGAGAGCGAGAGCGAGAGAGGCAAGCGACGACAGTAGCAGCGAGAAGCAGTAGCGGGAGCGGCGACAATGGCAGCGACAGCAGCGAGCAACGGGAGCGGGAGCGAGAGCGATGAGCGGTGATAGTGGCAGTGACAGCGGCAGCGGCGAGCAACGACGGCGACGGCGACAGCGGGAGCGACGATAGTGGCAGCGAGCAACGATAGCGGTAACAGTGAGCAACGAGAGCAGGAGCGGTGACAGCGATAGCGACAACGGCGAGTGGCAACAGTGGCAGCGGGAGCGACAGCTACGAGTAGGGTTAGGGTTGGGAAGTCGTGAGAGGAAGGCTGATATCGGTGATTTAGTTGGTTCGATTGAACCAACTAAAGCACCGGAGACCGAACCAGACCTAAAACGCTGGTTCAGTCGGCTAGTTTAACCCGGGCGCTCGCCCGAAGCGCCCAACGCCTGGGCTCGGGCGAGCGCCCAGGCAGTGCCTCTTTGAAGTGCGTCGCCTGGAAATGAAGTGAGGCACTCGGGCCTCACCTCGCCTCGCTCAAGCGCCTAGGCGAGTGCCCGAGCGCCTATTGAAATCACTGGTCTCCTACAACTAATCATGCTCTTCTATGTCAACTGATTCAACCAAACATTTGTTTCAAAGTTAAACTACTACACAGGAATCCTTCATTTTCAGCCACTTTTGCATATCTATGAACCTTTTCTTTTCCTACCAAAACGTACCACAGATCTCTGGCTAAAATATGTACCTCTTACTAAACCATACCATTTGTCTCCCACTCACCAGAGCAGTATAGAAGGCGAATCTTGACACTAGACAAGTATCTGATTTTTCAATTTAACTAGACAAATTACAAAAAATATACAATGCGAGCCTTGATGCCATAGTTAGATTGCTCCATTATGACTTGGGTGACTAGGGTTTGAGATAGAAATAACTTATTTCTTGCAAAAGTAAGACTATATACAATAATCCTATCCAAAGCCTGTACTAGAAACCTTATACACTAAGCGAATCTTCTTTTAACACAATATAAAGACAATTACACTAAGAGGGAGCTGCCAAATTTACTATCCCACTTTCTATTATTAAGCATGAGAATCATATATTTTCTGAAATATGAAGTAAAACACACAAAACTACAACAGTAATATTCAACTTTCCAACAGAGCTGTATACTAAACTAAGAAGTTACTATACAAATTAAGTAGATTGGAGTCTATGAATATGAGGTCACCATAAATTATTCTTATTATGCAAAGTTAAGATGACCAAACAGGAAATACAACTTCATTAACTACATTGCAAAAGAAACATGCAACACAAGATTACCTGAAATATAATGAGACCAATAAGTATTGGTTGACTATCAAAGCCAAAACTTTCAAAGAGATCCTTTGAGTTCCTCACTAGTGTGTATCCTCCAAATTGCAAAAATGTGAGAATCTGAACAAAACAATTGATCTTAGACATTAGATGTCTATTCAATCATGATTGCAAAAGGTGATTTATTTTGAGTAGGTGCTTTTGTCTCTTCATAAGAAGAAAAAGGTACCAAGAGAAACATGTAGAAAAAAACAAGAAAATAGTAAACCAGGATTCATGTATTATGTTCTTCAATAATGAAATTTTGAAAACAGACCAAATATAAAGTCCCCAATATAAAAAAATAATTGCCAAATTGTAAAATTTATTTGTGCCTTCTGATCTTGCACACAGCAATTGTGAGAACACTTGTATAAGGTCATGCTCATGGAATGATAATATAATTGTCCTGGCGTTAAGTGCAAAATAACTTATGAACAAATATTAAGAATAAGCAGGAACTCAAGAGTAAATGAGATTTCTAAAGACGAATTTCCCTTATGTGGATATCATGCACAGTATTTTGTGGTTACAATCTTACATAGGAAGCATTACACAACATGTATATCAACTGATAGAACCAAATTCTGACTAAAATGTCACCGACAAAACCTTCCACTACAGCCAAGTTTAAACTCCAATGTAGACAAGAAAAAAGAAAAGTTGAAAGGAAATAAGTTAGAGATACAAGTGAAGACGTTATTACTAAAGAAATTACCATAAAATTAAGCACAAAGAATTCAGTGAAAAACCATGCAGTATGGTAATCAAGAGTAAGCTTTAGAAAAGATGCAAAAAACATATCAGAATGTCATGAATAATTAAGAAACTATATTAGGATCCTTACACAGCTCAAACACATACATGTGATGAATGATAAATTTAAAACCTAGTACATTCCTTATTATTGCACTGAATGAAATAATAATGTGTTTGCCAATTATCCACACTGCACACTCAAATGCCCACACAAATCTAGGAAAAATATGGGGAAATGACACAAGAATTCCAAATTCTACTACAAGGACAATTTGGAGTTATTTGTGTTCCTTCAGATATAGGGGCTTTGACACGTAGGCAATTTGATGCCATGTCAGACCCATCCATGCTGACTGAGTCATCATCCAATAGGGATGATTACTCGATATCAACTTGCTCAATATCAATGGGGACGACGACTTGAGGATGATCTACTCAACCGAAATGGCAGCTGGCAGGTCCTAGTGCCAGTGCGATCATTACATACCTGTAACATCCAATGATTCAGTGCACGACTTCTTGACTCAATGATGGGATACCTCGTGTGACTGATGGAGTTAGTCCCCACTTTGATTCAATGAACGCCCTAACACACTGTAAATTCCTTGACCCTATCTAATATAATCTCCTCTCTATCTTCAAGATCCTCTGAAATGCCCAACTACCTTACACATCAAAGGGCCTTTGTCGACCGCGCCCTCAACATAGCTTTTGTAGTCTTTTGCCCGATACCTCATCTTCTCGACACCCAACATGTTACAAGCTCGGAAGTCGGAGCCGAGATGGATTTGAACCCCATGTGTTGGACAACCATAATCTAACTTATCAAATTGGCGTCAAAAGGAGGGTCAGAACAACCATAATCTAACTTATCAAATTGGCATCAAAAGGAGGGTTAGGACAACCATAATCTAACTTATCAAATTGGCATCATCCTAATACATGACATCACAACACAATCATGCTAAAAGATTATGAGGGACTCAAGAGGACCCTACTCTCTCGAACTTGAACCATCTTGATGGTAGTTGTGAGGAGCAATCTTTTCTCAATTATTGAACACTCAATCTTCAGGCATCTCTTCAATCTTGGAGGACTCCAAGCCTATCACTGTATATGCCTCATGCTTGTAAGCCTTGAGGCATAGGGTCTTTTGAATACAAGTCTTGTTTCTTGAAAGGTCTGGTCCTTCTCATACAACGATGTATCTCTTTGGTGGATTCCTCGTAGTGGTGAGTCCCCAAGTCTTATGTCCCTAGCTAGACTCCTTGGATGGTGATATTTGTATCCCTTGAGTATTTTACATGGGTGGTGAAAACTAGTTTATCCTTCGATCTATTCCACTTATTTTTCTCTCTAACTCATCCATACCAACATCAAATTGGTATCAAAGTAAAGGTTATCAAGGCTGGTCATCGTCAACATGCACTTAATGCCGAAGAACATGTTGCTCGTGAAAGAGATCATCCACACATTAAAATCACAATGAGTTCAGGAGGCATATACAACTACTCCGACAACGTTTGGATCAATATGAGCCATTTTGATATAATGATCCAAAGCATATTTCTAACGTTGGAAGACAAGTATATGTTAATCCTTTTCATCAAAATCAACCTTAGAGATGATTGCATTCCTTCTCATGTATAAAGAAATCATGAATTTGATCGTGACTTCAATTTAAAGTAGATTTTTAGAGTTTGAAGGACGAATGCAACAATATGAGTTTCTTGATTGGGTTAATACCGTAGAAAGAGTTTTCTTATTTTAAAGATGTTCTGACCCAACAAAGTCATGCTTGTCATCATGAAATTGAAGAAACATACCTCTTTGTAGTCGGAAAATCACAAAAGAAGAACAGAACGTGAAGGTAGAAGAAGGATCTTAACATGGAAGAAAATGAAGAGGGAACTTGAGAAGAAATATCTTCCTCACAACTTTTTCTCCGTTTTGTAACTTTAGACAAAAGAAACTTTCAATGGAAGAGTACACAACAGAATTAGAGTTATAATAAACCAAAGGAGCA
Source organism: Musa acuminata AAA Group (assembly GCF_036884655.1). Classification (NCBI taxonomy): domain Eukaryota; kingdom Viridiplantae; phylum Streptophyta; class Magnoliopsida; order Zingiberales; family Musaceae; genus Musa; species Musa acuminata. The sequence continues at coordinate 30,145,862 of NC_088330.1, forward strand.
AACTACTGCAAGATACTTTGGTGGTCTAAGGCTCGAGATTCACAATGTTGTCCAACTACAACCTTATTTGAGCTATAATGATGTTTGTAAATTGCTTTCAAGGTCGAGAAACAATTAAAAGAAGCTCGATGGAGTGGATTTCAATATATAGCTTGTGATGGCATATCCACTCGAGGAGATGTCTCTACTTCAAAGTCTATCCCAACTATTAAATCTACATCAAAGGCGATCTCAAAGGATGATGGTGGGGCTAATTTCAAGCACCCCTCAAGTTCTTTTGGTGAGAGTTTTCGTTAATGTTTCAAATGTCATGGATGGCTTCGGAATGTCCTAATCACAAAATTCACTCTAACTGAGGAATTACAATACAATGGATGAGAAAACTCATACCAATCCAGATCCTACACCAACAAATTGAAGAAATTACCTATGTTGATCATGGACAATCTCATGTGATTCAAAGAAGCTTAAATATTGTTCATGAAGAAATAGAACATCAATGGCTTTGAAAGAATATTTTTCACACCAAATGCGCTTCTCATGGGAAAGTTTGTGATGTGATAATTGATGGTGGCAGCTTCGAAAATGTAGTATCAACTGAGATGGTAAACAAATTAAACTTGAAGAGCGAGAAGCATCCTCAACATTACAATCTTTCATGGCTCCTAAAAGATAACGGAATCAAGGTTAAAATATGTGATCTTGTCTAATTTTCAATTGGAAACAAATATAAAGATGAAGTTTGGTGTGATGTTATTCCTATCGATGCTTGTCGCCTATTTCTTGGGCATCCTTGGCAATCCAATAAGAACTTTTCATGATGATTTTAAAAATACTTATGCTTTCACCAAGGATGGTGTTAAGATTACTTTGGGTTATTCTAAACTGAAAATTACCTCTAAACCCTCCAAGGGAAGGAGAACAATATCTAACTCTTTCTAGGCTCAAAAGGAAGGTCGAGATAAGCAATAAAATGTATGCGCCATGGTTCGTGTTACCAGTCCGAACTAGTGCACCGACCAGCTGTTGATACGATACGTACCAAGCTTTATCGAGCCATACTGAGTGTCACGACACACAATACACGAGGGCATACCAATGTACCACTGGTACCGATCCCCTATCGGACCGGTATGTACCGTCCATACCGAGCAGTACATTGTTGTATGGTGAACGTTGGTATGCACTATTCACTTATTGTTTTGAAGGAGAATGAGGATAGTGGAGATCCCCCTCTCATGATGAAGCATCTCCTAAAAGAATTTCATGATGTTGTACTCGAGGAGATTCCACATAGTCTTCCACTTGTAAGAGACATTTAACACTGCATTGATCTTGTACCTAATGTTGTTATAAATTAATGCAGCTTATAGAATAAGTGGTGTTGTTTTACCAAACAAAACAACCTACAGAATGCGTATGAAGCAGCATAAGAGCTATAAAGATAAGTGGATGAACTTTTAACCTAAGGATTTGATAAGAGAAAGTTTAAGCTCTTATGTTGTACCAGCTCTCTATCCAAAAAAAAGAAAAAGATGGATCACAATGTACATGTGGATAGCAAAGTTGTACATAAGATTACTATTGACTATAGCTTTTCTATTCCTCGTCTAGATGATCTTCTTGACTAACTTCATTGGGCAACTATGATTGTGTTTGGGAACACATTTGCATCTTTAATGTGTATTTGGAGAAAGGGGCTTGAGTAAATGTGCAATTGTAGAATGCTTTGAGTATTTGGTAAACGATAGATGAAAATTATATTTTAAATATACATTGAAATAAGTATTGTTTGGTATATATTTCAAAAGTTCATTAAATTTATATGACAAATTTACCCTTCTAATATTTTTTATATTTACTCAAAAGTGAATACATATTTTTCATTTAAATTAGTAATTATATAAATAAAATAATTAAATGCATGTATGTAACCTTGCAAAAAATTACATATGGCCTAGGTATATAATAAATAAAAAATATAATCATATAATGAATGTAAAATAACCTTTGGAAATAAATAAATAAAATTTTAACTTAAAAAGGACATAGATCATGTTGGCTTTTCACTAAATCATGTTAATAATCTTGTGATCTTAGATAATGTCATAGGGTACTTTGGAAATTTCAAAGATTACGTTAGCATCCTACAAATGCTAAAATGCTAATGCTACCCAGAAGCAACATCAGCATTTGTGAATTTGCAATGCAACATCCAAGCCAAATACGATTTGAAAAAAAATTACCAACCACACTTCACATTTATGCGCATTGGACCCTCGATGCATATTTCAAGTATGTTCCCAAATGCACCATATATTCTTTGAGATTGATCTTCGCATTGTTATCATAAAATCCATATAAGACCTGGATATGAATAGAAAGCAACATTCAAAACAAGGGATGGTCTCTATGAATAGATGATAATGCCTTTTGGTCTCTCTAATGCTCTTAAGACATTTACCTCGTGAATCATATGTTTAGACTTCTTACTAGAAAATTTGTTATCGCATACTCTGATGCAATAATGAGAAGCAACATCTACAACAACTTCGTAAGATTTTTAATACTTTATGAGAACAAAAGTTATTTGGTAATTTGAAGAAATGCAGATTTTTCACTGATAGACTTAATTTTTTGTTATATTGTATCTAAAGATGAAATCAAAATGAATCCTAGCAAAATGGAAGTTATCTTGAATCAGCTTACAACAAAGACACTACATGACATTTGGGGCATTCATGGTCTTGCCACTTTTTATCATCAATTTATAAAAGGATTTAGTTCTATTGTAGCTTCAATCATTGAATGCCTGAAAGGAGATGATTTCAAATGGACAAATGATGCTCAAAAGAGCTTTAAGATTATGAAAAGCAAGGTAACTAAAGCTCTTATCCAAACACTCCTAAAGTTCGACAGTTTTTGAAATTGAATGTGAATTGTTGTTGTTCTTAATTAAGAAGGTAAACCAATTGTGCTCTTTAGTGAAAAGTTAAATGACTCTTACAAGAATTACTCTACTTCTAATAAGTATTCTGTAATCAAATCAAATATTTAACTTAGGAATTAATTTTTATTTTCTTACTTACCATTGTAATTTAGAAAATATTAATCTTATTTTCTTGTTTGTCATTGCGAATTAGAAAATGACTATTAAGCATTCCAAATAAGATAATATCAAATTTGTTAGTTTATTAAATAGAAATAATTCACATTAAATAAATATGAAAATTAAGATAAATTTCTTTTAATAGAGGCTCACCTCCTCATATTTAAAAGGAGAGATTTCTCTCCCTCGTTCCTCACCTAGCCGAGCCCAACAGCAGAAGGAATGAGGAGTTACATACTGCCGACGAGAGGTAGGTTTCCCTACCTTTCTTGAAAACAAAAGTTTTTATTTTGATTCCTTAAATGTTAAAATTTTTATAGTTTGAAAATATTTATCAATTTTTTTAATATCAGAATACTTATTGTTGGATTAGGATATATTATCTGAAGTTTTTAAGGGATTCTTCAATCTTCTTTAAAGGTTTCTTAAGATTTAAATACACTGAAATTATATATGTTTTATGTATTAAATATATGATATTTGATTTTTCATATTTGGATTAGGAATATTATTTTCTCGCATTGCAATTTACCTTTTAATCTTATCTGGATTAAAATATACTATGAGTAATTCAAAAAATATATTTCTTAATCCTTTAATTATTTAAATTTTTATTGTTAGATTATAATATATTATCTGAAAATTTTTATCCCTTTTAAAATTTAGAATATTATTGCTTGATTAGATCATGTTGAAATTATTCATATAATAGGTAGTGAAAATATGATTTCTAATTCGTATTAAATTAAGAATTGTCATTTCCTTGAAGTTTATCTTTCAATAAATTCTTTAATCTGTTGTTATGTTTTAATATATTATTATTAATGAATATATATTGTCATAATTCAATATTGATGAAATTAGATAGGCATAGGGTTAAAACAGCCCGCAAACTAGGCTCAACCCATAGGTCAGGCCACAACCCATTGGCTAGGTCCAATCAACAGACTAGGCCCAACCCGTCGACCAGGCCTAACCCGCGGGTTAGGCCCTAGCCCGTAGGCTAACCCATCCCAACCCAACATGGGCAGTCATGAGCGATACATATGACCAGTTCATGGGCCGAGGTTGGCCCAACCTACTATGGTGCATGCACAATTATATGCAATGCACATGACCAGTATATGAGTTGGCCTAGCCTAGTTCAATATTATGTAATTGTTGGATTTAAGCCCAAACGTTGATTGAACTAAACCAGACTTGATTAGTCTAAATTAATTCAGGGTGATTTCGAATTTGTTTGACTTATTCAAGTCGATTTAACCTAAATTGAACCTAATCTAGACCAAATTATACTAGTCTAAGGTGGTTCAAGACTAGTTAAATGAGGATCAGAGATCAGTTCAGTTAGGTTCTAATAAATTGAGTTTAAATGGGATCGATTAAACTAGGGTTCAAGTCAATTGAGGGCTAATTTATATTACTCGATATTGATGACATTTGAAAGAGATGTTTCAAATGTGTTATTTCATCCCGATATAGACATGACTAGTGTGAAATTATGTTATTTCCCTACCGACGGCAGGTAGAGCGATTCCCTTCGAGGATTAGCGGGCCGTCAGACGTGGCAGTTGGACGATTCCTCTATCCGCTATTGAGAGTGCGATATGAGTTTGCCTCAATCCGATGTTAGGAGAATACAAACTCATCCCATAGGATTAAAGCCTCTCTATCCGCTGTTGGGGAAGTGCTCCTTCGGGTATTTGATATAAGCCAATGGGATGATTGATTTTTGATCATGTATTCATTTTGAGTTAACTTTTGGGGTTCCTACTCAGTGTTACTGAATTTTCTTTGTTCTTGATTTTCAGAATAGCCTCCCACTAATACTAAATCGGATTCCAGTGGAGAGCGAACCTTCCTCTACCGTTAGGTAGAGCCACTTGGATGATTCATCGAGTTAGCATCACTATGTTTACTTTTTCACTTGTGATTTGACGAATAATGAATTATAGTAAATGTTTATAAATTATGAATAATATGATGTTCATCTACTTGGCTCTGAATGTGTGGAAAGATGTGATCTTAAAAAAAAAAATCCGGGATGTAACATATTCTATACAACTTATTAAGCTTTAAATTAACGAAATCATTAGCTACTTCCAAAACCATTTGTGCTTTACTTTCATCATAAAGCTTTGAAATATCTTAATAGCCAACCGAAACTCAACAGACAAAATGCTACATGGAAAGAGTTTTTACAAGCCTATAATTTTACTATCAAGCACAAGTCTGTTGTTAAAAAATATTGTTGTTGATGCTTTAAGAAGAAAATGCTCCTTATTCAATTGTAATTAAAGGTTATGGGGTTTGAAATCCTAAGAAAGCTTTGCAAAGATGATACTTATTTCAAGGAAACTTGGGATAAATGTGAAAGTGGCGATCACAATCAGTTCCTACTTCATGATGGTCTGAATGTCATAGTTCAGAAGACAATATAAAGTGAACAAAGGTTGAGCGATTCCCATATATTGGGAAGGAGTTGACCCTTGAGCTCCACCATTGGACCCTTTGATTGCCCAATGATTCAACCAGACAACTAGTTGCGGTAGTAGATTGGCCCAGCGAAATTGTTCCACTAGGATTATGATCTCCTCGGATCCAGACACATTGGTTAAGTACCGACGTGGAGCTCCTCAATTGGCCCCACAATAGTTGATTATCAGGTAATCATCACGAATTGTAATCAAATCGAATCAGACGTTATAATCAAAGTAACATGTATGTAAAAAACTAAAGCAACAACGATAAATTGCACATATGGAGTTGAACCACCACAGCACCAATTACTCAAGCCGAAACCCAAAGCGACAAAATCTTACGGCTCACGTGACAACGAAATGAGAAAATACACGACATGATCGAATTCAGCCAAAAGGAACCTCGACGATAATGCAATCGAATCTGACTATAATGCATCCCTCGATAATGATGCGATCAAAGCCGACCATAATGCATCCCTCGATGATGACAAGGTTAAATCTAACCATAAAGTATCCCTCAATGAGGACACAACCGAATCTGACAATAAAACATCCCTTAATGACAATGCGGCCAAATATGACCATAAAGCATCCCTTGACAATGACGTAGTCATATCCAACCATGGAATGTCCTCAAACCATAATGCAAACAAATCTAGCCATAGCATCATTCGACAATATCGTGATCAAAGTCAAAACATCCAAACGCGCAATGAATAAGGTGGACCGATAGCCCACAAACACCCCCCTCCATGTGCCTAAATACAATGGGGGTAGAAGATTTTGGGCCTCAACACAAGCAATCCAATGTCACGTCATACTCATATGTATACTTGCCTAACAGGCACGATGGCTAAATCATTATCTTATCGAGATAATTACTTGGTACCAATGGAGACGATGGCTCGATGCCAACAAGGTCTACTAGATCAGAATGACAGCATGACGATTTGACGCATGAATTCTCAGCTCAATGATGATCAAATGACTCAAATATCTCATGTAACTATTCATGGAGTTAATCTCCACTCTGATTCAATAGTCGCCCTGACACACTATAAAAGACCCATGTGCATCCTTGATCCTATCTATGAAAATACTTGTTTTCTCTCGAATCCTCCGAAATTAGCTACTTAGGCATCGAAGGAGTCTTTGTTGGGCATATCCTCGACATAGTTTTTATAGGATCTTTATCGAATCCTTCGTCTTCTCAACACTAGCGATGACCATGGTTCGGTTCAAAAACGGAACCAAAACCAATCAATGGTTCTACGATTCTAAACCGAAACTTAAGGAGCAAACACTAGAACTGGAAGGTTCCAGATCAGAAACTGAATCAATAGAAAACAAGACATTCGCCAAATAACCATTGTGAAAAAAAACAATGGCCAAATTTTGAATTTATGAAAAAGATAATTTTGTCCTTTCCAACAACTAAATAACGACTAATTAAAAGGATATTTTAGGAAAGAAAACACAATAAAAAATGTATAAATACCTCCCTTCATTTCATTCTTCTCCATAACAAATCACCTCGAATCCTCTCAATCTCCCTATTTCTCTCTAATTACAATATTAATTCCTTGTTCCCCTTAATTTTGTACTCCCACTCTTAATTCCCTACTTCTATTCTTAATTCTTCTCTACTTGTATTAACTAATTTTACATAAAACTTTCCAAAACAAGTGTAAGTTGAATATCTCTAATTTCAACAAGCATGTATATGGAGGAAATTTTTGATTGTACAACCAATGTTTTTAATAGGCGCCTAGGCGCTCGAGCAAGGCGAGGCGAGGCAAGGCTCGAGCACCTCGTACAGTATCCCGATGACACGCTTCACTGAAGCACCACTTGGGGGCTCGCCTGAGCCTAGGCATCAGTCACCTCAAGTGAGCGCCCAATTGATTGCCAATGAATCGAACCAGAATGTGACCTCTGGTTCAATTGAACAATAACTTGGTTAGGTCAATCGAACCAACTAAACCCAAACCCCCCTCCAGCAGCCCCGACCCAATGAAACCCTAGATTCTCGCCGCCTAACCCACCTCTAGTCCGTCGCCGCTATCGTCATGCATAGCTCCCTCCACCACCAACAGACAAATTCGAAGCTTCCTCCACCGCCAACAAATAGGTCCGAAGCTTCCTCTGTCGTTGCTACTATCATGCACAACTCCCTTCACCATCGAGGGACAAGTCTGAAGCTTCCTCTGTCGCCAAAGAACACATCCGCAACTTCCCCCGCCACCACTATTATCATCCAAAGCTTCCTCTACCACCGCTGCCTTCATGTGCAGCTCCCTCCGCCATCGAGGGACAGGTATGAAGCTTCCTCCGTCGTCAACGAACACATCGGAAGCTTCCTCTACCCCCGACACCATTGTCTACAGGAAGCCGCAAACTTGCCCCCAACCGGCAAGTTTATTTTGTCTTATACGATTTTTATAATTTCACTAGTTAAAACAATATCAACAAACTACCAATTTGATAAAATTTAAATTAGTTGACCTTGCACCAACAGTTCCCTCTAATCTATAAAGAATTTAAATTAGCTTCCATAAGAAATATTAGATAATATTTTATTTTATAAGCATATTTATCAATCATAATATATATTTTTTCTATTTTAATATTCTAGAACACCTTGTTTCGCTTGGGTAAGTGCCTAACGCCTCGGGTGTTTTGGGACCTTGGCACCTAGCATTTTGAAAAACACTAGTGCCAACCAAAGAAAGTCAACATTTTACTTTAGAGGAAGAATATACAACAAAAAAAAATCAAGATAGATTTCTTCAAGGTGAAGTTTAAGAAGATAAGAAATTTCAATAACTCATTTCAGGTTATTTACAACAATTACATCCATAATTTTAAATTTAAAGAAAGTGGTAGGTTAGTGACATTTAAAAAGCATATTGAGAAAAAGCATCCTACTTAATGTGAGTTTTGACAAAACCCAAAGTCAAATTTGTAAGGATGCAACCTCTAACCCTTCTAAAATATTTCATTTTACTACTAAAAAAAATAAAGAGAAATTAGCAAGATTTATTTTTGTTGAACACCCCTCTATCAGCTTTGATGAAAAATTAGATTTTGTAAATTATTATCAAAATCATTTAAATCTTGTTGCAAAACATATTCCTATGAGCACTCTCAGATGCACTATTCACAAGTTTTATTAAAAAATTTAAAATTTTATTTCAATCTTTTGATGGGCATGTTATTTGTAGTGATATTTGGAATGATCATTGGCAAATGCATTTTTAATATAAGTTTTAAATATTAGAATGACAGTGATTAGACCATACAAAAGAGAGTGATTGTCTTTAGAGTTTTTTATGAAAGACATACTGTCAAAAATATTTATAGAATGATAAAAATTATTTTGGAAAACTATAATTTTATTTTAAAATTCTTTTTTTTATAATGCATCATCAAATACTTCAAATATGCTGCATCTACTCTTGAGTTGGAAGGTTTGTCAACGGCTTTTGATGGTATTCTTTTTATGTTAGATGTGCATGTCCTGTTTTAAATTTGTCTATAAAAATATCTTAAATCTCTTGATATTTTTCTTGGCCCTATCAAGCTAAGCAATTTCATTTTTTGAATACATCCACAAGTAATGAAAGAATGGGCAAGATTTTGCAAATTAAATGTCAAAAGACCCAAAGATTTCCAGGTCCGATGGAATACAACATATGAATTGCTTAATGAGAATTTTGAATATAAATAATTATTATGTATTTTTGTTGTAAACATGAGAGGCAAGTGAACTTTGATATCCTCATCATTGAAATGTTCGTAAAAAAAAAGTTTTAGATGTTTTCAATGTTTTTAATAATGTTAGTTATACTTTATCTAATGTTTATTATCCTACAAGTTGTTTAATTATAACTGAATGTATTAATGTTATTGGTGTTTAGGAAAAATATATAAATCATAATGAGTTGAAGTTGACTATCAAAGCAATGAAGACTATTTAGTTTGTTGCTTTGTCTTATCCACATTGTGGATTAGATTATTTGCATGATTATTTAGGCACTTACTATAATTGTTTATATTTAAATATTGATAGAGTGAAAAAATGAACCAAATTAGAAAAATGGTCATTGACTTACATGACGGTCATTTATAATAGACAAATTACCCCAACCTTCTCAATCTATGGATCAAGTTGGTGAGTGTGGTAGAACTAGTAAAGGGCAACAATTATTATTGCAAAGGCAAAAGATACAAGGGATTGAGATACTCTAACTTCGAGCTTGATATTTATCTAATCACTTCTTTTGAGTTTGGTGATAGATGTACAGTTTTAGATTTTCCAATTCTACCAATTTTTGCTAAACAAATTTTAGCAACTCTCATGTCAATAGAGAACAAGCTTTTAGTGCTAGGATGTATCTTGGACGAAACTCATTCGAGTATAACCGTCGAATCCATTGAGGCCCAAACATGTGTTGATGATTGGACCAAACCGGAGCAAAGGAGGTATTTGATATATCAAACGAAGGAACAATTGGAACATGAATGAGATAAGAGGCTACTTAATTTATGTATACAAAACTACGTGAGCTTTGATGAAAATTAAAAATTAAGAATTAAACATTAATGGAAACAAAATTAAAATTAAAAAATAACGATTCCTCAATCGAAACTAGAATTGCCTAGAACCATTATGGTTCAAGTTCCATTTTCAATGGGACCTAAACCGATGATTCCAGAACCATGATCAGGCCTACCCAACAGCCAACCTGTGACAACCTCGAAAGTTAGACCCAAGTTAATTCCCAAACCCCTAGGTGTCAAACAACTAAATCTGACTTATCACCTTCCAATTTGACACATTATATTAGCCATAAGCATCTCTCTCTCATTCTGCTATAGTTGCATCAATTGACAGAAGAAAAAAACTTAGTGAATCAGGACAACACAACCAATTAAGTCAATGCTAAAATCATGATCGAGAAATCCATAATCTTTTTGTCAGTACAAAGAGAAAAGATACAGCAAAAATATTAAAAAGAGTAAATCTAGAGTACCTGAATAGCAATGAAAGAATACATTGTGTGATTCAGTTTCCAATGTCCAAGTTCATGGGCAATAACTGCAACTACTTCCTCCTCATTTTTGCACTGTAGATGTACCAGAGATGATGAGACTCGGCATTTCACACTATCAACTCATCAATAAAGAAATATATGTAGCCATGCATCAAAAAGTTATATCAAGAGAGTGAGGTTCAGATACAACTTATACATAGCAGAGAGAATAACTGTTAAATTAATTGTAGCACTCTGCAACATTACTACAAAATAAGGTTTCCAACTAACTGGGAACACAAACCATACAAGTCAAAGCAACGGCTAACTGCTTTGGGTCAACATGAGGCCAAGATTTGAATGAAAGTGTAATACCTCAGTCCCCAATCTGATTACTCCTGCATCTGCTATGGGCAATGCTTTTCTATATGAGTTACAACCAACCGACCCCCAATGTGTGTTCTCCTTTTTTAGGGTATAGTTATGTGATTTCGGGCTCAAGATGTATCAAATGTGGTATCAAAATAACAACCACTCGTGATACATAACACATTAGGGGCCATTGTGGATTTTGGTGAATCTCTAATCTGACAAAGTTGCATGGTGGGTTATAAAATCTCCAGAGGGTTCATCGTACCATAATAATAATATACTGCTCGATACGAGCGATACATACCAATCTATTAGGGGATAGGTACATAGACCACCCTGCACCATATGGTATATACTAAAAGGCTTTGTATTGCCCGATACAAGCCTATACCGTTCGGTAACAGTCGAAATCCAACCATTACCGACTTATACCAATTGATAACAATCAAATTTCAACCGTTACCGACAAATGGCTCAAATTTGACCCTTTCCAATGGTTAGCTCCATTTGAAAGGGTTTTTTAACCCTTTCCTTCTCCTCTTTCACCCCCTTTCACTCTCTCAATCTCTTTCTCACTCACTTATTTCTCTCATTCTCACATTTGCACTCTTAAAACTTATTTAAGCTACGATTTATGGATTAGATCAAGCTTGGGAGGCTAATTAGGGTGAATTAATACATAAGTTAGAGGAAGAACTATCTATTCAAAGGTATATTTATAACTTCTTAATCGCATTTAGCAACCCGCTCGGTCCAAAGACATGACAACGACATGGACAGTAGTTCCTCAACCAACAATGGCGACGATGATCGGGGGTCGATAGTCCCGTCTACACAATTTAAGGGTGGTGCATGGATCGAGAAGTAGTCTTTTACGCAGCCACCCAAGATTCAAACCGTGGAGCTGGATGTGATAGTTAGTAATTCTTCTCCTAGTAGCGATGATAGTTGGTTATTCTTTTTCGAACAGTAGTACGATGATCGATCTTATGATACGAAGCAACAGATCAGTGACGAAAGCATAATTCCGACATTCTCCATGCTCTGCACAGATACATGCCACAATTGTACTTGCCTCAGGAGATGCCTCGAACACATGTGGTTCATGACAATCAAACTACGACCATCACCATATTGATGCACCAATAGCATACGATGTATCAGTATACTATGTCCTGGGATTAATTTCAAGATGGGTCCGACAAACATATCAAATTGAGATACAGATACATAGAATCGAGAATCCCAATCCACCACTCGTGGAGTCCCGTCGTTCTTTTCTTTTTTGTGGTAAAACCAGGTATATCCATCAATCGATTACTTGATTCATTTGAATCTTAAAGTTCAAGTTGTTTGACAAATAATCTAACATTTCAAGTCATTTCTCTGTAGATAATTCAATAGTAACGAATGGATAGTTCAAGGCGTACCAAAAAGCTACTCCTCAAAGCTCAAAAAGAAATATGTGCAACTATTATTTCCTAATTTAGATTATTTTTTCTAAAATTATACTAAATTTATATTTATTTCTAACCTAAAAACCCTAATCTAATTGTTTTCTTCTTTTATGAATTTTTAGAGTTATTTTCGATCATTTTTCCATACCGTTAGTATGCCCCGCCGTACTAACACACGATATGTTAGCATGGAGCGAAACGTATCGTACCATCGACCAATTGGTACATCAATAAGGCGAATCTTACTCTAGACCCTGTATTACCTGCAGAGTCTTAGACTTTCTATAACGTGTCTAACTTGACAAGGATATCAAGAATTTAAGTCGGAGAGATAGTAATACCTAATCTCTAATCTGGCTGGTCTCATATAAGTTCTTAGGTAAGCTTTAACTAGAACATGAGCTACAATCCAATCTAACCAGGTTGTTGGGAATTTAAGTGGGACATTGTTGTACCTAGATCTTCAATCTAATCAATCCCACGTCATTTCTTAGCTAGGCTTGGACTAGTACATGAGTCAAAATCGACCCTCATCTTGTAAATACTCCTTTTTTAGGGCATAGCCAACGTCATTTTGGGCTCAGATTAATAACAACAAATATGGGAAAGTAATGATTTAAATAGGCGCTCAGGAGCTCGCCTAAGCGCTCGGGCGAGGCGAGGCGAGACGAGGCCCAAGCACCTCGTGTGTGGACCAGGTGGCACACTTCAATGAGGCATTGCCTGGGCGCTTGCCCGAACCCAGGCACTAGGCGCTTCAGGCAAGCACCCGGTTCAATTAAGCGAACCAAACTGATTTTAGTCTGATTCGATTCGTAGTTTCTTACCTAAAAATCCACGCTTCACACTCGTACGACCTCGAGGAACCCTAGCGCTACTTTTGCCTCCACCATCAATGCTTTCTGCCATTGCCTCCGCCGCAAACGTACCAGACCAAGCCTTCCTCTGTTGTCGACGGACGAGTCTGACGACCCTCGTAGCTTCCTTATACTATCACTTCCTTCCACCATCGAGGGAGAGGACCGCAGGTTCCTCCGCGACAGACGGACGCCCTCTAGAGCTTCTGTCACTGCCGCTACTACTATCTGCAGCTTCCGCCGTTGTCGCTGCTGCTGTCCGTAGCTTCTGTCGTTACCACTGCTGCTATCTACAGCTTCCCTCGTTGCCGTTGTTGCTGTCCACAACTTCCACCACTGTCGTTCACAGCGCTACCGCAACTATTTTAAACTAATCCTCCGCCACTGCTACTTTCACCCTCTATTACCATTAACATTCCCCCCCCCCCCCCCCCCCACCCTCTCTAACTTTAAGTAATATACTATTACAGTATAATTTTAATTTAATATCATATTTTTATTTAAATAATTATATTTTTAATTATATTATATATTTTTTACATTTTAATATTTTAGAGAATTTTTTTCTCCCCCTATAACTTTAAGTAATATACCGTTAACAGTATATTTTTAATTTAATATCATATTTTTATTTAAATAATTATATTTTAATATTTCAGAGTGCCTCGAGCGTTATGGGACCTTGGCACCTTTTGACGCCTAGTGCTTTGATCACTGTGAAAAAACATACCCTTTGAAAGTTGGATAAAGAAAGGAGCCTACAAATCTAACGGTTCCTAGTAAACACAAGGCATGGTAAATGAAGTTGACACATCAAGAAATAATTTCAACAGCAAAGTGGAATTCACTAAGAGGTCAAAAGATGCCAAGTGTTTGTGTACTTCCAATCAAACTACTGAAAAAATGTCATGACATTTAAGTGTTTCCACTTAACCTTTCACACAGGAAACAAACAATGGTTTTACCAATAATGTCAACAAATACTTATCTTCAGAAGCTTCTCAAAATCAACATGTTCAGAAGACAAAAGAACGTCGCAGGATTTTCATGATAAACAAATTTGAATAAATTCTTGTATACAGCAGCATAGCACAAAACTAAGAAAATGAGCACTTATAAGTTCTTGACAAACAATGTAACAATGTGATGTTTAGTTTGAACAGTTCTGATACAGAAAAGTTATATGTTCTGATACAGTATTGATGTGTTAGTACATGCCTAACAAAGGGAGGAAAAAAACATTTAGAAAAATATGTGGACAGTGGGTGGGATGTATGTGCAAATGAAGCTTATATGTTCTAAGCTAAGATGTGGGCAAAGTAATCCCAGACCTAAAAAACAAAAGGCTTTAGAATTTGTTCAGTTGCGGTAAGCAATCCAGACAAACTTTGCAGTGGCTTACGTTATCAAAGGAGCAAATTGAAGTTTGTCCCGTGTTCATTATAAAGGAACACTGTTTATTCCAGTACACCCATGAAGACAAATGTATCCTTAAAAAAGGCATATAACTCACTACATTCAAGAACATATAGACACCTGTTTACACTACAAATCCTTAGTCATTTCTCAATGGTTACCATGTAGCTCCTTTTGGAAACAGTATTATGTACATGGTCTTTTGATCATTTCTTAGTCACACCAAAGGATATTGGCAGCAGTAAAAGTGCACCAATTTTGTAATTAAACAAACATTAAACATCAAATCAGAGCAAACCTGCTGAATCAACGTGTCATAAAGAACAATGCGTTTGTTGTTGAAAAATCCATACATATATGCCTGTTGAGTAGAAAAAAACATAGACAACGGGTAACACAAATGTAATAAACTCACAAAATATATAGCAATGAGAAATCATTCAGGGAAATTGTTAATGACAATGTGATAAAATGATAAAACAGCAGTAATGACATTTAAATTTCTGAAACCACTTCTATTTCTGTTAATTATTCTAAGTTGTTCCAGATAAGCTCTGCAGCATAAAGAAGGCTTAATATAAACAAATGAGAAAACAAAAAAAAATCCAGAAAACGATATGACAATGAAATACATCATCCAAGGAGCACTATTGATTGGTGAGTAGATCTTATAACCTATAGGTTTCAGGTTGTTCATATACAGCACCAAATAAAAAAACAAAGTCAAACAGCAACTTCTAATGTAACATAATAACAACCTCTAATGTAACATAATAACTTGCAATTTGAAACTGTATGAAACATCAAACACTTCATGTGCCGGTTTCTTTTTGAATGCTGTGATAGTTTCTAGCTATTACTTTTATACATTCATGCACTTTTATGAACATTATATCTCTATTGATCAAGTGAATACCTCAGATGTTGGAAAGAAGGTCCTATTATATAGGCAAAATTCATGTGTCCCCTTTTATTGAAGAAAATGAGACAGCATTAAGGAAAGGTTAACTTGTTCCCAACACTGACCGAATCATTTAACAACATTGCTCAATCATAGAAGAGCTAAGTGTTAGTGCCCATCTAACAAATATGACCTAGGACACATTTCATGGCATTTATTCAGTCCCAGATTGCTTGAACAGAACGCTGAAAAGCTTGAAAACAGAACCACTTCGATATGTATTAAATTATCTAAACACAGATATTGGGAAACAGCACTAGATAGTATTGCTGCAAAAGCCACTATCTGGTTGTTCCTGCAATTTAATCAGACAATTAAATCTTGATATCTGGAACCCTTAGATGAAACTTAGCAACAATACCACAGCAAAAGAGAGCATAGAAGAATCTTACACAGGAATACATATTTTTTTAGCAGATTTATCTAACGACCCTCCTTATATAATTTGTTTATGCAGTAAAACGTAGCAATACTTTCCAGTAAATCACAGAATCAAAGAATTTACAGAGTTGATACTTGATAGAAAACTGGCAATTCTCAATTCTTGAGCTGCTATATATGGCTTTTCTGACTGATGCAAGTTGGTTGTCATCTTTTAAAGACAGGGCATCCAAATATTGCCAATGTACGGCTAGTGTTCAATCAAAGAAGAGCTAAATGTTATTGTCCATCTAACAAATATGACCTAGGGCACATTTCATGGCATTTATTTAGTCACAGATTGCTTGAACAGAAAGCTGAAAAGCTTAAAAACAGAACCACTTCCACAGGTATTAAATTATCTAAACACAGATATTGGGAAACAGCACTAGATAGTATTGCTGCAAAAGCCACTATCTGGGTGTTCCTGCAATTTAATCAGACAATTAAATCTTGATATCTGGTACCCTTGGATGAAACTTAGCAACAATACCACAGCAAAAAAGAGCATAGAAGAATCTTACACAGGAATGGATATTTTTTTAGCTAACTATCCTCCTTATATAATTTGCTTATGCAGTAAAACCTAGCAATACTTTCCAGTAAATCACAGAATGGACGAATTTACAGAGTTGATAATTGATAGAAAACTGGCAATTCTTGAGCTGCTATATATGGCTTTTCTGACTAATGCAAGTTGGTTGTCATCTTTTAAAGACATGACATCAAAATATTGCCAATGTACAGCTACTGCGCATAAAAGCATTAAGCACCATAACCACTTCCCACCAAAAAATTTCTTCATTGTAAAAAATGCATGACTAATTACCATACAAATACTAATAAATATTTCCCTTAATCTATCACCATTGTAAAACACAAAACAACATATTGATCAAGCCTAGGAATAACAGAACCTATATAAGATACCAAAGTTCCGATGTTACAGAATGATAAATTTTCCACCATTGGAATCAATGTGTCTGTCTTTCACAATGAAAGAGTTCATCTCGAACGATACATATCTGAGTTAGGCATGTACTAACATCAATACTGCCCATCTTTGAAGATCAAATGAGAATCAATCAAAATTCGTTGTGTCACAATGATTAGGTTTAGTCTTCACACAGCTTCTTTTATTCAATCAATGATTATTGTTATAATAAGAATAAGCAGCAGAAATATTGACATTTAGAGTGACGTAGCTGAATAATTTTATCAATGAACAAGATAAAAAGAATGCCAGGAGTTCAAACTTCTAAAACATAAGAGAGGATTGCTCACATTGCTATGGCTTGACCTCGTAGATCCATCAACAACAAAAAGTTTCTTTAGAGGGAACTTCAGTGAGGCTGCAAGCTTCTCTATTTTCTTCCTGAGCTCTCCATCAGGAAGCTGTTCCAGATTATTGCATAAAGTAATGGAAAATATTATGTAGTGAACTAAAGAGTATGGAAACCAAAAACTTTTGCACAACATCACATCAATTTAAATACTAGGAAAGAGAAAGGCCCCCCAGAGATGAACATGTCAATTCTGATTGGTGGATGAAAAGGCGAGAACTTTTCTGCACTTATGCTTTTTCATCCACCCAGTGCAACCAGATCATCATGTCATGCCATCTCTGAGGCTTCTTGGACCTTTTATAAGAAATACCAAATGAAACTAGGCACAAAGTAATCAATATAGCGACAAACAAGCCACTGATTTTACAACAAAATACTCACAGGAGTGAACTTATTGAACAGAGGAGCTATGAGAATGGGATATAGTGTCATCATGACAAGGGAGAGAACAAACATAAAAGCCCAAAGATATATAGCCAGATATGGACCTCCTTTCTGCAGCAATATAGATGAATGTAACTCAATCAAATACAGGTAAGCATGAGCAAAAATCTGACAAATGAAAAGGTTTTAACCTGAACTATGAAAATAATTGCAGACACAATTGGGGGGCCAAGTAAGATGGAGAGGCAAATTCCCTTAAACATGTCCCTGAAAAATAGCCATATTGTTTGCTGCAGAAGAGTATTTAGAACTAGGTTATTTCCATTAGCATGTAAGTTTTGAGTAAGTCAGGATATCAATAAGCATCCAGCTAAAAAGGTAAGAAAAGCCAATTGAATGTGGACAAACTTTGTTAAATCCATGGCGAGCCTCGATCACGAATGTAGAATAAAGAGAAAATGGCAAGTCCGTTATCTGCATGATGACAAGTCCATCAGAGTTAGAATTTTTTGGTAATAAAAGCTGGCTTTATACACACAAAAGTTAATCCCCTAAACAATAGCAATTTTAGGAATAGTATAATAGTAAATAAAAACAGGCAGTTTAAATTTGATATCATGTCAAAAGTCGAAGCCAATTAAGTTTTAATATATACAGCAAACAGAGAGAAATGTCTATTATACTATTACTAAGAGAGAAGTTAAGAGAGAACTTTTGATATCATGTCAAAAGTTAAGAGAGAAGTTTGCTGGTACATATTTTCCACTAGTCCTAGTTGGAGACAAAGCAAACTCTGCAACATGCTATGATGACGTTGGTGACATCCAGCAAACTAATTGTTTCCGAGATATGTCTAACATATAAGCCATTGAAACCAATGACCAATGTCATTCAACCCATACCTACATGAACCTAAACAAAAATAAATAAATACGAATCCAGGGAAACATATTAAGAAGTCAACTAGTGTTCTCTATACCTGTGACCAAATCATAACACCAGCTAGAAATGACAGTGTATGAATTATTTCATTTTCTGCATCTAGGCCCAAGTATGCCACCAAGTTTCCAGACAACTGCAGTGAAGATTGTAATGTAAATGAGTCACATATAAGAGAATAGAGATGTATAAGAAACTAAGACTGCTACTTTACCTTCCAAAACCAAGGTAATAAGCCAAAATACAGAATTGCAGTGTCCATCAGTATGGTCACAGCTTCATGAATGAAGTGAAAGTAGCTAAAAGAAATAAGCAGACAAAACAAATTTAATCAGAAGATACAAAAGATCTAGCTAACACCTGAAAATTTTTCACATACAAGAAATTTGAGTTTTAAATTATGGACAATGCCATAATACTGAAATACATGCAAGTGAACAATGTCCATCAGTTATCAAAATAATCAGTTTACTAGGGAATAGACCTTTTATCAATGCTATAAGCTCGAGCTTTTTCAAATTTTTCTCGACTAATTACCCCTTCCAGTGGCTTAGGCAAGTTGGGTAGCTTCAGAGCTGCATGTTGCCGAATGTCTAAGTATGTTTCGAACAAGTACATGAAGATCATAAAGCCTGCAATAAATGATGCCATCAATCCTCCAATTTAAAGATTAGATTGAAACTTCTTCAGAAGTAACTAAAAGACCACCATCCTTACTAGAATATTGGGCAAATACTTAAATACAAAATTATAAATAATAAACTACCTGCTTCAGTTATCAATAATTTCCATCATACAGGAAAACAAAGATCCAGAACAAACATAAATGACCTTGAATACCTCAATTTTCCTCCCAGAGAACATCCTGCACTGCTGGTTCTTTTGCAAATCATCGATTTCTCATGATCAAAAAGATATCTTACTGCTAACCACCTCAGTGCTACCTCTTTCTGATCATGCGATAATCATGTAAATAGACTCCTAGGTCAGTTTCTCTAGTGGCATAATTTTTTCACCTAACTTTCAAAGAATCTTTTTTTTGTTCACTATTGACGAATCCGGAGCTCACCTTCGTTTTACTGACGCAAAAGAAAATGTAGCAAAACCAAAAAGACACTCAAAGAACTGATACCGCTTGTATACCAAACCCAGGAAACGAATGTTGGTGATGAGAGGTGATAAGCAGCAAAAAGAATTGAACGATTACAAGATTCTTGATATGTGTAATCTCTGAGATTATTAGGGAGTGCCTCTTTTAGTCCCCGCTCAACCCTAAATTCACAAATCATCACAGCAGAAAAACAAGAAGAAGAAGACAAACCCCAAACCATCAAGAGCACGAGGCCACCCATGAAACGATGGATCAACAACACAAACTTACGGCATTACGAACCAGACAAACCAAACGGATGTTGTCACCAGAACAAGAAACGATTTCAATAAAAGAATAAAAGAAACGAAAAGCAAAACGAATTCACCATTTTCGCAACCAAAATAACTCAAGAAACGAGGAAGCAAGAACTTCGTGGTTACGAGATCAGGGCGAGAAACAAAGAATCAGAAGCCAAAGGAACCAAAGCAAAACCCCTCGCAAGATCAACAGAGACATAGAAGGAATTCACCCAATACCGCTTCCAGGTAAGCGAACGCCATCCGAGAAGAAAACGAAGCAAAAGAAACAGCCACACTTACCAACATCACCGACCAAACAAACCAAATTGGATGCCGTCACCAGAAGAACAAACAAATACAACAAAATAACAAAAGAAAAGGGAAAAAACGAATTCACCATTTCCGCAACCAAAAGAACTCAAGAAACGGAAACAATAACTTCGTGATCACGAGATCAAGGCCAAAAACAAAGAATAAGGCATGGGAACCTAAGGAACCGAAGCAAAAACCCTCGCAAGATCAAGAAAGACGGGAGAAGGAACTCACCCAAGACCGCTTCCAGGTAAGGGAACGCCATCCGAGAAGCAAAACAGCACAAGCACGGGACGTCGCTGCTGCTACGAAGCAAATGCGTGAAGGTTAACGCACGAGAGGAGGAAGGGAGGAGGAGGTTAATTCGAGGGGAAGGAAAAAGGTTGGTCCTGACGCTCTAAGGGTTATAATCAGAAAAGAGCAAACCAGAGACCGTGCTCACCCAACTGTGAAGCGAGTGAGCCGCAATGATCGGACCGAGTGCCGGACTCGGGCATCACATCGTACGAGACGGGCTCGGATCATTGAGATAGCAGTGTCATCGAATCAGCCCACACGACTATGATGGGCCGTATCAGGTTTCGACTTGGTTCTTTTGTGGTTCTTTTGGGAATTGGCTGCGGCCCGTACAATGATGTGGACTCGAGTCTCCACCACGGCCCAACTTGGACTGATTTGGAACAGTTGATGGACCTATGATACACGCTTCATCGTGATACCGTATAGTTTGACGATGAGGACTAGAAGAAGATGATCGGAGCCGACCTGACATGTCACAAATTCTCCTCATCGGTTAGGCGGATTCTTCGGAATTGGAATGCAATACATCGAGATAGGAGTGTCTAAAATACAGACGAGCATGCCGAGATTAAGGAACAAACGAAAAATAGAGCTATCAAGAATGTACCCGACGAGATCCTCCTCTCGCCAAAATACCATTGGATTAGGGATGATGAGATGAGGTAGAGAAATGAAGTGTACATGTCAAGCAAAGAACAACTTAAACTTATGAGAAAACTCCTTTTATGGTGTTGACATTATACCAACTATATAGGGTCGAGATCTATAGAATTTATTAGAATCTCACTAATGGTTCAGACTTTTCAATATTTTCATACCTCTATTAAAATTTCTTGAGAGTGGGTTAGTTAGAACCTTCTTTATTTTTATATCTCGATATTATAATCCTATTGAAATTGATTTTATCTAATTTTCTATATAATGCGAACTATAGAATTCTTGCTATGGCAATAGACTTAAGCTTTTTCTTTCTGATTTAATTTTACATGATTAATCTGTCTTCATCGAAGGATAATTTTCTTATTTCGAAACTCCTTTGTCCTTTTTAAAATTAAACTTGAAAAGATCTATGATAATCTTTCTTAGCATACTATTGAATCGATTCAAATTTTTATGTTTTGTTCACCAAATTTTCACCCTTATTTTCATCTTTTGCTTGCATGACCAATGGTTCTTACTTTTTAAGTGCAAGTGGGATCGGTGAGGGTGATCTTATTTCACCTTACTTGTATATTCTTATCATTCAAGTCCCTTTTTTATGCTCAATGTATTTTACTAAAAGAATCACCCTAATTACTTTATCATGTTGATGATAGATTTTTATGTTTTAGAGTCAATAATAAATTATGTGTACTTATATTGAGAATTTGCAATGTGTATGAATGCTACCAAATCTGAAACACACTTTTCCAAGTCCACGAGTAATAAAACCAAACAAAATATATGTTCCGAATTTGATATTAAAGATGGTTGGTTTCCGTTCAAGCATCTTGGTGACTCCATGGCACTATACCACCTTTAACCTATTTTTGATTGTATTAATCATGCTATACAAACATATTAGGTTCCTTGACCCTTTGTTATTTGATTTTCTAACTGCTAAGGGATCATTTGGTCGATCGGTCATTGGTGCGGTCCGTAGACTTGCGAGAAATTATCTGTTTTGAATGAATGTACCTGTACGGTTTTATCTTTTCGAAGCATACGAGACTAAATGATCTTATCACTAATAAAATCAGTAATAATATTTATAAAGTTATTCATGATTTTCTTTATAAGAAAAATAAAAAAGTTAAAGGTTTAATTTAATCTCTAAGGACAAAATCACCACCCAGGAGAGAGGCCTCTCCACATTACTAGTATCACTCTCCAAGCTAAAGCTAAAATAACAATGATGGTAAAGGAAGTATAGTAAAGGAATTGCATCAGCTAAGGTTGCTTTCCATTTTATCCGAACTCAAAGAGTGTCAAGCCAATGATGGCACTATTAGATGGCATCGAATGTGGAAACTTTCAATCATTCCTAGGTTTAGGTACTGTCGTCTCGTTACCTCAGAATGTTTGCATTATCTAGGTTTAGGAATTTGGAATGCGTGTCCTTTATACTGTGTGGAGCCTCCATCATCTCTTCTTCTAATGTGTTTTTTCTTCCGAGATCTACGGTTCATCACTTATCTTCATCTATTTCTACTTGCTTATGACTTTTGTGGAAGGTGAGAAACAATAAGGTTGTTTAATGGGATGGGGTTCAGCCCAATACTAAGTTGATATTTTCCCAAGCCTTATCCTATACTTACATGATGAATACACATCTTAGGTTAGCACAACAATGGTCGCATTGGTTTGTGATTAGGGATTTTGAAAGGAAACATAAACTTGCTGGTTCCAAGTATGTGCAAGACAAGGGGATCTTGCATCTTTTGTACTTAGAACACTTTTAATGTCTTCTCCATTATTCAAATATATAGTGATGAGGATTAGATAATTAATTTGGTTAGCAAATAAATCTAATCTGATTGTTGATATAAGGTTTTCTTTTGGCCCGTAGAACTTGTGTTTTTGTTGGACTCTAATTTTCTAGGTACCGATATACTTTGGGTTCACTAGTCATGTATATTATGAGAATATCTTGATTTTGAATAATCACAAAAATATTCTATTTTGATATAAGTAATTATAGACAATCTGTTAAACGAGCATGTCGAGCTAAAGAATCTACAAAGAACAAAAGCATGGAGTGACATTCGGCAAAGTCCTTGAAAGGCCAAAAGGAGTGCAGGATGAGATGAATTACTTAGATACAAAAATTAGGAGAAAAAAAATCATAAACATTTAGGGAGACCTCCATTTATAATATGAAAACAGTAACGTTAGCTCAATTTTTTGATTATAGATAATTACACAAAACATTTGATTTTGATATAAGATTTTTCTTTACAACTTGATGATGACATGATAATTGAAAGGATTAAATTTGCATCTCATTTATTTCCTAGGATCGTAAAAATAATAATAAGAGGAGGGAGGGGTGAATTAGTGCTTTCAACATATCAAAATTATATTTAACTTATAATGTGAGCAAAGTAATAAGCAACTAAATCAATTAGTAATAAAAATGAAAAGCATAAAGAAAAATATAAACTAGATTTATAAAGGTTCGATTGTTCTAACCTATGTCCACTTCAAATTCCTTTTCCCTCAAGACTATTGATAGAACCTTTACATCTTTTTTTTACAACAAGACATCACTTCTCCTTTAGAAAGAATTTTAAACTCGAGAAGGAGGAGACTCAACACTTTGAGAGTTTACACACTTAAAATTATAAGTTTTTTTATGCTCTTACAAGCACGAGATGGGTATTTGTAAACTCCAAATGGTTTAAAAAATGAAGCTAAAAATTTAAATCCATGGGTTTTCGAGGTACTAATTGTACCACTGCCTGTATTGGGCAGCACCATCGCTTTATATAACCTAAGAGACTATGTTCTAGTGATACCACTACTGACCTTAGCGGTACCACCATTAGGTTTTTTTGGAAAAATACATTTCGTACTTTTTAGTTCATAAGTAGTGCCATCACCTAGCCCAACCTCAGGTCACTAAATTGGCCTTCCAATAGGTCTAATTCAATGTTAATTCAAGCCCAATGGGCTCCTAATCAAATTAACATGATTATACTAAAAACTAACTTAATTAGGCACTTAAACTACTTTGATCAATACATAATAATTAAAATTATAAAGTCTATATTGTTCGACATGTCATTAGTTCATTTGATACTTCATCCGAACTTCTAACGCATCATTCTCTCATTCGACATATTACTTAATCCATTAGCATATTGATCTCCTGTAATATTCGATCTTTTTGACGCAGTACTCAATCCTTCTAGCCCGATGCCCAAACTTATGATACGAGGTTCATCCTCTAGCACGTCGATCAATCCTTTGGCCTGATGTCCAATCTCTAACATGATGCTGTCGAGCCCAACGTCTGATTCTACTTCAATGATTTACATCATTAATCTTAAATACTAATTAGTTTATAATTTTATCAATTGATTTCATCATCAAAATCCAACATTCAACAAAAAAAACAAAAAAAAAAGTACATCAAACTTCAACCTATTATCATAGTTAATTATGAATTTGTACCATCCATCTAGAATGCTAATTAATTATGTGTTTGCTGCATAAGTCCTCTCAAGTTTCTAAGATTATAACAATTAATTTTATCATCAAAATCTACTATTCAATAAAAATTAAATCAAACTTTGACCTATCATTTAATTAATTATAAATTATAGTTAATTATGAATTTGTACCGTCCATCTAGAATGCCAATTAGTTATGAGTTTGCTGCACAAGTCCTCCGAATTAGCAGCTGCTGCCAATTGGCATGTGGAGGTTTAGCGCAAATGTTGCCAGAGTAGCAGAATCTCATGTATTTGGCAAATGGCATGTGCTTCGTGTACGAGGACAAATGGAGACATTGATGACAGCATCTCTTATTCAGCATATTACTGGAACCTCTCCTGGTCTTTCTTTTCCTGGTCTGCTCAGCCTTCGAAGGAGGCTTCTCGTGACATTGACGTCTTCCAAAGAAAGAAGCTTCTGCTTCAGCTCGTTGCCAATTCCGACCTGCGGCCCACCTGCTTCGCCTCTCCACTCTCGTCCTCGGTCAAAGAAAAGATTAACGAAGTGGGAGAAGAGAGAGAGAGAAAAGTATTCTTAGGCCTTTGATTAATTTCAAGACAAAGTTGCGCAACCTATGTCAACAATAGATTGTTCTGTGAATCTTCCCTCGGATATTTCGTGCTTCATTGTCACTAAAACTCATCATATTAGAAGCTTCTTTTCAGAGGTCTGCTTCGATTTTCTGAGGATCAAATCTTTCAATTCCATGTGTTTCTTCCTCGTTGCGGAAAAATAAAAAAAAAACTCTAGATTAATGTTTTCAAGAAAATTATTTTGTTTTCATATTTCAATTTCATGTGATAACCCAATCAAATTAGTTTTCAGCAGACTTATTTTGTTAATGTGGGTGTAAAGACTTCATGCATGTGATGAATGCTTGTTTAAGATTTTGCAATTAATTTGTCATAAATTTATGGATACAAAGTCAGAGAAAATGAGAAAATAATATATCAAAGAGACAAGTGAACGGGTGATGGCTTCATTTCTAGAATAGCTTCATTTCTAGAATAGCTTTCCAGTGGTTGAGAGAACAAGAGATGATGGACTACCTTTTTACCGAGTCGTGTTTTAGCCCTTCAAAGATGGTGGCTTCCCCCCCCCTTCATCTTCAAGGTTGTAGGGACATTTAGACAAGTCTTCTAACTGAAAACACACCCACAAGAAGAAATATAAGTCTACACCATATCCCTAAATCTCAAAGCATCTCATCTGACCAACTGTAGTGGATCCCTCTTCCTAGTGTTATTTTATTTGATCATGACGGAGACATCATTATTTTCAACCCTCACACATAACGAGAGCTTCTAGATCAGGTCTCATAGACTACCAGTCAATCTATCAGTGAAGCATCAATAAATAAATCCCCAACCAAAAGGAACATAATGCATACTGCAATCAACGAACACTTCGACATCCTATAAAGAGAGGAAGGTGACATGCACTCCAATTAAAAAGGCATCCTGAATAGGTAGTTCACCAAGCAATACACCCCTCTTCTTGAAAACCATGCTGAAGGCCAATTTAGGGGCTGTCAATCCAATCCAGGGAGCTCTTTGGTTTCCTGGCAAGAAGATGGATGGCTATGTGGCGGCTCCTCTGTCAGCAAGAGCACTTGAGATCGCCAGGAGCAGAGAACAACTCCTAGCCCTCCTGCGTGATCTTCCGGAGTCTGAGCACGAGCTCTCCCTCACCGACCTCGTCGAGGAAGGATCTGCTGCTGCTAGTTCACTTGTGAACGAGGACACATCTCGGCGCGAAGGAGAGCTGAGCAGGCGCACGGTGATTAAGGAAAGAAAGAAGAAGCGACACAGCAGAAGTAGCTTTGGCAGCAGCAGTGACGGTGTGCTTCTGAACTTCTACGTGCCGACATCCTTGGCACGAAGCATCACCACGCCGAGGCCGATCGGTGGCGGGACTTTGGCCACTGCAACAACAGACTGCAACAAGAGGTAAGCAAGCAAGCTTGTGATTCTACGCATATATTGTTCTTCAAATCTTTTTGGTGAGTTTTGGCTACGCCACTTAGATCGACCAATTTCTCTAGAAATATTGATCAAGTGTGCACCTTGATAATCATTTTAACTCTTAATTTTCTCCTGATGTTTCCTTTTTCAGGAGTTTTGGATGTTGGTCCGCCTTTTGGGAGAGAGGGAAGAAATCGAGGAGCCAGGAGCTTCAAAAGAATGCGTTGAACAGGATCAGTCATAGCTTTTATTGACTTTCTGACAGTAAACTAAATCTTGTTGGGATCTTATTTGCCACCATTTGGTTGACTGGTAGGCTCGGAGTTAGTGTTTGTTGACATATGATGTTTTATCCCTTCTGGATGCTTTGCCCTTCTTTGACCTGAGCTGAAGAAAGATGATGCTTGATTCTTTGTGCACCTGCCAGAGAAAATATGTGCTCCTTCATTTACAATAGCCCAAGATTGAAGTCTAATTCTAATGCAGTTAACACAGAACTGCAAAGAAATCGAAGCAATGAGAAACTCATTAAATTTGTAGTTACCAAAGAAACTTAAAATTCTAAAACTGGGAACATGAAAAGTAAATTGCATGACTGTATTCAGAATTAAATCTATTGCAAGGTAATTAACTGTTAAAACAGGCAGTGCATGCATTCCAAGCATCTTTCCCTACATACAAATTAGACATGCCATGACTAATGCCATCTTACACACACACAGCTGCAAGGATTTTGATGGTTACCTCCAACAAAGCCTAGCAAGAAACAAAGGTTTGCACTAGTTTACAGTCTTTTCACAAAATAAAGAGAAAAAGGACCTCAACCCTAACCAGATGGTGATGCTCTAAGCCCTGTTTCTCTTCCCTGCCTTTTCAATTTCTGGAATATATTATAAAGTCTTCCCAATTTAATTCTCATGGACAATGCTGATTTTAGGGCTAGTACGTAAATAGCATTAGAGAAACTTATTACCATTTAAAGAAACCATCCTACAGCAGCCCACTAAAATTCTTTAACGTATAACTAATATATACAACATACAACCATCCGACAGCACGAATGGGTTACATGCGCGCGTGCATACATACACACATACATATACATCTTAGATCAAATTTTATGAATACAAATCTGTCCACTTGGTTCTGGATACCCATCTGGGATCATTTAAGAGAGATACTTACTGTCCTAAAATTTTCGATACTTCAAAATGGTAAATGATAGATCTCCTACAAGCCACAACCTGTTTCTATTCAAGCTCAAGTAAAATATACTCCACAACAAATTTCTCAAGTGATTGGTCTGAGGCTGCTCCAAGCCACTAGGAAGAATGCAATTCTTTGCAAGCTTGTTTTGGTTGGATTTGAATGAAATCAAATTCTTAAGACATCGTGCGTGTCATAAAAACTGAAAATGGAATATGACCTAAAGAATATAATTGTGGCCCTATGAGATAGCAAAACTTACTTTAGTAGTTGCGCCTCCAAGCTTAACTTTACCGAGACAAGGTAATAGTGAGCTCTGATATTATGATTAAAGCTCATTTGCAGAGGACTGAAGTTACATGCCTAATAGCATTGTAGAATTTAAGCATAAAATACATTTGTAAGGAAATGAAAGAAAGAAGGACAAAGACCACTTTATATCGAGTATGCTTTCCGGTCTTTACTGATTAGTATTCTATCAATGTGAACATGGTTCGTATCCTTAGCCAAGATGGTAGTATGTATCACATGTAATGCAAGACACACGACAATTCTCCATATAGTATTCTATCAATGAAAGCTTAAACATTGAGCATAGAATAAAGTATGTCATCTTATTTAATTAAATAAAATATATTATTATTCTAATTATGGTTATCAATTAATTAAAAAAATTATTTATAATAAGATTTTTTATGAAATGATCTTAATGGGAGAGATTCTCCTAATTAACCTTATGCTCTTGCTCAGACAAAACTTCTTAGGTTATTGTCTACATATAACATAATATAGATTATTGATTTTTTTCTCTTTAGTCCATATTTTATTATTTATTGTGTTCTTATAAATGATAGAATGAGAGGAGAATGTGAGTTTAGTTCTCTTTGCATATTAGTATTGGTATGTTCAACAAATCAAACTATGAAATGCATTTATAAACCAAATAAATGTATTCTGAATAACATTGCAAGATACACATCCTAATCTTGATCTATTATTATTTGATTTCATGTTTTGATATTAAATTTATTTCATATAATAACTTAATTATAATTTTATGCTTATAATCGGTATCAGAGCCCGTTGATTTAAAATCAAATACCTTATATAGTAAAAGTTTAGATATGTTTGTGTTATCACCTTTTACTTGCAAAAGGTGATCCGATCTATTTTGTTATTACGTTAGTCTTAGTCATCCACTTGCTGGTGATGAAGATTTCCTCACCTACGCAGATGGTATTGTAGATTGCTATTGATGACATTGAAGGGAGTCACGATCGAAGAATCTCGATTGCTAATATCGAGTCATGTTGGTTTTGGTGACGGTCAAGGGTGATGCAGTAAGAAGTTATTACTACTATGGGTAGAGATAAGAGGGTGTGGTGCTACCACATGCCATATACATTGTTGCGAGCGAAGATGGCTGCACTTAGGGACACAACACCAAGATGGTTGGAGGCTCTTGTTGCGTGTAGTGGCTCTATGAAGGGCTATGTAGGCAACCGACAACAATGCTAGAGGCACTGTGTAGCAAGCGACTACTGCGCCGGAGGAGCAACCCACACAACTAATGGCTGTGATGAGTAGAGGTGCCGTTGTGATTAACGATTGGGTAATCCCTTAACAAAGGTAGCGGTTAGTGGTGTGACAATTATGTAGTAGGGCAATAGCCCTATTGGGTGTCACTATGGTGGTCGCGCCTAGTGGCTATACACGGTTAGGCATTAGACGATGGTGCTAACAACTGTAAGGCTAATGTCGATCCAGTAAGGAGTGCCACGGGTGCCCTTGTGATTTGGTCCTAAATAATATTAAAAAATAATATTCATAATGACACATAATTAGGAGATTTAGATAATCATAAAAAAATTTATATGGAATAATTATTTAATGGGACAGGATGATATTATTTTGGATATCCTTGCGGTTGTGTTAATACCGAAAGGTAACAATACTATTCCACGAGGATGATTTCAATAGTTCATTATATTTTGGAAGTTTGAAGTATTAATATTATTTTATATTTTTGTTTTAAGTGATACTTCCATGCATTCTCATGCTTCTAGTGTCCTAGTACTCTCTGATTCAAATTATTCAGAATAGTTAGCGTATGTGTAGTTTATATTAGGTGTATTAGATTTTGACCTAGCATTATTTATTGAAAGACTTACAGAATTAATTAATGAAAGCACCGTGAAACATATTAACGAAATACATACTTGGAAAAGATCTAATAGTCTTAGTCTAATGTTTATAATAGTGATAATTGTAAATAATAGTAAGACTTTATTACTATCTATAATTAGTGTACAAGAATATTTGAAGACTATCGAAGACATTTAAATCTGTTGATTAATCATTAATTGACACATTAATGAAAAAATTGACTACGCCTTAGTACGACGATACTCAAGGGATTCAAAATCACATCCTTATTATAGTTGATAAGGTTACAAAACTTAAAGTATTATGCATAAATGTGGATGAATTTTTTTTCGTATAATTCATTCTTAATTTTCTTAATTCTCAATTTGACTCATTCAAGATTCATTATATTACAATAAGGATAAATAATACTTGAATAAGCTGACTAATATATGTGTTCAAGAAATATTCAGGTTAATATAGAAAAGATCTTATAATGTCTTAGCTAATACTTAGGAATATGATAACAAGAAAAAAAAGTTGAAGCATTATCTACCAAATAAATTTATCAAGTTTCAAAACACTAGACAAAATAATAAAAAGAAAATCTTCATAATAAAGTGATTCTTTTGTAATGAGAAACGACATATGAAAAAAAAGACTATGTCAAATGCGAGACTTAGTTTGAAAAGAAAGGTATAAACATGATCTTTATATGTTTCAAATCAAATATTAAAGAGATTTATTCTAATATTTGATAGATTGATTCTAGTGATTCAACTCATGTTATCAATAATATGTAGGGATTTTTTTTAACCTAAAAACTTTAAAAAAAATATTGTTATAAGGAATCATCTTAAAGTGAAAGTAATAATAGTAGAAACTTATTGTCTATGCGGGTCATCTAATAGATCTAACAAACAAATATTATGTTTTACTTTTTTTTTTAGTTTTAGTTTCTCCATCTAGAATTTTTGAGTTGAGATATCATTTTTTTAGTGTTGACAAACTTAGTATATTTTATGATTCAATAAAAATTGATCTTGGAATTTTATATGATGGTTTATATATAATTAATTTGAATCTTGTGTTTACAAAGGCATTGATGACCATGCAATCAAATGTTAGACTAAAATATAGTTTTAATAATGAGAAATCTTTTATCTTATAATATAAATGTTTAAGGCATATCTTAAAGAAAAGATTCGAAAGATTAATGAAGAATAATATTTTAGAAGAATTAAATTTGATTAATTTTGATATTTATATAGATTGCTTTAAAGGAAAGCAAACTATATATATAAAGAAAAATATCATAGTAAGAAACTCCTTGAGATTATTTTTACTAATATTTGTAAACTACTTTATATTCTTTATTTTAATGAAGAGACATATTTTATTTTATTTATAAATAATGTCTCAAGCGGTTGATACTTCATTCTAAATAATGTCACAAATGGTTTCCCTTGGTTTTGCTCTAAATACTTTAAAATTATGTATCAAAAGATTAATCTTAGATTCTTTTGCTCTATTTGTGCCTTCATGAGTAACTTCAAGTGTGTACCAAATATCATATGTAGTTTCACATATAAAAACATAATTAAAGTTATTTTTGTCTAAAGTGTTAGGATCAAGAGCACTAAGATGGGGGGGGGTGAATTAGTGCAGCGGAAATCTTTCAACTATTAAAATCGAAAGCTGCGTTCGTTCGATAAAAACGATTTCGATGTAAAAGCCGAATCTAAGATTACTTTAACTTAAGATTAAGCGAGATGACGTTAAAGTAAATCTATGAAGGCAGTTTGCAGTTTATGATGGAAATCAGAATGCAAGCGCAAACTGAAATGCGACGTTCGTACGATAAAACCGGTTTACGTCTAAATGTCGATTCTGAAGATACTGAACTTTGAGATACGTTTTATAAATGAGCAGAAGACAATTTGCAGTTATGATTGAAATCAAAACGTAAACGTAAACTGAAATATGATGATCGTACGAAAAAGCCGATTTATGTCTAAACGCAGATTCGGAAAGCTCTGAACTTAGAAACTCGTTCGTAAAAGCGCAGAAGGCAGTAAGCTATTGAGGAGGTTTGCAGTAAAGATAAAATGCTCAAAGTAAATGCAAACCGAGATTTAGAGTGGTTCGGTCAATCTTGACCTACTCCACTTTTGGCTTCCTCCACCGACGAGGTCACCGACGTCAACTAGAGGCCTTCCTTCAATAGGCGAAGGCCAACCACCCTTTTACAGTTTCACTCCTTTTGACGGGCTTAGGAGACAACCCTTACATAAATTTTCTCTCCTCTCTTTACAACTCAAAACTTTGAAGAACGGAGGGAGGAAAACTTTTGGCCTTTACAACAATTTTGAGCTCTAAAAATCACTGAAAAAGATCAAGATTTCGGGTAAGTTCCTACCTTTCAGTGCTGAATGGGTGGGGTATTTATAGGCCCCAACCCAGTTCAAATTTGGAGCTCAAAACTGTCAATTCCCGGAATTCCGGGATCAGGCGGTTGCACCGCCTGGCAGAGCTCGAAGAATTCGATTTGAAAACTTTTATTCGATGAAACCCGTATCGGAAATACATTTAACTTAAAATATGAGTAAGAGTAGTGAGCAAGTAAATCAGTTAGTAATAGGAATAAAAAGCATAAAAAAAATACAAACCGATTTATAGTAGTTCGGTCGTCCCGATCTACGTTCACTCTCGAATTCTCTTCCCTCGAGGCCATCGGCTTTTATTACCGATCTTCTTTTCAACAAGCAAAGATCAACTACCCTTGTTACAACCCTTTCTCTTTTTCATAAGCTTCGAAGATAACCTATACACCTCTCTTTTATAACAAGACCTCATTCCTTCCTTAGAAAGACTTCTAAACTCAAGGAGAAAAAAACTCAATATTTAAAGAGAGTTTACAATAATTTTATCTTTAAGAATTCTTTCCCCTTTTTTTGCTGTATCAAGCAAGAATGAATGAGATATTTTTAAGCACTGAATGACTTCAAAAATAGAGCCAAAAATTTAAATCCCTAAATTTTCGAGGTACTGGCAGTACCATCGCCCCCTGAGCACTAGCGGTACCTTTACTAGTCTGGGCAGTACCACTGCTTGACATTGGCGGTACTATCGCTAACCCTAGCGGTACCACCGTTGGGTTTTTCAAAAAAGTATAACTCGTACTTTTCAGCTCACAAGCGGTTCCATCGCTTGGCCTAGTAGTGCCATTGCCTAGATCAATTTCAGGCCATTGAATTAGCTTTCTAATAGACCTAATTTAGCCCTGATTTAAGCCCAATGAGCTCCTAATTAAGTTGGCATGGTTACACCCAAAACCAACATAATTAGACTCTAAACTACCTCGACCAAGACTTAACAATTACAATCATGAAGCCTACGTTATCTGACATATCATTTGTTCATCCGACACTTCGTCCAAACCTTCGGTGCATCGTCATTTCCTTCGGCATATTACCTGATCTATCGACATGTTAGTCTCTTGTAGCATCCGATCTTCTTAGCGCAATATCTGATCCTTCCAGCATAATGCTCGAACTCATGGCATGAAGTCCATCCTTCAACACATTGATCAATCCTTTAACCCAATGTCCAATCTCTAACATGATGCTCTCTGTCCCAACATTTGATTCTGCTTTAATGATTCAAGTCAATGATCGAAGTTTTTTCTATGTCACTTATCTTAAATGTTTATTAGTTTATAACTTTATCAATTGATTTCATTATCAAAATCCGAGATTTAACAAAAGATATATATCATAATATTGATATATTATTATTTGATTTTATATTTTAATTAAATTTATTTATCTTATACTTATGTTCTAAGTTATAACTTCAAACATTATAAAAAAGACATATTGGGAATCAAAACACCATATGAAGGAAAATAAATTGAGAGAAACTCTAATACTTTATCGAATATCGAGTTATCTCACGCTCCTCCTAAAGGCGAGGCTCTTAGTGGTTAGGGAACGTAATAAGGCCAACCTTTCATTAGTCCCAACCACAAGGTCATGACACCATTGTATGTCTCGGTATAATAGTTATATCAATGGAGGTTGAGGTGGAGAAGTGGTTGCATGGGAGGTACATCCAGTGGAAAAAGACTAAGATGGGATCAACGATCTTGTCGGCCTGACTGCTATCGACGTGGCTAAGGCAGAGGCCGAGGTTGACGCTAAGAGTATCTTACGGTAGATCCTATAATCTAATCTCTCGAGCTCCAAATTAATTATGTTTTAGGAGTCTATTTTTTTCACAGA
Organism: Musa acuminata AAA Group; assembly: GCF_036884655.1. NCBI lineage: Eukaryota > Viridiplantae > Streptophyta > Magnoliopsida > Zingiberales > Musaceae > Musa > Musa acuminata. The sequence continues at coordinate 30,180,441 of NC_088330.1, forward strand.
AAATAAGAATACAAAGAAACTAAAAAAATCAAAAATCAAAATAATTGTTAAAAATTTGAAGTATTTAATTCTTTTTTAATTCATCGTTAATCACAATTCTAGTGGCTAAGTTAAATATATAGGACGGATGGTAAATGAAATCTACATATAGAAAGAGATATATATAATATATATCCTATATTAAAATTTGAAAGGTTAAATATACTATTTTAAACTTTGAAGAAATAAATAAAAAAGATGAGACCATTTAATTCCTTTAATTGCTTTTATGCACAATTGTATAGGTCTTATTTAAGATATTATTATTATTATTATTTTAAGATATTACTGAAGTAGGAGAGAATGATATGATGATATCAATAATTGAAGATTAAGGAATAATGACAGACTAATGACTACAGTAAAGACAAACTTCATTCTAACCCGTTTCACCTCCTACATGTTTCGTTCACTCCTGCCCGAATCCTCACCTATCACCGTCTCCGTGTGCGAGAGCGAAACCGATCGGTCCATGGCGTCGATTTCGTCGGCAGCTGCCCGTCTCTCTCGCAGTCGTGGCCCTCTCCTCTTCCTCTCTTCGCCTTCTCCTTCCGCTCTCAATCGCCCAGCCTGCCTCCGTATCTCTTCCTTGCCGGGCGGCGCCCACTCCATAAAGAAGAGTAATGGTGCGAAGAGGTATGGCTGCTGCAAGATCCCCTCTCCCACTCTTCGTTGTAGCGCGCAGCTCCTTGGCGACCTCGCCCCCGCCACGTCCGCCGCCTACGGCACCCTCCTCCTCGGCGGCGGCCTCTTCGCTTGTAATTCATAATCCCCTCCCAAAACCGTCCTTATCTTCTCTGCAGGCAGTTAAATGATAATAACGCTCCTTTTTTCTTTTCCTTTTGTTTTCTCTTTCTTTCTGCTTCAGATGTGAAATCGAGGAGCAAGGGGTCCATTCTTGGAGGGCTTTCGGGAGCCTGCCTCATGGCCGTTGTAAGCACTGTAGTTTGCATTTTCACTTTGTTGTTCTTGGGTTCAGTTTTTTATGTTTTTTTCTTTGATTGCTTTCTTAGCTGCTACTATTGTCTTCGATTGTACTCTCTCTCTCTCTCTCTCTCTTTTCTCTCTCATCTGGTGGTAGAACTTAGGGTTTCAACAGTTGCAACAAACACAAGGAAAAAGGGGTCACCTTTGAGATTCTGCATCAAAATAAAGAAAGCATGCGTGGCATGAAGAAAATGACTTATCCTCCTGAAGAATTTCATGGCAATTTCTTTTTCTTTGTTTTCTTTGCAAAGGCAAGTGGTAAAAACGAGATTTGATCCCAGGACCTTGCTACCAACAGTGAAGATCTCCACCAGCTAACCTCATCCGGTAAATTCCATACAATTTCGATAACCATCTTCTCCGGTGGGTTTATAGATATTCCCCTTTGGTCCATAGTCACCTTTTTTGCACGGTAATATACAAATGATGCATCTCCACTATTCATACTAGTGGATGACATTTCATTCATAGTTATTCTCTCATGCTTTGTGTTTATTATGATCGGGCTATGCTTCTTTCCACTTAATTCTATAAGTAATTTATCTTATTTGGCCTCTAATTTGGATGAATAGTATTGGTCATTATAATAATATGTTCATACTTGGTTTGTCATGTTGTCTGTGTCGTATTGGTTATGTGTGTGTGTGTGTGAGAGAGAGAGAGAGAGCAAGATTATGGACCCATATTAAGCATCATTTTCTCATAATTGGTTCTGTTGTGTATATCTATTGTCTCAGACCCCATGTTCTAGGGAGTTCTGTGAACTAGGTCATCCTTTTTCTTGTTCCAATTTTTGTGATAACTGCAACTACTTTTGCTTCTCGAAGCATGATCCACCTTTTGTTGATTTTAGAGCTGGTCCTGTTAAAAAACATGCTAGAACTTTCCTTGTGATATTTCTTATCCTCATAGTAAGTAAGATTTGTTGTTTAGTAACTATTACCACTATTGATTTTGCTTGTAGGCATATTATCTGATGCAATCACCAGAGACAAAGGAATTAGGTATAGCCATTGGCTTCGGATCAGCTTTTCTCTTCGCCTCTGTATTTGGTATGCTGTTTTGTCCTTGTTCATCTCTTATTTGGCAATCAGCCCAATTTAACTTTGGACCTCCTCCTTTGCCATGTTGGCTCATTGATATCAAGCTTTATATAACTTTTTTTCCTTCTTTATTTTGTCTTAGGTATACGATTGGTTGCCACTCGAAAATTCATGCCTTCTGGACTTCTATTGAGTCTTTCTGTTGGTGTGCTGGCAGTGTTCCTTTCTGCTTATACGCAAGCAAAAGTCTAATTTGCACAGGTTTTGTACTTTATATTTGATGTAGGCTTCACTTGGATCTTCATTAGATGTACAACTGACAGGATATTGGTGTTTCTCAAACCTATATTTTCAAGTTGTATTTGGTGTTCACCAATTGCATGATATCAATAAGTTTGTTGTCTGTATGAATTTTTTTCCTAAGAAGATTCTTGCAAGATCAATATTAAGATACTATTGAGGTAAATAGTCCAGCATTACTAAATGAGTATTGCCTTTTTATTAAAAGATAGTCTTAAGATTTGATGCTACACTGTACTAGGAATCTAAAGTGGGCATGACCTTGAAGGCATTACTAACTTTGATTTGGCCATCCTCAGCCCCGATAAAAGATTGAACATATACAACAACAAGTCATACCATCCCAACAATTTGGGTTTAGCTACATGTATATTGTGCCATCATTGAGCTCTATGCAATGTAATATCTTTAATTAAATAAAAAAGTTAAAATATCTTTTAATTGTTTCAGGAAATCTTTTTGAATCTCTCTTTATCTCCTCATATTACTCAATTTAATTAATTCATGTCTAATCACAACATTTTTTGGCTTTCTTAAATATATTTGTAACATTTTAGATGATATTCTTTCATTTTATCATTTATTGGGCAGTACATGAATGCTTATAAAGTAAACATTTTTAATCTATCTTTTCTAATAACCCAACACATCCACCTTAATAAAGAAGATGATGATGAAAGCTTGAGCATTTGTGTCAAGAATTTTAGTCCAAGATTCATGTAAAGGTCTTATTGGCTACTTTGTTGTATAATTTGATTCAGACAAAAATACTGTAATATTCTGCTTTGTTGGACACATGTGGCCTTATATTTAAAACGTAGATAATCTGATAAATTGAAGTTCATTTTCATAGGAACTGATATATGGACATTAAGATGGATAATAGAACATTGGTGTGGCTGTTTTGTAACTTGTTGCACTGCCTTAAATATTCACATCAATGTGAAATCTAAGATTGGAATTTCCTTATGTGGCTTAGAAATTTCTACAGTTGGCTGTAGGGTAGGTTTATGATGTTCATTTTATGGGAACTGCAACAGATTGATATGTGCTTATTAGCTCAGGTAGATTGAAATGTCAGTCCTTCATGAGATCTGACCTAGTTTTAGGTTGGTTGTCAATAACCTAACACAACCCCTCACCTTTTTTATTCGGACTTGGGACCGACATTGAAATATCAGTCTTTAATCCTTAAAATGTGCAATGTCAGAATAAATTCTGCATGCTCATTGGCTAATGTGTATTAAGAGGTCAAAGATTTCTTCAGCAGGAGGCTTATGAAGTATATGACTGTGGTTCCCCGGCTACAGTCTACTGTGGTGTCAATTCCCAGGTACTAAACGAGGTTCCCAACTTCTCAGTTATTGCAACTTGAGTGGACCTTACTAGTCTACCAAAGGGTTGCTATGTTCTTTTTTATGGTCACACTGAAAACAAAGGTGTAAACTGTGGATTCTTCAACTTTTAGAATCAATGACTTTGGTTTGCTTGACCTATGCAAAAGATTAAGAGGATTTTCAGAATCATTTTTTTTGCTTGGATGGTATTGATTGAGTCTGACTACTTTAGATTTCGTTTAATTTCTCAAGCAGCTGGATTATATGTTGTGGAATTCCTGATTTAAGTGTCTGTCTAGGCCATTGTCCTGCTCAGCTTCAAATTTGTTGCAAACCTACTCTTTAATATGGCTTCCTGTCTCCTGATACAAAATCCAAAGACTGCTCTGCTCTTATGATTTACTTGTTAGTTTGGTTGATGGTGAAATGTGATTTATTTCAGCTAAGATGCTTCGTGTGGCTGATCCTTTTTCTCATTTAGATTGATTCTTTCTCATGGTATCATCCTATTGTCTTGTATGAACTTTTCTTGCCTCGAGTAATTGACAGCATTTTTTACTTACATTTTGTCTTTATGCGAGCAGGACAAATGTAATACATCGTTGATTATATTTGTAGTAAATTCATAATGAGAAGAATATATTCCTCAAGCAGCGTTGAAATCTGAGGACGTCCTCCGAAAGCAAGATGTGGTTTATTGGAGCTGCTTATGAATGTAATTGGATCTGTACCAATTATCGTATTTATAATCTTATTTATGTTAGCGGACTGAGATCTGACATTGATAGTCCACTTAGTTTGGCTTATTAAATCAATGCTGTGTTGATTAGGTTGGAGTAGTTCTGGGGGATATAAGACATGCTAAGCTTTTATTGGTCAAGCAATTCATATTAATGTCGAATAGAAGAGAACCGAAATATGGTGTCAAAATAATGATGCTGGTAGTCATACCAAAACATTATCCTCTTCGGTCATACAGTACTCTAATTGGCTGGGAATTGGGCCTTGGGCTTCAATTGGGTATCTATTTATTGCCTTTCATTAGATAGGCTCTATTTGAAGGCCAGTAGTAATTGGACCCATCAGGAATATAACGGAAGCTCTAAAAAAAGATAATTTTTCGTGGGGGATAATAAAAACGAGAAAAAGAGTGTTTATTACCAGAATGTTTTTTCGAGTGAATTTTTGTTTCTCATATAAAAATAATAATAATTTTGATGGCCAATGATTTGGCCACCTACAAGTCAGTCAATTTTGTTGTGGAAAACAAAGGGAAGATTGCTGCACATGGAGACAAGGTTGGGCGAAGACCGACTCGAGCATGCTTCAGTGGTCATACACAAATAACTTGGTCACCCTTCTCTCTCTCTCTCTCTCTCACTCTCATTATTAGGCGGCAGTCCATCTCTCTCTCTCTCTCTCTCTCTCTCTCTCTCTCTCATTATTAGGCGGCAGTCCATCTCCCTGTCTCACTGCTGATTTTTTTCTGTGCCGGAAGTTGGTTTCTTGTCTTCCTGAAAATATGAAGGTAAGAAGGCTTCTTACCTCTTCAGCTTCGTGGAGTCTCACCTTCAGCCCTATGATGATTGTGGCCTCGTGTAACTTGTTGAGGAAGCTCTTGATTAGAATCATCAAGTCCCTTTATCCTCTCCTCTTTTCCTCAGGGAAACTTGGAGGATGTTTCTGACACATGTTCTATCCTTGGTTTCACTTTTGACTTTGATCCAGCAATCAATACGAAACAGAGGTTTTGCCCCTCTTGCTCTGCATCAAACTTGGTTGGGTTGTGATCATGGTTTGTGCTTGTTGGCAGAAAATTGTGTTGAAAGTGGACTTGCACGATAACAAGGACAAGCAAAAGGCGATGAAGGCCGTCTCCACGCTTCAAGGTACTTTGTTTCTGTGTCTCGACTTCCTTCCATCGACCAGCCACTAACCGAACCGGGAAACGAGCTTTGCAGGGATCGATTCCATCGCGATGGACATGAAGGAGATGAAGATGACGGTGATCGGCGCCGCCGATCCTATCGACGTCGTGGGCAAACTGCGGAAATGCTGGCCCACCGACATCGTCTCGATCGGGCCGAAGGAAGAGCCGAAGAAGGAAGATGACAAGAAGGAGGAGCCGAAGAAGGACGACGCGGAGAAGAAGAAGGAGGCGGAGAAGATGATCAAGGAGCTGGTCGATGCTTACAAGGCATACAATCCCTGCATGACCACGCACTACTACGTCCACAGCGCAGAGGAGAATCCCAATGCTTGTGTGATCCTTTGAGTCATGTGCATATTGGAAGCAACTCATGGGTGCCATACTGTACCAGTTAAATAAGCAAGTCATGTGGCTATTCCAATTAAAGTGCACTGTGTGAAGAGGCTTTGGCACTTTACTAGCCATCATCTTTGTGATTTTATGTAGCTATTAGTATGTCAATTAGCATACTACTTTTGATGCAACTCCTCTCTCTCTCTCTCTCTGGATATTAACACAGTATGTCATCTATTCTTCACATGCAATAGCTGATGTTGGAGATTCTTCTGCTAAAATGATCTGATCCAGAGCAAAGGATGAACGAATTTGACTTGTCGATTCTACAAAAAGGATTTACATCCCTGGAGAACAAACAGTAGTGTGTTCCATTTCTTTTCAATTGCAATCTATTGGAAGCATGGCAACAACACAAGACACCATAAAATTGCATTGATGCATCTTAAGATACCATGGGCAAGTCTCCATGGTTGTTTACCAACTAGGGAGTAGAATACTGAGAGCACCTGGTCATCCCCTGCCCGCAAGTTGGAGAGGGTACTGAAGAGGTTGGCACGTCAAAATCAAAGACAACAAGAATTGTTTACTGCAAAGCTTAACGACAAAGAGAGAACCATTATTCTAATTGCTGATGATGCCTGGAGCAAGCAATAACCACTGGAGGATGATGATGATCTTTTCGAGTCAATAGACACCATGAGTAAGCCGTCTTTTATATATATAAATAATATCCACATCACGTCTATTTACAAACGCATCAAAAATGTAGATTTTGATGTGATGATAATAAAAGATAGGGAGAAGAAGGTCGGGAAAGACAATATTTTACTCACCACCAATCAATGTGATATAAAATATATATTTGATCCTCTTTTAATAACTTTAGTTTTTTTTGGATTTGTCATCACTCAATTAAATTGCTAAGATATTATTAGAGCATGTTATGATCTAAAATAATCTATTAGGTTTTTTTTTAATAGGAGATTTGTAATCACTCAACTAAATCTCAAACTCCAAATCCTGGAAGAATAAGACTAATCATGCCGATTCTTCTCCAGTCCACTTTAGCTCTAGCTAGTGTCATAAAAATTTGATATATTAGCTTACATGTTTGACTGGTTATCTAATGTTTTAGTCACTCAAGATAATCACTGACTTCTTTCATGCCTTTGGTGCCTCATGGAGCACTCATTGAGTTACGATGATGTCAGCGTCAACCATGTCATGTCTTACGTAAATGAGAGCAATCGATCTAGAATTTTGTGGCCATAATTGTGTCAAAGGAGGTCATCAAATGCATGATTTCCTTCTCAGTAGTAAAAAATGACAGGAAGAAAAATCGTAGAATTCTTTACTTGAAATCGACAATCCCTATGACTGACTTAGATGGTTCATAATAAGGTTTTAAGATCAGATTCCATCTTCTTCATCCATCCTTAAATAAATAAGAAAAAGTCAATCTTCCATAATTCTCTAACCTGCAAAGAACTCATTCTCAATAACCTCTTATTCTTCTTGTTTGGAGTCTCTAACCGTTTGATAAGGATGCTTTGCAGTGGATGTTAGAAATTATAATTTAAATTTGATTACGATTAAATTACAAGTTTGAGATAAATTATGAGTTTGAGTTGAAATAGAAATCCTTATGGTTATGACTTTGTGGTTTAGGTCTATAAATATATGATATCATATTCACCACATCCTAAGCTAAGAGAAAAGAGGGAGCACGAGTGCAAACGACGTGGGTGATGTGTTGTTGTTAAGCACTATTCTATAAGCTCTAAGTAATAGAGTTTTTATCATCAAAGACTTGTAGAAGCTAAGAGGTTACCAAGAGAGCAATAGGTGCTGTGAGTACCTATCATCCTATTGAGCCTTGATTTGATCCTATTAGAGAGAGAAGCATACATGTAGAGAGAGAAATAACATTACATAGAGAGAGAAATAAAGCTCTCTTTGTCTCTTCGGAGACATCCGATAAAACTGAAACGATACGGGGAAATAAAGCTCTTTAGAAAGAGAACAATATCATTATAGAGAGAAATAACGGTATTTAGATAGAGAAACCCTATTATTAGAGAGAGAAAGACTAAAGAGAAAGAAACTATAAAGAGAAAATTTAAGGAAAGAGAAAGTCTAGAGAGAGAAAAATCGAGGGAGGCAGAAACTATAGAGAGAAGAATTTATGAAGAAGTGACAAGAAGATTGTCGACATGGCTTCTTTCAATAAAATAATTTAGTCTTAAATTCCTTGATTCATCGATAAAAACTATAATCACTAGATGAAAATTTTTTAAATAGCAAGATATTTGAGATATTATTAACAAAGGATTTTACAAAGCCTTGTAAAGATGAAGAAGATTCTTACACCCCAAATTAGAAGATCGAGTTGAGAAATTATAGAAAGAAAGATCAAGAGACTCTTACCCTTCCTTATTCGTTAAGCAGTAAAAACTAATATCTTTAAAAAACCTCCACAGCCCAAACTTCACATGATGCTTAGTCCCCATGCATGCTTCACAAGATTTACCGAGGCATGACAAAGTATGCCTACAAGTGCTGAGATTAGAGTTTGAAAGTTTAAAGATAAATCAGGTTGAATTTATCTCAAATTATTATTTTTTTATACTATGATCATCATAAACCAGATGAAAACCAATAGTGAAAAGGTTAGCAATATTAAAATTATGAAAAAGATTCTTATGTTATTAATATCTAAATTTGAGTATGTAGTTTGTTTGATCCAGGAGTCTAAAGATTTAGAGGAACATTCGATGAACTGATGGATTCTTTGATGGTCTATGAATAAAAAATTAATAAATATACCCGATTCTCGACTCATGAAGCACAGAGAACTGAAAAGTAGAGGAAAGTGATGAAAGAAGATATTGATTCCATTGAAAAGTATCAAATCTAGGAGCAAAAACCTATTGGTATAAAAGTGAATCTACAAAACAAAATTGAGACAAGATGACATTGTTGAAAAGTACAAATCCATGCTTGTTCAAGGCTATAAACAAAAGAAAGAGATTGATTATAATGAGGTGTTTGCACCGATCATTAGACAAAGATTAGTACTTTCTCTTATAGCTCAAAATAAGTCAACTTATCAATTATATATTAAATCAGCCTTTTTGCATGGTAAGTTATAAGAAGAAGTTTATATTGATCAACATCTTGAATTTATGATTAAAGGACTTAAAAATAAGATATACAAATTAAAAAAATATTATATAGTCTAAAGCAAGCACCCAAAGTCTTGTATAGTCATATTGATGCATATTTTGATACACATGGATTTGAAAAAAATCTCTATAAATATACTTTATTTGCAAAATATGGAGAGGCTGAGAGGATATTAATTATTTACTTATATGTAGATATTATTTATACTGGTAATGATGTTAACATGATTAATGAGTTTTAATCTTTTATGAAGAAAGAATTTGATATTCATGACTTGAAATTGAGTTTGATAAAACATTATCTTGAAATTGAAGTTGAGCAACAAAATATAGGTATTTTTATTTCTTAGAAAAAATATACTATATATTATGGGAAGTATTATGTTTTTGACTATGACCGAACTATATATTATGTACGGAGTTAGCCTGATTAGTTGATACATGAAGAATCTAACAGAAGTTCATCTCTAAGTAGCAAAGAGAATCCTAAGTTATTTGAATAGAATTCATGATTTTAATATTTTTTATGGTAGGAAATTTTTTTTATTTGACTGGATTTATTGCCATTGATAATGGGAAGAACACATCCGATTCTTCTTAGGATATGAAGCGATTTCATGGTCTTCTAAGAATCAACTCGTTGTGGCAATATTAGCGACAAAAGCAGAATAAATTGCAGTAGAAATATATGACCATGAAGCGATTTCATGGTCTTCTAACATGTGCATCTCAAACTATTTGGTTCAGAAATATATTGGAAGGATTGAGATTCGATCACGATGTGCCTACCAAAATTATTTGTGAGAATCTTTCAGCTTCAAAATGTCCAAAGATTTAGTCAATCACAGTAGAAGCAAATATTTACATGAGATGTCACTTTTGAAGACATCCAGTGAAAAACAAAATGATCTGCAAAGATTACTTGGAATTTCAAAAAAAAATTTAAATTAAGAGAAGATGTTAGAGATTGTAATTTAAATTCGATTAAAGTTAGATTAGAAGTTTGAGATAAATTAGGAGTATGAGTTGGAAGTAGGAGTCCTTATTTCACTAGGATTAAACTTTGTGGTTTAGGTCTATAAATAAATATATGATGCCCTATTCATCACACCCTAATCCAAGAGAGAGGTGGAGCATTGGTGCAAAACGAAAGGGCAATGCACGATTAAGTACTATTCTGTAAGCCTTCAAGAAATAGTTTTTCTCTCTTCTGTCTTCTTAAATCTTGGTTTCTAAGAAATTTCTTCCTCTCAAGAGTAGACATAGTCATGCGCTCATGTATCATTTGTGTTCAATAGAATCAAGAAATGAGGCAGACACTTGCAATGTAATATAACAATTCTATGTTAATTAGCTCCCTGATCAAGAGATGTCCTTCATGGGTAGAAGGATCTCAGAAAGAGGGACCTCGCTCTGCGTTCAGGGGGAGCCATGTAAGGAAGCAGATCACAAACCATGGTTGTGTCATGTTGCAACTGCCCTGCAAGACATGCAAGCTGCATGCGCCCGAGTACGTAAGCATTGCTTCCTGCCCCTCAGAAGTCCCGTCCTAATAAACGCCACAACCGCACGGATCCCATGCATCAGTTGCAGCTGATACCTCATGGCCTCATCGGTTGCCGCATCTCCTCCCCTTTGCGTGCTTCTTTTCTTGCTTTCTCTTCGGCCTCATCCAACCGCTTCCTATACATCCTTCGTCTTCGGTGACTCCCTCGTGGACACCGGAAACAATAACTATCTCTTCACGATATCCAAAGCCGACTCTCCACCCTACGGCATCGACTTCGCGCCTTCCGGTGGCCAACCCACGGGAAGATTCACCAACGGGAGAACCATAATTGACGTCATTGGTAAAAAGTCTCCACAGCTGAGAGATACTCTTTGATGAACAGAGATATCAATCACTTACACTAATCTTTCGTGTTCCACTTGACCATCTCAGTTCAAGGTCTGGGGGACAGCTCCTTTCCTCCACCATATTTAGCTCCAAATGCCAGCAGCAGCAGCACAATTTTTGTTGGTGTCAATTATGCTTCGGGTGCTTCAGGGATCTTAGACGAGACGGGATCCTTATTTGTATGTGACTAGTCCATATCACTTCTGCTGGTTTTCTTCCATTTGGCGCCGAAAATTTTCTTGAACTGCTACTGTTGGAATATTGTTCAGATTGAGAGAATACCCTTGGGCAAGCAGGTGCAATATTTTGAGGAAACCAGAGATTACCTAGTGGGGACTCTGGGAGAGAATGCCACAGGTAAGTTCTTAAGGAATGCCGTCTTCTCAATCATAGCAGGATCCAATGACATCTTGAACTACCTTGAGCCCTCCATACCTCTCTTTGAGAAAACAAAGCTTCCCCCTGTTGCCCTTCAGGATATGATGGTCTCCAACTTGACCCTGCATCTTAAGGTGAGAACAGTGAGCGGCAAAGTTCCATTACTGAGGGCTCTAACTAACATGCTGCATTCATGAAGCACTTGCACGAGCTCGGGGCGAGAAAGTTCGTCGTGGTCGGGGTTGGACCTCTCGGATGCATACCATACATTCGAGTTATCAAGTTGGTGGCAGATGGGAGGTGCTCATCGGCTGCAAACCAGCTGATCCAAGGCTACAACATGAAGTTGAGCAGGAGGATTCAGGAACTGAATGAAGAGATGGGTCCTGAAACTGTATTCGTGTATGCAAATTCCTACGACATCGTAAGAGAACTGATGCAGAACTATCTTCGATATGGCAAGTGCTTCTCCACTTGATGTTTTCTTCCCCCACTTAGTTTTCCCTTGTCTTATGCTCCAAAACTTTCGGTAAACATTAGTGCACACGCTGACATTGTCAGGGTTCGAGAATGTAGACGACCCTTGTTGTGGTCTCAGCTTCCCCCCACTGCTCTGCTTCGGACAGCATGATGGCAATTCGAGCTCTGTTCTCTGCAAAGATCGAGCTAAGTATGTGTTTTGGGATGCATACCATCCAACCGAAGCTGCCAACATTATCATCGCAAATAAACTTCTCGATGGCGGTGCGACTGCTGCCACTCCTTTCAACCTACGGAGATTGTACACTAGTCGATCCTAATGTAAAAGAAAGAATACATGCAAATCGTTCAAGTATGGTGATGAGAGTTGGATATATCCTGTGACTCTGTCCATTGCCTGTCCTGGAAGGCAATAGATGTATCACAAGATTATGAAGATATGAATAAGGTAGATTATATTATTGGCATAGAGATGATTAGAGATCGATCTCAATAATTATTAAGACTATTTTAGAAAAGGTATATTGATTAAGTCTGAGAGAGTAGCTGTACACTTATGATGAAAGGTGGAAATTTTAATTTAAACTAGTGCCGTAAAAATAACTTAGAAAGGAATTGGCTGAAAGATATTGCATATGTAATTAGAAGTCTACTATATGTTTAAATTTGTACTAGACCAGATATTAGTTTCTATAACATAAGAATGAAGCACTTGAAAGTTGTAAAAAAAAAAAAAAAAAATATTTGTAAGAGACGAAGATCATATGCTCACTTACAAAAAGTCGATTAGCTAAAAGTAATAAAATATTTAGATGTTGATTTTATAAATTACTTTAATAGTAGGAAGTCCACTTCCAAGGGTTTTTTTTTTTTTGCTAACGGGCGAGGTGATTTCCTGGAAGATTTCTAAGCAATATATTATTGCATTATCGACAATGGAACCTGAATTCGTGCCATTCTTTGAGTCCACAAATTAAGTTTTGTGGTTTCAAAATTTTATCGCAGGATGTGATCGACTCAATTGTCAAACTGTTAAAAATATTTTATAATAATATTATAATAGTTTTATTTTTTAATAATGATAAGTATTCAAGTCGTTTTAAGTATATTGAGATAAATTACTTGATTGTTGGAGAAAGAATCTAAAAATAAAAAAATATCAATTGAGAATTTAAGTACCAATTTAATGATTATTGATTCATTGACAAAAGCCTTATAGCCTAAAATGCATAGAGAATATATTCTTAGAATGAATTTTGTGAGCAACACATAAAATGATGGTGATGCATGTCTAAGTGGTTATTATAATTGACATTATTGCTTGTGTTTGATGATATTACTGTTTCTACTATCTTATTTTTTGTTTATGTATATATATATATGTTATATATGTACTTAATGATAAGATTAATTTGATAAGATAAATTTCATAGATCATTATGTATTGAGAATGATTGATAGGTTTATAGTATATAAAAGGAAGGATGATATAAATAATATACAACTGCTATGACTTGCATAGTCTTAATATAGTGTTATGTTATTTGTTAGATCTATCTACATGTTTTTTAAAATCTTACATGTATAAATTATTTCTTTTCAAAGCTTAGAATCCAATCAGGCAAAATTAATTTAAAAATAAAAATTTATTTTGTTGTAATGATTTTGAATATTTGTTTTACATCTTTTTCTATTTATGAGCCGAGAGAATGTTAATCATATATGTGCTCATAACTTAATTGGTAAGAGGTACTAAAGATACTGATTAGATTCTAATCAAATATCATCCAAATCTTAGATATTGATCTTGATAGAAAAGAATATTCAAGATTCCTTTTTTTTTTCGAATCTTCTCTTCTCTCATCTATAAATAGGTAGGGTCTATTATTATGTCGAAAAAAAAGGGTACATACCCTCTTTTCTCATATTAAAATAAATTAGATTTCAATTCTTGACATTAATGTTTCAAAGTTACAGATTTATTTTCTAACATTATCATCAAAGGCAAATCCCTTAAATCCTTTTCAGAATCAGTTGAAAGGATGTTAAGGGATGCCATGGAAACTGAATGAGATGGAGTGGGACAGATGGATTTAGGAGAATGATGCAATCGATCAAGCAGTGCTAAGGAGACATTAGGGTGGGAAACAATCATTGACTCCGTCACTTGGTCTCCACATGTTGGGTAATTTGACCATATCTTTCTCGTTACTGGCATTGATACCATAAGACGTTTACGTCGACAAGGATGACATGAACTCGTCGTATCCAATGACCAAAGTGAGATCCTTTGAATCCTCATCAACCATCATCTCTGGTCGAGTCTTAGGCCCTAGAGGCCGAGCTCCATCCGAAGGTATTGGTGGAGGAACAGGCGGATCAGAAAGGCTACGAGGACTACAGTGATAGCAACGAGGAGGAAAGTTTTCATAGGCAACAACATGAAATAGGTTGGATTGGGGCTTGCCTATCCTAATACCCTTTTCGAGAGCAAGTATTATGTCAATTTCATTAGAGACTCGAACATATCTTCCACTCTCTAATTTTAAAGAGGATGGATCTATTTTCAAAGAACGACCTAACATTCTTCATTCCAATACTTTATAGTTTGACCACGAATATGGAACCAAATAGGAGCAGTATCATCATCAGTTGAAAGTTTAGCCGCCATAGGATTGTTAACTATAAGACATCCATCCCTATGTGCGAGTTAAGTTCCATGGTGTCCATTTGAAACAACTTTGAGTGCATTAGATTTAGAATGAAATTAAAATAAGAAAAAAATCATCTTTCACGATCAAAACAAAGAGAGGGTTGGAGAGACCAAATTTTAAGAAGCAGATTTCTTAAAACCAAAAGGGAAGGAGGTCCAATAACTGACGCCAACAACTTACCCATCAAGAGAAAAACCCATAACTGACGTCACAATTATAAATTTTTATCATCAAGAAGTATCTCTTCGACCAGGATCAGTCGGCCTTGATGGGACATAGGGGAAGACGGTGGGGAGAACATAGGGGAGGGGGAGGGGGAAGGGGAAAGAGACTGCTCCTCCCCGTTGATACAGTTCAGCCAGATATGACGGAGCAATTTTCTTACTCTTCTTCACTAGCCCTTTTTCTGGCAGCGCCACACTGAAAGGACGTGGAAAAGCAACTGCGAGTAATATACCAGCCACTCACTTGCAAATAGCATAACTTATAGCAAGCATACATACACAACTTACCCTCTACAGGTAGGTGATTGACTCGCACACAACGGCCAACGCTTGCTTATTCATCGGACACTTTTGGTCCACAAAAGCTTAGATGCCAGGGGATAATTTCTTTGATTGCATGAATAGTTGGAGGATCTGTCCGTGTGCCACACACTACAAAAGAGAAACGAAACAACCCATCAAGCATCGTATACAGACATGGACACCATATTCCTGCATCAAATGTTATTACATATTTCTCTATGCTTGGGACATCCAAAATTTATACAACGGAAGTTCACCGAAGTATATTTGTCCTATCAATTTTTGCAAGATGAAGAAAAAGAATCTTCTGCATTGCTCTTGACATGCAAAATTATACTGTAGCCCATCAGACGGTTTCAATTCTGTATTACTAGATATACAGATAAATGAACATGTAAAACGTGATCATGTCCAAAGTGGTTAAATCTTCTGCGACAGTTGGCTAACCCAAGTTTAATGGTATGCACAGTGGTGATGAGTTTAAAATGACTGTCTGGCCATGGAAGCTACAGCAGCTGAACAAATTGATGCTACACCGATCTGTCATAGACTTCATGCAAAGTAGCTTTATCCTGTGAACAAAAAGAAGTGAAAGGTGACTTCACTGAAGATCTCACTGGCACAAGCATATAAAGGAGATGCTAGACATGCAAGCACGTGTGACTGTTTTCACAGCAGCCAAATTAGAGTGCCACGCAGCTCAAGCATAATCATGGTGGCGAATCAGAGTTAATGGGTCACTTCTGGATGGACCAACTCACATGTGCCTATATGTCCAGTTTTCAATATAAAAAAGGATTTTTCATGACAAATAGATTACTAAGAACATTTAAATTTATTCGTTAAGCACTGCAAATGGAGGTCGTATCTTCTGGGTCATGATCATACAAACAAAAATCTAAGGAACCACTAGGTTTCTGTAACACCACAGGTGCAAAACAGTAAACATCTCCAACCTTTTCTTCACGTGTAAAAGCGAACATAACCCACAACATTTATAGAGATGCGGCTTTTTATTAGGAATCACAAAGATCACCTGATTCATTGGAAGCAAATAAGAACAGCCAACCAGAAGGTAAATAGAATAAACAATCACCTCATTCTGCATGTTGTTTTCTGATGGAAACCAGCGCATGAAATTGCCAAGGTGCATTACAACTGGAATTAGTTTGAACATTAGGGGAGTTGTTACCTGCATATAAAATAATATGAAATCAACTTTGGATTTAAAAAAAAGGAAAGCTGATAGGCAGGGATATGAGAAAAGCACTCACAAGGCTAAGAGCTGTTGTTCCCAGAAGCAGAAGATACATTTTGCCCTACAGAAACAGGAACTTCTCTAAGAAAATATTGATTGAATTTAAAATGAATGCATAACATTTGACTATAGTAAATATTCATTATTAATGAATAATTAACACCCCAAATAATTGGGATATTACAGCTTGTTATTATATACTAGAATTGATATGACAGTGAAGAAGCAACATATTTAGACAAACCCTATACCAGTTAACTTCACTGCATTTTGATATTGCAACTAAAGTTGGTAAAAAAAACGTAGAAGTAAAAGACAAGGGTTCCAAATATAGAAATCATCTTGTGCAGTATGTTTCCCTAATTTATGGTTTCAGAAAGATATAGGTTCCAAGTACATCAGGTGCTTCTAAGTTTGATACTACGAATATGATACATCAAGCAATAATGACTCAAGTTTATACTTTTCACTGAAAAAACAACAAGCTACTGTATGATACTTCAAACTGTAGAATAAATGTGTAGTAAAATATCATATGGAAAATCACCTCAATGAGATGAAGATTTGAGGCTCGACTTAAGAGAACGAAGGCAAATTCTCCAATTTGAGCTAATGACAAACCCACCTTTCATATCCAAAGTAGCATTTGAGAAAAAAAGTTAATACATGAGTGACAAATTAAGTTGTTTCAACTGAGAAAGTAAAACTTACAAGAAATGCTGTCCTGATGCTGTATCCAAAGGCTTTAACTACTATGGTTACCACAACTGTCTTAACTATGACTACCAGAATAACAGATGCTAGCAATATATCAACATGGTTCCAGAGGAATTGCACGTGTATGAGCATGCCAATGCTAGCAAGGAAGAGTGCTGCAAACAGGTTACGAATTGCTTCCACCTTCAACGCACAACAATTAACATAAAAGAAAATTAGTGCACAAAGCATAGAAAAAAGTAATAATGAAGAGCTTTTCCTGAACTAAGCTGCTCATTATCCACTGTGCATTCTGAATCTAGTTCCATTTTATAAATAGCATGCTTCAATGAACATACTTAAAAAAGAAATCAATCTAAAATAAGATTCTGATTTGGAAATTTATAAAGAAAGCATTTTGATGTGATGATAAAAAGATTGCTAAGCAACGGCCCTAGTCAATATGCCAATTTTCATGTGACAGTCTATTACTCGTGTAATATACAAAACCTTGGAAGAAGAAATGCTACCTCCCTATGTTGCTGCGACTCAGGTTTGGAGTGTGGCATTAATTTGTGTTGGACTTACTATTGCCCTATTTTAGAAAGTAGGAATGTCTTAAAAACATCCATATTCAAGATAAAAGTACAGGGTTTTTTTTGGCTCAAAATACAGGGTATTTAAAATGAATATTTAAGATATTTATAGATATGACCTAAAAAACTTCTCAACCTATGGGATTAGAAATGTGTAGATTATTGATGAAAAATAAGGACAACAGGTGGACTATAAAGCACAGACAACAGTTGGAGAACATAATCTCATAATTTTTGAAGATAGTAGTTTATAGGAGTTACCACAGGAGGTGCCATAGATATTGGGAGTAAGAATATGATATGTTGGTCAAATGACAATAGTCGAAAATACAGAGTTCCAGAAACAGTACTGACAAGAAAAGCCATTCCTCCAGTCTCTATTTGTCATTTATGACTACAAAAAGAGCCTTTGAAATTTAAATTACAGAAAGACCTGCACATATTAATAATCTTTCATATTAAATATCTGAAAAAAGAAAAAAAAATATTATCAGCGCCCCTGGGAAGACTTATAGACCATCAAAGTGATAACTCTCTGGTATCAGCATAGTAATTTATAGCATGATTGAGATACAGGCTCCTCCAACAAGCACAGCAAAGACCTATTGCTATAGGCAATTCTGCAATTGTTCTAAAAGAGAATCATCAAAGTATTGCTAAAATCATATTGTCCTTGGATGCAAAGCAATAATCTAATATAAAGCATTGACTAATTATGAGGCTGGCTGTTAACTGTTGGCTCCAATACTTCAATTGCTAAGCTTTCAGATTTATACCTTGAACCAACCTAGGCTACAATATCATGAAGTTTAAGGTAATAGCGTTTTAGAATTTTAAGATAAACCAGTAAGGTCAAAAATGGCATTATATGCACAGTTGACTGGACTATGCTCCCCAGATAGTGCAGAATCAATCATATACATGAATATGCTGATGTAGATGAAATGTTAGAAAAATTCAGATGCTAGTGTATCCCATCTGACAGTTCTAGAACACAAGAAGGATCAATCACAAACCATATAAAGTTGAAACCAAAATAAAATCAAGGCTTTTGCTCCAAGTTTGATGACCAGATGTACACAATCATATTCGATTTGGTTAGCTTTCTAAAGAAGTTCTAAATCTTGACCTGCAGATTGGTGTAACCAAATGTATGGCTGTCAGTTTGCAAACAAAACATATCTGTCGAGCATGAAGAAAATAATCCAATCTTGAAGAAAATAGAGCATATGAAGAAAAAATATATGCATGGTGTGCTAAATACATTGTTATAAACAAGTTGATGCAAGTATACCAAGCACAAAGGAAATGCCAACTTTGACAATAAACATCAAATTGCAGGACTGCAAACATCAATAGCAACATAGATGGATAGAGAAATATAAATCAAAATGTGAATGTCATAAGTTCAATACACAAGGGACAAGCTCACCTGGTCCAAAGTATGCTGTGCAAAATCAGTGGTGGATATCATTACTCCAGCAATAAATGACCCCAACTCAAGACTTAAGCCTAAATAATCACTAACCTGATGAGAGAAGAATTATCATGAAGATATATTTTCCAAAACATAAAAAAATAAAGAAAAATCAACTAAATTTAAGACGCTGAACATGTACATAAACTTAGTGAAATATAACAAAGGAAAAAGAATATATCTACATAACAATATTTCTAGTAAGAGCATGCAAACTTTCATCTTAAATGATGACAAAACAGAAGTTACTCTAAATCTTTTGAGGCATGAAATGGATTTGTCTCCTTCCTGGACTCTGAACTCCATTGACCTTGAGGTACCATATCCTAACCTTCTATCTCAGCTATACCTCCATTCCTTATCTGAGTTACTGAAGTTGCACAACGTACTTTTAGCCTTGTCCTACTCGATTTAAAACATTTTGCTTCTAATTTTTTTCTGTATTTTTAGGGAAAGACTGATCCCTACACCACAAATCAGAAATAAAAGAATAATGGCATTTGAAAACAACATAAACCAAACAACTTAATCTTGACAATAAGGAATTTAATTTTGTATACTGGAGCTGTCAAATGACATACAGTAATTTCATCCATATGAATATACAAGTGCATTTCACTTTATCTTGAACAAACTTGGCTGAGAATTTTAATAATCAAAAGTTTAATCTCCTTTACCATCATTTAAGTATTTGAACTTAAGAATTTTAATAATCAAACTAGTCTTACTTCTTCCAAATATTACAATTGTATTTAAGAGTTTCTTCCTTAAAGGCTCTATATATGTGATTGAAACTAACACCCCAATAGTACACTTAAAAGAACATGGCTGACGATAAGCCTAGGGATTCACATCATAAGGGCATAACAAGTCCAAGCCATACTTAGGCCTACACACCATACGAGTTTGAAACTTCCCAAAGTTTTGGACCCAAACTACAGCCCTAAACCAGCCCATCCATTTAGGGCTACACTAATGCATGCACATCCATTTATACGACGCCTTGCAGCAAACAAAGAAGGTTGGATTGTAAACAGCAATAATTTGTTAACAAACAAGGATACACAAAAATGGCTTTTTGGGAAATTTATTGATCTGCAACCAAATATAATAAATATTCTATTTAATAACAACTCTAACCGTCTAATAAACACAACTACATAAGGATAAATTTATGCAGAATTCACACCACATAGAAGTCTAAAAGACAATCCTTATTATTTGGATCTTAGAAAAACACAAGATCTCTGCCAAATTATTACAAGATAGCAAAGCTGTACTTCATTTGTCAAACTTCCAGAGAGAACAAGCTAACATAAATATGAGTATGGGAGACAGTAAACACAAATGTTCTGTTAAATTCCTATATGACATAATCAACATTTTCAAGTAGATGGATTAAACATCTCCACCTTAATGTAACCTGTCCACAAACATGACATTCTACTGACATCTGCAACCAAGATAAACATATTATTGACTTTTGACTCCAAAATTGGGTGATGCTCAGTGATTTAAAATGCGCTAGGCGTCAAAAAGCGCCAAGGTCCAAAAACGCCCGAGGCGCTAGGCGCTCGCCTGAACGAAGCGAGGCACTAAAATATAAAAATATATAATATAATTAATATAATTATTTAAATAAAAATATACTATTAAATTAAGAAAATCAAGTACAAAATCACAATGTTATATTAATAAAAAGTCTCAAAAATCAAAACAATAAAATTTTACATCAAATCTATTGAGTTGCTCTGTACACTTGTCATTTATTCTGAAACCTAACGATAATTTTAAATAAAAAAAATTAATAGTATTAAAATCAAAATAATATATTATTAATCTAATAAATAAAAATATTATTATTAGTATACAGTTAGCAATATATTGTTAATATACTGTTAACAGTATAGTGAGAAAAGTGTGAGAAGACCGAGGCTACTAAGACAATGACAGTGGTAGCGAGAGCGAGAGCGGCGAGCGATAGCGGGAGTGGGAGTTGTGAGCGGTGAGCGACGACAACAATGATGAGCGACGATTGTGGCAGCGGTGAGTAGCGACAGTGGCAGCAGCAGCAGAGAGCAACGACAGCGAGAAGAAATCTCGACGGCAAATCGCGAGTGTTAAGGTTGGGGAAGTCGGGAAAATCGTGTGAGGGAGCCTATATGTGATTTAGTTGGTCCGATTGAACCAACTAAAGCATCGGAGACAGAACCAGACGTAAAACATTGGTTCGGTCGCCTGGTTTAACCCGGGCGCTCGCCTGAAGCGCCTGACGCCTAGGCTCGGGCGAGCGCCTAGGCGGCGCCTCATTGAAGCGAGGCTCTTGGACATGAAGCGAGGCGCTCGGGCCTCGCCTCGCCTCGCCCGAGCGCCTAGGCGAGCGCCCGAGCGCCTATTGAAATCACTGGTGATGCTAAACCGTGTTTTGTTGCTTTATCAACAATATTGTACTCATGTTAATTCTTATGCCAGTCTTCATTACACGTGTGAATGAGGATAAAGTTATTACAGCTAAATTTGTAATCTTCTTTGGGAAACAGTCAAGATAACAGCCAACTATGCTAATTGTCTCACCACCAGTTACTCGAGCTCTTACATATTTCAAGAACATTATCTTACATAACTTGAAAATGAAGGTTATGTTGGTTTCCAATCATAACAGTATGCTCAAAAGAAGACCCAACTCTGATGTTACTTATGTCTAGATGCTGATCAGTACTTCATTAGTTGGTGTACAGCAATGAAACTGCAATTCCAAGATATTGAACTGTCAACACTGAGGTAGACTCACATGGCTTTAAGAAGGAAATTCATGAAATCAGAACAAATGCAAGAAAGATTAAAAAAAATGATGCTACAAATCATTTAAAAATTCATATATAAAGTATGGTAAGTGAATATTTTCACATCGAATTTGTAGCCCAAACACTTCTCACTAGACTCTTCCAGGGAGTTTAACATCGGGTAGGGGTAAAAACATTAAATGCAGTTCTTGTGAACCTAGTTGATGCTTAAGCTAAATAAATAATTTAACATGGATAAAACTCAGAGCAAAAAACTAAATACTGGTGACAACTTGAATGGTAAATTATCATTACTTTCTTTATTGATAGGTGAAAAAGTCAGCATCAACTTACCCAAGTCAGTAATAAGCAAAAAGCCACCGAGGCCAATTGGTAGAGTTCATTTGTCTGCAAATTCAGCCCAGAAGGCAAGACAAAGATGTGAGACTAAAATATAAAGGATTCAAAAGACAAGGAAATGGACTTTCTCATGTTGATAATCTATGCTAGCCAACAATCTCCTAATTATATAGACGATCACTATGAGTAATACCCATCAAAATGGTTCCATGTGATGATTCACACCTACAGAGCCATATCTAAAGATTCCCTTATGGAGAAGAGAAGAACAGAGTTTCAAACATGGGACATGACATTATGAAAGCCCCAAATCTTGTATAAGATGGACCACAATTAAGTTAGCATATAAAATATTACAATACCCAAAACAAAACAAATTCTAGATGAAACTAATCAGTACATTCTAGATAGATCATATCTAGCAAAGCAACAAAACAAATTCCTTCAGAAGTATAGAAACCATCACATGGAAGGTGGTTGCTGATTTGTGTGTTCTTCAAGAAAAAAACTACAACCTTTGGAGAAAAAGGCATAGCCACAACTTCATTTGTCTTAAAATGTGGCCTATATCATATGTTTACAGCTGTCAGCCGACGAGCTTATTTTTGGTCAGGCTGCAGTAAACAACATGCATTCATAAAAAATCCATACGACCTCACAGAAAGCCCTCATCAAACTGATTTAAAGCTAATAAACTTTAGTTAGGAGTCCAAGGACTTATAACAGGTACAAGGTTCTGAATGAGGTTGACAAGCTTAATTATCAGCAAATGCTCATTTCTTTTATCCTCATAGTGAACACAACATTTACCAAACACTTTTGACAGGACAACATATGAGAATAGTGTACCAAAAGCCAGTGAGCATTGAAAAATGAAAATTAATGGCGAATAATACGACAATATAAACACCATCAAGAAATGCATGAGCAATATCATCAATCAATTTACATCAAACATATAAAGACTTACTTGAGATGACAACTGAATCATAAGCTTTAAGAAGCGAGGAACAAAAGACCAAGACAATACAGAAGCAGCAGTTATGAACAAGGACAAGACCATCAACCTGCATACAATAAAGATGTTCAGAACAACTGTAGCCATTTATCATCTACAGGAACATTTGCCAATAAGATAACAGTTCATGGAGATCACGATCTAATAAAAGAACTTTGTCCCTGGTAATGGCTCATATAAACATTTTAATTTAATAAAAAATGGACAAAATGCAAAAAGAAGATGGTGATATGAAATTTCTAATTAGTGATAGCACTTACAACTTTGCCATTGACATAATTCCATGGAACAGACCACTACCGCCACCCAGAACAGGAAGCAGAGCAAAAAGAAGACCAACCGCACAATCCTGAACCAAACCATAGAACAAATATGAGAATGTTGGGCAAGTATTTTTGGCTTAGTGAACATATTTTTCTTGTCGGTACAATATAATGCTATCCACTCAGAACAATAATATATGACCTAAAATTATCAAACTATTATATGCAGCAGATAGGACATTCTAAAATCCAACCAACTCATAACTAAAAAAAACGTATAATTTCAGTATAAAAATAACTTATATAACTGGAAAACATGGTCTAGGTCTTAATCATATTTCTCAAAACCAAGGTTTGATGTACCACCATAAATGGTATGGTACGGGTGACAATCCGACAGGTGACCGAGACATGGACCTCCCTGTACCATGCAGTTTATGTGGTGGTGTGGGGGGGGGGGGCGGGGGGGGAGGTGTGGGGTGGTGCGGGGTTTATATCTGAAATCAGATTGTTACTGACCTGCACCAGTAGGTAATAGTCAAATTTTGACTGATTTTGACCGACAACCCTGGTTTCCCTAATTCCAATGGCCAATTTGACGTTGGCAGCATTTGGAAGAGTTTAAAAGCCCATTCCCCCCACTCCCCCCCTCCCCCTCCCTCCCACTTTCACTCTTACACTCTCTCTAACTCATTCTCACCCAAATCTCTCTCTCTCTCTCTCTTTCTCACAATTTCTTAATCTTCAACTCAATCAAAGCTGAAATTTGGTGATTAGAGGCTTATTCGGATTCTAACTCTGCATTTAGAGGAGGATTACTCTAATCAAGAGGTATGCATTCCCTTTTTAGTTCTTTGTTAATTTATGACATGATTAGCTCTATTATATGTAGTTAATGCCTATTAGGATGATTGACATGTTTATAGTGTAACAGAGGGCTAATTAGGCAATAATACAGTTTTTTAATGTTGTGATTAGTTGATTAAATGTTGATTTCATCGATATTAGACCCATAGTGGATCAATTCTATGTAGTTAATGCCAATTAGAGTGTTTGACATGTTTCTAGTGGTAAAAGAGGACTAATTATGCAATAATACAGTTTTTTAATGCTATGATTAATTGATTGAATGCTGATTTCATTGATATTAGACCCATATTGGGTCAATTATATGTATTTAATCCAATTTTTAACTGCTGTGTTTAGTTGATTTAATGCTGATTTCATCAAAATTAGACCAATATTGGGTCAATTCTATCTTTTTAATGCCTATTAGGGAGATTAACATATTTATAGTGGTAAAAGAGGACTAATTAAGCAATAATATAAATTTTTTAATGCTCTTATTAGTCGATTAATGTGGATTTCATCGAAATTAGACCCATATTGGGTAAATCTATCTAGTTAATGCCTATTAGGGTGATTGACATGTTTATAGTGGCAAAGTAGGGTTTACTATATGGCATTATAATTGTTATTTCAAATTTGATGGTAATTAGGATTAATCACAACTTATTAATTTAATAAATATTTGTAGGAACACGACACCAATAGATTGGGCATATGATGATGCTTGGGATTATGCCCGTCGTTTGGGCAACCGTCATCATTGGCAATGCATTCATTGTGACTAAATTGGTCAGGGTGGAGGAATCACTTGGCTAAAACAACATGTAGCTGACGAGTATCCCGATGTTGCAAAATGTAAAAAGGTTGCCATGAAAGTCTGTAGATTATTTCAAGATAAGCTACAATGGGCAAAGGATGGTGCATTGTAAAAGAAGGCCAAGGAACAAAAAGAATATAAGCAGACTATGCAGGACCCGTTTATAATAAATACGAGGGTTGTGGAGATAATGTCGACTCAAACCTTATAGTTGGCTTTCGTACATCACTAGAGCATCAATACATGTATGAGGAGGCAATGAGACATAGACGATCTGACTCACAATAGGAGCATGGTGATGGCAATGGGTTTGGGCCATAGGGATTCCAAAGAAGTGTCAGCATGAGGAAGCCACCTACCCCTCTTCAGTTGAGCAAGATTGGTAGCATAAGGCAGGATGGAATCCGATGTTTCATGAGAGGACTTGGCAGGAGGTTAACACCTGATATTGTTGATATTATCCGTAAGCCTATCCTCCACAATCAGCAAAATAGACTAGAATTGACGATGCCTATACAAAAGAAACGAAGCGAAATATTAACAAGGCAATAGCAAAGTGCCAAAGTGGTTCAACTTTCACATGATTCCAGCAAACACAACTGAAAGTCCAAATTATCAAAGCATAGTGTTTTTGATCCAAATGATTGGCACGAGATACCAATCTCCTACACCAAAGGAGATACACGACATTTATTTAGATGGGGAGGTGACAAAACTAAAGGACTGGATCAAATCCTACAACAGGCAGTGGAATGAGTATAGGGTAACACTAAAGTGTGATAGTTGGACCCAATCTACAAGAATAAGCATCATCAACTTTCTTGTCTATTGCAATATAAGGGTTATATTCACAAGTCATTTCATACTTTCAATAAAATTCAAGATGCAAACTAAATAGAGAACCTAATGGAACTATGGTAGTGGAGATCAAGCCACAGTACATTATCCTAATTATGACTGATAATGGAGCAAATTTCAAGAAGGTCAGTTTACAGTTGATGGAGTGAAACGAAACACTATTTTAGACTCCATGTGCAGTTGATTGCATGGACCTTATGATAAAGGACATCGATGAGTACCATTAGAAAAATAATGTGTGGTAAGGGCACGGTTGATGATAAAGTTTTTATATAACTATCATTGGGTCTACTCCTTGATGTAGAAGTTTACAAATGATGAAATACCCCAACCCAACATCACTCGGTTTGCTACAAATTTCATCGCCTTAAAGTCAATCTAGCAAAAGAGGCATAATCTCAAGGCAATGGTGACATCACAGGAATGGACGGATTCACAAATTCAAAATCAAGTGATGGAAAAAAAATAAAGATGACAATTTTATCTTCTGTATTTTGGGAGTCCGTGAATGAAATTATAACAACAGTGGAACCACTTAATGTTGTTCTCCATAAGGTCGCAAATGTCTTATCTTAGACATATGTTGCTTACAGCCAGAGAGGAGGTAAAGAAAGTATTGTCCAATGATTTTAAGGTTGATCAATATATACAGATCAAGTCCGTATCAAGTCCGTAGGACCGAAGCTCATATGAACCAACACATTCATAATGCAGGTAAATTCACATTCATAGTCATAATATACATAATCAATATTTCAAAAATTAATGTTGACGAAATCATTTGTCTTGCAGTGTATTATCTAAATTCAACCATTTAGTTTTGATAGAGTCTTGGGACCCGACCACATTTATTGAAAACACTAAAGAATGCTATATACTGACTCCTACCACAAAGTGTCGCTATAGCAAATGCTATCACGGAGGGCCAACTATTCCGAAAAAGTGTCAGTTCATGCTTCAACGATGTAGCTATCAAGGTTCGCCTTACCGATCTATACCGATGTACCGACCAACCGTTGGTACGATAAGTACCGAGGTGTACCGACATACCATATGTCAGTACGCCTGGGTGTAACGACGATACGGGAAAATTATTAAAAATAACTCCAAAAATTATTAAAAAGAAGAAAAAAAGTTAGATTAGGGTTTCTAAGTTGGAAATAAATATAAATTTAATATAATTTTAGCAAAAATAATCTAAATTAGGAAAGAATAATTACATATATCTTTTTCGACCTTTGCGAAGTAACTTCATGGTACGTTTCAGACCTTCCTTCCATTAATATTAAATTATCAACAAAGAAATGATTTAAATTATTAGATTTTTTTTAAACAACTTAAATTTTAAGATTCAAATGAATCAAGTAATCAATCGATGGATATACCTGATTTTACTACACAAAAAAATTGATGAGACTTCACATGCGATGGATCACGGTCCTTAAACCTGTGTATCTGTATATCAATTTGATATATTTCTCGTACCCAATTCTGAAAATGATCCCACAAGATTATTGACTCTCCGACGCCGCCGCCATCATCGATCGAGGCATTGTTGTTCATGTCGTTGCCATGTCTCTAGACCGAGCGAGTTATTAAATGCGATTAAGAAGGTGTCTCATTGCCCGAGTTGATTCTTTCCAATGGTGCGGCTGATGCGCTACTGCCTTCCCCTTTGCCTTTACATATTGGTGGGACGACTATAGCGAACGAAAGGGTTTAGAAACCCTTTCCTATGGTTCAAACGGTCAAATTGACCATTTGAAATAGGGCAATCAAAGCCCTTGATCAATAACGATCAAAATCCGACCATTATCGAACGATACAGGTCGGTAACGATCAAAATAATCGAAATCCGATCGTTACCGATTGGTACAGGTTAGTAATGATCAGATTTTGATCGTTACCGATCGGTATAAACCCCGTATCACTAAATACAAGGTCATGTAATGGGTATTGCCTGGTAGAGGGCAACCCACATATTGGTCCCCTATCGGACCGATATATACCACCAGTACCGAGCGATACAGCTCGGTACGACGAACCCTAGTAGCTATATCGTGTCATTACACTATGGATCATAGTAAAAATAATTACACACCCATCTTTGATTATAAATTAAAAATTAACATTAATAATTTATTATGCTAATAAAGTTTTATTTATATTTTTTTACAACCGAGTGGTGGTTATAATTTAGAGGGCTCGCACCTAATATATGAAATATTATAGTACATGTACTTTTACAGACGACGACATCAAGTAGTTAGGAACGTAATTAGTCAGCGTTCACCTTGAACACACGAAGGTCCCTAACAAACTACCATATAGACGACTGAAGAAATTTGTATATGTTCACTATAATATGCGACTAAGGTTGCGGTGTGTCGAACTAAACAAGGAGCCAGAGGAACTAGAGATTGGTCCCTTTGACCTCTAATACTACAATAAAGATTCACAGCTAATGTTGGAATAGGTCGAAGCAGCGAAAAACCAAGGGGATCCTTCACTTGACGAGACAAGAGATCCTCCACGTCCTTCTCATTTTATCACTGAGGCAATAGAAAAGAGGAACAACATCTCCAACAAGAGAAAGATCCCCCTCGGGTAAAAACGTAATGGAAAGAGCCTTACAACCTCGAGTCAGACTATTCGAGGTCATGACACCCAACAATCGCAGTCGTTCATCCAACGTGCAAAGGCAAGGGGGAAGGGACTAACATCAACCGAACCATTGTAAATAATTGAACAGGCGATGAGACATCTTCTCAATGACATTTAACAATCCGCTCAGTCCGTAGAGATACCAATAACATGGATAGTAGCACCTCAACCGATGATAGCTATGATGACGGGGAGTTAATAGTTTTGTCTACTCAACCTCACAGTGGTGCATAGACTGAGTAGCATTTTATTCATGCCACCCAAGATTTAGATCATGGAGCTTGAGGAGATAGTCTGTCACATTAATACACGGAAGGGGAGGAGAAAGCGATCAATGATTTTGAACAGATGCGACAGAGCCTATACGACGTAGTCACAAAGCGAAGCTCGTCGTATTCCTAACCACCATATTATAGAGGATCTTACGACCAATAATATGATAGTTGGTTATTCTTTTCTGAGGCTAATCAATCTTATGATACAGACCAACAGGTTAGTGGCAAAAGTAAAAGTTCTGATGTTATCCAACCTTCGCACTAATATATGCTACAATCATACTTATCTCAGGAGTCGCCTCGGACATGTGTGGTTTAGGACGATTAGGCTACAACCGTCACCACATTGATATACCATGTCGAGGAATACAATCTAAAGTATGCCATGTCACAAGAGCAATTTTAGGATTGGGTCCGACAAACATACCATATTGATATAGGATTGAAGACCTCGATCTATCGCCTATGGAATCCTATCATTCATTTTGGTGGTAAAACTAGGTATATCCATTGACAAATCTATTTATTATTTAATTCATTTGAATCTTAAAGTTTTGACTTGTAATTTAACAATTCAAGTCATATCTTTATAGATAATTCAATATCAACGGAAGAACGATTCAGAACATGTTGTAAAGTTGCTCCTCAAAGCCTAAAAATGATAAATCCATAATCCCTTCCTAATTTAGATGCTTTTTTTTATGAAATTAAACTAAACTTGCATTTAGTTCCAATTTAAAAACCCTAAGTTATGTTTTTCCTAATTTTTAAGTATTTTTTGAAATTTATTGAGAATTTTTTGGATTGGCACACCCTAACATACACATGATACATCGGTACAGAGTGGTACATGCTATACCGTTGGCTGGGTAGCATGACCGATTGACACAAGAAGTCAAACCTTACTCAAAACTAGAAGAGGTTGGCTTATCATATAGTAATAGATGTTTGCTATAAACTAAATGACAGCGGCCATGTATTGGATGGAATCCAATATTTATTGAGAGTATCTGACAATATTTATTGAGTATCTGAAGGCTTGCTTAATTGTCACAAGGCTACATATAGAGCAAAATGGAAACAGAATAATTATCATAATAGAGCTAGGACAGTGAAAAAGACCCCAAGTCAAACCTGAAGAATGAGTGTACCAATTGTAACTTGACCATGAAGGGAATTTGTTATGTTCTTTTCCACTAAAAATTTTGATACCTGAAACACAATATAAGGGAAATGCTTCAGAGTTAGCAGGTATGAAGGAAAGAACAAGCAGGTTTAAACAAAAGAATGAGAGCTCAAATATCCAAATAACAAAGAACAGGAATGAAAACTCAAATATCCATATATTAAGGTAGATTGATAATGACCACAGCTGTAGATGACATTGATAAGAAAGAACCAACAAATACGCCCTCAGATGACTTCCCACCACATAACTGCATGAAATGAACAAGAACCCTTCAGAAAATTCATTCCAAAAAACAATCAGAAGATAAGCTATTATGGCAGACATGGAACCAAAACAGCCCAATTCAAAATGACCACAGTGATAGCATTAGAAAAGGATAGTTAAATATAAAAATAACGATAGCGTACCATGGCAGTTAGGCCACAAAAGAACATAAAAATAATGATCTGAAGTAGACCTCCAAGAATAGCAACAGGACCAACAGCTTTTAACTGACAAAAATAAAAATTATGAATTAGAATTAAATATGATCAAACAGATATAAAGGCTTCTATTCAGTTAAATAAAGTACCTTAGCTGATGAAAACTCGAGACCCAATGCAAAAAGGAGAAACACCACGCCAAACTGCGCAACAGTCTCAACCTGGTTGCAGATATCCAACACTAAATTACCATACATATCAAAATGTTGATACCACATCTTAAATAACAAGGTAAAGCTCCCTGAAGCTTCCTATCATGGAGATACTTGCTGTGCCAAAGGGGCTGTGTAATGCCCTACTCAGATCATATGCCCACAATTAATATTTTGTGCACAATGGTTGGCCCTTGTGAATGCTTGGTACAAAACCCCACCAAGACATTACATGCTATCTGGGATAGAGGCAAAATTGGCCAATATAACAACACTTTCTTGAAATAAGTTTCAATAACTTTTAAGAGAGGATCACAAGCTTTGCAGGTGTGTGCTCCATCATCTTTGGCATCAATTCCAGCAGGTCAAGGGCATTATCACCAACTGCTCTCTAGATTCAAGGTGTATTTCTGAAAGAAAGGACCTTCCACTTCCAAGGTTCTCATTTGAATAACCAAATAGTATGAAAAGGTTCTGAATATCATATCGTACCATACCGGTGTACCGATCAGTTGTCGGTATGGTACATACCAAGATATACCGAGTGTACCGACACATAGTACACTAAGGTATATCGATGTACTGCCCATACCACTCCCGAGCGGTACGGTATGGTATTGCAAACCATGATGAAAACAATAGTTGTGCCATTACTATCATTGATCATCTTGTCTTTCCGTCGTACTTTCAGATTGCCACTTAGATCTGTGATGCTGCATCAAATTTATGTCCAAAAAGAAATCCTAAATTCCTCATATATAGTAGTTAAAGCTTTTGGTTGAAATCATTAAATTACATCAATGGCTTGCAAATGTGATGCATGCACAGCTCTAATGACAAACTGACGCAAGAATCAGTGGAAATAAGTAGAATAAAGAGAGTGAAAGGCAAGAAAGGTTGGACGCCATGGCAGTGAAGATAGAGATTAGTAGTAGGAGAAACTTTCAATAGAGGCAACAAAAGATGATAACCATGGCATGACTGTGAAGAAACTGCAATTGACACAAGGTAGAAAATCATGATAGAAGGATGGAGATCAGAAGGAAGAGATATCTCAGAAGAGGCAAGGGAAAAAGATAATAACAGCACAATCATAAAGAAACTCAGAGAAAACAACTTAATACATTTTCCAAGATTGGCAAGGTCATGATATACACATTCAACTGATTTTTTGTTGAGTAGTCAGACTTGTCTAATCCAAGTCCATTTCCTCTGGATAATAGCCAACTGGTAATTTGAACTATTGACACCTAACAAAATCCTAACCTACCTAAATTACCTAAATATAATTAAAAATATCCTAATATTCTAACAAAAAAACCAAAAATGCCTATAAAATATAAAAGCTCTATAACTCCAATTAGACCTAGAAAATATCCATAAAAATAATACCTAGAGTACAGAAAAAATAAGAAATAAAATCATATACTTGACCTAAACCTAATTAGACTCAATTCTGTATTTTAAGTTCATCTTTTTTTTCTAAACGATCTTCATCAAGATGTCTTTGTGAGGTATTTACTCTGACCCATGGAACATCAAAAACAAATTATCTCATGTAAAAATAGCTTTTGCTTATGATCATTTATGCCATTGGAAGTCCAGTTTGATATACCTCAAAAAAATAGCTTTGACCATTAACTAACATTTCCTTTGTGGTGACTACCATTTTACGAAAAATCAAAAGTTTTTAGAAGTAAAGTTCCACTTGTTTGTATGCTAGCAATGTGGATGGTGTACTTATTCCCAGTTCAAGGATGAATGGCCGTCACAAGGGTTCAAAGTTATGCTGTAGCAAATACCATAAACAGAAAGAAGAATGCCCTGCATCAGTTCGAAAATTCAAATAAGATTCAAACACTTGAAATGGTTTACAATAAGAAAAGAAATCTATCCTCGCAAACATTGTTTGCCAACTCCTTGACATCACCTCTATATTTACGCTTAATACATGACATCAGCTTGATTCAGTTTCTTAATGTTTCCACATCTTCACCACGAATAATTCATTAAGTAAACGACTTTTTCTTTGTTATGCCAATTTGCCAAATACATGATGTTTATACATCCCATAAAGTTCAGTTGGCAAAAGGGTAATTGTGTAATGAGCAGTGAAGAGAAATCCATACAGATAACCTTTAAAAAATTGGGCATCATTTGCCTCCCAAGATATGCAATGCTGTCTCTTTCGTGTTTTTTAACCAGTTAATTGCTCAGTTTAGAGCTACCAGACAACTAGAGATTGAAAGTATGAAACAACTTTATTTAATCAGGGCACAGTAAAGTGAAAATAATTAACGTGTTTGATGAACTTGCACAGCACACATTCAGTTGAAGAAACATGAATAGAAGAGACCTACAATCAGGTAAAAAAATGTTAATCTGCTGAAGTTACCTGCACTATCTCACTAATAAATCTCAAGCCCCCTGGTCCTATTAGAGATCCAGCAAGAAGATAACCAACAATGACCTTAAAGATGAAATTGTGTCATAAGCACAAAGGTTAACTGGAGAAAAATATTCAGGAACTGAACACTCAAAAAGGCCAATATTTTAAGTAGTGAGATCATGTTTAAACTTCAAAGAATAAATATGATTACTCACTGGCTGTCCCAAGCAGGAGAAGGCAATACCGCCAATTGTAGCTGAAACTATTACAACAACCAAGTCTGAAATTAATCTGCATGGAAGAACTAGATTTAGCTGTGTCATGTACACATATATGAAAAATATATATAATAGATAGCCACATAAACACACATATATACATAAGTACATACACAAGTATTTATATAAAATTAACTTTATACATTAATCAATACAACCTTAAATCTACTTGAAGCACTGGATACTTTGTTTTACGGTTTGACATAACAAACACATTATCCTGAAGCAAATAAAAAAAGAAAGCATGTCAATAGCAGTTCTTCAAATTTTAGGGTAAAATGCTAGCCCACAGAATTGAGTTCAACAAACCTTGCTATCTATCAATGTTGTCATATCATCAGAACCCTCATTTTCCAGGCTAAAAACATCCCCAATTTGGAATGATTTGGTTGAACTGCAAGTGTTAGACTACAACCAGTCAATGTATTTTCATAATCTGAATGCATGTGTTGAATTTATGCAAGTTCCATACTTCGCTTCGTGTGTGTCATTTTTCTTTGACTTGTCATGAGTAATTATAGCAACGGTCTCCAGAACTGCCTGCAAGCACAATAAAGAGAATTCCATCAGTTGCACCATTTTTCAATATCCAATCATTCTAACTTTTAAACATAGATACATCCAAACATTTTATTGCATGTTAAAGAATCAAATGGCATGAATTTTTCTTTATTTGCAAGTCAAAAAAGCAAAGACTCATGAAATACCAAGGTGATTGTACATATTTCATTTATTTGCATGATGCAGCTAAATAGCTACATGCGTGCCTTTGTGACCTGGTAAGTAGGTAAACTTAAAAAGTTTTTACAATTAATGGAATACTAACTTCCACAATGCCAATTCCTCTATGCTAGTAGTAAACTATGTGCTAGCATTAGAGGAACATCTACTCCTTTAAGCTTAAGTCAATTCATCTGACACTAAAGATACCAAACAAAAGAAGTAAACCATTCTACTGCTGTTATGTCAATGACAGGTACAATATAGTACATATTACATAGGGCTCATGCATTGTGAGCAGTAATGCATTAAAGCTGTTCACATGACACAGAAATGCTACAACCACTACTCTAACTATTGTGGAGTGAACCTGTCAGTGTCGCTGAAAAAAATA
The DNA here is from genome assembly GCF_036884655.1 of Musa acuminata AAA Group. NCBI lineage: Eukaryota > Viridiplantae > Streptophyta > Magnoliopsida > Zingiberales > Musaceae > Musa > Musa acuminata. Next base: position 30,215,112 of record NC_088330.1, read on the forward strand.
AATTCAAGTGAATAGAAGTTGGTGACTCAAGTTCAAATACGAAGTTTTCATTTTCCATTTTTCTCAAGGAAAAGTACTAAAAAATACTTCATTCCTGAAACGTAATCACAGTTCACTAGACATCTACGATATGACAGATAGTGTGAGATTTAATCTAATGTTAAAAGCACAAAACATTATTATCATCATCCCCAGAGCCTATTCACACAGACTAAAGGCACACTAGGATGCACACTCAAGCAGCCTACTATCCCTTTGAGCACTATCCAACATGTTCAAACCAAATTATTTATAGTATATATATATATATACACATGTATATATGCATGTATGTATTTATGTATGTGTGCGTGATGTGTGTAAGCCAATCGTCTCTGGACAATTGTTTAAATTCAAACATGAACAAATTTACACATCACCTTCTACATATTTTTTTTCTTTCAATTTCTGTTGTGAGAGTTCCATCATGCTACAACATTTTCTAGACCACCAAAAGAATAAGAAAAAAATAATTTTTTTAAGATATTTAAAATGCAAAGCATTCTCAACTAACAAGCCAACAGGTGCATAAGAGGAAAGTCACACCTACTTGATGATCCGCCACAGAGTTGTTGAAGCTACTTTGATCAGGACCTAAAATGCATTATATTACCTCATTAGTGCTAATTAATCATGCAACAACACCACTAAATACTCTAAGTAAAAGACATCTGAAAATAATAGGACATGAGAGCCATATTAAGAAAAAGTTAACATGAAAATGGTGCTGGAAACTAAAATGACATGCCACCTCATTACATAGGCTTATTCTTCATTTGCAATGGAAAAAGATTCAATTAGCATAAAGCACCACTCCTAGGAGGCACAAAAGAAGCAAGATGACCAAAGAACATCTCTTCATGACTAAAATGAGAAAATTAGAAGCATCCAAGTCTTAAGCTCTATGTAATATCCCCATGTGCAACCAGATATCAGATTTACTTTCCAAGGAAACCTATTGTTTCAAATAATTACCTTCCAGCAGCAATCTTGAGCCTCAGCATTTGACATTACAACTTAAACAATTCAAATTGATGACTCAAATGCTGACAGAAATCAATATCACCAAAATAAACTAATTATAAATAGGAAGTATATATTGACCAAAGAGAACTCCTTGGTCAATAATAAATTGACCTAGTCAATAAAAAAATTCTTGGACTCAAATGAACCCATAACATTTAAAATGAGAACTCATCCATGGGATCCAATAATTTAGGGGCTCATTAGATATCCAATAAGATAGGGGCTCCAACAAATATCTTATATTCGAATATCTACTCATCGCAACACCTACCATATGCGTGTGACCCTCTAGGTCCAATATCGAGCTGGTCGTGAGTCATACCTATCAAAACTTTCTGGATCAGTGAATTATTATCTCTATAATAATTCACTCGACTCATCGATTGCGGACGATTTATGCCACTACGCCAAAGTCCTCAAACGATATAAAAGAATCCAATCTTTTGGACCTATCTGTCCTCAGTTACTGCGTACCTATAGTCCCTCATTTATCTAATATCCTAGAGACCATAAAGCAGGCATGGTGTTGTCATACGGTTTATCCTCGAGTCTCACTCTAATCGGATTCTCCCGGTGAACTCTTTCTCTCTAAATCCGAATGACCTTGACCAAGATGTTGTGCATGGTTCTCTAATGGCATGGATAATAGCTTCTGGCCACCAGCATCCTTCAATATTTTGAAGAGTTGTCAGATTATTGTTCCCAAGAGTAGAAGCCAAAGACAAAGAAATTTCTCATGATTAGGCATCAATTATAGAAAAGTAGTCATATGAGTGTACTAGTACTATAAGGTATTAGGTAAAGAACAAAGATTAGGTTTATGTCAATGATGACACCCAGAAATTACTAACTACTCCATAACAGGATCATGAAATTGAGATATGAGATGCATAATAAGGCAAGTAGTGAACCCATTATAGGTTGTAACTAGTTCAGGCGGTTATTAGTTGGATTCTGTCCAAAGATTCACTATGAGTGATTGGCAAAGGGTCCCAACACAACTGTGAATGCTAACTAACTTCTTAGCTCTCTTTACATACATACATATGATACACATATATACATACATACATACATATGATACACACACATATATCAAAGAAGCTCTTACAAGAAAAAACTATAAGGATATGTTTGGAAATTGCCCCGTCGGGTGATTTAAACTTGACAACCTGGCTTGATAAGACTAACAAAAGTATGTATACAGATTTTTCAAGTAATAAGTTGTTACAAGGCATTCATCTAAATAACTTACAATTTTCTACAAAAAAAAACTCTCAGCATCTCCTTTTTCCCCTTGCCGCTGCATCATTCTCTTTCCTTCTATTTGCTCCTGTATCTTTTTCTTCTTCCCCCTTACTCGTCTAGCCTCTCTCACCCATCTCTGTCTGTCTCCTTTCTGTACTATCTCAAAACAAAAAGAATGGAGAACTATCGTCGGAGAATAGATTCCAAAGATCACGTGCTTTTTTGAACGATTTATTCAGATTAATGGTATGAAATCACAGCAACAAGATAAAAGATCTTTCCAACCTCTAATTTCCGTTCCAACGCCAGATGTTCTTGACCCTAAACGTATCAAGAACATTCTTTCCAATCAGCCAACACGAATATAGGATTTTTCTTCAGGCGATCAACTAAAAATTGTTCTATGCACTCCTAGTCTCTTCAATCGCAAAGCCACAGTGCAACCAAACAGAAACCAGAAGAAGAATCTTGATAAGGGGAACAGATCCCTTACCTTCGGGCGCGTCATTTTCGGAGAACTCCTTCTCGAGCACGCGATCGAAGATCTCAGCGATGCTCCCCTCGCCAGAGCTATTGCGAGACTCCCCCTTCACCAGGTTCCCGTAGAACTTCTCTCTCGTCTCCTTGTCCGGCCTGGAGAACACACCGACCCTAGCCGAGGGCGAAATCAGGGCGAAAAGAACCAACAGCCCAAGCGCTCCCCGCGCTGGATCGAGCGCGGCGGCCATGAAATCGGGGGTTTCGGCGATCTGCCGGGATCGGGGGGGGGGGGAGCAGGAGGGGATCTTGGAACACTACAGAGGCATGCGGGGGAGAGGGAGGGACGAGGGTTTCGAGCGAGACGGAGGCGGGGGAATAAAAGAAAGACGAAAGGAAGGAAAAGAAAGTGGGAAAAAAAGGTCTCGAATGAAGGGCGGCTTCAGGGTGGTCGCCATCGGTAGGTAAACCGTTAGGTTCGGAGAGCATCGTTCGGGTCCACGGATCCGGGAACGAGCGGCGCCGGATCGCCCACCCATCGGACCCGTTAAGCGCCTGATGGTGAGCGTTGAGTTCCCCTATCAGCTTGCTTCTGCGCCAAACGAAAGAGAAATGTTGCCCACCCATCCCGAGCGTGCAATTCCTGTGTCTCGATCACGCCACCGAACAGGAAAGGAACTCCTCTCATTGGTTGACGGCCGTGGTCCCGAACGATGGAAAACCTGAAGACGTTTAAGAAGCACAGTAATAGCGCGTGTTATGCATGTAAGAGTGGTGGAAAATGCAATTGCCAACTGGGTTTGAACTACCATGAAAGAGGCTCGTTCGCTTGCACAAAAGATCGAGCCCAAAAGGACAATGAGTGTGATCGAAGTATGTATGAGTCGAGGTTGCTTTTTCATATACAGCACTGATGTGGCCATTAGTCAACTCACTGCAAAAGGACGATCAAGATTGTTGCATAGATTTGAATGGCTAAGATTGCTACTGTCTACGGACAGTGGAGGAATTCCTCCATCTACTTCTATTTTCCATTTTGACAGTAAATGATCTTGGTGAGCCTCATGTACACTGCCTGCTCATCTTAACAGCAATCCATTTCTGTAGCACCAAAAAACAAACTGTGGATCTTATTGTAGTCGGTAGTAGATTATATTTTACACAAAGTCAGATGTGCCATTGATTAGCTAAGCTATTCCACGTTTTTAACAGTAACACATACAGGATAACGCAGATTCGTATATGGCAACAACATTCATCAAATTTCTTATACCTATCCTTCGGTTGGCAAATGTGCAGACACCCAACTATCCTCCATGATTTGGTGAGAGAAGCAGATCTTTCCACTAACAAGTTCCAGCATGAATCAAAACCCGAATCTTGTTTGCTTGCACAAGTTGCTAGACGGCTACCTGCGAAAAGCAAATTATCAAAATTTATTGAAACAGGAAAATTGGATACTTGAAATGGACAAAAGAAAAAAGCATTCACTGACGTTGTATATCTGACAGAAATATGAAACCCTCATTCAAACGCAAGGCGCTGTGTTCCAACCAATGAGGCATATTGACCTTTCTTTGCCAACAACTCAAAGTGGGTTCCTAGTTCTGCTATCCTACCGCCTGAGCAAAGAGCAATTTGATTTGCATTTTGTACAGTACTTAATCTATGGGCAATCACCAAGGATGTCCTTCCTTTCATCAAGTGATCCAGAGCCTGCTGCACTAGGGACTCACTAGTTGCATCCAGAGCACTGGTGGCCTGTTCAGAAAAGCATCGTACGATAAAAGGTGCAAGAGCCACAAATAGAATTTTGTGATCAAGGCAGAACAATTTACCTCATCAAGTATTAAAATTGGAGCATTCTTAAGAAGAGCTCGTGCTATAGCAATCCTCTGAAAAGTGAAAAGAAAAATTAACCCTGAAGACGTCTGATCTTTGTTGTGTAAATTATGACCATTACCTGTCTCTGTCCACCACTTAATAGGCTTCCACGTTCACCAACTAGTGTGTCATAACCCTACATCAAATATTATTGTTACTGAATATAGAACAATGAAATCAATCAGCATATCAAAGAAACATAAAAGTACAGACCTGAGGAAGTGAGATTATGAATTCATGAGCATTGGCAGCTTTAGCTGCCTTAATTATATCATCCTTGGAGACAGTCTCATCAGGAAGCCCATATGCAATATTTTCTCCAATTGATACTGAAAATAGAACTGGTTCCTGAAATAGCTATTTGTCAGATAATGTATAAATGAGCCATTTTAGAAAGCAAATGCTCAACAGGTCCTACCACAAACATTGGCGATTCAAGCTGGCTTAAGTTCAACAGTACTTAAGCAGGATAATCACATATAGAGATGTGTGTACATTGAGCATAGCTTTAAACATGTATGCGAAAAGGTACCTGATTCACTAGAGACACAACCCGGGCCCATTCCCTCCTATCAAAAGTTCTGATATCTTCTCCTGCTACAGTGATCCGACCCCTCGTTGGCTGGACAGAAAAACAACCATCCTTACCACTTTTTTCCACATGAAACAAATCGACCCTAAATAATTTCAATAACCAAGATGATATTTACCTCATAAAAGCGTGCCAGAAGTTGTACTATCGTACTTTTTCCAGCACCACTGGGTCCCACTAGTGCTGTTATCTTTCCACATTCGAGGGTCAGATTCAGACCACTCAAGACCTCCACATCAGACCTTAAAGGATAAGAGAAGTATATATCTGCCCTTATAGAGACAATGTAAGTTGGCAAGCAAAATATACTAATAATTCAGACCAAACTAAATTGGTGAGAGTTCAATGTTTGATTCAAATGAACATAAAGCCAATAGGAAAAGAAATTTGAACTCATGCACATGAAATTGTGGCATTAGCAAATAGTTATATGAGGAATTAAGTGTATAACAAAATAACAAAAAAAATCATTATGTTAAAATGCAATGGACGTAGCTTGGAAAACTGAGAACATGAGGCAACTGCCTTATAGGAGAAGGTCAAATAACTATGGTCTTATATCAGCATATTGAGAGGCTGTTTTCCAAAGAAGTTTCAACCCATGACAACTAGGTCACAGTGCAGAAATCTTATCATTGCAAAGGCCACCCTCTTAAGGTCCCCTTACATTCAACACATGAAATGACAACTTGATGGATAAACCCAAGACTATTTGTTGTTTTCATTGCATGCCAGATAAAGAAAGCAAAAGAAGAGTGTTCAAAAGGATTCATTTTGTGGAATCAGAAAGAATCTACATGGAAAGTTGACCAGCATGTCTCTTTTTGAAATCTTTACATATCTGACTCAACTTGGGTTTTTGGATGAAATATGACCTTGTCACTCTAGAACGGCAAGTCACTTATATATAAACACAAGCGTAAAGACTAATAAAGAGTTATGAAGCCCTCGGACAAAGAAAATACAGAACTGTAAAGTTAACCAAAACTATACCAATTATAGAAATATTTGAACACAATCATGTAAAAACAATCCAATAAGCAAATGTATTTGAACACATATCCGTCAGCCAAATGACACTTTTCAAGAAATATTTTTAATTAAATGTACAATGTTCATGAGATTGAAGGTTTAACATGTTTGCAGCCTAATTGATTGAGCATTAGAAATAGTACAGAAAGACATGCAAAATCCTAGTTATGTAACTAAAAACAGAAACCATTTTACTAACATATAATAATGACAAAATATCCAAATGAAGAAAACTTTTAATACGTTCTTGCATTTTCACAAAAGTACAAAAATGCAACTCTGATGGTTATATATAAGCATGTCCAAACAAAAGAAAACTATTCTTTTTTTTAATTGCAGAAAATTTTGATTCATACCTTCTAATGATATTTCGAGTCATTCTAAACAAAGATGAAGACGTAGTTTACACATTGATACATGCAGGACAGATTGACATTTATCAGGCGGTCCAGGAAGCAAATAACTAGCAATCCAAAATACAAATCAGCTTTGGTTAATTTGGACCATATAAGTGCAGTTCTACAATATACACATGCTGAGGTGCCAAAGTATGGTTCATGTTAGTTATGTTTGATTGTTGTCTAAAATATGTGTGCCAATAAATCTGGTGATCTGCAAACATGGCAGATATGCCCATCATGAAGCATAACTCTATCGAAAGATGAAAAAAATTCTAAGTCATGTGAGGTAAAAGATATTTTGGCAGAAATTATTCTCAGAATACTAGTGAAAAAGGATACCTTCTAGACAGATGTCACCTGACCAAGCTAGATTACACCCATCACTTGCTGATCTCAGTTCTAACATGTAATGCTTGCTTTGTTTCTTCTTATGATAAACGTCTTCATGATTCAAACCAAGATTGATATCTACTTCAGTTGTTTGGAGTTCTTTCTCTAAACCATATGCAAGTGACATGTCAATTTCCGCTAGAGAAAGAATAGAATTAATTCTTTCAGCAGCAGCAAAAGTCCGGCGGAGATCACCGAGAGTGTTGACACCCCCTTGAACCTGTAATGCTTCTAATTGTCAATTAAGCACATACATTTTATCTAAGATACCAAAAAGGCATAAAAAGAAGTAACTCACCGCAAAAGTTAGCGTGAAAGTGTAACCAATAAAAGAAACCATAGTTCCAACAGACAGTTCACCCTGAAATTGGACAACTAAGTGAGAGAATAGCATGGGAGAGACATCATAGAAACTTTATTTCATCCAACCAATTTAAGCTTCTACCTAACACAATTGCAACTAAAGAAAAAGGCAAAAGTTGGTTGTAAATTCCATTAGAAGAATTTTCTGTAGAACTGTAAATCCTATTATTGTATTCTTAAGCAATTGGTTCATGATTTCTTCTTCAACAAGCAATTACTGTAACCATATGCATGGTCTTACCCAAAACCAGTAGCACATATCTCCCTCTTACAAAGATGATGAACTCGACACTACCAACTAACATCATGGGAAAGAGTCCTGACAACATCACTGACAGGATGGTGCAAGTCTCACTGCCTTCATGCAAAGGAAACTAATGTTGCCTGCCTCAGGAGATCAGGAAAGACAGGTAAGCTCCACCTGGTCAACTAGCTGATGATGGTGAAATGCAAAAAGGTGCTGAAGAACCAAAACCAAAAGAGGGCTGTCTGGGAATTGGTGATAAGACACGATTAAGAGCAACTTGAATGGAAAGTTTAGCAAAGAGACTCTAACTGCAGAAAAGAATGTGTATTAGTAAAATTTTATAACTATTGACTAAACAAGGACTTATCTTGAAAGATTTTTTGTTTCTTAAGTCACAATCTTGGACAAACTCATGCAAGGAATATTAATTATGAGACCATGGTGATTCTTACCGCCTTGACTTTGCTTCCACCAAGACAATAAAGTGCCATCAGAGAAATGTAGACTACTGTCCTTGTCAAGGACTCATTTGCAGACTTCAAAGTACCAAGTTTTATGCCATTGTTCTGGTAAGCAAGTACCTAACAAAATTATAAAATAATTAATAAAAATAAGAACTCACCAAATCTAGGGGTTAGTCAGAGATCACAAGAAAGAAGTGAGAATAAAAGCAAAATCAAAACATATTGCAAAATTTAGATAATTAAAACCTTTTACAAGATATTTTCAGAGACATTTGCAAAAACCAAGAAGTTAGTCAGACTATGAGCCTGCAGTCATCAAGGGTTGCATAGTCAAAATGACAAATGTTGGTGAGCAAAAATCTCTGACATGCCATATCAGAACCTTGTTTGCAAATTTAAAAAGCTCTACTCAGAAAACCGCTAATAATTCGAATTTATTAAATAGGTTTCTACCGTGAAGTCAACATAATTTACAAAATCCAAATTTATATATTTTGTTAGGCCCAGGAATTGTAGGACAGTAGGAGATACCCCTCTTTACTCATGGGGTTCCAAAATTGAAATCATATTGGACCCTCAATAAAAGTTGTTTGGATGCATCATTTCTTGAATTATGGCTAATCTATCTTGTTACGGAGAAGTAACACTGTCATAAAATTATAGAACCCTTGAGACAAATTTTCAACCATGCACCAAATACCAATCCATTGTCAACTTGGTGCAACCATTAAAAGACACATTAGGCAAAGAGAACATTTTTAAATTTACTAGCAGACACTAAGGATGATAAACCAACTCATTAAAATTGCATAGGCCATGAGTGTTCCATGTTTGAAATGTTCCAGAATGTGCAATATAATCTACTGGTAATATTTTCTAGCATTTCTTTTAACAACAAATTTTCTGATGTTGTATCTTCAAACAGTCAAACCTTACCAAATTTCTGAAGATGGAGAACTGTCGCTTCTCACCAGCAAAAGATCTAACCTATATGAAGAAAAAAAAGCTAAGAGTTATTCTTCTGAAAGTAGAACGATGGATATATCTTTGATAATTAAATAGATATTTCTGAATAAATTAGCATAATTTTAAGAAACAATATTGAACAGGAGATAAAATAAGATATATGCAAAATAATCTTGAAACTTACAGTACGAATTGCAGAAAATGTTTCAGTTGCACAGTCTGATATGCTTGCTTGCACCATTCCATGAGATATGAAGACAGGAACAGTTGACCGCTTAAACACAGCTGAGCATGTGCCAATCAGGGACATAAATACACCATTTAAATGTTACAATAACTATCATATAGATGAGGCAAAGTCTCAAATACAGTGCATCACTTTGAAAAAGGGCACATAAGAAAGGTGATCTATGATTGTAATAAACAAAATACAAAAGATTTTGTTCCACAAAAGTCAATATTTATGTCTCACATGAGAGGCTTATGCAGAATAAAATGACTACTCATGCTGCCAAAGGATAAAAAGGAACTACGTAATTTCTTTTTTTTTAATGTGGTGTTACACTTGAATTGGTCTATAGTAAATGCTAGACCTCACACGTTTATAAGATTCAAAAGTTATGGGCTGATGCTGTAAATCCTAAAAAATTAGGTCATCCATTCTGATGCACCAAGATCGACCTAAAATGGGTGGAATTGCCTGAATCAATCAATTTTTGTTTAGACAAATATTATGTCGTTCTCATTGAATAAAGTCAGACCAGTGACAGTCAGATGACTGTAATTAGAGCAAAACATTTAAAAAGCTCAAGATCAGGAACCTGAGAGATCAGTTGACCAATTTTTCTGTTCCTTGTCAGGGGATATCCACGACATCAAAACATATGAAGAAAAGAAATAGTAGGTTTGACTATAAGGCATCTCTTTGATAGTATCAAGTGATTTCATGGGTTTTGTGCTCTTCTTTACTAGTACCAAAAATGCTGAAAAATCAGGCCATACATCATGATAAATAGGTTTGACCTCAAGGCATATCTTTGCTAGTAACAAGGGCTACTTGCATGAAGGTCTTATGTTCCTTCTCTTCGCTGATATGAAAATGTTGAAAATCAGGTCATACATCCTGATAATACATGAAGATGTATAATCAGGTTAATCAAACAATCAGCTACTAAGGTAATCACTAAAGTTATGTGACTTGAGATTAAAAACAACTCCTCAAAATTTGTATAGAGTGGAAATTTTAACCTAAACTTTCAACTGTAAAATCTAAAAAATATTGAGCAAATGCAAAATTTTGGGTAAATTATGTTTTGATTTTTCACATGAATTATAGATCCATGAAATTACCATTATCTACACCATAGAGACTAAGGCTATAATTTGGATAGTTCAATAGAAGCAACAAAAGGCAATATTCACTACAAATATAAATCCATATTGTATTAATTGTAAGCACAGATCTTCAATAAAAAAAGGATTGTAGTGGTGGGTGCTACTAATGTGCTAGTCCTTCAGTGTACCAATACATATTGATTGGTGCAGTACAGGATGGACCCTATGTGACTAGTACAAGCAATAAAGTTACCAATGGTGTTCTTCGACATAAGTACAGTAAGGACCATACACCTCAAGATTAATTCCTTGAGCAATACATTACTTACCTACTAAAACAGATATAACCACCATCAGCAACGCTAAGATAGGAGCCAACTGTGTCGAGAGTGTGAAAAGTATGCATATCGTACCAACAACCTGCAAGACACAAAATGAAACAAATGAGAAGCTCAAGTATAAATTAAAGTATCAGAATGATGACATAGACATGTTAAAGAGAGACAAGAAATTATCTATTGGAAAAACTTATGACCAAAAGAAAGATGAAGGGTTAAGTGCAATGATTGTTAATTTTCAGAAAACTAAAAGTAATAAACATGTACTAATCAAAGATCAAGCTAATATTGTCATCAGAGTAAAATGTAGCTTTCCTCAGAGAGTGCTCTCAGCCCACGATCTCTTGAAATATTCTCATTGACAATATCCTTTAAAGAACCCAAGTCAGATGTCAACAACCCAGTCAATTCACCAACCTGCCCAAGAATACAATCACACATTTTGCTATAAGCAGAAAACCTACTGGGATGAAATGGCTATGCAAGAAATGGAAAACTATCAGACAGTCACAGTGTATACATGAAAACAAGTCAAAACTATGAACTCGGAATAGCGGATATAGAAACTAAATTGACATAAATGCATTTAATAAACAACTTAGTTCAGTTTTAGAGGCAAATATTATGTTATTAAGAAATGCAGTTAGAGGCATTTATGATATGATTCTTCAGAAAGAATGTATTACAAGGAATGCAAAATGAATAGGAATAGTAGTATATATAGCCACATTGTGGATACCTAGAAAAGAAACTGCTGTAAGTCTAGCAAACAGAATTATGAAATAATACCTTATGACGGTCAAAAAACTCCACCTGCAAAAAGAAAAAAGCCACAGAAGAATTACAAAAACTTCACACTGAGTGACAATTCAAAACAATAAACTTAGACATGATAAGACACAGAAGAAATGTGGAATGAACAGGAATGTAGTGAATTAGAACAATTTAAATGTATAGCTGTGTTGCCATTTGGTGTCATAAAGAATTATATTGTTGCACTTAAATCTTCCAACATAATTGCATTTACCAAAAAAGCTTTATCAAAAAAGGAATTTATCATTAAATAAATCATAAGAGTCAGAATCAAAATGTTTTTACTTGATAAACTTAAATAATCATGGAACTCTGCTTGGTGGTGGACGGTTAAGCTGATTTAGGCATGGTCTTACCATAAGATCAATCTCTACAGTAGCCAATTTTCTGTCCAAAATACATTAAATTATGCAGATTATTAACTATACTAAATTCATGAGTTTGCAATTCAAGAATCCAGATGAACCTTATATCCTTGGAAATATGGATTTGTGAGCAGAAAACAGTGGTTAGTAAATAAGGCTCCTGCCAATAGAGTATCTGAGGACGTCAATGTATTTGGTCACCCAGATCGCAAACGAATAACCTTCTTGTCATTCCAAGGCACAATCATGTTTTAATACAAATTAATAGCTTAATTGGTTGGCCACACACGGAAAGGCATTATGTAACTCAAATGTTAGTTTTGAGTCTTTTGACCAACCTGCTAGTATTTGACTGATAACACAAGAAAACACAAATCTAATATGAAAAAGTAGGCATTTTCCCTCTAGTTTCCTTCTCTTCTCCTTTATCAGTGTCTTCGGTACCTCTTTTTCCTTCTCTGCTGTAAGAGCTCTCATGTTTACTTATACAAGAAGTAGAAATGGAATATGTTGCCAGCACAAGGACATGATTATAAAAAATCTGAGCACGTCCGGATGCAAATAAAGATGAATAAAGATATTGAACCTTTTGAATCAATATCTGTCTAAATATCTGGCCTCTTAGATTTGCCATCACAGACTCCCATATAATGGTCATGTTGGTGACGAAGATTATAGTAAAGATGGGTTCCAAAGAATACAAAAAGGCAATCTGAGATAGAAGTCTCCATAAAGGCTCAGAAACTGTCCCTGTAAGTGTCTGAAAGAACTTCCCTGTTACAATTTGACGTGAAGATCAGAGCAAAAACATGAAAAGAATAGCTGACAATCAAAAACATAATAGAAAATAATCCCACAACTTATCTAAGAATCACTCACCTTAGAAATTGAGTTGATCAATTTTCAATGACTTCTTAATGAAAAGAAAAGAATTTTGTGCTTATTGAATATTTTACAATTACAAGTCAAATGTTAATTCATTACTCTAATAATTTGACCAATAGCTAATGTGTAAATTAATTCATAAAGTAAAAAATTATTGGTTTATAAATGACAAAGCATCAGAGAGTGGGTCCAGCTTATTGGAAGATGACCTAGTGTCAGATCACACTATCATTGTCCAAATGATCATTTAATATTTAGAAGTTTGCATGTATTAAAAAACTCTGCTTGTGTCAAATGATATCCCTAATTCCAACGGCAAAGCAAATTGGCAAGGGTTGGGTCGATATTCAGTCCACATAGGCACAGTATGCAACAATTAAAACATATAACTTTCCCTTTCCACTTGGAAGGTAGTCAGATATTTAAGTTCAATCATCTAAATGAACATTTTCATCAAAAGGCACAAAATAAAGAACCACAGAGAACTAAGTGCAGTACCCATAGAAAAAGTCTCAATAGATCAACTAAATGGTGTTGGCATATAATATTACATCTGTGTAAATGCACATAGCATTGAGCTTGGATACTCTTGATGGTATGCAAACCTTGATACTTCCTGTTAGGTACTTTTTGCATGTTATAGCTTATGCATATGTAGTTAACCCACATCCTACCTCATAATTTTGAGCACAGATGACCATATTTTGAAATCAATTAAGCGGCAGCAACTTATAGATTAGTAAGCAGCAAGGCGCTTTGAGGGGAGGACAATACTGAGCAAGTTTCATGTTAGCTTATTCTTCTTTTAGTGATTTATATTGCAGCAAATGCAATAACGATATGGTGCATTTTGTAAGTTTGGACATCAAGAATAATAACCAAAATGCAGAAAAATAGGGACCAATAATAATAATAATCATCATTGCAGTCATACTTAGTTCAATGGCCCAATAAATTTATTTACCATTGTAGTCATAACCAATTTGTTCTTATCTTTTTTTCTTTCTTCCCTTTCAGCTAGAAGCCGTCAATCACTCACATAATTTTGTACTTTTCTACGATACTACCGATTGATATGATGCCATACATTAAGAAAACTGAACCACAAAGATCAACTTTGGCAGGATTCCTCTGACAAGGAAACAAAGAACGGGAGGGCGTTTGGATTGGCCATTGCAGATTGGCATCTTACGTCGGTAGGATGTATGCCTTATCCGATTAGGAGAGCACAATCTTTGACTATCTCTTTGCTAACCCTAACTAACATATATGAAACGACAAATATAATCAACAAAGTGTCATTACATGAAACGTATCGTAACACCGTCGGCGGTAACTTATACTATAATTTAATCCAAAATACATAGATGGGAGATCAATCGTCAGAGGCGCAATAGAGAGAACCTTTTGTCTTGAAGAGGGGGGATACGAATCGTTACCAGAGAAGATAGGCATCGCGAGGGTACAAGAAGTGCATCCAACTAGAGAGGCGAGCGAGACGGCCATCCGAATCTTGTGACGGGAGAGGAGAGACCAGATGACGCTCCAGCTAATGGCAACAGGCGGCAGGGACAAGACGTCCGCCGCGGGACTTTCATCCTTGGCGACGGGATCGGGGTCGGCTGCAGGGGCGGAGACATAGGCGGCACGAGCATGGCCTCCGCTCCTCCTCCTCCGCACGCCGGCGACGTGCGAGGGAGGGTTTCGAGCCGTCCGATGCGGGCGACGGACGAGGAGCGCGGCGGGGCATCGGCCGGAGATGGAGGAGGAGGTGAGCATCCGACTAGGTAATGGGAAGGGAGAGGAGAGGGATTGAAGAAGAGAGGTGGAGGCGGCGGCCATTGGAGAGGAGAGGAGAGTAGAGAGAGCAGGGACGGCGGCGTGGGCTTCTCCGCTGCTGTCTGCGTGTGTGTGGTTCTTGAGACTTCGGGGGGCTAATTACATAATTTTCTGCGAGCGCGTGGTTCGGGTTAATTACATTTTTTTTCCTGTACTTAAATCTTTTAGCATCGCGGTTCTTTTTTATTATTATTACATTAGAAATCATCTACTGCTACCCTTTTTTTATATTATTTGAAATAAGAGACATCATTTGGCAAATACAAAAAAAAATAGGAAGAATAAAAAAAAAAGACTTGTTCAGATAAATTACCCCCATTTATAACCGGAAACGTCGCCCCTCCAACCGGAGTCGATGGCCGGACCGTGAATTGTCCATACGCAACATTTTTACGCGTAGTATTGCACGAGAGAATGGACGGGCCATCCGACGCCTTACTCAGCGCGTAACAAATTCCACACGCGAATTCTGGCGCCAATTCCTACTCCAATTTGGGGACGCTTCTTTTCGATGGTGTTGCGCTTCTCTCCATCCCGAAATCCCTCCTAATAAAACACAGATTTCGCCCTCTCGTCCTCTCATTACTTTAGGCTATTGGGAAGGAGATGTGCGCGACTGGGCAGGGAGACGACGTCGAGCCTCCACTTGGGTTCGAGTAGGGTACGCATATCCGAATTTAGATTTTGGTATGCTTTTTCTTCTTTTACTTTTCGTTGCTTGTGCGTGTGGGAGTTGCCTTCATTCTGAGAATGATGGATCGTCATTGGCCTTTTCTGGTTGTGGCATTTCGATGCGCCATTGGAGCCATTGATGCCAGGGTTCGCCCGACGGCGATTTCTATTACCAGATAAATATCGAATCGCGTTCTTAGGAGTTAAATCTAGGGTTTCAATGCCTTCAGATTCCAGTTACACGTTTCCTTCTTTTACAAAGGGGTTGGTCTTGTCGATTACATAGTAATCGCATCTAAATTAAGTGAACTGAAAGGAAAGTTTTTTGTTTTTCTGACATTAGGCTCTTCGTCCATGTCCATCTTGTATCCAGCCTTAATCGCATGCTCTTATAACCCTTCTACCTCTGCTGCAACCTGCTTTATTACTGACTTCGGTTCATGCATCACCATGTCACTTGTCGTTTTCATTTGGAATGAAAATGAGTTAATTGTCGCATTTAATAATTGAGTAATGCAGTCACATCCTGAGCGGAAAAGATACCACAACACAAGAACAAGATGCTGTTGGACTAATAGACCTTCATGGATTTGCACTCGAAATTACAACAATAAATAGTTTCATCACAGACCAATACACCAAAAGAGCCCCCTAACTTCTTGGTGGTTATGGGTATGGAACACAAGTAAATCCAGGTGTACTTAGAGGTCACTGGCTTGTCACATGATATGGGCCACCAAAAGAGCTCACTGGCTTGTGTCACATGATATGGGCCTTTGCTGAATGCCTGACACTAACATTCCATGGTAACCGGTATCTTTTTCTTTCCAATATTAATTACTGTAAGAAACGATTACACAATTATAACCATTGCCTCTGGCATCAGAGGCAATCAAAACAGAGAAATCTAGGGACCAAGCATCTTTCCAAAATTCTTCCACCCTATTGGTCCTAGCAAATATATATATATATATATATATATATATATATATATATATATATATATATATATATATATATATATATATATATATATATATATATATATATATATATATATATATATATATATATATATATATATATATATATATCATCATCAAGAGTAATTTTCTCAGCGAGTATAGACTCAAAGAGTTACGGACAGAAAATTAAAGATGAATTATTTATGGCTTTGTGTGGCTGCTCTCAGATTCTGGCTCTACCGCAGTCTTTATTGTGAAGCATCAGTTTTGGGTAAGGGTTGCAGCCCTTCTCTCGTTCCTTGGGTTATATTAGATTGCATTAGTGTCCTAAGCCATGTTAACATTAGTAAAGTTTCTTGGTGACCAAGTGTGAAAAGCAACACTTTGTAAATTTATTAAGAAAATCCATGTTAAGAAAATCTATGTACTATAAACCATGTTAAGAAAATATATCAAGAAATTTCAAGCACTAAACCATATTAAGGAAATCCTACAGAACACTTTTTGGTTTGAAGTGCTTTAGTTATCATGCAATTTTGAGTCACAGCAGTACGTTCTTTACTGGCAGGCGCGTGGAAGTGACTCCTTCGAACACAACTCCCATTGCCCAATGACGTTTGAAGTACATCATTGTTTCGAGATGGAGTTGTTCTAAGATTCAACCACGAGCATGAGAAGAAGCAACGGATGATGAGACGCTAAGATGAATTGGAGCAGCTGGGAATACCATCAAACCTCACGGTAATTTGTGCACGCTGTTTCATATATGAACCAATTTTATTGGATATTTTTACATCTCACTGGGTCTCCGAACAAGCAAGAACAATCTACCCTCGTTATTGCCACTTACACAAGAAAATTAACCAATCAATAACGAGATTTTTTTTTTCTGATTTACTAACGTGATACTAAATCCTGTACCAACTCCTCCACAGCTGACTCGAACAGGGCATTTTCCAGTTGCATCCCCAATTCCTCCTCTACCTCGTCGAAGCATCTCCACCGTCCGTTCCCCTCCATCTCCCTCAGCGTCGCCTCCCCGTGGACGTCGTCCAGGTCTCTGCATCTCCTGCCGTCGATCCAATCTCTAGCGGTATTCAACATCTCCCGGGTCTCCCCGCGGAGCGCGCGGGGCGGTATCGTGCGGCCCCATCGCAACGGACGGTCGCGATTGGCGTAGCTAGAGCGGCACTGCCCTTGGATGAAGAAGTCCAACAGAAGCTTCTCCATGCTCCCACGTGGACCCTCCTCGAGCGGGCTGGCCTTCAGCTCGCCGAGTAGGCCCCACGCTCTCTCCTCCTCTCCCTCACCGCCCGAGGATGCCACGTGGTCGGTGGATTCTTGGAGATCATCCTGCGACGACGACGCGGAGAGAACCCCGGGGTCCAGCTCGGCGAGCATTTCAAACCGTCTGATCCTGCGCAGCAGCTGCTCTTTGGTCCCTGCACGCATTAAGCAAATCAAACCGGTCACACAACGGGGACGTGAGACTCCTGATCTAATAAGAGCAGCAGATGGGATGAATCCCCCTTCTTTTATTCTCTTCCCTTTTACTTGGAGGGGAGGGGGGAAGCCTGCATTTATTGATTCTTCTGGTGTTTTGCGCAGGAGGGCGTTCCGGTGGTAGAAGACGAAAAGAATTAACGGCGTGGGGCCGAGCCCAACAAAAAGAATCCAAGGAGTCCGAGCGTGCGTTACAAATTGGTATCTCCTCGAACCAAATTCTCATTGTCGATTGCGTATTATATTTTCTTTAAATACTTGGTATGGGACCAAAGACACGTACGCTCAATGTTGGCGAGGTTGCGATGGAACGTGGTGGTGGCATCCTGTTCCTCCTCGTCATCGTGCCCGTTATCTTGTTGGTAGGGATAGTCGATGACCGAAACTGGGCTTAGCTTCTCCTCCTCGTCCTCTTCCTCGGAGTTGCAGTCGTAGGACTCCGTCTCTTTGCTATCCGATACCTATTTCCGTTCCATTCAAAATTAGAAGAACTAATAAGTCTTTTGTGAAACAGAAGAGATAATTGATTCAGTGAAGAGGAACTCATTTACTCTACCCGATAAACATAGGCAAGAAATATTTAGGATCAATCTAGTAAATTATCAAGGTATGGTCCTCGATCCAGATAATATCGAATTCCGGGTCAAATACTAGGTGGATTCGACCCGATTACCCGAAGACACGTAAGGGATTAATCGATCATGGGTTGGAAAACAAGAACCCACTCGAATCACAATCCGTCCGTAGAATAGACAGCAAAGGCCACCGCCTAAACCTTCACACGCGTAGTCGAGGTCCCCAGTCTCTGTGGGACTTGCTTGTTACGGACGAAACTTTCAGACAAGAAAAGTGTGCATGACAGACCAAGGGAAGATAAGGTCTAAGAACTATAATGTGGCCTTAGAATATCCTATACTTGTGTTAGGTTGAACCTCATATTTAAAGGATATTGCTTTGGATGGATCAATCACCATCCTAACTTTCCACGATATCACACATCATGTCATGATACATCCGAACGCGGAATATACCTAAGCAATCATCAACCTGGCTCTCCACAACACCACGCATATTGTGTTATCATTACTACAGCTATTAGCTACTTTCACTTTTTAATGTTTATAATGTTGATCTAACGTCCACCCCATTCCCTACTTTACTTCCTCGAGGGTCGTACAAATTGGAAGTATCCAATTGTTACTAGTATTGCAAAGTATTAGAATCCTCCCTCTCTATGTGATGATTGTAGAACAAGTTAACAGTGACAAGTAACAGAAGACAAGTACAAACCCATCCATCAAAAGATTTGGGAAGGGCCATCTACAGATATAGCATTAAATGGCTGGAGCTGAGCGTCCCTAATCATAAAACTTGGGGGCCCAAAATAATTGAGGTACCAATTAATAAACAAGTTAATTGAGTAAAATAAACCCTCACCTTCGCCGGTCGGCTGGCGATGGCTTCACCCTCCGATTTCTCATCGTCGGCCTTCTTCTCCGACTTGTCATTAAGGTTTGGGCCACGTGATGGTGATTCTTTTCTCCTCCCAGTGGAGGAGGCAGCGTTCTCGTCCAGGCTCTCCGAGCTCGCCATGGACGCGGGGAGGAGGTCGGAGACTGTGCCGCAGGACTCCGTCTCCGACCAACTGCTGAGACTACTAGCAACGGGGGAGGGGAATCGGAGAGACGTCCACCCTTCTCCGTTCTCGTCGAACGATCGGTGCCGTACGATGTCTCTGACCTTGGCCCTGCTGTCCACCGCCGCCTGCTGGTCTGCCTTCTTTTCTTTCTTCTTCCACAAGCTTCCCCTGAGCCGCCTCGATATGCTTCTGGAAAGAGATCCGTCATGCCCCGGTAGGCACCTACCGTCGGAGGAGGAAAAAGGCAGGAGCTTGACGGCATTGATCGCGGCGCAGAACTTCGACCGGGTATTTTTATTAGATTGCGCTGTGTGGACCAGCCTCGCCGCGCCGCTACGGAGCTCCGCGTCGAGTAGGCACCGGATGGTGGGGACACCGGCGAGACCGGAGGAGGCAACGGATTCCGAATCGTCGTCGTCGTCGTCGAGCTCGAGGTAATCCTTGAGCATGAGCGGCTTCCTAACCATCATCATCATCATCACCGGATGTTTCAAGGGATTGTCTTAGAGCCGGAAGAGGCAATTAACAGGCCGGAATGGCAGCTTTGGAGGCGGCGATACGCAAAAAGGAAGACATGGGAGATAGAGGGAGTAGAAAACCATTCGATACTATATCGTCATACTTGCAAGAGGAGAGAAGAGAGAACGAGCGGAAAGAGATCATAGCAGAGGAAGAAGAGGTGGCTCGGCAGGCTCTGCACGCATGGATACTCGGCTCCTTATGGTGGAGGAATCTCTTTAACCCTTTCGATGTTCTATTTTCTTTATTTATTTATTTATTTATTCTTCTTTTCTCGTCCACTAGCAATAACTTTTCTTACCCGCCGACGAGCCTACCCGGTTCACTTGCGGGTTAGAGAAACCAAGTAGGCTGCGACGTGAGACGAGTAATATTTGTGGTCTTTGTCCGTTGGTAGGGGCCACCACGTGGTGAGTATGAGAATGACGTCCTCGACACAACGAGAAAACGTATATATAAATTCATGGACCTTGTCCTCATGTCCTTCACTGTCGGTCATCTTTTTTGTTTTTTAATCCTCGGCCAATCTTAATATATTAAAAAAGGATTTTTTTTTATGTATTTGTTTTTTTATAACTGTAGTTCTTATACCACTGATACCATTGTACTGTTTCCCTTTGGCTTATTTTATATCTAGTCCAATAAAAAGATCTTGTGAAATCGACCGGTCATTATTATGAGATGATCATGTGGAGTAGCAGTAAATTTCAACTGTATGAAACCCAAACATTAAAGTCTTGCTCATCACCTACATAGAGATAAAGAGGTTGGTATTGTAGAATGGTTTCATATAGTCAGTCAATAGGGTGGGACGAGTCAGGGACACGGGAGAGAGCGATGGGACGCAGGGGGGCTTGCGCGTGTGGGTTGATGGCGATCCCTCATCGGAATTAATGGTTGGCTTTGCTGCCCGTGACTTCATGTGCCGTTCTAAGGCGCCTCCTTTTCGGACGGACCTCGGTCCCCCACCTGCAGTGATGAGGACGCACATCTCCCTTTTTATCTGCAGTGAACACAGCAACATTGATTAAGAGAAACTTTTAATCATTCATGGGTTTTCATTTGATTCGAATTGAGCCCGAACATATGGCTCTCTTCTTTTTCTTTCTTAGTAACTTTTGCCTATTTTTAGTTGAAATGGTTCAAGTTTGAACGATTTCACAGCATGAAACACGTTTGACGGGGAGAAGCCTGCTGTTTCACCTCGACGTACGTCCGAGTGTTACTTATTCGGCCTCGTGCGGATCGCGAAGATACGCCGCTGTCGGGACACGCATGGCTCGAACGCTCTGCCTGTCTTGGACGCATTTGGGTCGGAATGTTTGTACATGGTCAGAGTTAGAAACATTTGGGAGCAGCTGCATGTTACGTTGGGAGGTTGTTCGTTGCCTGTCTCCAGACTCGTGACTGCATCTGTCTGTGCACACCTTGTTCTTCGCTGTTTTCAAATCTCTACTGCCTTGTGCAGTGGTTCTTCAATCCAATTATCAAACCACTGCCACATAGTAATCGCTCTGCATCTGAATTGGTTAGTCGTCAATGTTGACTTCTGGCTAGCTTTCAGAAGCTTTAATGCCTCGGGGATGGGTACGTCGCACCAAAGAGTCGATCATTATGGTGTACAATAATAATGAGTCAGGACGTGGAAGTAGGGTTTACTTGCGTGTCTAGAGTTCTTTGGGCAAGCTGCATGTGGGAGAAAGCGTGTATGTCTGGGCTTCCTTCCTGGTTTGGAGATTCCTCTTTGCTCGCTGAGGTTACCAGCAGACTCTGCTCTGAGTCTGTTGTTAATATTGTCCATCTAATATCAATCACGTTTTTAAGTTAGATTGTGTTAATACGATTGGGTTTTGATTTAAATCAAACTCACTAATGGTTTGGGGAGAAGACAATAACAGTTAAGTGAAGGAAGCCTCTCCAATCCTTCGTTCGTTGCATGCGGTACTCTCCTAATCGCACAATTGCCACATGCTTCACTCTTAAGAGTTATGCACGGCTCCGATCCCTAACCCTAACTCCATCCCTTCACCGTCGTCGTTGCATTGGCCACAAGCATTCCCTTCACCGAGGAGGATATCGGGTCGGAGGAGAGGTTTTGGGACGTGTACGAGCGGTGGCAGAGCCTCCATGGCATGTCACGTAGCGTCGACGAGAAGAGCATCCACTTCGACGTGTCCAAGGCAAATACTAACTACGTGTTTGAGTCCAATTAGAAGCTTCTCGTCGAGGCTGGGAATGACCAGGTTGAGGTGCGACAACCGGCTATGTAAATGGAAGCTTCTCGTTGAGGTGCCTCTCGGCGGTGTATCGTACATGAAGCTCCTGGCAAAGAGTAGGTGCATTCTTGTACATGAAGCTCCCTTTGAGGCTAGCACTTTCTCTGAGCATGCTGCAGCGATGGCTCCTCGTCGCTGCATACGGCCTCTTAAGCTCCTCTTGTTCCGAACTTGTTGAGGCTCAGCTTATAAGTCTTGGCCTTCTTGTTGGACTCGAATACGTAGTTGGCGTTCGCCTCGAACATGTTGAAGCGGATGCACTTATCGACGTCGAGGATGCACGACATAAAGCCACCACTAGTACAGGTCCCAAAGCTCTCGAAGGTTGGGAAAGATCTGTATATCAATGCATAAATGGTTCTATAAAGCACCATTTGTGTGAGAAATCCTACAGTGTGCTATGATGGATCTGAGTTTCCATCATAGATCTCCGATGTGCTATATGAGGGGTGACTAGATGTAAGTTGCTGACTCCGGGTTCTTCCCTATTTGATTTCTTTCTTCATATCTTTGAGATGCTGATCCATCTCGAAGAGACGCTCTCGAATCTCTAAGGAGAGTCTTATTAAATGAACTTTCAACTCCCTTGATAATTCTCATCCTAGTTCGAACAGATAAGCACGAGGTGCAATCCCTCAAGGAGCTTCACTCTATGGTGGTCGTGATTCAACTTATGGAAGGAGGATTTCAACACAAATAGGAGCAATCTCATGTGGCTAAAATGTAATACTATTTCTGATAGAGATGCATAATTTATTATCATTCCTTTTAGTAATGATAAAATTTGGGCCTCTCTGAATTCACTCGAGTTAGGAAAATATATAACACTCTACTCTTAATTCCACACATATCATACATGCATATACGCATGACTAGAATAGGATGCTACCTTGCTATTGTTTTATGTTATTAACAATAATATAATGGGAAAGTTGATAAATTTGAAATATGTTCTATTGCTAAGCAAAACTATATGGCCTCTCCTATACATAATAGTGTTTGACAATTATACATATGTTATAAACACATAAATCACAAGAATCATACTTGCATATTCTGTTAAAATTTATATATACAAAAATCATCGTAGGTCATCATCTATATTTGTGCTTTGCCAGGTAGGTGTTTGCTCGCCTCTCTACCTATTCATATGAATAAGATATTAGTGTCTTTACTTACAAAATAGGGTCTATAATAAGTTACAACTCACTAAGTATAAGTTTTTATAGTTTTATTTAAGTGAGAATACATCGTATCCTATATGCAACATTTTAAAATCAAATGTATAAAATATTTCATGATAAAATTACGTCTTATGACACCCTTAACAACATATAACGTACCATAGATGCATAATAAAAAGGTAAAACCTTGATTCAAAGTAAATGCTAACGCATTTATCCACAGGTAGGTCATAGTACATGTAATAGGAAAATATAGTGCATCCATGAACTCTCATATCATATATCATGATATATACATGTACTTTCACACCGTATTATCACGAACTTAGTTGGTTTTGCCTAAGTCGTGCGGCACTCTTGCGTGTCTATCCGCAAAGGTCAGTCTCCCCGAAACCTCCAATGGTCCCTTAGGACTTACAAAAGATAAAACGGGTTAGAGAAATCGCTTCACTCAAGATCCACAAACAATCATTTCAGTAAACACTTCATAACTAATGTAAATTATAAACAAACTTTACAAGCTCTAAATGGTCGCACAACAAAGGGTCCAAGATGGTCCACTACAGACCGAATATCTCTCACAAGTGTCCATATAACACAACATTTATTTACAAGCCAAAATAACTATCAAACCCAACTAAAAAGAAGTTGTTAAGCCTTCGACAATCCCTCTACATGTTGTTCAAAGTATGAACAAATCAAAAGACACGAACATACATGAGTATTACATTAAATACTCTGTTTATAATTTTATCCATGATAGTATATCATAATATATATATATATATATATATATATATATATATATATATATATATATATATATATATATATATATATATATAATTATAAACAAACTTTACAAGCTCTAAATGGTCGCACAACAAAGGGTCCAAGATGGTCCACTACAGACCGAATATCTCTCACAAGTGTCCATATAATACAACATTTATTTACAAGCCAAAAATAACTATCAAACCCAACTAAAAAGAAGTTGTTAAGCCTTCCACAATCCCTCTACATGCTGTTCAAAGTATGAACAAATCAAAAGACACGAACATACATGAGTATTACATTAAACACTATGTTTATAATTTTATCCATGATAGTATGTCATAATATATATATATATATATATATATATATATATATATATATATATATATAATTATAAACAAACTTTACATGCTCTAAATGGTCGCACAACAAAGGGTCCAAGATGGTCCACTACAGACCGAATATCTCTCACAAATGTCCATATAACACAACATTTATTTACAAGCCAAAAATAACTATCAAACCCAACTAAAAAGAAGTTGTTAAGCCTTCGACAATCCCTCTATATGCTGTTCAAAGTATGAACAAATCAAAAGACACGAACATACATAAGTATTACATTAAACACTATGTTTACAATTTTATCCATGACAGTATGTCATTATATATATATATATATATATATATATATATATATATATATATATATATATATATATATATATATATATATATATAAAATTATAAACAAACTTTACATGCTCTAAATGGTCGCACAACAAAAGGTCCAAGATGGTCCACTACAGACCGAATATCTCTCACATGTGTCCATATAACACAACATTTATTTACAAGCCAAAAATAACTATCAAACCCAACTAAAAAGAAGTTGTTAAGCCTTCCACAATCCCTCTACATGCTGTTCAAAGTATGAACAAATCAAAAAACACGAACATACATGAGTATTACATTAAACACTCTATTTATAATTTTATCCATGACAGTATGTCATTATATATATATATATATATATATATATATATATATATATATATATATATATATATATATATATATATTCATCATTCATCATTGCATATCCGTGCACTCCCACACCGCACGTCGTAACATATGCATGTATTCCTATACTATACATCATAACATATATGCATACTTCCATATTATATATCGTAATATATATGTGTAATATATTTTCATTTTAATTCATATATTTTTAAGCATCTATCATATGTATATTAACATCATGTTATTCAAAACATGCTTTCAAAAATATATTATGAATTCATATACTACATATAATCATTATTTTATAATAAATTAAGCTTATAATTACATGATTTGACTCAAAATTAAGATGTTAGAAAATGATCATATTCCTCATCCATTAGAAGTGCTAGGGAGCTAGAGACATGTTAAATTTGGAACACGCGGTTATGTATGCCTAAACGAAGATGTTTGCATCTTAAGGCAATAATAACTCTTAATATAAACTATAATTTATAAAAAAATTGATAGAATCTACTCCAAAATAGATTATACTCAACCTACAAATTCTTTTGAATTCCAACTCTAAATTAACACACCTCAATTGATAATCCATGACAGTGGTTACCAATCAAACAACTACACTATTTTATAGAGTAATCTTGCTTCACTACTATTTATAGCTAAACCACATTATATCACCATAAAATTTTATAACAAATTAGAAAATATAGAAAACTAAATATATCCAAAATTTTAACTCAAAACAAAATCATTTGGGGGCTAAATCTGCCTTCTAATTCAATTATCATAACCTATCTTATTCTATCAAATCTATGTTGAGGATGTTAATTTCAAAAACCTTATACCTGTTAGGATCTTAACGGCACTACGAGTGATGGGTGAATTAGTACTATAACAATTTTAATTGACTTTAAAATTTGATCAACAAAATAACATATTTTGACAATACAATTAACCAAATGTTGAATGTGAGCAAAAATTTCAAGTAAGGTGAATGAAAATAAGTAAGATAAAAAATCACAAGTAAGAGAATGATTGCAAATCGATTTATAATGGTTTGATCTTTTTGACCTGCGTTCACTCTTGATTCCTCTTTCCATAAGGCTATTAGCTTTCACCATTGATCTTACTTCCAATGATTGAATATCAATAGTCCTTTACAACCGTTCTCCTTTTTCCATATTAAATATTGGATTTTGATAATAAAATCAATTAATGAGTTTATTGAACTAATATGCTTTTGAGATAAGTGACATAGACCACTAAAGGGCCAACTATCGAGCAAGAGAGTCGAACGTTATACCAAGAAATTATCGTGTTGAAAATTGAACATCGAGTTGAAGGATTGGTCGACATGCCAAAGATCGAACTTTGTGCTATGGGTTCGGGTATCATGTCAGAAGGATCGGATATTGTGCCACTTGTGAGAAAGTCAACATATTAGTGAAATAGACAATATATTAAAGGAAAGAACGATGTGTTAGAGGTTTAAATGAAGTGCTGAAAGATCGTATGACATGCTAGAAGAGCGTATAATATTTCAAAATCTTCGTAAATATGTCGAATATATAGTTGATTTGTAAAAGTCTTCATTAAGGTCATTTTGGGTTAATTTAAGTTAGTATCATGGATTTTCTTAAGATGGATTTTCTTAACATGGATTTTCTTAATACATTTACAAAGTGTGGCTTTTCACACTTGGTCACCCAGAAACTTTACTAATGTTAACATGGCTTAGGACACTCATGCAAGCTAATATAACCCAAGGAACGAGAGAAGGGCTGCAACCCTTACCCAAAACTGATGCTTCACAATAAAGACCGCGGTAGAGCCAGAAGAACCTGAGAGCAGCCACACAAAGCCATAAATAATTCAACTTTGTTAAATGAAAAACTCAGCAGCATATCGTGATCATTACTCGAAAACAAAAGGTGCAAAAGTAATTCTATCAGGAGGTGGAGGCTGACGAGGAGATCTGCTCACCACCTCCCCCTTCTAATAACCAATGAGGGAATATCTTTACGCTTTGATTAAGTATCAGGTGGAAACAATGTCAACTTATCAAGAAAGTCATTGGGCTTGAAGCCAGGTCAAATTGGACCCGTTAAAAGGCCAAATTAATGACCTAAAGTAGGCTTAGGCAATAGTACTATCAGGCTCAAGCGATAGTACTACTTAAGTCAATCGACAAACACTATTGTGCTTGTCAGCCTATGGCAATGGTGGTACCATCCATAATTAAAATTTTATAATGGTATTATCGTCGGAGTCCAGTATTATGACATCAAAAGTTATGGTGATAGTATCACCCGTATCCTAAAATTTTTGAGATTTTAAATTATAGACTCAATTCTGAAAGCCTTTAGGGCTTATAAATACCCCACTTATGCTTGGTTGATGAAACATCTAAGTTTGTGAAGTGTTATAGCTCTCTCTTTAAGTATTATTTAAGTCTCTTCCTTCCTATTGAGTTTAGTTGTGATGCTAAGTTGTAGGAGATGAGAGATATGTTGTAAAAGAGTGAGTATGGATGTTCTCTCCTAAGTATGTAAAAAGGAAAAAAAATTATAACAAGAATAATTAATCTTTGTCTATTAGAAAGAAGATCAGTAGCGAAAGTTAATGACCTTGAGGAAAGAGAAATCGGGAGTTGACGTGGGTCGGGAAGATCAAACTACTCTAAATCGGTTTTCATTCCTTCTCTTGCCTATGACTTTTATTTGTGATTGCTTACTTAGTATCATTCATTTTACTTGCAACCCTTACTCGCACTCAATATTTGGTTAATTATATTTCTGATATAAATTTTATGATCGAGCTTTAAAGTCGATTAAGATTTACTATAGCACTGATTCACTCCCTCCTCTTAGTGTCATTAAGATCCTAACAATTGGTATCAAAGTGAGTTTATCTTATTTGGAATAATACCCAAGAGAGAATAAATAGTATTCTCAAGTAATTAAGAGATACTTTATCACTCATCCTATTATGTTTAATGGGACAAACTTCACTTATTGGAAAACTAGAATAAGAGTTTCTTATTTAGATTTTGATTTATAGAATATTTTCGAGATTGGATTTCAAAAATCTTCTAAATCGATAGATGAAAGGAATAATTTTGAAAAGAGAATATTTGTTTAAATGCTAAGACTATTAATACTTTATTTTATGTTTTAAATAAAAATGAGTTCAATTGAGTTTTTACTTGTGACACTACACTTGAAGTCACTCGTGAAGGCATAATAGAGTAAAATAATCAAAAATTAATCTTTTTATTTATAATTATGAGTTATTTAAAATAAAATTAAGTAAATCTATTAGTGACATATATATCCATTTTATGGATGTTATCAATGGATTAAAAGCATTTAGTAAAAACTGTACTAATTTCGAATTGGAGTGTAAGATTTTTTCTAAAAAGTTGGGATTCAAAGGTAACAACAATCCAAGAAGCTAAAGATTTGAATTATCTTTCTCTAGAAGAACTTACAAGATCTTTAATTACCTACAAAATAACCTACAAAGCATATTTCACCTTTGGGATGAAGTATAGATATATTCAATATTCACTCAAAATTATTTATGGAGGACTAATAACATCATTATGGAATGGTATTGCTACCTTTAGATATATAATCCAAAACTATAAAAATATCTAAAATAATATTATCTTATCCCATTACATAATTATTAGAAATAAATTCTCTTTTAAAATTATCTAAATCTCCTAATTATGTGTCATGTGAATATTATTTTAGATTATTTTTTAATTTAATTTTATAAGTTATTGATTTAGACCACTTTAATGACTATAAAACTAATATAATAATATAAAATATAATTTATATTATATTTTATGTAATAATTCCATGGAGACACCTCCAATGAGCCCCACCTATGACTGTTGCACTATTGCAACTACTATTACGTGGCCGACCAACGACCTCACTAGTAATCGCACATCATGCTATCGTGTCGTGTCACACCGCCCATGTAGGGTTATTCTCATCATGCATGGGTTACTCACCGGTAGAATACCTCTATGTTCATGTGCCATTAACCTAGCACCGCTGATCATCGTTTCACTATGCAGTTATGCACACATGCAGACTAACGATCCCATACGATCACCGTGGCATGTGATTATGCTCACACGTCTAGTGATCTCACATGGTCATTGCGGTTGTTCTTGTATGTCATGCAGCCACTAAGAATCATGTTCTTCAATTTATGGACTAAGAATAAATTTATAATTTCAATGATTGGTGTTTCGTCCTTATGAGGTTCCATCTTTTTATAGGCAAGAGCAAATGGTCTAACATAGTAATTAGAAGAATATCTCTCATAAAGATTATCTCATATGGAATCCTACTATAATTGAACTTCTTTTTTATTAGTTAATAATTGTAATCAGAATTCAAGTAGATATATTTTACATCTTAGCTAATTAGATAGGATCATATAATCCAACATTCATTTGTTCTTGCATAGGAGTCACTTATTATTGTATAGATAGTGATTAGACCATACAAAAATATATTATTACTTTTAAAGTTTTCAATGAATGGCAAACAGTCGATAATATTTATATAATAATAAAAATAATTTTAGAGGAATATTATTTGGTTTTTAAATTTTTTTTCTATTGATGTTAATAATGCATCAATAAATACTGCTTATATTATGAAATTACAAGAAATTTGTCAACCTGCTTTTGGTAGAATTTTTTTTATGTTAGATGTGCTTGCCATGTTTTAAATTTACATGTACAAGATGGACTTAGAACTCTTGAAACTTTTTCTCTCCTATTAAGTAAGCTATTTCATTCTTATGGGATATCCATAAGTAATGAAAGAATAAGACAGATTTTACAAATTAAATAGTAAAAAGCTCAAAAAGTTTTCTAGGGATATTCCTATATTCTACATATAAATTGCTTAAAGTTTGTTTTGAATATAAAGAATTATTATGCACTTTATTACAAATAATATTAGGTATATTTGTTTATATCCACATTATTGGAATGTATGTGAAAGAATTTTAAAATTTTTTAACGAGATAAATACTAGTGATTCTAATAACGACGATAGCTATTGCGTAAGCTTTTAAGCATGACTTTTGAATGAGTGAAAGCTCAAGTCTACCTCGATAATTAGGTAAGAGAAACAAAACAAAGATAAGATATTATATGTGAAGAAAACGACATTGCTTTGAACCTATCAACCAAAGCGACTGTCATTACAAAACATCTAACATTGACAACACTAGTGACTAAATTTTATATTAAGTTTTTTTTTTTTTGTTATATCTTTACACATTTACATTCATTAAGTCATTATGGATGTACATTAATTTTTTAAATTTAAAAATAAAAATATAATTTTATATTATAAATTATTTTTAAAAAAATAAAAAATTATCAGTTCAAATCAAAATCGGAATAAGAGCCTCCAATTTTGGTTCTGATTATAATTCCTGCTAAACTAGAACTAACAGTTTCGGAACCAAAACTAACATTTCCGAAACTGAAATCCGTGATTCTAAATCATGGTTAGGACAATCCATAATAATATTGTTTTCAATAGGGTTAGGATTTCTTCTAACTCTTTAGCAAATATGTAAAATATCGGATGATACGTCGAAGGTTCGGACTATGTGCTGGTGGTTCGTTGGAAGCTCACCGAGAGTTCATCAGGAGCTCACCGAGAGTTCGTCGGGAGTTCACTGAGAGTTCGTCGGGGGTCCATCGAGAGTTCGCTAGAAGCTCATCGAGAAGTTCGCTGAAAGAACAATTGACATACCAAATCAAGATTGCTTAGATAATGCCTTAAATTATCGTAGTTAGACCTTAAGTTGAGTTAGGATTGAGAGATAATCCCACTAGCTCAGTTAGGACCAACAATAATGCCGAATTGGGTTGGTTGAATAGTCCATTCAGCACCTGAAATCATGGCTGACGGTAACACCACCTAGCACTCAGTCTCTTATGTGATAAATTTCATGAATTCACGTCCATCTAGAGGAGGCCTAAGTTACCTTATCAAACTAAGATTCAATGGACAAAACTAAGATCTGGGTGGTTTAAACCCAGATCAGGACAAAAATCAGAGATTCTTGTTGAAGTAAATTGCAACTACAATGAGCTAATTGTGGCCTTTCAAGGAATCAAAGTTGTAGTAAAGGAAGGCATCAATTTATCATGATTGAATCAGATAATGAATTGACTGATAAGAAAATTGAAGATAGTGAAGACACCTCCATGGAGCCTCACCAACATTTATCGAAATATTTCCTGATGCCTTGATTGGTTTTTTGGATTTTAAATAACCTATATATAAAGAGGATAATAAATATGCACACTGGGATGGGGATTGCTAGTGGCGATAAAACTGGCCTTCCTGACTTGTGTTCACTGTTGAGGTCTGATGAGCTAAGCTTGGGTTGCACCATAATTTTTTTGAAGTAATATAATTTCTTTTGGGAAAAATAATTAATTACCGAGGCATAATTGTCGCGATGCATTATTTTTCTCGCAATTGGTGCATTGAAATATTGAGAAGTTCAATCACGACTCAGTCGTAAGATTGGCAGAGGTTACAACCATTAGTTTTTTATTTCCCGTTCATGAATAAATAAGTAAAATTTATGCTTATACATTACATCTAGTTGATTAGAAAATAATGATGTAAATGAATTTATTTTTAAATTTTGATTTGATTTTAATATATCATTCTTCTACATGCAAATAAAATGGATAGTAGAAAGATGACAAAAAAATTAGGGTGAGTTCCTAGAGCAAGCCCAAATCTTTGATAAATTTTCGGAGTGTTTCAATTTTTTTAAAAATATTATAGAGCACTATGGTCACCTAAAAAAATTATTTTACCTTTTATCTTTATCGAATCTATTATTGACCTTGAATCCTTGTACCGACAAGTCATGCCCCCTTCTTCCTCATTTGTGATCGATGACGATAGGAGTTTACGAGCGATGATAAAAGGGGTTCATCTATGATTGATGGCAGAAGGGGTTCTACAGATAATGACATATAGCCCTCACCTCGAGTCGACGATAATAGTGCACGAGCCACCTCCTCATTTGGTTGGCTACGAGAAACGATGAAGATGTATGGGTTGGCCTCTCTCCTTCCTTTCCCGTGATTAACAATAAGTGGACTTATGGGTGATGGCATGCAATCCCCACCTCCTCCCTTGGTTGGCTATGAGAAATGATGCATGGGTTGGCCTCTCTCCTTCATTTCCAATGATTAACAATAAGGGGACTTATAAGTGATAGCATGCAATCCCCCCACCCCTCCCCCCAACACAACTAATGATGAGGGCGTACGAGCCATCCTCTTTCCTTTCTCGCTCACAATCGATGGCGAGGGTAATCCCCAAACCCCGACGACGAGGGAATCATACGGACGATGGAGGCGACTATAAGGGTTTGCCAAGGGTGAGGCCTCTGTCACTAATCAACTCCACATGCGTTTGTATTATAGGCAATAAACGATTGTTTGAGATGAAGAGGGGCAATCAATGAGGGCGAAGGCATGAACAAAAACGAGACGAAAGACAATGGTCGACAAAAATAAAATAATTATTTAAAAAATATTATATAAAAATTTATCAAAATTAGAGCACTATTTAAAAATATCTCAAACTTACCAACTTTGAAATACTTTTAAGGATTTCATCCAAAAAATTATCATTTGTTTAAAGAATATTTCTTCTACTACGCGTCGTCATACTTGTCTCCTTGCCGAAGGGTCTTATTTGTGGGTCCCGCGGTTATTCCTTCCTATTATCGGCATAAAAGAATTAGGTACGACAAGCAGTATAGAAAAAAAAATCTCAAAATTAGATGTCTGAATAGAATATTAGCAACTAATTTCTCAAAAAAACAGAAAGGAAACCGTAAAAGTCCCAAAAATAAAAAAAGTAAAGAAATAAATAAAGAATTTAAAATATTACCATCCAACTAATCCAGCCACCTTCCATTTCTTAATAATCCTCCTCGTGTCTTCCTACCTTCTTCTTCCAATCGCTGACGCAAAGTCAAATACGGCTGTTGCCTGTCGCTTACGCCACCACCATCCCCACCTAACTCGGCCCTATCGCCTCTTCTTCATCTTCCTCCATTTCCCATTTGCTCTTCCACTTCCCCCAAAATTTCCGATCCTTCCCTCAAGTCTCAACCATGGCTTCCGCTCCCTCTCTCAAAATCCCCAACCCCTCCTCTCCCGCCGCCTCCGCCACCAGTAGAGACCGTCGCCATCTTCTCGTCACCATCCCTTCCACGGTGGCCTCACCGACCTCCCCTCGTCGTAGATCCGCCTCCCTCGCAGTCGCCTTCGCCGCCGCATCTGCTAGCGCCGCCTCCATCAACGGCGGCGGCGTCCCCAAGATCAACGGCCACCCCCGGATCAACGGCTTTGAACCCGCCGCCGGCCTCCGCGTAGCCTTCCAGGGCGCCCCCGGCGCCTACTCCGAGTTCGCCGCCAAGACCGCCCTTCTGGGCTGCGACACCCTCCCCTGCCGCGCCTTCGCGGACGCCATCTCTGCCGTCGAGCGCGGCCTCGCCGACCGCGCCATCCTCCCCGTTGAGAGCACCATGGAAGGCGCCGCCCTCCGCAACTACGATCTCCTCCTCCGGCACGACCTCCGCGTCGTCCAGGAGATCAGCCTCTTCGTTAACTACTGCCTCCTCGCCATGCCTGGCGTCAGCCCCGCCGAGGTCCGCCGCGTGATCAGTCACCCCGTGGCCCTTGCCCACTGCGGCCGCGCCCTCGCCCAGCTCGGCCTCCACCGCTGCGAGCCCGTCGAGGACACCGCCGGCGCCGTTGAGATGCTCCGCTCCAACCGCCTCCTGGACACCGCCGCCATCGCCTCCCCCCGCGCTGCCCTCCTGTACGGCCTCGATGTCCTCGCCCATGGCGTCCAGGATGAATCCTGGAACGTCACCCGCTTCCTCCTCCTCGCCGCCCCCACATCCCTCGCCGCCGCCGGCGCGGCCGTCCACCCCAAGCAGACCCCATTAAAAACCTCTATGGTCGTCGCGCACCGGGGCGGCTCCATGGTGGTCCTCCTCAAGGTGCTCTCCGCCTTCTCCAGACGGAATATCAACCTGACAAAGCTGGAGGTGATCAACTCCTCCTCCAAGGAGGACAAGGCACCGGTGTTTATTCTGGACGTGAAGGCGAAGGGTACGCTCCGGGCGTTCCCTCACGTTCTATACGTGGACTTCGAGGGCTCGACGGAGGACCCAAAGGCCATGGAGGCCATTGACGAGATCTCGCAGACCGCCGAACTCGTGAGGATCTTGGGATGCTACGCCGCCGATCCTAATGTCTACGACCTTCACTAGCGGAGCGTTCGGTGGGCATCCTCACCTGCAGCAGCACAGGAAAGCGTCTTCTCTCCTCTCCCCTCCCGTCCTCTTCTCAGTATGGTTGTACATAATACGCCTGTTCCCGTTGTGTAATTCGATTACCTTCCGTCCATTACTATTTCAGTTAACACCTGCTCGTTCATCTTCCTGAGCTTGATGGAGGACTGATCAATAAGCAGGTACTCTGCCGAATCAAGTTTGCTTCTTGCTAAGTTGTATCGTTTGTTCCCACCACGAAAGTAGCATCTTCCTTGTAAGGTATGTCTTTCTGATTGTAGTTCACATCTTTGATGCACTGTACTTAAAGAATCATGTATCAGCTGAAAATTTGTAAGACAAATAAGGAATAATAGATGTAGTCTCTTGCTTTCTTATTAAGAGTTTTGGAATATGACTACTCCTCAGCATGTGTTGTTCTCCTTCCTCCTACATTTTTGTGCTTTATGTAATCCATGTTATGTTACTGACAGTAGCAGAAGGTTGTTGAGCTTTAACCATTCGTGAACCCTCAAATTGAGAGGAGTGGTTGAGCTCAACTACTTCTGTTGATTTGTTGGTTAATCAAGAAGAGAATAACACGCCTTTATCTCGTAACAGCATAGCCTGACGTCAGATGCTTCACTCCCAAGAGCTATATAGACGGCTCCGATCCATAACACGAACAATTACATCTTGCAAATGGAGTTAGGATTAGGGATCAGAATATTGCTCTTGGGAGTGATGCATGTGACGTGCTGTTATGAGATTACGACATTAAGCAAACGGCGGATCAAAGGGGCTCTTTTTTTGGCAAATGGGAATTGAGGCTAGTGGAATAGCAAATGGGAATTGGGGGAGGGGAGGAGAAAGAGGAGATTGGGGGGAAGAGCTAGTTGGGGGATGGTGGTAGCGTGAGCGACACGGAACAGTCATACTCGGCTTTATGAGGATAATTATAAAGAAATGAAGGTAGTTGCATTTGTTGGATGGTAATATTTTTAATTACTTAACTAATTAATTAATTTTTGTTTTTGGGACTTAGGGAGTGAAGAAATTTATATTTTTTTCGTTTTTGAAAAATTATTTACTAAAATTTTCTTTGTGATGTCTAATTTCAAAAATTATCTTTTTACTGATCTTTCTTATCTTAACCTGATTATTTATATTGATAATACAAAGAAACGACTCACAAGAACTAAATAAGTTGACCCATGCTAACATGAATATTCTTTAATTAATAATATACATATTTTTTTCTCATCTTTGAGATTTTCTTTGCACATATAAGAATGACTTTTAAAATCAAAATTAAAATTCAATAATGAGTTCCTTTTTGGGTTATTATTTTCTAATCAACTAATTGAAATATAATATTTTTCAACTTTAATTATCCATTATAGGTCTGACTCCAACGGAAGTAAATGGAACCATAATCAAATAGAACACCAAGATATACATGAAAAATTCTTTCAATCTGAAAGGTAAAAATCATAGGACAAACTAGAGATAATCCACTATAATAATAATGAATATACAAATCTCAATCTCTTGCCCAAAATCCTAGCAACAATTACAAGAGAATAACTGAGATATAAAGATCATGTTACTATGCTCAAAATTCTAAATCCTTCCTAATTCTTCCCAAGTAATCATAGTAAGAATCTACTGTAGATTTGATCTAACTTGATATGAGAACACTGCTGGATGATTGAGAATAGTCTCTTTGCATTGTCCTTGTCTTTTTTCCTTTTTTTCTTTTGTTTTTCTGTCTTGTTCTCCTCTATCTGTGTTGTCCTTGTCTTCTTCTATTTCTTTCACTTGTTTTTCTACCTTGTTCTCCTCCTTTTCTTTAGAATCACTGCAACTTGTTGTCTTTTTTTACCTTTTTTCGTAGTCATCACACCCTCTCTAATATGATTTAGGGGTTGTGGGCTGTTAAAGCTGATCATGAGCTGAATCCACTATCGGTGTCAGTCCAACAAACCCATGTGATAGAACAATAGACGACCTCCTGTTTATTAATTTGCTGTAATTAATTTTCTCTGATGTTCCTTGCAAACCCATCCACAAGGATGCGTAAACCTCTTCATGGGCTTCTACTGCGGTCGCTTTATATCACCACCATAGGCGGGTGCAGAGGCATAGTAGTTCTTCGGATGTGCCTCCATGAATGCTGGACTTTAGTGATATCTTATTCTATCTTTATGGTCTAAACATCTTTACATGATTAGGCGCAACTCGAGTTATACTTTATGATATCTTTGTAGCAAAGATAACTTAAAATACTTGGTTAGTTCAAGGATACACGTAGTCAAAGCACAAGGGATGGACAAGATTAGGATATCACACGAAGAAAGAAGAGGTCAAAAGACATTCAGTGAACATAAGTTTAATAAAAGACTTTCTAGAAGGAATATATAGGCTGCGTTTACCTGCTCGGAGACCATCATCTCGTCAATCCCACGGGGAATAAATCCAACACCTGCTCCCGGACAAGCAAGTATGCGTCATGTCCAGTTGAAGACGAGGTAGAATACGACGACTGCTGATAAAAGTTCAAACATGCCATCTCCATGAACCTGGCAAGGTCGAGAAATGGGTAAACCTAACAATGAGTGTAAATGGAAAATTTTGTATCTACTTAGGCCCATTTAAGCCCAACATCGCGGCCCGTAAGAAAATGGACTTGAATGGGTCGTTGATTTCTCCGGCAGGATCATGCAACCCATATTGCCACTGACGCATGGAGAATGGAGGAGTTGTGGTTTAACCAGCTGTAACATCTCTCAACAACTCTTCCGGTCACCATTTTCCCCCTCATTCCTTTCACCACGGAACTGTTGGTAGATAGATTGCAAGAACTAAAAGATCGATCTAGGTGCTGTTTGTGTTATCTCAAACATACATTATCGCATGCATGCATGCATGTAACGTCAAAAACGCATAGTACAGTGCCATCCCAAGTATGTGGCTGGGGTGTTCTCCCATCACAGCAACTCCCCGAGCCGGACAACCTCGGTATGTGCGCTATCCACTACCGGCTCGCTTTTATGCATGATGCGGAACCCATGTTAGTTAAGCAATCACCGTAAGCCCTTGTCATACATAGCTTTTGGAACCCAAGTAAGACGCCATTGAACAACTGTAATGGGGATGTTTCGATACCATCAAATTCCATTATGATTGAGAGAACAGGTCGTTCTTAATGTATTTGTCTCCACTTACGGCAAAATATAAACAAACGAGATTGATCCTTCGTGTTCCTTTCGTTGCAAACAAATGCCTGAAGCCGCATCCCGTGAGTCTTTCGGTGACGAACCACGATAACATGTCGCATGATGAAAAGTAGAAGAATGCACCATTGTTAACAAAACTAAAAAGAAGGGATAAAATAATTGGTAGATGCAAGGTTTATCTGTGAGCTTAAAACCGGTCCGATGCTTAAGTTAAAGGCAATGAACTTGAAGTAGGGTGACAAGGTTTGTCTGATCCCACACACAAATTGCAAGGGAGAGCTAGACATGGATACACGAAGGTGCATATATGCACACCAAGTGGAACTGCATGACAATAGCGAGTAATAAGTCCCAGTCCCACTCGGTATTATATACTCACGTGGAAAATTGTCTGTGTAACCGCACCCATTGTCTTCTTCGTTTTGGCGTTTAGGTGTGTAAAGATATGGTCAAGTTTTGGATCATGTGGATTCAAGAAGGCGATGAGGTAGCACTGCATGTTTAAACTGATGAACAGTGAAGTATATCTTTGTGGAAACAAGCGTGTAGGTTTTGCTGCGACTCTGACTGCCAATCCAGCTACTGGTTTAAATAGCGTCTTCTTCTTCTTCCTCCTACACACATTAACATTCCCCACGCTTTCAGTATTCTTATAGACCTAATTCACGGATCTCATCCTCCTTTTCCTTCTCCTCCGCCATCGCCATTGAAGTCACCAAACCCAATCCATTAAATTCCCAATCGACAGCACTTAGGTAGTCATGGGGGCAGAACGAGCGGCCTACGGGAAGCACCCGACCTACCACGGAGTTCGGTGCCGCAACGGCAAGTGGGTGACAGAGATCCGCGAGCCGCGGAAGGAGAGCCGAATCTGGCTCGGCACATACCCGACGGCGGAGATGGCGGCCGTGGCCTACGACGTCGCCGCCTACGCGCTGCGCGGTGCTCAACTTCCCGGGCGAGGTTGCGTCGCGCCCCGCCCCAACCACGGCGTCCCCAGCCGCCATCCGCGCGGCAGCCAAGGATGCGGCTGCGTCGTTGCTGGGGAAGGCCAGGGTAGAGGCCAGCGAGGCCGTACAATTGCATGGGCTGGGGAACGATGCCAGCGAGTTCGTTGACGATGAGTCGATGTTC
Source organism: Musa acuminata AAA Group (assembly GCF_036884655.1). Taxonomy (NCBI): domain Eukaryota; kingdom Viridiplantae; phylum Streptophyta; class Magnoliopsida; order Zingiberales; family Musaceae; genus Musa; species Musa acuminata. The sequence continues at coordinate 30,254,122 of NC_088330.1, forward strand.
AATATGCCGCAGTTGCTGGTGAACATGGCAGAGGGAATGCTTTTGAGCCCACCAGCATGGAGCGCGCACCACTCGCCGGAGGTCTTAGAATGGGAGAGCCTGTGGAGCTATCAATAGTCCGTAAACCCTCCTTGCATACGCAGAATCGTCCAGTTTAGCGTCTTCAGTTACCATAGGAGTGACAAATACCGAGTTTTGTGGACTCAGTGGAATGAATGCTGAGCATCGCTTTCACTTTCCTTCAGTTTTCTCTCATGTCACTAACATTTGGTATTTGATAAAAAATATTAATAAATAATTGATCGTTCTCTCTCTCTCTCTCTCTCTCTCGTGCAGAAGAAATGAGGAGTACTCATTCCATGGATGAGTCTGGCACGAAGACAGTAGAAGCATGTATTTATAGTATTAAAAAAAATATTTACAAGCTTTTTAAAAGAGTGGATAAACAAACACCTAGGTTGCAAGCGCAGCTAACCCAAATCCTCATATATTTATATCTAATCTAAATCCTTATCTTGTGATCCTAATTATTTAAATTAATTTTATTAAACTTTTTAAATTTAAAATAGTTGTAACTTCAATTTATTTACAAAAAAATAAAAATTTTCTTTTGCTTAGGCTTTAGTAAAGATGTCAATAAACTGTTTTTCGGTTCTACAGTAGTTCTTTTGAATTTCTTCTTTATCAAATAATTTATGAATGAAATAATGTCAAACTTTGATGTGTTTAGTGCGCCTATGAAAGATAAGGATTTTCGTTATTACAATAGTAGACTTATTGTATTTTAGTTAGTTCATCTTTCTTTTCTTAAAGATCTACTAAAATTTTTTGAAGCCAAATTATTTGACATAACGTGCTTGTAGCCGCACGTCCTATAAGATCCAAATCAGACACTTAATATAAAATTCTCAAAGAACTCTGAATCATGATATACGAATATACATAGATTATCAAATCATGGACCGTTAAAAGAATTTCGTGGATCAACTAATATATTTTTAAGATGAAGATCAGATGATAAATAGATGATTTATATATTTTGGGATTGATAAAAATTTTAAGAAGTCAAGAATATACATAAATATATAGCCTGTAAACTATATATTTACAGGCTATACTACCTAAGAAACTCTTAGAATTCTTTCTGGTATAAAAATCCCCCAAAGACTCTAATTTTTATAAATTAATCCTTCATAAAATTTATAATTATATGTAGTCCTTAAGTAAAATATGAGATATTAAAATTGTGTTCTTTAGCAGAATTTTATGAATAATTTGAAATTATTTTCCTTTACTTATGAATCTCAGAATTTTAAAGCTATTAAAAAAAAGGAGTGACAAAATACTATAGACCACTTACATTTGAAAAGATATGCTAAGATCACTTGCATTTCATTTTGTAGATTTATTTGTAAGCAATTAGATCTATATTTTTAGGCTTTGATACAAAATCTCAAATTTTATTTTTATGAAAAGTCTTTATTTCACCATCTATGGTATCCTCTCATTCCTTAACACTTTTGGTTTTATTAAAATAAGTAAGCTCAAGATTATCAATTGATTCAGAATAAAAACAATAACATGTTTACATTATCTATATTTTTTAATATGTTGGTTTGATAATTGTTTTTTTTTATCATCTCTTTCTTTAAAATTTCTTTTACATAAATATTATTATTTTCTCTATCACTTTGCTCTATTATTAGTGATAAAAAATAATAAGAATAGATACAGATGAGGAGGTAGATAAGCCAAGATCAATAGGAGAACTAAATAATAAAGGAAACTCAATCACAAGTTTTGAACATATATGACTTTCACTATTATAATTGATATTTTTTAAAAAATTATTTATGTAGGATAATAAGAAGAAATTGCATGAAACATAATATCTCAAGATATCACATACTTATGTGTTTATAGATCCATGTATTTTTAACTTTTTTCTTTCATCAAATCTAATAAAGATGCATTTCTTTATTTAGCATCAAGCTTATTTCTCTTTGAATTTGGTACGTGAATATAGCATGAAGGACTAAATACTATGAAATATTTATTATTTGGCTTATTACTAAATATGAGCTCATATGGAGACTAATGAAAATAATAGAAGATAAAAATAATTATTAAAAATTTTTTATTGAAGATAAGAAGCTTTAGCTTTATTGAAGAAATGAAAATGCTTCAATACATTAACACGTTCCCTCTCCTATCTTATCTTCTATCATGCCCCCGTAAGATGATGCTTCTGATAAGGATATATCTTTGATCGATGCAAAGAATGGTTTACAAGTGAGAGACTTCGTGAGTAGGACAAGAGCAGATCGTTGCTACTATTGCGATTGTTGTTATTGTGAGAGCACAAGCGTACCATAATGAAAATAATAGAAGAGATAAGAACAATTATTGGAGAAGCTTTATTGAAAATTATTGAAGAAGCTTTATTGAAGATAAGAAGCTTTAGCTTTATTGAAGAAATGAAAATACTTCAATACATTAACATGTTCCCTCTCCTATTTATACAAATTTGGAGAAATGATTTCCCTCAACAGAATAGAGGATTTTCTTTAACAGAATAGAAAGATTTCCTCATTGGAGAAATCTTATCTTCTATAAGAGACTTCTGATTACTTGGATTAAGAAGAGTTCAATTAATAATATAAATTATATATATCACACCTTCTGTCCATAAGGTTTTAAGTAAATTCCTTGTATGAAGCCAATACTTATAAGTCTCCATGCGATATCGAATCTTCTATTCTGTCATACCATTTTGTTGTGGTGTATTTGCACACATGAGTTTCCTCTTGATGCTCTTTGCAAAAGAAGAAGAATCTATCAAAAGTGATCTTATAACCTTTTAATTTTATTTTTAGGAACACTTTCAACTATTAACTTAAACTCTTAAAATTCTAAAAGATTTTGATTTTTTTATCAATAAAGTAGACCTAAGTGATATTGTAAAATCATCAATATAGAGAAGAGTATAACGAGAACATGAATAAGATAGAGTTTAAGTAAGGCCTATTAGATTACTATGAATAAACTCTTAAGGTAAATTTATGCCTCCAAAGATATACCAAAAGCTTGCTTGTATGTTTTGCTATATTGACAACCTTCATAAATAAAAGTAGTAAGATTGGGAAGACTATTAATTAGACTTTTCTGTATCATAATCTTTAATTAAAAAAATTATATGACTAATTCTGCAAGATTGATACATCATCATTTGTACTCATCTTATTAACATAAGAGTTAGATGCTGATAAAATATATAAAATTTTGACCTTTTTATAAGTATTGACTAGATCTGTATTTAATTCTTTTATATTGCAAAGAAACTTGATCTCATTAGGATCGAAAAAAATATAATTTTCAATATCAATTGTATTTGTAATAGAAAATAGATTTTTCTTCGTAGGAATATGATACACACTCTTCATTGTAATAGGATCATTATCTTTATTTGAAATTATGATGATATTTTTCTTCTCCACTTAGTGAATAGTAATGTATGTCATGATAATTACATCATTACCTTTATATTGACGAAAATTAATGAATTTAATATCACTACCAATAAGATGATTACCACATCGTGAATCAACTATCTAGTTATATTTGAAGTTGATCGATTTTATGACTTCAACAATTTCAATCATAAAACATTTGCTCCAATCTAGTATTGGAGTAATCTTCTTTATTTGTAATATTTTCTCTCTTATGTTTTTTTTATTTGGCCTAACTTACCACACTTATAATATATGATCTTCTTTGGATTTATACCATTGTTCAAAGAAACATTTAGCTTGTTGTTAACATCATCAATTTTTTTTTAATCTTTATCATTATCTTTTTTATTATTTATAAAAAGAATATCTCCATCTCCTAGTAGAATTTTTTACTATTTAATGAGTTAAGGAATCCTAACAAGCAAGAAGATTTTTTACATAAATTTTTAATCTTAAAAAAGTATTGGAAAATTGAGACATCACTATTTTTCTAATCATTCTTCAGATATCATAATTTTTTTTGTTGAGCAATCTATTAAAAGTGATCCAAATTTGTATGATTGATTTGTAACTAATAATATGTTCAAACAGATGAGAAATAGATCTATTTAACACAAATTCAATTTTTGCATTTAATGTCCTCCATCTCTTTCTATTTAATACAATCCTTTCTCATATAATAATAACAAAATATTTTCTATTTAATACAACCCTTTCTCATATAATAATAACAAAATATTACTAGCCCAAGATCAAACCAAATACAAGAAGAATAAACTAAGCCAAAAAAAAAAAAAAATTATTGATCTTCTTCTTCTTCAAAAAAAAAAAAATCTTACAAGGTCTTGAGTTACTCTTGGACTTAGAGCCCAAAGGCCTAAATACTTCGACTTGGATGGATTCCATCTAGAATTACAATTTAGACTAAAAGACTCTTATCTTTGAAACTTTATCTAATCACCTTATTTAAGAGATAAGATAATAAATTTATAATATTTCGAAAGATATACTTTAAATTTTAACAGTATTTGTCAAACTTGTCTTTAAAATTACAGCATAGAGGATTAATAAATTTAGCACATTGGGCTGTATTCTTCTTCATTGGAGGAAAATAGATGGTCTGAATCCACTGCTTGACCCACTCGCAACACCATAATTTTATACATTAATTTAAAGTGTAGCTTGTCTCTTTCTAGGATAGGTAGAATCTGCGCAGGAAAAAGATTGCAGGGGTTGTCTCTTTTTGGTTGATCAGCAACATTAGGTTTCAAACTCTTCTGCTTTGCTAGCTATAGCTAGCAGTGTGTTCCAGACAAAGCTGCAGAAGAGAAATTAAGTTCGCCATGCCTATCACACTGATGCAGAACAACCCACCAAATGGCGTAAACAGCAACTCGATCTATTTCGCGGCTGCAGATGATTTTTAGCTATGTATGAGCACGTAGGAACTTCTCAAGAGGACACAGAAAGTGGAAGGAAAATTTAGCATGTATTCATTCCACTGAATCCACACCCCAAACGAACACGACCAACCTGAAAGCACCAGTTTCTGCTTCATTGCACCATGGCTGCAAGTTCAAGATCAGGTTGTCTGTCACATGGACTGCGGTTTATCGGTGTTCTCATGCTTTCATTTAGGTTTCCGCTTGGCTTCACTTTGCCACCATTGGTTCTTACAAGATCATGTGCCATTCCCCCAGGAAATAAAACCACTGTGTAACATCTCCTCAGAGTCTCTGTGTTGCTGCCATAAACTTGGACAAGTGAGCTTCCAATGTCTTGTCAAGAGCATTCAAAACTGATGATAACATTCTAAACCCAAGTCTTGAGTGTTGTCAATCCTTTTTATTGGCAATAATGATTTCACAATCCAAATGTCCTGAACCCTATTTAAATAGAGAGAAGAACCACATTGTTAGGCCTTAACTTTTGATCCGCCAGAACCCAATTTAGTGGCCGACAGACCTCTAGACCCAATTAGCATACACATGGCATCTCTTCCTCTTCTAATCTTTTTTGTATCAAACTAAGAGGAACAGTCTTGTGTATAAGTATTTCTACCGACTTTATTGCTTTATTGCGATGCCAGCTCTCAATATGGGATAGTCACCTAACTAATAAAACCGGCACAATAAGTCCAATGCATCAACATTTTCTGGCAGGTGACAATGGTTAGCTTCAGAGATGAATCTAGTCTCCCAAAAAAGTCAACTCTATATATACTCCAACAAATGGCCTGGCGGCATGTTAGGGGTTGAGCTTCGAGTAAAAGTAAGTTGTATGTACATCCCTTGGAAACTGAAATTGGAAGTCAGCAGCCCCACTTGATCTCTAAGTCAACTATATATTTACTCAACCAGCTAAAGGTCAGCCATGTATTATTTTCTCATGAAAAAGTCAGCTGCATGTTCACCCCGAGACCTCACATCCAGGTTTGTATCTTATTCCAACGACTCGAATCCATCTTTGCAAATGAACTCTGCTGCATTTGATGATCTGCAACATTGTCTTCGTAAGGAGTAGATCCACTAATTTTAGACCTCAGTTGCTATCGACCAAAGAATACGAGAGCTGCAGTTGTATAGTTTGTTTTGTGTTGTTGACTAAAATTTGTGGGATTGTCTTGGCTTATCCTTTACCGGTTGGGACGCGAAACAGCTATATATAGTCCTATGCAGCATTCGCTTCGATATCCACAATGAATAACACTGAGTAAGCTGCAATCAAATATATTCTCTGTATTGAGCTTCGTGAATTACCTGAGTTGTGAAACTTCTCCACATGGACACAATGCAGAGAGAGGTGCGTTATTTTAGGTTTACATCTAAGCTTGAAAGTGCCATTCTCCTTCCATCCTCTTGATTCTCTTCTATCTACATAGATTTTCCTCAATGTAGGCTTTACATGTAGGCTTGCAAGATGATTGTCTGGTGGTAAATGGTGGCAGTTCGAGCAAAAAAGACTGCTTCTAGGATATATTATCTCATAGGTGAACAACAGTCAAAACCCATCTGCTTGCTTCCAATAATCTGCAAGCCCCCTCATGAAGTTGATCCGGGTGCTACATTTCAACTTGCACTAAGAACATGTTTTCGCTCCAAACGACATGGCGACGCTTAGAGAGTACTCACCTCAGAGGGAAGAAAAGTCTACGGACATCAGCTGAGGAATAAAAACGTCAGCTCGATGGAGCTTGCCATGTCAGAGAGATTATCGTCGTGCTCAGAAGCATCTGGACTAGTTAAATGGCAAGATACGTCGGAGTCCAGAAATTTTGCAGGCTAAGGTCAACGTGCAAAGTGTTAAAATAAAGAGATAAATGAGTTGTAGAAGAAGAAGTTGAATGTTATTGATATATCCTCCGTCTTTATATACAGGTTAGAAAGAGAAGTTTCCTCAACGGGTTAGAGGATTTCCCTCAACAGAGTAGAGAGATTTCCTCAACAAAGTGTGACAACCTCTTCGTCACATAGGGAATGACCTATCAAGGCCAAGTCATCGATGATAACCTTGATAAGTTGTAAATAATCAGAGATAGTACTTCCCTCTTGTTTTGTCTCCATAAGCTTGGATAGAAGACTGAGCTTGCGAGTACGCGAATGATTTGCCAGGGTGGTTTGTAGTTTAGACCATGCATCGGCAGCTGTCACACATGAAGATATCAAGGGAGCAACGGATCCAGCAACTGAAGCTTGAATGGCTTGGAGAATGAGACGATCTTGACGTAGCCACAGTTTGTGAGCTGGATTGGGTACTGGATTAGGATCACCGGGGATGTTGAGCATGGCCGGAGGACAACTGAAAGAACCATCAACGTAACCTAACAAATCATATCCAAATAAAAGATTAGAGAATTGAGCTCGCCAGGACGCATAGTTGCCACCCTTTGATAACTTAAAGGGGATCAGCGTGGCAGCATTGATGGAGATAAGCCCTGTAGAAGAACAAGAAGTGGGAGTCCCTACAGGAACTGAAACATCAGAAGAAGTGAACGAAGACATTTTCCTTCTTCTTCTTCTTCTTCTTTTTTTTTTTTTTTTTCTTTTGTAGAAGGCAGCGAACCTTGTGTGATACTCAGGTCACACAAGGTGGAGAATGTGGGAGGGGGCTGCTGCTATAGATTGCTTGCTTTTGCTTGCTGTAGCAGATTGAGCAATCTACAACAGTGCCAAAAGCTGCCGGCAGCTGCTGTGGATTGCTGCTTGCTGCTGCAGATTGTAGGGACTGCAGTTCGCCGGGAGATGGCTGCAAAAACTGCAGCGGTACTCAAGACTGCAGTTCGCTGCTGTGGATTGCTGCTTGCTGCAGCAAATTGTAGAGGCTGCAGTTCGCCGGAAGATGGCTGCGAAAACTACAGCGGTACTCAAGACTGCGGTTCGCCGGAAAATGACCGCAAAAATCTGCAGCAGTACTCAAGGAAACTGCAGTGAGAGAAATCTGTAGCAATTAGGTGTATAGAGAAAAGCGGCAATGAAAGCTGCTGCGATAGAGGAAGGAAGATGCAGCGGTTGCGGCTGCTGCTGGCCGGGAAGTGGCTGCGACAGCGAAGGAGGAAGACGCGAGAAAGACACCGTCGTTCGCCGTTCGTCGCTATTGAGGAGGAAGACACCGCCGTTGTGTCACGACCTTAGCTGGTTTTGCCTAAGGCGTGCGGCACCCTTACGTGTCCGTCCGCAAAGGTCAGCCTCCCCGAAGCCTCCCATTGTCCCTTAGGACCACCAAAAGAGAGAACGGGTTAGAGAGAACGCCTCAAACGGGATCCACAAGCAAACATGTCCGAAAAACACTTCATAGACAATGCAAATTACAAACAGACTTTACAAGCTCTGAACAGTGGCACAACAAAGGGTAAAATGGTCCATTACAGACCGAAAATCTCTCGCACGTGTCTACATGACACAACCTTTATTTACAAGCCTAAAGAGGCCACCAACCCAACTAAAATGGGACTTATAAGCCTTCGGCTGCCCCTCTACACACTGTACAAGGCATGAACATGCCAACAGACACGGACATACATAAGCATTACATCAAACACCCTGTTTCAAAGTTTGTCCGTGACATTCTCCCCCACTTATCCCTTCGACGTCCTCGTCGAAGCCTTTGTGAACACTGCAACTCTTCGCCTTTGCTGAGTCTTCAATCTTCTGCTCCGGCTGCAATGCTCCTCCTGGCTCCCAGCTGCTCTCCGCTGCTGTTTTTGAGTAGTCGAACCTTTGATCCGCCATGCTGCTTCAACTCGCCAATGACTCTGACTCTGGTGTGGGGTTGGCGGAGTTGTGTTGATCCTCGTTGATTCCTGCGGATCTCCCAGATGAAGGAAAAGACCATCCTTACTGCGCCAGTCTCTCAGAAATTCCACATGCTGCTTGAATTGGGTGGATGCTTGTTGGAGCTTTAACGAGCATCGTCTCGCAAACTTCTGAAGTTTTGGGTCCTTCCTCCACAAAATCTGCTCATTGACTCTTCTTTCAGTTAGTTGTCACATCCAAGTAGGTTCGCATCACTTCCGCTTTCGGTTGGCATTTCGTTGGGAAATGAAGCGGACAATCTACTCTCAGTAGCACTGATCACCGTTGGTGAGGATTTGACAACTATTGTCTTCCATTATCTTCGAAGGGTCTTTGAACTTGTGCAGAGCTCCTCTGCTGGATAGATAAGAGAATTGGGGTACTCGGTTTCGCCCATTCTCTTAAGAGTTGAGAAGGCAAAGGTTACTTGACTTCGCCCGCCTCCTCGAGGTTGTACTTCACGCATCGAGCTGGTTACTGGTCTTCGCCTGCTCTTTGCTCACACTTCTGAAGCACTTGAAGTGTTTGCACTCCTTGCATTGAGTTAGCTACTGTGATTCACCTTCTCAATGCCATCGAACTTCTGGAATGCGGGAAGTTTTCACCCCAACTTGGAGTAATTCTCTGATAGATGAGGTCGCCTCTGGGATTGTACCGTCTTCTCCATCAACCCTGCCGCCTACTCCACTGAGTAGCAAAGGTACAGTACCGCGTACTGCCTGCTTCGTTCCTTGGTCGTGCACTCTTGCATGACCCGAAGTCCTTCACTTACGGCTGTCTTGATGAGAAGCACACTGACACCGGTCTTACGAAGTTCCTCGGCCTCTGCCCTTCAGCCTTGTCTCGGTACTTGGAGATTGCCTCTGCATGCTCCACCTCCTCAGCCCCTTTCACGACCAAGCGCTCTCCCTCCATGAGAGCAAGGGATCAATGACTTGCACGGAAGTCCCGCCTCTGCGGTACCATGGCGCTGCAAAGCCCATGGCCCTACTATCCGTCGCCTCGCATCTGCATCCCTTTTCTTCACGATCAGTAGACATGTCTCCGTGGCACTCCTCTGAGTCCACCTCCATTCTAACTGATGCTTGATTTTGGGTAGCTAAGTCCCTCTGGACTCGTCGTCGCTTCCTCGCCCCTTTCGACCCCCTACTTCAACACCTCTGTGTTCTCCAAGCAGCTCCTTCTGGTCGATGGAAAGACAGACTGCACTCCCATGCATGGCCTCTGCCATCGCATTGTAGGGTTTGCACCGATTCTGTTCTCCATAGCTTCCTTGGTAGCAACGTTCGCTTACTCGGCCTTGTCCTCTGACTTGCCGGGCTCCCTTAAGCGAATATGAGCTCTGGAGCAGTCCAACTCTCCAGCTGCTTCGATCATACCTCTGCATGATCAAGTCCCTCCCATGGAACTCACTGGTACTTGCATTCGAACTTTTCCCTTGGTGGAACCCAGCCCCCATATGCTGATGACCAAGGTTTTCATCCGATGCAAAATTCGGTGCACGCCCGGAAGACCCGCCTCTGCGGTACCATGGCCTTCACTCCTTGAATCCATAGCCCTTCTTGCCGTCGTGTTGTTCACCAAAGCGGAGCTCCCAGTAGCTCCCGATCATACCTCCATATGATCTCATCCCTCACGGGACACTGTCGTGTGTATCGCATTGCCACGAACTGTTCCACCACGATCCGCTGCACCATGTCGCCTCCTGGTGACATCTCCATTGCATTCTGATCCTTGTGGAATAAACTCGAATTGTGAACCCACCATGTGTGGCCTCTGCCAATACATCGCCAGGTCTCTTCCACCTTCGAGTTTGTTCGCTCCTTTGGCAATCGACCTTCATCCACCCACTCTTGGGTCACACCTAGATGAAGCACCGCTCTAGGACAGTCCGTCGCCTAGTAGCTCCCGAAGTCCCCCGACTTCGCTGCAATTGGTGCACCATTGTCTGGATCTTGGGCCTCTGCCCCTACCAGCACAATCTCCGCTGCGCACCGCTTCCTTCATAGCAACTCGAATGGCAACACTGTGGCATATTCTTCAAGAGTACCCGCCTCTGCGTCCTCTTGCCCCGTGCTAAGGCCTTCTGAACCCAACTTCGCCTCCGCAAATTGAGTCACCTTAGTTCCTCCCTCAAATGCTTCTCCGAGATAAGGTGCATGTGCCCCGAAGCTCCCTTCGTCTTTGGCACCATGCAAGATGAGTCCGCACCGTCAGAATGAAGGACCCATGGAACAACATGATCCTACTCTTGCCTCTGCAAGAGTTCATGTCCTTGACCTCTGTCCAAGGAAAGCACTGTGCCTCTGCTCCATGTTCCAACTTCTCTGCTGGCTCCCTTCATGCGGCTTGGGTACTTCGCCAAGTTACACCCAAGTTGCTCCGCTCCTCGTTTTCGCATTGAGTCGATGGTGGCCCTCGTGCCCACCATTCCACGGGTCAGCCCTCCCTTGAGTCCGATCTCATATCGACTCCAAGTGTGCCTTCATTTGTGTTGCTCCCCCACTTGATCTCGCAATGCATCCACCAATGCATTCTCTCAAGCGAGATCATGCGACGACTCCTCGCCGCTTGCTCAGTCCATCGAGCTTCGTGGAGTTGTTGTTTATTGAGGTACTCCTCCTCAACATGTGAAGTCCGTCTCACATGATTCTCCCTCTGGAGAGCCGGGACTTATCCCTCCTGGATAACTGTCCCATTTGAGCAACATCTCTCTTCGTTTCGGAGACCACCATCCCCTTGGACTACTCCGATCTGCTGAACCAACTGTGCATTGTTCTGCCTCCTGCAAACGCACTTGCTAGATTGCGACTCCCCGTCAATACAGCCCCCACTGCACCCCTCAAGGCCTAGCAACATGCTGAACTCGTTGCACAATTCAGCCTCCTACGGACGTATCCTTCACATGCCGAAGAGAAAGTTTCAATGCTCCATGGTGCCGAGTCTCGGCCGCCTTGGGATGGCCACGAACATTCCGTCGTTCGCATACAAGCCCATGCATGAGTACCAAATTCTTCGAGTTAGCAATTCCCCTCACCTCTGTGAGCTTTGCATAACTCTTTTGGTCGTTGAGCAACTCATTCCACCTTGGATGGTCTCATTCTTGCCAAGCGCCTCGCTTGCCTAGAGCACCATCAAGTATAGTTGTCAACGTTGAGCCGTAGCTCAAACTCAGCCATCCCAACCTTTGTGCGCTCCAAATTCTTCCAAGCTTGCCTGTTCTCGTGGTGCCTCTTGCGCGAAGGGTTGGCCATTCCTCTGAATGCCAATGCCAGATGCCCGCTCCTCTGAGCGACTCTTTTCCCTACATCTCCATGCCCGTTTTCCCTCAAACGGTCGCGCGTGTGCTGACTGCCCTCAACGCAGCCCTGCTAGGTCCCCCACGTTTGCATGTCAAGTGTTTCTATGAGTGCTTGTCCCGCTCTGATACCAAATGTCACGACCTTAGCTGGTTTTGCCTAAGGCGTGCGGCACCCTTACGTGTCCGTCCGCAAAGGTCAGCCTCCCCGAAGCCTCCCATTGTCCCTTAGGACCACCAAAAGAGAGAACGGGTTAGAGAGAACGCCTCAAACGGGATCCACAAGCAAACATGTCCGAAAAACACTTCATAGACAATGCAAATTACAAACAGACTTTACAAGCTCTGAACAGTGGCACAACAAAGGGTAAAATGGTCCATTACAGACCGAAAATCTCTCGCACGTGTCTACATGACACAACCTTTATTTACAAGCCTAAAGAGGCCACCAACCCAACTAAAATGGGACTTATAAGCCTTCGGCTGCCCCTCTACACACTGTACAAGGCATGAACATGCCAACAGACACGGACATACATAAGCATTACATCAAACACCCTGTTTCAAAGTTTGTCCGTGACAGTTGTGTAGAGGGAAACGGCAGCGAAAGCTACTGCGGTAGAGGAAGATGCAGCAGTTGCGACAGCTACTGGCCGGAGAAGTGCAGGAGGCGGCTGCTGCGATAGAGGAAGATGCAGCGGTTGCGACTGCTACTGGCCGGGAAGCGAGGAAGACACCGCTGTTCGCCGTTCACTGCTATTGAGGAGAGAATGTTTTCCTCCTTGCGTGACGGCGACGGAGAGTGTCTGCTGTAGGCAGCAAATAGGAGAGGGAGCAAGGCCGGCGAAGAAAAGCAAGACCGGTTAGCACTGGCTCTGGATCCGTGTCTTGGTGCTTCTTCAATGACTCCGCTTGAGGCAACGTGCTACTGTGGCCGCTTGGCTAACACATGGCAATGCTGCTGTCGCCAAGAGGAGCTGCTCTGATACCATGTTAAAATAAAGAGATAAATGAGTTGTAGAAGAAGAAGTTGAATGTTATTGACATATCCTCCGTCTTTATATACAGGTTAGAAGGAGAAGTTTCCTCAACGGGTTAGAGGATTTCCCTCAACAGAGTAGAGTGATTTCCTCAACAGTTAGGGAAATCTCATCTACTTATCACAAAGATGGTCGGAGCATCGTTGAGGAGCAGCTTCCTCCAACATATCAACACCTGAACCTTCCTGCACAGGGAGTCCTAAGTGTGGGCTACAGAAACATCTCTCGACACGCTGATTCTGCGAGAAACGGCCATCATTTGCAGCTCTACTACTCTACCTCTGAGATTATATTACCATGTTCTCCTTCTTCTACCAGTTGCTCATACTTGTTGTTATAGCAATGGAATGGCAAACGCAAAGGAACTTGTTACGGTCGGTAACTGTTCAGCCGTGGCCTCGGGGCCGTCGCGGCTTGGTTCGGGTCCGGAAGGCGGTGGCCTCCGTGGGGGGTGCTCCTCGAGCCTGCTGAATCTCCGAAGGCGGTGGTCTCCGAAGGCTTCGCACCTGCACAAAGGTCGGGTCGGGGTGCTCGGCCCGACCCCTCCGATGATCAAGTTAGCGAAAGACGTGGAGGGGGTTTAGGAGGAGGAGAAACCTCCGTGTGGTGTGTTGAGAGAGTTGAGAGTCCCCTTTTGTTTAGGACTTGGGGGTATTTATAGAGGAATCACGCGTTACCTGGCTTGACCGCCTGCTGGAGTGAGGTGGTACCTCTGATGGCGTCTGACGCGGCCGCTGGGGTCGCGTGGCGGAGTGGCTCGTAGCAGGGTATGGGCGAGGGGCAGGTTGTTGTCCGGCCTGGCCGTGGTCAACCATGCAGGGTCGGGCGTCGCCTCTCAACAGCGGGAGTCGTCAGGGCGAGTCTAGTCGGCGTTATTGCTTTGGCCGGGGGCTGTCGTCATGGTGCGTCAACTGTGCCATTATTTTCCCTATCATATTCCCCCCCCAAAAGGAGCCATGCGCCGGTGGGGCAGGGAGCTCGAGGCATGGCTGCGTCTCTTGGTGTTGAGGCGGCCACGAGCGATGGGCGGCCCAGTTCATCTTGTTTTGAGGGGGTTGCGCGATGGAGGAGCGGGGTGACCGAGCTGGGATGCCTCGGGCATTAAGCAACCGAGGAGGTGGCCTCGGGCATTGAGCGACCGAGGGGGTGGCCTCGGGCATTAAGCGACCGAGGATGCCTCGGGCATTAAGCGACCGAGGAGGTGGCCTCGGGCATTGAGCGACCGAGGATGCCTCGGGCATTAAGCGACCGAGGGGGTGGCCTCGGGCATTAAGCGACCGAGGAGGTGGCCTCGGGCATTGAGCGACCGAGGATGCCTCGGGCATTGAGCAACCGAGGAGGTGGCCTCGGGCATTGAGCGACCGAGGATGACTCGGGCATTAAGCGACCGAGGAGGTGGCCTCGGGCATTGAGCGACCGAGGATGCCTCGGGCATTAAGCGACCGAGGCGGTGGCCTCGGGCATTGAGCGACCGAGGATGTGGCCTCGGGCATTAAGCGACCGAGGATGCCTCGGGCATTAAGCGACCGAGGGGGTGGCCTCGGGCATTGAGCGACAGAGGATGCCTCGGGCATTAAGCGACCGAGGAGGTGGCCTCGGGCATTGAGCGACCGAGGATGCCTCGGGCATTAAGCGACCGAGGAGGTGGCCTCGGGCATTGAGCGACCGAGGATGCCTCGGGCATTAAGCGACCGAGGGGGTAGCCTCGGGCATTAAGCGACCGAGGATGCCTCGGGCATTAAGCGACCGAGGAGGTGGCCTCGGGCATTGAGCGACCGAGGATGCCTCGGGCATTAAGCGACCGAGGGGGTGGCCTCAGGCATTAAGCGACCGAGGATGCCTCGGGCATTCAGCGACCGAGGAGGTGGCCTCGGGCATTGAGCGACCGAGGATGCCTCGGGCATTGAGCGACCGAGGATGCCTCGGGCATTAAGCGACCGAGGGGGTGGCCTCGGGCATTGAGCGACCGAGGATGTGGCCTCGGGCATTATGCGACCGAGGGGGTGGCCTCGGGCATTGAGCGACCGAGGACCGAGGATGCCTCGGGCATTAAGCGACCGAGGAGGTGGCCTCGGGCATTGAGCGACCGAGGATGCCTCGGGAATTAAGCGACCGAGGAGGTGGCCTCGGGCATTGAGCGACCGAGGATGCCTCGGGCATTAAGCGACCGAGGGGGTGGCCTCGGGCATTGAGCGACCGAGGATGTGGCCTCGGGCATTAAGCGACCGAGGATGCCTCGGGCATTAAGCGACCGAGGGGGTGGCCTCGGGCATTAAGCGACCGAGGAGGTGGCCTCGGGCATTGAGCGACCGAGGAGGTGGCCTCGGGCATTGAGCGACCGAGGAGGTGGCCTCGGGCATTGAGCGACCGAGGATGCCTCGGGCATTAAGCGACCGAGGGGGTGGCCTCGGGCATTGAGCGACCGAGGAGGTGGCCTCGGGCATTGAGCGACCGAGGATGCCTCGGGCATTAAGCGACCGAGGGGGTGGCCTCGGGCATTAAGCGACCGAGGAGGTGGCCTCGGGCATTGAGCGACCGAGGATGCCTCGGGCATTAAGCGACCGAGGGGGTGGCCTCGGGCATTGAGCGACCGAGGATGTGGCCTCGGGCATTAAGCGACCGAGGATGCCTCGGGCATTAAGCGACCGAGGATGCCTCGGGCATTAAGCGACCGAGGAGGTGGCCTCGGGCATTGAGCGACCGAGGATGCCTCGGGCATTAAGCGACCGAGGGGGTGGCCTCGGGCATTAAGCGACCGAGGGGGTGGCCTCGGGCATTAAGCGTCCGAGGAGGTGGCCTCGGGCATTGAGCGACCGAGGATGCCTCGGGCATTGATCGACCGAGGAGGTGGCCTCGGGCATTGAGCGACCGAGAATGCCTCGGGCATTAAGCGACCGAGGAGGTGGCCTCGGGCATTGAGCGACCGAGGATGCCTCGGGCATTGAGCGACCGAGGAGGTGGCCTCGGGCATTGAGCGACCGAGGATGCCTCGGGCATTAAGCGACCGAGGAGGTGGCCTCGGACATTGAGCGACCGAGGATGCCTCGGGCATTAAGCGATCGAGGGGGTGGCCTCGGGCATTAAGCGACCGAGGATACCTCGGGCATTAAGCGACCGAGGAGGTGGCCTCGGGCATTGAGCGACCGAGGATGCCTCGGGCATTTAGCAACCGAGGGGGTGGCCTCGGGCATTAAGCGACCGAGGATGCCTCGGGCATTAAGCGACCGAGGAGGTGGCCTCGGGCATTGAGCGACCGAGGATGTCTCGGGCATTGAGCGACCGAGGAGGTGGCCTCGGGCATTGAGCGACCGAGGAGGTGGCCTCGGGCATTGAGCGACCGAGGATGCCTCGGGCATTAAGCGACCGAGGAGGTGGCCTCGGGCATTGAGCGACCGAGGATGCCTCGGGCATTAAGCGACTGAGGGGGTGGCCTCGGGCATTGAGCGACCGAGGATGTGGCCTCGGGCATTAAGCGACCGAGGATGCCTCGGGCATTAAGCGACCGAGGGGGTGGCCTCGGGCATTAAGCGACCGAGGAGGTGGCCTCGGGCATTGAGCGACCGAGGATGCCTCGGGCATTGAGCGACCGAGGATGCCTCGGGCATTAAGCGACCGAGGAGGTGGCCTCGGGCATTGAGCGACCGAGGATGCCTCGGGCATTAAGCGACCGAGGGGGTGGCCTCGGGCATTGAGCGACCGAGGAGGTGGCCTCGGGCATTGAGCGACCGAGGATGCCTCGGGCATTAAGCGACCGAGGGGGTGGCCTCGGGCATTGAGCGACCGAGGATGCCTCGGGCATTAAGCGACCGAGGGGGTGGCCTCGGGCATTAAGCGACCGAGGATGCCTCGGGCATTAAGCGACCGAGGAGGTGGCCTCGGGCATTGAGCGACCGAGGATGCCTCGGGCATTAAGCGACCGAGGGGGTGGCCTCGGGCATTGAGCGACCGAGGATGTGGCCTCGGGCATTAAGCGACCGAGGATGCCTCGGGCATTAAGCGACCGAGGAGGTGGCCTCGGGCATTGAGCGACCGAGGATGCCTCGGGCATTAAGCGACCGAGGGGGTGGCCTCGGGCATTGAGCGACCGAGGAGGTGGCCTCGGGCATTGAGCGACCGAGGATGCCTCGGGCATTAAGCGACCGAGGGGGTGGCCTCGGGCATTAAGCGACCGAGGAGGTGGCCTCGGGCATTGAGCGACCGAGGATGCCTCGGGCATTAAGCGACCGAGGGGGTGGCCTCGGGCATTAAGCGACCGAGGATGCCTCGGGCATTAAGCGACCGAGGAGGTGGCCTCGGGCATTGAGCGACCGAGGATGCCTCGGGCATTAAGCGACCGAGGGGGTGGCCTCGGGCATTGAGCGACCGAGGATGTGGCCTCGGGCATTAAGCGACCGAGGATGCCTCGGGCATTAAGCGACCGAGGAGGTGGCCTCGGGCATTGAGCGACCGAGGATGCCTCGGGCATTAAGCGACCGAGGGGGTGGCCTCGTGCATTAAGCGACCGAGGATGCCTCGGGCATTGAGCGACCGAGGAGGTGGCCTCGGGCATTGAGCGACCGAGGATGCCTCGGGCATTGAGCGACCGAGGAGGTGGCCTCTGGCATTGAGCAACCGAGGATGCCTCGGGCATTAAGCGACCGAGGAGGTGGCCTTGGGCATTAAGCGACTGAGGATGCCTCGAGCATTAAGCTACCGAGGGGGTGGCCTCGGGCATTAAGCGACCGAGGATGCCTCGGGCATTAAGCGACCGAGGAGGTGGCCTCGGGAATTGAGCGACCGAGGATGCCTCGGGCATTAAGCGACCGAGGAGGTGGCCTCGGGCATTGCGCGACCGAGGATGCCTCGGGCATTAAGCGACCGAGGATGCCTCGGGCATTGAGCGACCGAGGAGGTGGCCTCTGGCATTGAGCGACCGAGGATGCCTCGGGCATTAAGCGACCGAGGAGGTGGCCTCGGGCATTGAGCGACCGAGGATGCCTCGGGCATTAAGCGACCGAGGGGGTGGCCTCGGGCATTGAGCGACCGAGGATGTGGCCTCGGGCATTAAGCGACCGAGAATGCCTCGGGCATTAAGCGACCGAGGAGGTGGCCTCGGGCGGTCTGCGCCGGCTTTTCTCTGGGGAAGGTCAAGGGGCCCGTTCCCTTTCGGCGTCCGCCGGGTTTCGAGCCTGATATGATTGCGGTTAACACGTTTAAGTTCGCCTCGATTACTGCCCCCGAGGCTGGTATGATGAGTGCTTTGATGCCCGTGCTGCGCCGCAGCCCTCTGCCGTGACAGGCCGTATTTATTGCGAGGGGGCGCCCCTTTTTCCCCCCTGTAGCGGACCTCGGGAGATGAGGAGTCGCCGGCTCCGGAGGGATGCGGCCGGCTTATAAGTAGCGTGAGGCAGGCTGTAGGGGGAACATCTTTTTCTCTTAACGCGTCCTACTGCCTTGCGTCTCCTTGCCCTGTCCGTGCTAACCGTCCTTCCTTGCCTGCGGGGCGGCGGCTTCGTCGGACCTTGCGTCGTCGTCGGAAGGGAAGGCGACCAAGGCGCTTGAGGCCTTGATGTGGCCCCACGATCACGACTCCACCGTGTGCGAGTCAGCGCTAAGTCTCCTCCGGGATCGCTATGGCGTCCCGGAGGTGTTTGTCCTTCAAGCCCCTGAGCCTGGCCAACGTGCATACGACCCCATCCCTAGGGGCTTTGCCATTACCCTTGATGCTTTTGAGGCCGGGCTACGCCTCCCTCTGCACCCTGTCATAGTTTCCTTCCTTTCTTGGTGGCGTATCTCCCCGTCCCAAATGGCGCCGAACTCATGGCGCTATCTGGTGGCGTTCTTAGGCGAATGTCATTATGCCGAGATTCCCCCGACTCGATCTCTCTTCCTCTCTTGCTTTCGTCTCTTCCGGGGGTCGGGGGGTTACTATCTGTCCGCCCGAATGGGTTTCAGGGTGAGTGGGGCTCCTTCCAGTAACAAGGGGTGGAAGGAGCGCTTCTTTTTTGTCAGTCGCTCGGGAGACTGGGGGTTCGGCGTCCGCTGGGGGGCGCGCGTGATAGACAATACCCCCCCGGTTTTGGATGACGATGAGCGCCTGGGGCTTCGGCGGCTCAGAGAAATCCTCCCGTCCTCCCAAGCCATCCGGAGCATGTCCGAGCGGTGGTTAGTAGAGGCGGGTCTTAGCCCAGTGCCTCTAGGTACGCTCCGAGGAGCGGCTCCATTTTCCTCTTGTTCTTTTTACGTGTTGTCGCTTGGCTAACAGCCATTCTGATCCTTCTTGGCAGACATGGTGCGTCTCGAGGACTTGCGTGGGGGGAAGACCGCCGCTGCGTCGGGCCGTTCGCCCTCCGTCGCCAAGGCGGGCTCGAGGGAGGCTCCCGTGGATATTGAGGCGGGCCGGCCTCGGAAGAGGGCGCGGGCGCCGTCAAGCGGAGATCTCGAGGTGGTTGCCGCTCCGGCAACGGGAGCCGCGGTGGCGCCGGCGGTGGAGGGTCCCGCTGGAAGCCTCGGAGAAGGCGAGGCCGGTCCGAACGGGGGTGCGGTGGCGGAGGCGGCTCGCCACCCTTCCGTCCGCGAGCTTCTCTGCCTTCCGCTAAGGGAGGATGAGCCGTACCTGATGCGGGAGGTGGGTGCTCTTCCCCGCGGCGTGGCCATCGATCCACTGGTGGCTCGGTGGGAGGGCCTTACCCGGGGCACCCGGGTGTGGGCCGACGGAGGTGTCGCGGGCAGGTTCATCCGTGGCGGGCTTCACCCTGACATAGCCCGGGATCTATACTCCCTGCCCTTCGACTCTTTGCTCAGCAAGGCAGCAAAGTCCTTGTTGTGGGTAAGCATCCTCTCGCCCCTTGGTTCGTCTGTTTTTTTTTTTTTTTTTGGAAGGGTCTGATTCTAACTTTGACTTCGTCCTTCCCTTAGGGCAACCACTATGCCGCCGCTTTGATGGACCGCGTTCGGGACGCGGGACAAGTCATCGCTGCCTTGAGCTGCCGCAACGTCGAGCTCCGGCGGCAAGCGGACGAGGCCCGTGCCGGGGCTGGCCCCGAGGCGGTGGCCGTTGCTGAGCAACGTGCCTTGGGCCTGGAGGCCGAGGTGGCGCGGCTGACTTCGGAACTCCAGGCGTCCTCCGAGCGACTCGCGGAGTTGCAGACGCAGCTGGAGGCGTCCGAGGCACACAACGCGGAGTCGCAGGCTCACCTGAGGGCGGCAATGGTGGAGTCCCGCTCGGCGAGGTCCGACTCCGTCGAGCTGATTCGACGTCTGGAGGAGGCACGGGCTGAGGCGTCGGGGGCTACCGAGGCCCTGGAGGCCGAGATCCGCCAACGGCCGGCGAAGGACAAGAAGCTGGTCGAGGACTACAAGGCTTCCTCGGGCTTTCAGCTAGGTCTTGTCCGGACCGGGCGGGTCTCGTATGAGTATGGATATCGGGTTGCCCTCGCCCGCTTCAAGGCACGCAACCCCGACTCGGAGGTCGTGGAGGATCCCTTCGGCTCCTTCCCTGAAGATCTGAGCGTCGACATGCCGGCCGACGTTCCTTTTGATGATAGCCCTGACGCCCCCGAGGACTGATGTCCTTTGTATTTTTTTGCTTTTGTTTTTTTTTTTTTTTTTTTGACACCTCCTTTGCTTTAGAATGAACATGATCTATCTTCTTTTTCGGAGTTCCGTAACCGGCCAAGTCCTATGGAAAGAACTTTTTGAGATTTTGTGCATTCCAGGTCCTTGGCAGGGACTAACCTTCCATTGTGGCGAGCCGGAATGCGCCGGTTCCGATGACTTCGGTCACCCGATAGGGGCCTTCCCAACTGGGGGCTAGCTTGCCTCTTTGTCGGGTTGGGTCACTGAGGCTCGAGGAGGTCACCGATAGGGGCCTTCCCAACTCCGAGGAGGATATGAGGCTCGAGGCCAGCTTAGCCAGCGCGTCAGCGCGCTCGTTCTCCGCCCTTGGGACATTAGATAATGTAAAATGATGGAACTTCGTGGCTAAGTTCCGCACCTGTGCCAGGTATCTTGCCATGGTCTGGTCGCGAGCCTCATATCCTCCTCGGAGTTGCTCGGCCACTAGTTGGGAATCCGTGTGGACGCAGAGGGAGTCCACCTGCATCTCGAGCGCCAATCTGAGTCCCGCCAGGAGTGCTTCATACTCTGCTTCGTTATTAGTGGCGCGGAACCCGAAGCGGAGGGAGCGCTCGAATGACCGCCCGTCGGGGGCTCGGAGCACCAACCCCGCGCCCGCCCCCTTTGAGTTGGCCGATCCGTCGACGTGCAGGACCCAGGCCTCGGGGGGTCGTCCGAGGCTCCCGCTCTCGTCTTGGGTTAGCTCCGCGATGAAGTCGGCGACGGACTGGGCTTTGATGGCCGTTCGGGGTACGTACCGTATGTCATGTTCGCCGAGCTCTACTGCCCATTTGAGGAGTCGTCCTGCCACATCAAATTTAGATAGGACCAACCGAAGTGGTTGGTCGGTAACTACCTCCACGGGGTGAGCCTGGAAGTAGGGACGCAGCTTCCGGGCGGACAGCACAAGGGCGAGGGCCAGCTTCTCGATCGGAGGGTATCGCTCCTCCGGGCCGCTGAGGACGTGGCTTGTGTAGTAGACCGGGAGTTGGCCGCTGGAGCTTTCTTTAACCAGGACGGAGCTTACCGCTCGTGGGGAGGCGGCCAGGTAGACGCTCAGCTTTTCGCCGGGGGTGACCGAGGCGAGCCGTGGGAGGTTGGCCAGGTGTCGTTTTATTTGCTGGAAGGCTTCCTCGCATTCTGTCGTCCATTGGAAGCCTCTCGGATTTTGTAGTGCCTTGAAGAAGGGAAAACAGCGATCTCCTGACCGAGCAAGGAATCGAGACATGGCGACGAGTTTCCCATTGAGGCGCTGCAAATCCTTGGTAGTCTGGGGCAATTGCATGTTGATGATTGCCTGGAGCTTCCCGGGGTCGGCGTCGATCCCTCTCTCATGCACGATGAATCCGAAGAATTTTCCTGACGCGACACCGAAGGCGCATTTCGCTGGGTTGAGCCGCATGCCGATCTGGCGGAGTGTAGCGAAAGCTTCGGCCAGATCAGCCAAGTGAGTCCCAGCTTCTTGGCTCTTCACGATCATGTCGTCGACGTACACCTCCATGTTGCGGCCGATCTGGTGGGCGAATGCCTTGTTTACTGCCCTTTGATATGTCGCGCCGGCATTCTTCAGCCCAAAGGGCATGACCTTATAAAAGTAGACCCCTTGGTTGGTGATGAAGGCCGTGTGCTCTTAATCTTCAGGTGTCATCCCGATCTGGTTATAGCCTGAGAAGGCGTCCATGAATGACAGGCGGGCGTGCCCTGCCGTAGCGTCAACCAGCTGGTCGACCCTTGGCAGGGGGTAGCAGTCTTTCGGACACGCTTTGTTAAGGCTAGTGTAGTCAACGCACATCCTCCACCTTCCATTTGCCTTTTTGACAAGAACTACATTGGACAGCCATTGTGGGTACCCAGCTTCTTTTATGAAGCCTGCCTTCAAGAGGCGAGTCACTTCTTCTTGTATGGCTGTCTGCCGCTCCGGGGCTTGCTGCCTCAGCTTTTGTTTCACCGGGCGAGCGTCGGTGGAAATACTGAGGCGATGCAGGGCGACCCCTGGGTCAACGCCCGTCATGTCCGATGGTGACCAAGCAAAGACATCAGCGTTTTCTTGAAGGAGGCCGACAAGTTGCTCTCGTTCGGGCTCGGGTAGCTCTGACCCGACCCTAATCGCCCGTTCCGGGTGATCTTTTTGTAGCGGTATGGCGACTGTGGTTTCCTTCGGCTCGACATGGGGGGCCGACCTCTGTGCTTCTCGGGGGTCCGTCAACGGTGGCTCGACCCTGAGCTTCTTAGGTAGCGAGACGGCAGTTAGGTAGCAGCGCCGGGATTCTCGAGGGCTTCCCGCAGCTTCGCCGGTTCCTGCCAAGGTCGGGAACTTCACAGTCTGATAGTAGGTCGAGACGACAGCTCTAACTTTGTTGAGTGTCGGGCGGCCAAGGATGGCGTTATAAGCGGCGGGGAGGTCGATGACCAAGAAGTTGGTCATCGTCGTCTTCGACTTTGGCGGAACTCCCAGGGTCAGAGGCAAAGTAACCGTCCCCAGCGGTGAGACTGAGTCACCGGTGAAGCCGGTGAGTGCCGAGGACACCGGCTTCATGCTATCTCCGGGGAGGCCGAGCTTCCGGTAGGCGTCGAGGTATAGTATGTCGGCCGAGCTTCCGGTGTCGACCATGATCCTTTGTACTTGCGCGTTAGCTATCTTGGCCGATATCACGAGTGCATCATCGTGTTCGGCCTGTTCATATGCCCCGGCCGGGAAAGTGACACTGGGTCCGGGCGCGTGTCCGGGAGCCTCAGCTGAGGCGGCTCGGGCGTATGCCTTCTTGCGGGCCATGGAGTCTCCGCCGGATGCGTGGCCGCCTGATATCACGTCGATCCGCCGCTCGACGGGTCCTTCCGGGCGGGGAGAAGATTCTTTGTTCGGGCGGAGATATTGGTCGAGGTGCCCCCTGCGAATGAGTTCCTCGATCTGCTTCTTCAACTCCCGGCATTGTTCGGTGTCGTGCCCACGTTGCCGGTGAAAGCGGCAGTATTTCGACTGATCTGCCAGTGCCCGAGGGCCACTCATCGGGTAGGGTTCCTTGAGCAAACCTTTTCCCCTTATATGAAGGAATATGTCTGTTTGAGATGAATTCAAGGCCGGCAGGGGGGGCCTCGGAACCGTTGGGTCAGATCTGTCCGACCTGCGCCGAGATGTTGGCGGCTGTTGCTGCCGAGGCGGCTCCGATTTGGCTCCCCTGTGTCCCCTTGGTTTCCCGGCCATCCATGTCTCTACCGCGACGAATTGGCTCGCCCGTTGAAGCATCTCTGGCACCGTTGTGGGTGGTCGTTCTACCAGGGACCAGAAGAACCTGGAGGGTCGTAAGCCTATCGTGAATGCCTGCATCAATAGGGAAGGATGAGCGTCCGAGAGCCCTCGGATCTGCGTCGTGAAGCGGTCCAGAAAATGGGAAAGGGGCTCATCTTCCCCTTGGTTGAGTTCGAGGAGTAGCGCCGTGGATGGCTTCGGGCGGGCGTAGGCGAGGAAGTTGAGCTCAAAATCCCGAGCGAGTTGGTCGAAAGAGGAGATGGTTCCTGCCTTGAGGCTACCGTACCATGCGCGGGCCGGCCCCCTCAAGGTTGTCGGGAATGCCCTGCACATCAGGGCGTCAGAGGTTCCGTACAGCGCCATTTGGGCGCGAAACGCGGCTACGTGATCCGCGGGGTCGGCGGCGCCGTTGTAGGCGTCCAGGGATGGGAGCCGAAAGTGCTGCGGGATAGCCTGATCTTGTATTTCGGGCGCGAATGGGGATCCTTGATACCCTTCCGTTCCGGGCTCTCCCTTCGTCCTGCGAACTTCTTGTTGTACCTCGTTCAAGCGTTGATTAAAGAGATGCAGTTGCGCCTGCAAGGCGTGGGTTGAGTTCTCGGGTGGCCATTCGGGCTCGGGGCGACTCGACGTGCCCACGGTTTCCCGATCCCTTTGCCGAGTCGCTTGGTTTCGGGGTGACTGAGGAGGCCTGGGGGGTGGCGCGTGCTCCCGAGGGGCAGGCTCCCGTTGGTGCACGGGCTGGTCGGTTTGCGGGGGTTCCGGCTGGGGGATGAGCGGAACGATAGCTTGCACCATGCCTGCCAGTGTCCTTACTTGGTGGGCGAGGTCGTGGAAGGCCTCGGGGGAGACTGACGGGGGGACGATGGTGGCGTCGGGCGGTGACAGGCCCGGATCATTGAACAGGCGCCAGTATTGCTCCGAAGTCGAAGCGAGGCGCCCCTCTTGGGGCTCTTCCCGTGGAGGATGACCTCTCGCAGCCGGGGAATCGCCGGGGCGGGTTTGCTGGCCAGTCGACATTCCGGGCCCTCCTTCTAGCGCCAAAATGTTACGGTCAGTAACTGTTCAGCCGTGGCCTCGGGGCCGTCGCGGCTTGGTTCGGGTCCGGAAGGCGGTGGCCTCCGTGGGGGGTGCTCCTCGAGCCTGCTGAATCTCCGAAGGCGGTGGTCTCCGAAGGCTTCGCACCTGCACAAAGGTCGGGTCGGGGTGCTCGGCCCGACCCCTCCGACGATCAAGTTAGCGAAAGACGTGGAGGGGGTTTAGGAGGAGGAGAAACCTCCGTGTGGTGTGTTGAGAGAGTTGAGAGTCCCCTTTTGTTTAGGACTTGGGGATATTTATAGAGGAATCACGCGTTACCTGGCTTGACCGCCTGCTGGAGTGAGGTCGTACCTCTGATGGCGTCTGACGCGGCCGCTGGGGTCGCGTGGCGGAGTGGCTCGTAGCAGGGTATGGGCGAGGGGCAGGTTGTTGTCCGGCCTGGCCGTGGTCAACCATGCAGGGTCGGGCGTCGCCTCTCAACAGCGGGAGTCGTCAGGGCGAGTCTAGTCGGCGTTATTGCTTTGGCCGGGGGCTGTCGTCATGGTGCGTCAACTGTGCCATTATTTTCCCTATCAGAACTGACAAGCAACTTCTTCGAATTCCACGTCCTTTTACTTGTTTTGTTTCAGTACGCACTCATGGGAAGCGACAGATTCATCGCCAAGCTGAACGCGTAATATTCATCGAATATACTGAGCGTGCTTTAGCCATCATCTAGCCGATTATTAATAAACGGTCTAAGAATTGTCAGGGAAACGCGTTACATATGCAGCAGCGTGGAAACTTGAAGGCTGGACGAGAGAGATGGTGAGGATGCATCTTAATTCCAAAACAAAGCTTAGAACGTGTCATGATTTGGACTACATCCATATTAAGATCAACACGACGAGATGAATCTTGCTAGAATAATCAGCACCCATCAGTAGATGTCAGATCGACGCTGTGCAGCATGCAAGAAGCGACTTGGTATCAGATTATTATAGCATAGAGGAAGTATATATCTACGCAAAAGTTGAAGAATGGCCGCCGTTGAACCTGTCGAGGAAGCCAGTGCAAGAAATTGAGGCAGGATAGATATCTGACTTTGGCAATGATTTGTTAACTTGCGTTGAAGAAATCCTTGTATCTTCTCGTAAGAGGAGTCGGATTACATGTCATGCATCACTCCACCGAGCAACCCCAGGAAGAGAACATAATACTTGGAATTCAGGTAGCGATCAAAACCGTCGGGACTCGGTAATGACTCTCCATTCTGAGGGTGGAGACGACTTCACTTACAAAAGTAGTCGTTCTGATTCGAGATTCCGCATCATACGTAAATGTACAGAATTATCAAGAGCAGACGCAGCGATACGTTAGATGATTCCGATGGATGCTGCACAAACCGTATGCACGCATAAAGCGAATACTTTTATGGCGTTGAATGTCTTATATTAACAAGAAAATTATTAGTGTTTGAGAACATTTCTAAAGAGCTGACTTCATTGTCAAAGGAAGTTTATTAGGAGACATCAACCCAATAAAAGGGATGATTGACTTTGGTATTAGTAATTAAGTGGTCTCGTTGCACTGCTTCAACCTTAATCAAATAGAAGCTTCCTCAGCAGAGTTTTCAGCACACAAAAGAAACCGCATGTTGGCCTCTTTGATGTTCCAGAGGTGCGCCTGAGAGCTGCGAATTGCAGCAATATATATATATATATATATATATATATATATATATATATATATATAATACTAATAATAATAAAATAAATAAATAAATAACGTTACTGAAGGCTAAGGCCTTGATAGAGGTAATTATATATAGAATATATAATTTATTTTATAATTATAATTGATAGAATGGAAAAGTTGACTTCCTCAACTTTTGATAAATGGGTTTTGTATATCATCATCAGACTAATAACATAATGATAAAAGTTAATATTTTGTTATTATGAGTTATTGATGTTGTAATATTTTATTCTTATATAAAATAATGAACTGATTAAGATTAATATTGACTTATGGAGGGACGATTTTAATGGGAACCTTGGTACAGATCCTATGTATGTCTACGTATGATTCCTTGTATCGAATTTGCATTATAATTTCTATCCGAAGTGGGGAATCCTATGACGAACCAAATTGAGGCGAACATTATTTTCTATTTTCTTATCAAGTCAACGGATGAGGCCGTACAAAATGCGGGTCCCATCGCCTGAAGCCCAAATTGAGCCGCGTTGCTCGTGTGCTCCATGTCGGAGCTGGAAGCCGTCATGTTGGATTCCCGGTGACACAGGAAACTTATGGCGCCGGCCGTCTGTTTCGATGTATTCGATCATGGAATAGAGGAGATGAGAAGAGAGGAGAGCGAAGAAATTTGTCTTTGCTTTTCTCAGTAACCACACCTTCGTTACAGAACACAAAAAAAGGAAATAAAAAGACAACCAGTAGTTGTATTTGTCGTACGTATAACTGTAAACGGAAGTGTTAAAAGGAAGCAAAATGTAAAGAATGCTTCATGCTACAAACTTGGTTTGCTCAATCTTTACAATCAACCTATCGGTCTCATCTCCGTCCACCTCGACGTCTTTCGGTGGCGGCGACGCACCGTCCTTTTGGTTGCCACCGCATCCGACGATTGCACCACTGTCATCACTGGGGGCGCCGGTGAGCTGATGCGCTCGCTCGGCCTGCTCTTCCCAATCAGTCCTCCTGATGACCGCGATCATTAGCACGACGCATGTGGCCTGCGCCGAGAGCAGCCCCAGCCAGAGTCCCTTGAAGTCGAGCCCGGTGCAAAATGCAAACCCGACGGCCACCGGCATCCCGATGGCGTAGAAGGAGCCCAAGTTTATGTTGGCCCCGACTGTCGGCCGGGCGCTGCCTCTCAGCACCCCGCATCCGGTGGTCTGAGGGCAGTTCCCGAGCTCGCACATGCCAAGGATGGGCAGCACCGACGAGGTGAGCCCGAGGATTGCTGAGTCGGCCGTGAACATCGTAGCCCACACATGGCGCACCGAGACGGCAAAGCCCAAGGCAATGAGACCGAGCACGAAGCTGCATGACAGTCCGACGGTGGCGGCTCGCCGGGCTCGGTCGGACCGGTTTGCACCGAGCTCGTTGGCCACCCGAGTCGACACGCCGAAGCTGAGCGAGGATGGGAAGATGTAGATGAGGGACGTGGTCTGGATGAGAATGCCCATGGAGGCAACGGTGGCCTGTGGGTTCAGGAGAAGGCCGCAGAGGATGATCATGATCTCGTACCACCACCACTCCAGGCACACCGAGACGCAGCTGGGGACGGCCAGGTTGAGGAGTGACCTCCAGCCTTTGAAGCACTCGGCGGAGAAGGAGAGCCCGCTAGTGTTGCGGTGGAGGCCCGACAGGTAGATATAAGCTACGAGGAAGACTACGAGATTGAGGTTAGTCCAAACAGAGGCCAGAGCTACGCCGCCAATGCCGAGCCGGAGAACGGAGACCAGGAGGTAGTTAATGGGCAGGTGGAGGGCGATGGATAACGCTGCGCATGCGGTGAGAGGGAGCGTGATGCACTGAGTGCGGAGGTAAATGCGAAGAGGGTGGAGGAAGGACTGGAGGAAGAGGTCGGGAAGGGAGGCTTGGAGGTAGACACTGGCGGCGGCGGCGAGCGCCGGGCGTTGGCCGAGGAGGAGGAGGATGGGGTGGATGCAGTACCAGAGGAGCGCTATGGGGAGGGAAGTGCAGAGGAGGAGGAGGATGGTGCGATGGAGCGCCAGGCCGAGGAGGTGGTGGCGCCGCGCGCCGAAGGCCTGACCACATATGGGCTCCATGCCCATGGCGAGCCCGGAGAGGACAGAGTAGCCGGTGATGTTAGCGAAGCCAATGGCGAGGGCGCCTCCGGCAAGAGGGAGGTCGCCGAGGCGACCAAGAAAGAGCATGGAGATCATGGAACGGGAATAGAGGAGGAGGCCGGTGAGGGCTGTAGGCAAGGCCAGGCCTAGGATGCACTTGGTCTCTACGAAGGCCGAGGATATGGGATTGTGCGGCTTGGGCTTTAGAACCGGCAGGGCGACCTCCGACACCACCATCGTCTGTCTGCAGCTTTTGGATGACGACAAAGAAAGGGGATGTGAGGAGTGTTGGTCTTATAGAAATATAAGGGATAGAGTTATCAAACAGAGGAAGAGTGAGGACAAGCTTTTTTTTTTTTTCTATATTTCTACAAAGAAATCTTTTTATAATTTTAAAAACTCAAATATACGGGATTTATATAGTCCCAAAGATACATTATATTAATTGTATTCAAGATGAATCATTTTGTTCCAAGAACCAATAGTCAATTTGACTTATCCTTATATAGACTTTTAATTAATATTTTCTTCTTGATATAATGAATCTCCTTCTTGATGTAATGAATCTTTCTTTTGATGAAATGAATCTTTTTATGACAATTGAACAAGTATAATTCTAACATTCTCCCCCCTTAAACTTATTTCATCTAATATGCTAAGTTTCTTTCGAAATGTTAAAATATTTTAAATTTGAGAGGTTTTGTAAGTATATCGACCACTTGTTCACTTGTCTTGCCATGATATAGCTCCATTTTTTATTTTTGATATAATCTCTTATGAAATGAAATCTTGTGTCGATATACTTCGATCTTTCAATTGGATTCTTGGCTAAGGCAATAGCTGATTTATTATCAACATAAATCTTGGTTGACTTCTCCTGTGACATATGAAGTTCTTGGAGTAATCTTCTTAGCCAGATTGCATGACAAGCACTAGAAGAAGCTACTATATATTTTGCTTCACAATTTGATAGAGCAACGATCCGCTACTTTTTTGAAGACCAAGTGAATATAACTTCAACAAAATAAAATACAAATCCAGTTGTACTCTTCTGATCATCATAGCTTTTGGCCCAATCACTGTCATTATATCCAATAAGTTCTAACCTTTTAGATGATAAATAGAATATTCCATACTCAATTATTCCTTTAATATATCACAAAATTCTTTTAACGATATTTAAATGAGATGTCTTAGGAACTTCCATATATCTACTTATTAAACCAATTTCAAATAGTATATCAGGTCGAGTGCATGTCAAATACCTTAAACATCCAACTAGACTTTCATAATAAGTTGGATTAATGTATTTACCTTCACCTTTCTTGGTCAACTTGGTGTCATATTCAACAGGTATATCTGTAGAATGACAATCTTCCATAAATTTTTTTTTTAAAACCTCATTTGCATAATTTTCTTGTGAGATAAAAATTCCTCAATTATCTTGTATAACTTCAATACCGAGGAAATAAGTTATTAAGCCTAAGTCGGTCATCTCAAACTCCTTTTTCATAGACTGCTTAAAGTCTTTAATCATGGAGCTACTATTGCCTGTAAATATTAAATCATCTACATATAGGCATACAAATAAGATATCTCCATTAGAGTTAGATTTTATATAGAGAGCATGTTCATATTGATATTTAGAAAAATTATTTTGAATAAAATAAGCATCTATTCAAGAATTTCATACTCGTGCGGCTTGTTTAAGCCCATAAAGAGCTCTCTTTAACTTGTATACTTTATCTTCTTGTTCATGAATAGTAAAACCAAGGGGTTGTTGAATATATACCTCTTTTTCAAGAACTCCATTAAGAAATACTAATTTGACATCCATTTATAAAATGTTCCATTTCATTTAAGCTGCTAGAGAGATAAGTAATTTTACTGTCTCTAATTGAGCAACTGATGCAAATACTTCTTCATAATCAATCCCATAATGTTGTTTGTATCCCTTTGTAACCAATCGAGCCTTGTATTTCTTCACCCCTCCTTTTGCATTTCTTTTTGTTTTGAAAATCCACTTAATACTGATAGCTTGATAGTCTTTTGAAAGTATAGTAAGCTCCAATATATCATTTTTGTTGATGGCATGAATCTCTTTATTCATAGCTTATCTCCATTTTTCTTCTTTATAAGTTTCTTCGAAGGTTAATGGATTATATCCTACAAAAAGATAAAATATAGAAAATTCATCATTGTTAATATCAATTCTTTGAGTCACATCATATAGCTCATGAATCGGTCTTGTCCTTCTTATAATCGAACTTCTTGAATCATATGACCTAGCCGATCTAGATGATGATTCCGACAAAGCCACTTCGATGCTTGTTTGTATTATATCATCATCTTCTGAATCTATAGCTTTCTTATATTGCTCATCATTATTCCAATTCCAAATCTATTGTTCATCAAACTCAATATTTTTTGATATCACAACTTTATATGTGATATGATTATAGAGTTTGTAACCACTGGAATTCTCCGGATAACCTAGCAAAATATATTTCTGACTTTTATCCTCTAGTTTTATTCTTTTTTCTTTTGGTATCTTGGAAAATGCAATACTTCCAAAAATTTTCAAATGATCAACTCTTGGTTTTTATAAGCTTCATGCTTCTTCTAGTGTAACATTACCAATTCGCTTTGTCAGAAACCTATTTAGCAAATAAACTGCAAAAGCAACAACATCTCCCCAAAATTCTTTAGGAATTTTTCTTTCCTTTAACATGCATCGGACCATATTAAGGATAGTCCTATTTTTTCTTTCTGATACACCATTTTGTTGAGGTGTGTGAGGCATGGTGAATTGATATAGAATTCCATTATTTCTACAAAAACTTTCAAATTCATTCGATATATATTCATCACTTCTATCTGTTCTTAAATATTTAATCTTACAACAACTTTGTCTTTCAACCAAATCCTTAAATTCTTTGAATTTGCTTAAAATTTCTTTCTTTTCTTTTAACATGTAAATCCAAGTTTTGCCACTATGATCATCGGTGAAGGTAAGAAAATATCTGCTTCCTCCAAGTGATACTGTATTGATAGGGCCACAAACATTTGAGTGCACCAGATCAAGATGATGCCATGCTCTTTTTATTTTTCTGATTTTGAAAAACTTTCTTTCTTGCTTACCCATGACATATACTTCACATAATTTTGATGGGTGATCAATTTTTGATATTCCTATCACCATATTATACTTCTCTAGAAGTTTCAAAGCCTCAAAATTTAAATGAGCATATCTAAGATGTCATAGTGTATAAATATTCTCAATATCAGCTTTAAAATAATTTGATTGATCGGAAATACTTAAATGCAGAGGAAACATTCTATTCTTTGTCATTTTCATATGTGATATCAATATTTTATTCTTGTCATGAATTAAGAGAGCCATATCTTTCATCTCAATATCATAACCACTTTTAAGTAATTATCCCAAGCTTAGAATATTATTTTTCAAATTAGAAATATAATAAACATATGAAATGCATAATTCTTTGTCATTATTAAGTTCAAGAAGAATTTTACCTTTGCCTCTTACAGGTCTTTGAGACAAATTATCAAATTTAATGTTCTCAGAATAACTTATATCCATTTTTTAAAATATCTCTTTGATATCACACATGTGGTTTGAGGCTTCTGTATCTAGATACCATGTCATAGACTGATCCTCTTTTAAATTATCATAACTTATTAGCAAAACTTGATTTCGTTCTTTTCTTATTCAACAAAATTTGCATTCTCACCTTGATTGTTAGGATTATAATAACATTCATAAGAGTAATGTCCATACCTTTTACAAATATACCTTTTACAAATATAGCATTGTATTTCAGACCTTTTAGAGTTTCTGCTATGTCCACGACCTTGGCCATGTCCTCAAACATAACCTCGACCTCTTTGGCTAGAATTTTCTCTACCATCTTCACTGTTTGGAGATTCTTGATTAGTATGATTTATGCCTCCTCTTCCTCTTTGTCCTTATTCTCTTCCTCTTTGAGAATTTGATTCACTTTTATTTTCAAGAGCAAGCTTAGTTTATAGTGCTTGCTCCATAGTTTTGTATTCTCATCTTTTTTTTTACTCTATGATCATTTATTTGTTCACAATTTCGTCTCATTTGATGAACAATAGAAATGATTTTTGAAAAGTAATCAGAAATAGTTTTAGAAGTACCTTGTTGTTTCAAACTCGGCTCGTAAAACTTGTAGACGAAGTTTCTTTACCTTATCAACACCACCGAATACTTTTTGAAGTATTTCCCAAGCCTCCTTTAAAGTATTTGCTAGAGCAATGATCTCCAACATTGTATTATCAAGCCCTTGGTAGATCGTGAACAAAGTATTTTTCTCCTTCTTCATTTTTTTCTTTGAGTTGTTTTTTTCATTCTGCATTCATTGCTCCTTCTTCTGCTGAACTTGGTTCAACAAATCCATATCCTACAAACTCTCAATCAAACAGAAGAAGAGTAGGACAAGTTTCAATCTTCTATATTTCTCTCAAGAAATATTTTTACAATTTCAGAAACTCTATATGTTTCATGACCAAACATACGGGGTTTATATAGTCCTCAAAGATACATTACATTAATTGTATTCAAGATGAATCATTCTATTCCAAGAACCAACCAATTTGACTTATCCTTCCATAGACTTTTAATATAATTTTTCTTCTTAATGTAATGAATCGTTCTCTTGATGCAATGAACCTTTCTTTTGATGAAATGAATCTGTTTATAATACTTAAACAAGTTTAATTCCAACGAGGAGGTCATGAGGATAATCGTGGTGGTCGCAACGACACGGTTAAGCTCTACACTTCGATACAACGAGGCCACAAAAGGGTTTAGTTCAACAGGATTGTATGACGAAGCTGCAACTGCTGGTATTAGCACAGGAATGTAAAGCTTGTCGCGGAAGGAGGAGGAGAGGCCGACGATAAGACATTGCACAGCCTGCAGACGACGAACAAGCACTGAGCAGGGATGGAGAAGTCTCGAGGTTTATAATCAAGGCGAGAACTCTCTTTTTCTCTCTCTCTCTCTCTCTCTCTCTCTCTCTCTCTCTCTTATATATATATAGTAAAACAAAATTGGACAACTACGGAACAGTGTTAATGCATGTATTTTGAAGGTCAAACGGCAGGCTACCTGATATAAGCTGAACTCCATAGAAAAAGGATTTGACTTTAATGGGGGCGTTTCTGAAAATTCGGGCGCATAAACTTGGTTCCTCGTCTCCCCTCCCTCCGTTGAATTTGTGTGAATCCGAGCACGTTAGAACCCTACTGAAATCAGGTCACGGCTGGGATCAACGTAAATCTTTTGCGCCATCCGTTGACAATCTTGAGAGCTACATCCATGCCTCACATTTGACATTAATTTCTCTCATTTTTAGCATGCTGAAAACCAACCATGTCATAGTCCAATACAGTCTGATTCAATCCAGAAGATATAAATTTATCTTGAGGGCACAGGTTCGAATGGAAGAGACGGTTTAGGTGGGCAACTGAGGAGGTGGGTGGACTCTTAAGGCTAACTCACTGTTGTCCCAAAGTATGATTTTTATGTTAGAGAAAGTTCGGGGTGAGGTGCAGGTTGGCCTTCCAGAAGAGCCAGTTTAATTTGATCCAATCAATTGTTAATTTTTTTACTTAATAATATAAGGATAAGACCTAACACTTTCATCAGTTTTCAGTTGACTTCATTATGGAATGTAAGTAGGAGATCATTTTAAAAAATATATAAAAGTCGATTTTGTGGAAACAACATTATTTGACATTCCATATAACTCATAAAGCTATAGCAACAAATACTCTTTGAAAAAAGGACACATAATACAAAAATGGGATTGTAAGAGTCGAAAGACAAACTTTACCGCAGCTATATCATGGTATTCATATCTCCAAAATCAATTCTCATCACAAGGAGTGTTAGAGCCAAACAAATCTTGAAGAAATGAACATTTCAATTCGCGCAAGATAACAAAGAGAATAATATGGAATTATCGGTCTCAAGTTTATTAAAGATTTGAGAAAAAGCTGTCAGGGTTGAATAGTAGGAGGTGAAGAGTTTGACTATATTCTCATTGTTTCATTACGATGTGTAGGATTTTCCAGAAGAATCATAATGTGAGTGAATAGATATATCCGTATTCCCTTGTGAATTATGCTTAACGTCGTCGCAACTGAACAATTGATAGCAATGTCAAACTTGTCTTCGAAACTACAGCAAAGCTATAGCACATAGAACGAACTATTCTTCTATCAATTAAGAAAAGGAAATAGATGGTATCAAACCACTGCTTGACTGACTGGCTAAATGAAGGCCACTCGCAATGCCGTCAAATTTGTACACTTAAAAAGTGTGTTTTTGTCTCTTGGAGGAAAAGTAGAATCAGTGCATGAAAAAGATAGCAGAGTTGTCTCTTTTTGGTTGATCAACAGCTTTAGGTGTCAAACTGTAAGACAAAGATGTAGAGGAGAAAATATATATTAACTAATCGGAAGCATTACAAAAGCCTCATTAGCATCAGAGCGGAGTAAAAATTCCAACCGACAGGGCCACTCCCTTCTCCAACCATGCCTATCACACTGATGGAAATCCCTGCAGATGACCGAGAACGATAGAGAAGTTTCACGGCAATGACTTTCAAGAGCATTGAAAACTGGGGGTAACACTCAAAACACGTTTTACTCGATGCCAAAATCATCAAATGTCTCCAAAATTTTCCACAAGCTCATGCTAGTGGAGTTGCAATCTATCTACTTCAACCTGCTTACTGTTCCCACTAAGGCTACCAGTTGTAAGTGGGCTTGCATTAATAATCATTGAGTGGAAGAAATAAAGGGGACAGTCATTGCATCCGAGAATTAAGATATTTTGGTCTCATCTTTTGCAGCTGGGAGAAAACCGGCAAAACAGCTGACTTAGATGAAAATGATCGGTGGTTGATGGTGTCGTGTGTACTCTGATAGTCAGTCTGATTGATTTTTTTTATCAAAGGTATAGGTTTATTCAAGTGTTTTTTTTTTTTTTTTGACTAATTTGAGAGACTTGGTTGGCTGAGAACGTACGAGCTGTATGATCGGAAGTCGTTATGTCGGTGA
The DNA here is from genome assembly GCF_036884655.1 of Musa acuminata AAA Group. Taxonomy (NCBI): domain Eukaryota; kingdom Viridiplantae; phylum Streptophyta; class Magnoliopsida; order Zingiberales; family Musaceae; genus Musa; species Musa acuminata. Next base: position 30,290,078 of record NC_088330.1, read on the forward strand.
GGACTTGGTTCGGATGGTTGGGTATATATATATATATATATATATATATATATATATATATATATATATATATATATATATATATATATATATATATATATATATATATATATATATATATATATATATATATTGTGATATTGGATATGTGCAATGAGAATCAGATCGTGATAAGATCACGATAATGAAACCAATCCACCTTTAAACATAAACCCTAAATAATCCTAGTTATAGGTTACTCGAAAGGAACATCGAGATAACTAGACAGACTAGTGTGCTGTATACACGTCCATATGATGGAGACAGCTGGTTTCATAACTGCTTATGTGGGGACACTAGGGCTACAGTGTAGGTACTCATTGGAGATTGAGTTTATTGATTGACTCAATTATTTCGTTATCTCAGTGATGTACCTGGTCCTTAGACTTGAGACACCAAGGATGTCTTGTACGAGTACTCCACTCTTTTATACTAGAATTATATGTTTGAAAGTTTCAGATCTAGCACAACTAATCATTGGGAGTGATAGTCAATCTTTTGAGGGTTATTGAGTATTGATAGAGGATCATTCGCTCTCGGTGTCATGAGAGGAATATCTCATGTATTCTTACTTAGGCAAATCCCTAGCTAAGATCATTCGGATTTAGAAAGAAAGAGTTTTTCGGGAAAATCCGATTAAAGCGAGACTCAAGTAGAAACCGTATGGGTCTGACAACACTATGCCTGATATATGGTCTTTGAGATGTTAGATGGATGAGGGACTGTAGATACATGAAGATGCCTGATATACGGTCTTAGTGTCATTCATGATTCTAATAGTTAGTATCAGAGCAAGGTTACTCTCTATAAATGCCCCACTCTTTTCTGCATGAAAAAGCACGAAAAGTGTGAATAAAAGTCTTAAGATTTTGGTTATAAAAGTATTGTAAAAGTGCTAAGTATCCTCCTTTAGCTCTATGATCAATCTAAGAGATGTGTGAGGCTTGTAAAAGGTTGTCTCCTAAATCTATAAAAAGGAGAAAGCATTATAAGAGGGTGGTTGGTCTTCGTCCATTGAAGGAAGACCGATAGTGGATGTTGGTGGCCTCAACAGAGGAGGAATCGGGAGTGGACGTAAGTCACAACGATCGAACCACTATAAAATTAGTGTGCACTTTCTTGTTGCTCTTCGTTACTATTGTTTTCTGCCTTAATTACTTACCACTTTTATTCTAAGTCAAGCACACTTTCAATATCTTTTTCGATATATTTTTATTAAGCTAAAAGTTTCGAATCGACTTAATTTTTTCAATAGCACTAATTCACTCGCCCCTCTTAGTGTCATTCATGATCCTAACAGTTGGTATGAGCAAGGTTACTCTCTATTTGGTTTAAAACCCAAGAGAGATGGCTTTTATCGACAATCATGAGGGATTTTCTATCACTAATCCTCCTATGTTTAATGGAACAGACTACATATTGAAAAACTAGAATGATAATTTTCTTGCTTTCTATAGATTTCGAATTGTGAAACATTGTTGAAAGTGATTTTAAGAAGTCTTCCAAACCAATAAACGAATGGAATGATTTGGAAAAGAAGACTTTCTCCTTGAATGCCAAAGCAATGAATACTTTATTTTGTGCTCTTGATAAAAATAAATTTAATTAGGTTTTTATATACAAAACTGCATATGATATTTAGCACACCCTCGAAGTCACACACGAAGGCACAAGTAGGGTTAAATATGTTGAATCTCGGATTTTGATGATGAAGTCAATTTTCATTTGTTATCTAATCTATATGTTGAGATAAGTGTGCAGGATTAACTACGATGAAAGTAAGATATGCATCATGAGTTGCGCCGGAGTCAAGACAATGATCACGTTGGGAGTTCGAGAGTTCGACGGAAGTTCGGACAATCGTCGGAGGTTCTGCGGGAACAAATTCGAGAAGTCCATGAGCTTGCCAAAGAAGCTCGTCGGAACTCACCAAGTGGATCGTCGCAAGTCCAGGAGTTTGCCGGAAGTCCGTAGGAGCATCACCGAGGGTTCATCGGATGATCGACGGAAGTTCGTCGGAAGAAGCGATTGACGCACCGGAGCAAGTTGCAGTAAATGTCTTAGGAAATATCATAGTTAGCACAATGATTAAGTTGGAAATGGGAGGTGATCCTATTAACTTAATCTTGGGGCAATTGGGCCCCTGAAAAACCCAAATTGGGCCGAATGGATCAACCCATTCGGACCCTGATTTCTGCCAGGCGGTTGAATCGCCCAAGCCAGGAGGTGGCACCGCCTGGGCTAAGTCTCCGAGCGAGACTGGGCGGTGCAATCGCCCCAGCCAGGAGGTGGCACCACCTGGGCTCAGTCTCCGAGCGAGACTGGGCGGTGCAACCTCCCCTGACAAGAGGTGGCACCGCTTGAGCTCGGTCTTCGAGCTCTGGTAGGAGGTGCAACCGCCTCAGTCAGGAGGTGGCACCGCCTGAGCTCGGTCTTCGAGCTCTGGCAGGAGGTGCAACCGCCCCTGACAGAGGTGGCACCGCCCAGAGGCCCAGTCTTCGAGCTCTGCCAGGCGGTGCAACCGCTCCAGTCAGGAGGTGCAACCGCTAGATCCTGAAATTTCGGGAATTGACAGTTTTGAGCTCCAAATTTAAACTGGGTTGGGGCCTATAAATACCCCACCCATTCAGCACTGAAAGGGTACAAAACATACACTGAAATCCTGATCTTGTTTTGTGATTTTTAGAGCTCAAAATTATTGTAAAGGCCAAAAGTTCTTCTCCCTCTTTTCTTCCAAGTTCTGAGCTTTAAAGAGAGGAGAGAAAATTCTATAAGGGTTATCTCCTAAGCCCGTCAAAAGGAGTGAAACTGTAAAAGGGTGGTTGGCCTTCGCCTATTGAAGGAATGCCTCTAGTTGACGTCGGTGACCTCGTCGGTGAAGGAAGCCAAAAGTGGAGTAGGTCAAGATTGACCGAACCATTCTAAATCTCGGTTTGCATTTACTTTGAGCATATTATCATTATTGCAAACCTCCTCTAAAGCTTACTGCTTTCTGCACATATGATCGGGTTTCAAGCTTTGCACTTTCCGAATCGGCGTTTAGACGTAAATCGGTTTCATCGTACGATCATCATATTTCTGTTTGCGTTTACGTTTTGATTTCTATTATAACTGCAAACTGCCTTTATATCCTTGCTTAAATTGCATCTCGCTTAATCAAGTGATTTACGAATCAACATTTAGCCGTAAATCAGTTTTTTTCGTACGAATATCATATTTTAGTTTGCGCCTACTATCTGATTAGAATCATAACTGCAAACTGCATTTATATCTTTGCTGCATCTCGCTTAAACAAAAGTTAAAGTGATTTACGAATCGGCTTTCTTACCAAAATCACTTTTAATGAACGAACGCAGTTTTAGTTTTTCGTAGAAGGTTTTCCGCTGCACTAATTCACCCCCCCCCCCCCCTCAAACGGATTAAAACCCAAGAGAGATAGCATACGCCGGAAACCAAGAGGGCCATTCTATTACACGTCCACCCATGTTCAATGGGACGAACTACACATATTGGAAGACCCGAATGAGGATCTTTCTTATTTCTATGGATTTTGAACTTTGGAATCTTATCGAAAATGGATTTTCGAAGTCTTCTCTTCCAATGATCGATTGGAATAAATTGGAGAAGAAGGCTTTCGCTCTTAATGCAAAGGCTATGAATGCCTTATTTTGTGCGCTTGATAAAAACGAGTTCAACCGTGTTTCGGTTTGTGAAACCGCATTTGATATTTGGCACACACTCGAAGTGACTCACGAAGGCACAAGTAGAGTGAAAGAGTCAAAAATCAATCTTTTGTTACATTATTTCGAACTTTTCCGGATGAAACCGAGTGAGACTATTGGCGACATGTTTACCCGTTTCACGGATGTCGTCAACGGTCTAAAAGGACTCAGAAAAAGTTTTTCGGATTTTGAGCTCGTAAATAAGATTCTAAGATCCCTTCCTAAGAGTTAGGATCCTAAAGTCACTGCTATTCAAGAGGCGAAAGATCTAAACAACTTCCCTCTTGAAGAACTAATCGGGTCATTAATGACCTACGAGATGACTTGCAAAGCTCATGAAGAGCAAGAAGACATCCTTCCAAAGAACAGGAAGGATATGGCACTTAGAACTTAAGAACACCACTTGAGAGCAAACTCAAGTGATGCGGACTGTGACGATGACTTGGCACTTCTAACAAGAAAATTTAAAAAATTCATTAAAAGAAACAAGTTTAAGAATGACACAAAAAATAAACTTGAACCCAAGAAGGACCAAGTTATTTGCTATGAGTGCAAAAAGCCGGGACACTACAAGAATGATTGTCCCCAAGTCAAAAAGAGAACATCAATGAAGAAGGCGCTCAAAGCAACATGAGATGACTCGAGCGTGTACGAAGAAGAGGAGTCCAACATCGAGCAAGTTGCTCATTACGCCTTAATGGCCATCGGAGAGGAGGTAACGAATTTAATAGATGCAGATTTATCATTTGATGAATTATTAAATGCCTTCCATGACTTATTTGATGAATGCAAGATTATTAGTAGAAAATACAAATTGCTACAAAAGGAGCATGATAGTCTTACTTGTAATTTCGATAAGTTAAAAGCTGAATATCATGATAGTTTAGGTTCATGCATAAAATGCCATGATCTAGAAACTCTCCAAAAGGAAAACTTGCTACTTAAGGACACCTTGAAGAAATTCGAGGTTGGTAGCAAGTCCTTGAACATGATCCTTGCAAACAAGGGTCATGTTCCCAAAAGAAGTGGAATCGGATTTGTGAGAAGTCCTCACCAAAATCCAACCACCTTCATAAAAGGCCCCATCTTACATGTTCGACACCAAAGCAAATGCAACTTTTGTTGCAAACTTGGACACAAAACATATTATTGTCCATTCAAGAAAATTAATCCAAACAAATTAATTTGGGTTCCTAAAGGAACCATGATAAATTATATGCAACATGATAAACAATGTAGATATATTTTTGAGGCACCCAAAAGCAAATGGGTACCTAAAAATTATCCTTTCTTGTAGAAATCTATACCATCGCAAGCTAGGAGCAAGAGATGGTACCTTGATAGTGGATGCTCAAGGCATATGACCGGAGATCCATCTCAATTCTCTAAGCTCACTAGCATAGACGAAGGCTATGTCACCTTCGGAGACAACAACAAGGGTAAAATCATTGGCAAAGGAACCATAGGTAACAAATCCAACTTCTTTATCGAAAATGTTTTATTAGTTGATGGTTTAAAACATAACCTCTTGAGTATTAGTCAATTATGTGATAATGGATATATTGTCAGATTCGAATCTAATGCTTGCATCATTGAAAAACCACACAAAAACACGTCTATGATTGCATTAAAACAAAATAACGTATACACTATTGACATCAATGATTTGTGTAATGAAATGTATTTTTCGGTTTTAAATGAAGATGCTTGGCTATGACATAGAAGATTAGGTCATGCTAGCATGAAACTAATCACTCAAATATCATCTAAAGAACTTGTAAGAGGAATTCCTCATATCAAGTTCATCAAAGATAATGCATGTGATACTTGCCAATTAGGTAAACAAATTAAGGGCAGTTTCAAATCTAAGAATCAAATAAGCACCTCTAGGCCCTTACAATTGATTCATATGGACTTGTTCGGACCAATCTCTACATCAAACCTAGGAGGTAGCAAATACGCCTTCGTCATTGTGGATGACTATAGCAGATACACATGGACTTACTTCTTAAAACAGAAAAATGAATGCTTTAGATATTTTACCAAGTTTTGTAAACTTGTTCAGAATGAGAAGGGTTCTATGATTTCGTCAATTAGAAGTGATCACGGTGGTGAATTTCAAAACCATGATTTCCAAGAATTTTGTGAACTCAATGGATACAACCATAATTTCTCTACTCCTAGAAATCCTCAACAAAATGGAGTAGTAGAAAGAAAAATTCAAAATTTACAAGAAATGGCAAGAACCATGTTGAATGAACATAGCCTACCCAAATATTTTTGGGTCGAAGCCGTAAATACTGCATGCTATATTTTGAATAGAGTTCTAGTAAGACTCTTACTCACCAAAACTCCCTATGAGTTATGGAACAACAAAAAACCCAATGTTTCATATTTTAAAGTCTTTGGGTGTAAGTGTTTTATCTTGAATGAAAAAGATAACTTCAGAAAATTTGATGCTAAATCCGATGAAGGAATCTTTCTTGGTTATTCTTCGGTTTCTAAAGCTTTTCGTATCTTCAATAAAAGAACTTTAATTATTGAAGAATCCATTCATGTTGTCTTTAATGAGATTTTCGAAATCAGGAAAAACGATTTTGATGATGATGTTAATTTTGATTCCTTGAATTGAAATGAAACTCCGTCTCCAACTAGCAACTTGAATGCATACACTTCCGAAACATCCTTACCCAAGGATTGGAAGAATGTAGATGCTCATCCTAAGGAGCTAATCTTAGGAGACACATCAAAGGGGGTTCAAACACGTTCTTCTCTTAAAATTTTTGTTCCAACGCCGCTTTTCTCTCCCAAATTGAACCCACATGTGTTGAAGAAGCCATGAAAGATAATTCATGGATTATTGCAATGCAAGACGAATAAAATCAATTTGAGAGAAATGAGGTGTGGAAGCTTGTTCCTAGACCAAATGACCATTTAGTTATTGGTACTAAATGGGTTTTTAGAAACAAGCAAGATGAATATGGTATCGTGGTTAGAAATAAGGCTAGACTAGTGGTCAAAGGTTTCAACCAAGAAGAAGGTATCGATTACGAAGAAACCTTCGCTCCTGTGGCTCGATTAGAAGCCATAAGGATGCTCCTTGCCTATGCTAGTAGTAATAATTTTAAGTTGTTTCAAATGGATGTTAAAAGCGCTTTTCTTAATGGCTTTATTTCCGAAGAAGTCTATGTTGAACAACCTCCTGGATTTGAAAATAATAGCCTCCCTAATCATGTGTTTAGATTAACTAAAGCTCTCTATGGTTTAAAACAAGCTCCGAGGGCTTGGTATGAGAGACTTAATTCTTTTCTTATCGAAAATAATTTCACAAAAGGCAAGGTTGACACTACATTGTTCATCAAGAATTTTGAAAATGATTTTCTCATTGTTCAGATTTATGTTGATGATATTATTTTTGGTTCTACGAATAAATCTCTTTGTGAATCTTTTGCTAAAACTATGAGTCTTGAATTCGAAATGAGTTTAATGGGAGAATTAACATTCTTCTTAGGCTTACAAATCAAACAACTAAGCAATGACATCTTTATTAGTCAAACTAATTATGCTATGAATTTGCTAAAAAAGTTTAATATGAATAACTCAAAAGCTATTAACACTCCCATGAGCACCTCCACTAAGTTAGAAATCGATGAAAGTGGAGAAAGCTTCGATCAAAAAACTTATAGGGGCATGATAGGAAGTTTACTTTACCTCACTGCAACTAGACCAGATATCATGTTCAGTATAGGACTTTGTGCTAGATTTTAATCAAACCCTAAGATATCTCATCTCAAAGCAGTTAAAAGAATACTTAGATATCTTAATGGTACCACAAATCTAGGATTATGGTACCCAAAATCAGAGAATCTTGAGTTAATTGCTTATGCTAATGTGGACTTTGCTGGCTGTAAACTAGAACATCAGGAACATGTCAATTTTTAGGTCATGCCCTTGTTTCCTGGTCATCTAAGAAACAAAACTCGGTTGCACTATCAACAACCGAAGCTGAATATATTACAGCAAGTGCATGCTGTGCACAAGTTGTATGGATGAAAAACACCTTAGAAGATTATAAAATTTATTTTAAAAATATTCCCATTAAATGTGATAACACAAGTGCAATATGCTTAACGAAAAATCCTATACAATACTCAAGAACAAAACATATTGATATTAGACATCACTTTATACGAGATCATGTTACTAATCATAATGTAATCATAGAGTTCATTCATATTAAACATCAACTAGCTGATATTTTTACAAAACCTCTAAACGAAGAACAATTTGATTTCATAAAAAGAGAATTAGGAATGTTGATGTGTCCGAATACATAAACTAGTTCAAATTATCTTTCGGACTTTATTGAATGATCAAATCACTTGATTGTCATTACATGCCTAAATAACATGTTGGAAATTATGTGTTTCCATAACAATAAGCATGTTTTGTCTTCATTTGAAAATCAATAGCATAGTCTTGTCCGAATGCATGAAAATGTTAATTTCATTTTCGGATTCGCTTAACAATTGGTATCCGAACAATCGGATTTTCTCATACACTTATGAAAAATATTTTTCTGAAATTGATTTGATGAAATGATTCTTGCTTATGAATTCCATCTTGAAATATGGATGATAGTGTTTTTACTTGCAAAGATTTGTTTCACATACATATCTTGATACCTGTAAAAATGAAGCACAATTCAATCTCTCATCGACTTCAACTTCATGATTTAATCTCTCATCGGTTTTAATTTCACTCAAAGTAAACTCACAAATGGCCTTCCTCCTTCATGCAAAAAGATTATAACAAATAAAAAGGAAGAAGTATTCAAAGCAATCTATGTATCATGCTTTCCTTTATATGCTTGGAAAATAACATGTAAAGGCATGAACAACTATCACACTTATGCTCAAAATTCGCTTATTGTTCTCCTGCTATCACAATTACCATACTTTTTGTTGATGACAAAGGGGGAGAAATATATGAGTATTAATGACATGCTTGCATCACCAAGAGATATATGAATAGATGCTATGATTTGCATTATGCCTTGTTTGTATCATGTCAAGATATCAAAAACTTGCATCGTAATTTTACGTATTGATATTTTACCATGTGATGAAATGCGATAATTGCGAAAACATTTGAAATGTGTGCATCATATAATGATATCAAAATCTTACTTCGCAGTTTTACATGTTGATGAATTGCTATTATTACTATCATTCAAACTTGAAATGTGAAATTTGAAAACGAATGTCAAGCCTTGACATCATCTTCAGAGAGATACATCATGATGGGAATCATGATGGGAGTATTGATAAGTTTAAATGATTTTAACTTATCAATATGTTTCTTGAATTCAAAGGGTTTGAATTCAAGAATGACTTATCTCAAAAATGGCATATAGACAGGGAGAGTTAAGGTTAACTCCATTATCAATTGATTATCATCATCAAAAAGGGGGAGATTGTTGAATCTCGGATTTTGATGATGAAGTCAATTACCATTTGTTATCTAATCTATATGTTGAGATAAGTGTGCAGGATTAACTACGATGAAAGTAAGATATGCAGCAGAAGTTGCGCCGGAGTCAAGACAATGATCACGTTGGGAGTTCGAGAGTTCGACGGAAGTTCGGACAGTCGTCGGAGGTTCTACGGGAACAAATCCGAGAAGTCCATGAGCTTGCCAAAGATGCTCGTCGGAACTCGCCAAGTGGATCATCGCAAGTCCAGGAGTTTGCCGGAAGTCCGCAGGAGCATCACCGAGGGTTCATCGGATGATCGACGGAAGTTCGCCGGAAGCTCGCCGGAAGAAGCGATTGACGCACCGGAGCAAGTTGCAGTAAATGTCTTAGGAAATATCGCCGTTAGCATAATGATTAAGTTGGAATTGGGAGGTGATCCCATTAACTTAATCTTGGGGCAATTGGGCCCCTGAAAAACCCAAATTGGGTCGAATGGATCAACCCATTCAGACCCTGATTTCTGTCAGGCGATTGAACCGCCCAAGCCAGGAGGTGGCACCGCCTGGGCTAAGTCTCCGAGCGAGATTGGGCGGTGCAACCGCCCCAGCCAGGAGGTGGCACCGCCTGGGCTCAGTCTCCGAGCGAGACTGGGCGGTGCAACCTCCCCTGACAAGAGGTGGCACCGCCTGAGCTCGGTCTTCGAGCTCTGGCAGGAGGTGCAACCGCCTTAGTCAGGAGGTTGCACTGCCTGAGCTCAGTCTTCGAGCTCTGGCAAGAGGTGCAACCGCCCCTGACAGAGGTGGCGCCGCCTAGAGGCTCAGTCTTCGAGCTCTGCGAGGCGGTGCAACCGCTCCAGTCAGGAGGTGCAACCGCCAAATCCCGGAATTCCTGGAATTGACAGTTTTGAGCTCCAAATTCAAACTGGGTTGGGGCCTATAAATACCCCACCCATTCAGCACTGAAAGGGTACAAAACATACACCGAAATCCTGATCTTGTTCTGTGATTTTTAGAGCTCAAAATTATTGTAAAGGCCAAAAGTTCTTCTCCCTCTTTTCTTCCAAGTTCTGAGTTTTAAAGAGAGGAGAGAAAATTCTATAAGGGTTGTCTCCTAAGCCCGTCAAAAGGAGTGAAACTGTAAAAGGGTGGTTGGCCTTCGCCTATTGAAGGAATGCCTCTAGTTGACGTCGGTGACCTCGTCGGTGAAGGAAGCCAAAAGTGGAGTAGGTCAAGATTGACCGAACCATTCTAAATCTCGGTTTGCATTTACTTTGAGCATATTATCATTATTGCAAACCTCCTCTAAAGCTTACTGCTTTCTGCACATATGATCGGGTTTCAAGCTTTGCACTTTCCGAATCGGCGTTTAGACGTAAATCGGTTTCATCGTACGATCATCATATTTCTGTTTGCGTTTACGTTTTGATTTCTATTATAACTGCAAACTGCCTTTATATCCTTGCTTAAATTGCATCTCGCTTAATCAAGTGATTTACGAATCAACATTTAGCCGTAAATCAGTTTTTTTCGTACGAATATCATATTTCAGTTTGCGCCTACTATCTGATTAGAATCATAACTGCAAACTGCATTTATATCTTTGCTGCATCTCGCTTAAACAAAAGTTAAAGTGATTTACGAATCGACTTTCTTATCAAAATCACTTTTAATGAACGAACGCAGTTTTAGTTTTTCATAGAAGGTTTTCCGCTGCACTAATTCACCCCCCCCTCTTAGTGCTCTTGATCCTAATAAAATAGTCTAAAATTAATCTTTTGGTTAATAGTTATGAGTTATTTTGCATGAACTCAAGTGAGACCATTGGAAACATATACATATATTTTATGGATGTCGTCAATGGTCTAAAAGCACTTGGTAAAAGTTTTTCTGATTTTGAACATGTTAACAAGATATTAAGATCCCTACAAAAAGTTGGGATCCTAAAGTAATGACAATACAAGAAGCAAAGACCTCAATAACTTTCTGCTTGAAAAACTTATCGAGTCCTCGATGACCTATGAAATGACATGCATAGCATATGATGAACTTGAGAACAACCTTCCAAAGAATAGGAAGGACATAACACTTAGAACCAAAGAAGGTCACTTATGTGAAAACTCAAGTGACGATGATGATGATGATGACTTGGCACTTCTTATAAAAAGGTTTAAAAAATTCTTAAAAATGAACAAAACAAAACAAAACACTAAGAACAAAAGTGAATTAAAAAAGGACTAAATAATTTGTTATGAATACAAGAAGCCACGGCACTTCAAAAATGAATGTCCCCAAGTGAAGAAGAAGCTACCAAAGAAAAAAAGGTGCTCAAAGCAACTTGGGACGATTCAAGTACATCCGAAGATAAAGAGCCAATCAACAAAGATGAAGTTGCTAGCTATGCTCTAATAGCACTCAATGATGAGATAAGTGACTCAATAAAAACTTATTTATCTTTTGATGAATTATTAAGTGCTTTTCATGATTTATATGATGAATGTAAGCTAGTTGATAAAAAATATAAGTTGTTAAATAAGGAGCATACTTCTCTTGTTAGTGAATTTGATAAATTAAAAAAATGAGCATGATGATAGTATGTTAGCTTTTTACACTAAATGTGATGAGATAGATTCACTTAAGAAAGAAAATGTCTTACTACAAGAAATATTAGAAAATTTTAAAATAGGTAATAAATCTCTAAACATGATCATTGCTAATAAGGGTTATGTTGAAAGAAAGAAAGTAATTGACTTTACGAGTAACACTCAATAAAGGTCAACTATCTTCGTTAAAGAATCTATATTGCATGTCTCACCTAGAGATAAATATAATTTTTGTGGAAAATATTGTCATTATGCCTATAGATGTTCTCTTAAAAGATATAGTCCACACAAATTAGTTAGGGTTCCTAAAGGAACCCTAAATAACTCAACGACATTAGTCAAAATAAGTAGACCTTTTTATGAGGGACCCAAAGCTAAATGGGTACCTAAAGTGAACATTCCTTTCTTGTAGATATGTCTACAATCAAAAGCTAGGAATAAGAGATGGTACTTTAATAATGGATGCTCAAGGCACATGACCGGAGATCTAATACACTTCTCAAAGCTTACTAGCCAAGACGAAGGATTTCTCACCTTCGGAGACAACAACAAAGAAAAAATTATTGGCAAAAAAAATATAGGTAACAAATCAAACCTTTTGATTGAAAACGTTTTATTAGTAAATGGTTTAAAATATAACTTACTAAGCATTAGTCAATTGTGTGATAAATGCTATAACATCATATCTGAATCTAATGCTTGCATTATAGAAATACAACACATAAATAGATCCTTGATTACCTTAAGGACCAATAATATCTATACTATTGATCTTGATGAGTTTTGTGATGAAACTTGGTTTTCAGTTTTAAATGATGATGCATGGCTTTGGCATAGAAGATTAAGCCATGTAAGTATGAAACTAATTTCATAAATTATAACTAAAGAACATGTAAGAGGTTTTCCTAGCATCATGTTTATCAAAGATAAAGTTTATGATGCATGTCAATTAGAAAAATAAATAAAAAATAATTTCAAATCAAAGAATTAAATAAGCACCTCTAGATCACTACAATTGATTCATATGGATTTATTTGAACCAATTGATATAATAAGCCTAGGAGGTAGTAAATATGCCTTTGTAATTATTGATGATTATAGTAGATACACTTGGACATACTTCTTAGCAAATAAAAATGATTGCTTTAAATGTTTTTTGAAATTTTATAAATTAGTTCAAAATAAAAAGGTTTTATGATTGCATCTATTTGAAGTGATGGTAGTGAATTTCAAAACCATGATTTTAAAGACTTTTGTGATTTAAATAGGTATAATTATAACTTATCTACTCCAAGAAACCCTAAACAAAATGAAGTTGTTGAGAAAAAAAATAAGAGTTTACAAGAAATGGCAAGAACCATGCTTAATGAACATAGCTTACCCAAATATTTTTAGGCCGAAGTCATTAACATGACATACTATATCATGAACAGGGTTCTCGTAAGACCATTACTTTCCAAAACTCCCTATAAATTATGGAACAATAAAAGACCCAATATTTTATATTTTAAAGTTTTCGATTGTAGATATTTTATTTTAAATGAAAAAGATATATTTGAAAATTTTGATGTAAAATCCGATGAAGGCATTTTTTTTTATTATTCCTCTATGTCTAAAGCTTTTTATGTTTTTAATAAAAGAACTTTGGTTATAAAAGAATATATTAATGTTGTTTTTAACGAGCTTCTCGGATTTAAGAAAAATAATTTTGATGCTTTAAATTTGAATGAAAACTCTCCTCCCCCTAGCAACTTGGATGCATCTTTTCCAAAGAATCCTTACCTAAGGATTGGAAGTATATAGATGCTCATCCTAAGGGGCTAATCATTGGAAATACATCAAAAGGTGTTCAAACTCGCTCTTCATTTAAGAATTTTTGTACTAATACAGTCTTCTTGTCTCAAATTGAACCTAAATGCATTGACAAAGTCCTAAAAGATGATTAATGAGTCTTTGCCATGTACGAGGAATTAAATCAATTTGAGAGAAATGAGGTGTCGAAGCTTGTTTCTAAACCTAGTGATCATTCAATAATTAGTACTAAATGGGTCTTTAGAAATAATCAAGATGAACTTGGTATTATGGTTAGAAATAAGGCTAGATTAGTGACCAAAAGTTTCAACCAAGAAGAAGGTATCGATTATGAAGAAACCTTTGCTCCTGTGGCTAGACTTGAAGCCATAAGGATTCTTCTTGCCTATGCTTTATGTAATAATTTTAAGTTATTTCAAATGGATGTTAAAAAAAATTTTCTTAATGGTTTCCTATCTGAAGAAGTTTATATTGAATAACCACTCGGATCTGAGAATACCATTTTTCCGAATCATGTTTTTAAGTTGTCTAAGGCTCTATATGGTTTGAAATAAGCCCCAAGGGCTTGGTATAAGAGACTTAGTTCATTTCTAATTAAGAATAATTTTATGAAAGGCAAGGTTGATACTATATTGTTTATTAAATATTTTAAAAATAATTTTCTCATTGTTTAAATTTATGTTGATGATATCATTTTCAGATCTTCAAATGAGTCTTTATGTGAATCTTTTGTAAATAGTATGAGCCATGAATTCAAAATAAGTTTAATGAGGGAATTAATTTTTTTCTTAGATTTACAAATTAAACAACTTAGTGATGGATTTTTTTTTAGTTAAACAAAATATGCTTTATATATAATTAAACTATTTAATATAGATAATGCTAAGGCTACTAATATACCAATGATCACTTCTACAAAATTAGATATAGACATTAATGGAGAATATTTTGAACAAAAGACTTATAAGAGTATGATATATAGTTTATTATACCTCACAGCAACTATATCTAATATTATGTTTAGTGTTGGATTATATGTTGGATTTCAATCTAATCCCAAGCAATCTCACTTAAAAGCTGTTAAAAAAAATTTTAGATACCTAAAAGGAACTCCTAATCTAGGATTATGGTATCCAAAAACTAAAAATCTTGAATTGATTGCTTATTTCGATACTGATTTTGCTGGTTGTCAAATAGATAGAAAAAGCACATCTGGAATATGTCAACTCTTAAGTCATGCACTTGTCTCTTGGTCTTCTAAGAAATAAAACTCGGTTGCATTATTTACAATCGAAGCTTAGTATATAGTAGTAGGTGCATGTTGTGCATAAGTTATATGGATGAAAAATACTTTAGAAAATTATGGAATTCATTTGAAAAATATACTTATAAAATGTGGTAACACTAGTGTAATATGTTTAACAAAAAATCTCATTCAACACTCTAGAACTAAATATTTTGATATTAGGCATCATTTTATTAGAGATCATATTAATAACAATGATATATCTTTAGAATTTATTGATACAAAATATCAATTAGCTGTTATTTTTACAAAACCTTTAAATGAAAAGTAATTTGATTTTATTAGAAGAGAATTAGGCAAGTTAAATCTTTCGCATAAATTTCTTTATACATTTTTAGATTTCTCGATTTTTCATAACTTGAGTTTTCTTTTTAAATCGAGATCGTTTCCTTCGTTCCTTCTTCTTGCAATTCATTGAAGAAAAGATTTTATTCATGGATTTTTGATCCTTTATGAAAGAAGAGTTTTTATTCATAGACTTTTGGTATACTTGATCTTTTATGCGATAATCAATTCCTATAAATCCTTCTTCCTTCTATTTTACAAGAATAGGGATTTGATTCGTAAATTTTTAGTATGTATATTTTGATCTTTTATGATGAATCATTCCTCTTTACGAAAGTAGAAGCTTGATTCAATGAAACTTATTTTTTCATGGATTTGATTTGGTAATCCTTTCATGGATTTGGTTCTTATAACTTAATTTTTCTTGTGATGAATGAATTCCTCCCTTCTTTTTCTTCCTCTTCTTTTTATTTCTATGGCAAAAGAAAGAAAGAAACTTGCACATCCTAAGAAGAACCAAAAAGTGCTTGCAAATCTAAAACAAAAATGCTAGCTTTCCCATTTCAAGAAGCAAAAGTAATCTTACAAAGTTCTTGCTTAACTTCTCATTTCACAAAATTCTAGCTTGCATAAATTAGTGTAAAACTTAATTGAATAGTTTAAAATACTTGCATAAATTGTTGAATGATTCTCCTTTTTGTTGATGACAAAGGAGGAGAAATGATGAATATTTGGAATCATGCCAAAATGATGTTGAATGTGGTATCATGCATGAAGTACTAGATGGTAAAAAAAATACTTTAGTATCATATATGATATACCCAAAATGATTGAAAATATGAATGCTTTGGTATCATGAATATGATGTTCCAAATTGATGTTAATTTTGGTATCATGTATAAAGTGATGCATGCTTTAGTATCATGTTGGTTATGCCCAAAGTGATTTGTTATCATGTATGAAGTAATGAAATTGTGCATGTTATACTTTGATGACTTTAAACCATGATGATGCATAATGTATGAAATTTTGCTATATTGCATTTGATCACTATGAATGAAATTATTTTATTTGAATTCAAATGTTATGATTCCTTTTGAATTGAAGTTTGCTTTATCTCAATATGACATATGGATAGGGGAAGTTAAGGTTAACTCTATTATCAATTGATTATTATCGTCCAAAATTGGGAGATTGTTGAATCTTAGATTTTGATGATGAAATCAATTGGTGAATTAATGATCTAATCTATGTGTTGAGATAAGTGCTGTAGGACTAACTACGATTGTGAGAAAAACAAAACGATTAAAGAAGAATCGAAGTTGGGGCAGAGTCAATGATCGGGCATCGAGCCTGATGAATCAGGGGATATACTGAAGGATCAAACGATGCAGTGAAAGCTTGCTGGAAGTTCGCCGAGATTCACCAAAAGCTCGTCGGGAGTTCACCGAAAGCTCGCTAGAAGATCACCGAGAGTTCGCTGGAAGTTCACCGAGAGTTCAGTTGAACAATTGATGTGCTGAACAATTTAGATTACTTGTATCGTGATTGTTTTAGCCTTAACTATCATAGTTAGAACTTTAATTTGAGTTAGTTTTGGGAGAAAACTTACTAACTCAATTAAGGGCCAATTGGGCCCTAAACATGATTGAATTTGGCTGATTGGATGACTTGTTCAGCCATTTGGAGCCACGTCAGGCGGTGGCACCACCCAGATTGGACGGTGGAACCGCTTGAGGCTCAGCCTTCTAAGTGGATTGAGCGATGGTACCATCCAGACTAAGCAATGGTACTGTCGACAATTAATGCTGCAGGCGATGGTTGTTGGGAAATCATTGGGGGCGACATCATATGCGCAGCGGAAGAACAAGAAAACAAAAATCCCCGATTCCCAAAAAGATGTTCGTCGTCGTGCGAAGATTGGTGCGCAAAAATCCGCAAAACACAAAACTGCGTATAGAGATTGTGTTACCTAGGGAGATCGTATATCCCTGTTTCCTTGCAGATCCTTAGGAGAGGGTGAAGGAGGTCAAGCGTCCTCCTCTCTAGCGGTGATCCACACAACAGGGTTGCGACGACGCTCCTCAAAACTTCAGGCTTACTCTGAGGTGGAGAGGGAGAGGAGAATAGGAATGGCAAGCAAAGACTCTAGCCTATGAGGCTGTGAATCCCTCCTATTTATAGAGATCCCGTGTCAAACCCTAATGGGTCCTTCCCTAGTGGGTATTGGATCTGTATCCAATAAGACAAGGGCTCCGTCGGATATCTCATATCCGAACCTCTACTCATCGCAATGCCTACCATATGTGTGTGACCCTCTAGGCCCAATATCGAGCTGGCCGTGAGTCATACCTGTCAAAACTCCTTCTGACTGAGTGAATTATTATCTCTGTAATAATTCACTTGACTCATCGACTACGGACGTACTAGGCCACTACGCCGTAGTCCCCAGACGATACAGGGGAATCCAATCCATTGGACCTGTCTGTCCTCAGTTACCATGTACCTATAGTCCCTCATCCATCTAATATCCCAGAGACCGTATATCGAGCATGGTGCTGTCAGACCCATACGGTTTCTACTCGAGTCTCGCTCTAATCGGATTCTCCCGGAGAACTCTTTCTCTCTCAACCCGAATGACCCTGGCCAGGGATTTGTCTGAGCAAGAACACATAGGATATTCCTCTCATGACGCCGAGAGTGGATGATCCTCTATTGACACTCAATAGCCCTCGTAAGATCGACTACCACTCCCAATGACCAGCTGTACTAGATCTGGGGACAGCCAAACCTATAAGTCTGGTATCAAAGAGTGGAGCACTCATACAGGACATCCTTGGTGTCTCAAGTCTAAGGACCAGATACACCACTAGGACTACGGAATCGTTGTCTGACAATAAGGCATCATCAACCATCCAGCATTCCGTAAGCGGATCGATCAGTGAACTCATTCTCCAATGAGCACCTGTACTGTATCCCTAGTGTCCCTACACGAGCAGCTATGAGACCAGCTACATCCATCATATGGACGGGTATACAGCACACCAGTCTATCCAGTTATCACGATGTCCCTCTCGAGTAACCTATGACCGGGATTATTTAGGATATGTGTTTAAAGGTGAATCGATCTCATTATCGTGATCTCATCACGATCCGATTCCCATTGCACAAATCCAAGGACATCACAATATATGTATGCATTTATGCAATAGTTATAAAGTGATATACGCCAAAATATAACAAGCAAAAAGATTATGTATCAAGTCACACGTGCCATCACTCACGTGATTGGCTTGCTGGGCACCTATGACTAGCAATGGTACCACCAGAGCCCGGTCTTCGAGGCTTTGTCAGGCGATCGTACCACCCAGACTGAGTGATGGTACCATCCAATGTTAGTATGCAGGCGGTGGTACTACCCAATAATGGTGGTGGAACCGTCGGTACCTCGGAAACCATGGATGAGATACTTTTTTGCTCTATTTTTGAAGTCATTAGGGCCTATAAATACTCCACTCATTATTGTATTAAAGAGCACCAAAAGTGTGAACAAAAGTTTTGAGATTTTGGTTGTAAAAGTGTTGAAAAAGTACTAAGTATCTTCCTCCTTCTTCTTTATCTCTGTGATCAATCTAAGAGAGGTGTGAGGCTTGTAAAAGGTTGTCTCCTAAACTTGTAAAAA
Organism: Musa acuminata AAA Group; assembly: GCF_036884655.1. NCBI lineage: Eukaryota > Viridiplantae > Streptophyta > Magnoliopsida > Zingiberales > Musaceae > Musa > Musa acuminata. The sequence continues at coordinate 30,308,999 of NC_088330.1, forward strand.
TGATAAAGTATTATAAGAGGGTGGTTGGTCTTCGCCCATTGAAGGAAGACTGATAGTGGACACCGGTGGCCTCAACGAAGGAGGAATCGGGAGTAGACGTAGGTCACGACGACCGAACCACTATAAATTGGTGTGCACTTTCTTGTTGCTCTTCATTATTGTTGTTTTCTGTCTTAATTGCTTATCACTCTTATTCTAAGTCAAGGACGCTTTCAATATATTTTCTAATATATTTTTATTAAGCCGAAAGTTTTGAATCGGCTTAAGTTTTTGTGATAGCACTAATTCACCCCTCCTCTTAGTGCCATTCATGATCCTAATAGGAAGAACTACCTAAAATTATAAAATAATATAATATTTATGCTTTAGGTTATCATGATGAACTATTGATATTATTTATATTTTTTCTTTTATATGAATTATTAATTTATCTAATGTTCACTCAAAATAACAATAATGAAGGACTAACAATATGTCTTAATATTGTTATCTTTAAATATACAATCCTAATCTAATAGGATGATTATCCATAATGGTATTATCTTACCCACCACATAATAAATTAAAGAAGACTATCCTTTAAAATTATATAAATATCTTAATTATAGGAGTCATCATAAATATTATTTTTTAATATCATTTAGATTAATTTTTTAATATAATTTATAAATTTATTAGTTTAGACCACTTTGACAACTATAAGATGAATATAATTTTATAATTTTTTTAATTTTTTTAATATCACTCCTTCAAGACATCATTTGCTTGTAAAAGAATTATTAGATAACAATGTTCCTGATACATGCTTCTCACAAGTAGGCAGCATCTTTTGATTCAATTCTGCAAGAGCAAATGCCAGATGCAAATGACAAACTTCAGCTCTAGTAAAGTGGAGAACCGGCTTTTTGCAACTCCAATAAGGCGGTGACTATGGAACACAAAAGGCATTAGAAGATGGAAAATTATGGAGCTAAAGCCACTATGAGCATAAACTATAAGATAAGATTCTGCTACTGCAAGTATCATCTTATGTTGCTTACCAATTTTAAGCAATGTCATATAGCAGTATGCTTTGACAATGGAGATTCAATATATTGTACTTCAGTATCATATATTGTTCGAGTTAACCTGGCAACATTACATTCAGCTATATCTGCTGAACTTTGCATTATCATCCTCCAATCTAAGCCACCAGTACTTCTTAGTGTTGCTCTAACCAAGAGTCTCGAGGATAATCACATTCAAGTCATCTTTGTCTTTGTGCGTGATGCAGGAAGCAACTGCACATAGATGCAGGAAGTCATGAGTCCATGAGCTACTTATATTTGTGGTAGTATTCAGATTTAAATTGTGAATTCTACCTGATAGCAGGAAATAAGTGAAGTGACGAATCCAAATGCTCCTGTGACTCGTGGAGTGACCTTCTTTGGTGCCAACTGAAGCAGTCCAATTGCCACCACAATATCCATAGAAGCCTTAATCAGAGATAGCAGCCTTTCATTTGACTGTTTGAGCTTAGCAAGATATTGCTCTTCCTACAATTCCACATGGGTAATATACGTTAGTTGTAAGTACAATCAAGCAGCAGAAACATGCATATAAAAGTGTGAACATGGAGCATACTTTGTATTTATCAGCTTGCTTCAGCTCCTTCTCCAACTTCTTCATCGAAGCAGATAACCTTCCCAATTCTCCTAGCTAAAAAGGAAATAAGATGAAGTTACTCCCAAGCAACAGAAGTTGGAATAGAGGAAACAACCATTTCCTATACAGAGGGGAAGGGAAAATGGAACAACAACTACAATCAGCAAAAATTGGAAGAAGAGGGTATTGACGAAAGACACAAACCTCGAGCAACGCTGTGCACACTGAGGAGCCCATCCAACAAAAAAGAGATATCCTGCCGATCAGTTCTGCACGTTCTTTGTTCTTAAAAGATGCAATTTACACAATCAGTCTTTCTCTCAGTTCTTCCAAGAAATAAATTCTGGAAGGAAATCTGAGAAGGAAGCCAGGTATACAAACCTTGTATATCCCCGTTCTGCCTGCCCATACAATTTGATCCAGGAAAAAGAAGGTTGACAATAGTGCATTCTTGGACTGCATAAACAGTCTGTTAAGCACTCTAGATGAAAGGATAAAGTTGGATAACACCTAAAGCAATATTATCAACAGCTTACCTTTCCTAGTAAAATTAGGGGAAGAGGAGATCCAGAGGAAGTTGGACTTATTAGAGCGTGCAGATCATTAACAAACTACATATTCAAGAGACAAAAGCTGTAAAAAACATGAATGCAGAAACAACTCAACTTTTTGTTCTCAACCTGGAACTCAATAACCTGACCTTAAAAAGCCGAAAAACTTTTCGTGCCAAACTGGTTGTTTTATCAACATTCTGTGCAGTGCCAGGCTTTCCATCACTCAAGTACTTTGACCCATACTGGATAGCCCTACAAATCTTATCTCTCGCTTCAGCTTTATTCAGGTATAAAACTAGGAGACCAAGCTCTGCTCTCGTTGCATCCAATGTGCTTGTGCTCATCTTCAATCCTTACCCTGCCGATCAAAAATTGCAGCTGTTTTGACTATTAAAAGAAGGCGGCATCAAATATTGAAGATATTCTGCGCAGATCCTAGTTTATGAAAAGAAAAGACTATAACCAAGACAATAAACTCTAGGCTATTCAAGATTTATAGTGACCATCCACCTTTTGATGAAAATAGAAATCTTGTCAACCCAGGAGACTGTCAAGAGAAATGGCAATAGAAAAAGTTATACTGAAGCTTGTTATTCTGATATCCCCAAGAACAGTTGAAATGGTGAGCACAATGCAGAAAAATCATCTAGAATGATAATAGTATGTGAAAATATATTGCTGAACTTGCACAGAGACAATGGAACTCAAATAATAAAAGTTGCAATCAAATTCAAGAATTTTAATATTTAACCAGATTTAACTAGTCACAACAAAAGATCCATCTCTTTTGGAGATAATGTTGATCGCTAACACATAAGCACAAGCCACAGCAAAAAGAGAGATGTGCAATACAAAACTACTAGGCAGGATTAATCAGAAAAGAAAGTGTGCAAAGTTTTGGTATAATATGACTGACCCAATCATATAGTAAGCATTCCCATACATGCTTATCTAAACGTTGAGCCTTATTAATAATTGTGTATCAAAGGATAAAACCATCTTTATTTTTTGTATACAAGAAACAAGAATCTGTTTATTCACAATTAAATCAAACTGAATTTTAACCAACTCAAGGTAAGCCTCTTTAGCCTGGATGTATCCTGTTTAAATTAGCAGTAACTGCAAGGATCCTACACCTGCTTAATTTACTGTTTCAAAAAAGCTATTACATTCAGCAGATGTAGTGCTTCAATTTAATTATTTCATTTATTTGCTTAAAGTGCCATAGAGTCCTGGGGAAATTTTTTATCTTCCTTTAAACATGCCATTTGTCGTATGTCAATAAGAAGCAATATGTATCAAAACTTATTCTGCATGTTCTCCAAGGTTAGACATGCCAGAAATATTTTAGCAGCTAGAGACATTGCATCATATCATTGGCAACATAACAAGACCTAAAACTTAAGAAGAGGCAAGCATAATACAATAGTTTTCCTATATAGCAATATTACATAACAGGAGACCTAAGGTGAGGACAAGGGAATTTTTCACGAGACTGCCAGTTCTCTGCAACTTCTATCAAGATAATTTAGTGTGATCATCAGAAGTACAAATTGAAAAGAAGTGATTTTGACATTAACTAGATAGGCTTTATACATATCATCTTTAACCTTTAACAATTCAACAACTATCAGCTTTTATCTAGTATAAGTTCTCTAGGAAATGTTACAAATAATGTCAAAGAACATTGATAGCTACAATATGAGAGAGTGATAATTTCCTTTTCTGTAATGGAATGTAGTATAAACATACATAATCAAGATATTCAAGATGCATGCCTATTTATTGATATAATTCATGCAGAAATGTCTAAATGAATGAAATATGTGCCAAGAAAAACTGAACAAAAGATAAATTTGCTCCCTCATGCATGCAGCTCATAATTTATAACAACAAATCTTCCTAACTTAGATACTAAAGTGGCTCACCAGAATTTGTGTTTAGAGAGTGTAACACATGCAACTTTAGATGACGCGGTAGATTTATTGACTGTTTGTTGGGTGAAAATTGTGGCTGCAGGAGGCAAAATGTGAACAAAATAAAGTAACACTAAAGCAACTAATCCACAACTTAATGTTTTATACTATCAACATGTATATACAGGGAAGGAAAAGTATTTGCTTACTCCTATAAATTGTCGCTTCAGATTTCCCGTGCATCATGACCATATCAAGACTCACTCAGGCAAGGAAATGGTGCAATAAAGAAGGAAAAAGGCCAAATGCCACAGAAGAAAAGGGTAATCAACACATTAATGAACTAGAGTTCCAGATCAGAATTAGAGCAAACCAAGACCTAAAGCACGTGGGGAAGAAATGATCTTTTCCAAATTTTCTGACCTATCATGTCTGAATGAATAATTTACTATAACAAAACAGTTACAACTCATTTTGATGAATTTGACTTGGTGAAAGTAAGCAAAAATGCCTAATGGTAGGCTCCGTATGCCATCATAAGGTAACCACAGATAATGATATAAGCTTATTCCGAAGGCATAAGCTTATATCACTATCAGGGGATTTTTTTTTTCCTTTTTCTAAGGGAAATACCTACATACATAAATCGAACTCTCAATTTCCACTCGTTCATCTCTACATCTCTATATTTATCTCATCAACCGATTGATTCCTAATCCCTGCCTTGAAAACAGGAATTCTTGCTAGTTCCTGGTCAGATTTCACGCAACAGCTTCTCTAATCATGCATATTCTGAGCTCAATAAAACAGTTGGAGGTAGAAAACCAGCAAGTCCTCATCACATCAAACCAAGCACAAGCACGAAGGCATATGCAGTGATGGAACCAAGCAAGAAAGGAGGGAAAAAAACAAAAACGATACAACCAAAATGAAAGGAAAAAAGCAAGCCATACTAATCAAAATCCATGTCTTTGATTTCACCAAGCACAACATGACGACTCGTATTCTCTTTAGAGTATTCCCTGTGATGACTAATATTCGTCGAGAACAGAGACCTCTAATTTCGAACAAGGATACCGGTTCAATAAATCCATGAGACGAGGAGAAGATTCACTGCTACCTACCTTTACCTTAGGGAGGGAAGGAGGAGGAGGAGGAGGAGGCGCCCCGTGCGAGGTGGTTCTTGGACAAGAGGAGGACCGCGCGATAAGGTTCGGGGGAGGGGGTGGTTTGTTTGTTTGTTTCGTTACGCACCTCGTCGTTGTTCGGCGTGATCCGACGGCGGACGATTTATGTTGAGTGCGGGATGATGACGCGGATTTTGATGATTTTTTGTGAGCCTCGATGTTGATGGTGATTGGGATTTTATCTCCTTTCTCGTGTATTATATTCGGAGCGTCTACATATTATCCTTTCAAATTTATTATATATATATATATATATATATATATATATATATATATATTGATGTCTTCTTGTCCATCTCATTATTCTTTTTCTTTTATTTTATTCTTGAATCAAGAAAATAAAAAAAAATCATGTAAATATATTGATGTCCTTCAGAAAAAACATCTATTTTATATTTACTTTTATGAAAGCTAATGTGTTATAACCTATTTTACTGTCTTATTAGTCCATTGATTTTAAAAATAATATTTTTAATTCTAATGATCATATTGTAGGAAGCATCTTATTGATAGATAGCATTATGTGACATCATGTTTGGGTGAAAATTGTTTATCAAATAGCTTAGATTTTAGGACTTTTTTTCTATAGACTTTTAACTCTTTTTATTGTGATGAAGATGATGACATTGATGATATATTTGAAAATAGGTGCTTTAAGTTAGGATATGTATGATAATGTTGAATACGATTATAGCTAAGATGATGGTGTGTTATTAAACACTCTAATTTCTTTTACTAAAGATGATAATTTTTAATACAATGATCTGTTTAATAGTCACGTATGATATTTGAATAATATTAAAATTATTTTATTATTTTTTTTATATATATTATTTTGTAACCCAAATAATATCTTTGCATCTATGTTTGACTGAATTTCAAAAATCCTTAAAAGACTATATCGTTCAAAAAAATTTAAGATTGAATATGTCACAACTAAAAGTTATAAGATAAAAGCAAATTATAAAGTTCGTATTGCCAATGAATGATAGTAGCTCATGGTAGAACAGATAGTTTTTGATTTACCAAGTTTATGATTGTAATTTATCAAGATTGAATAGAGATCATAAGGAATGTAGTAGTTCTTTTATTATAGATCAAATTAAGGATCATGTTATGACAAATATTGATTATACTTCAAAAATGATTATTATTGATTTTTTAAAAAAATTAAAATTCATTGCGACTTTAATTAGTTATATATTGATATAATTTTATTTTTAAGAGAATTAAAATTGCATGACTATAAGACTCGTCCAAATAACAGTTTCATCAAAAAAATTATTTTCAAAGAATATTTTAAATTTTTGGAGCTTAGTTTATAAGTTTCAAATTATATATATGACCTGTATTCAGTATTGATGCTACATATCTATCGAACAACAAATATTCTGATGCTTTAATGATTACTACAACTATTGATGGTTATAATAGAAATAACAGTGATTCTTACATTAATTAAGAATATATAGTATGGGATTTAAAATGTTAACTATTATCGATGACTGAAATTTAAGAATTTTTTCAATTGTATAAGAGATATTTCTAGCAATATATTATGCTTATTAAATGATTCATCTATCTAAAAATATTATAAGAAACGAGATTGCAAACTTATTTTAAAGACGTGTGAGATAGAGACATTACAAATTTATTTTGGATTACTAGATCACATATCCTTGAAACAATATACAAATATTTCGTTTCCTTTCTTTATTTTTCCAATATAACTATTATAATTATTTTTCTTTTTTACTTCCTTTATATCTAATTAACTAGAAATATCAGATTTATTAATCTATAATTTAAAATACAAATCTAATTAATAATAATACAAAAAACCTAAAATCATACCTAATATAATTTTTTTGAACTTGATATGAGTTAATTCATCTGATACCAAATCGAATTCTCAATATATTTCCTATAATTTTCTTTTATTTTTTATATTCTTTCCTTTTTTTAATTCTTTTTATTCTTTTCTACCTTTCTCCTCTTTCTGTTTCCTTCCTCTTCTCCCTCTTCTTTTTTTCCTCTTTATTCTTTCTCTTCTCCTTTGATTCTCTCTTTCTTATTTCTCCTATTTCCTCTTTCTTTTTATTTCTCTTCTTCTTCTGTTCAGTTTTTCTCTTTTCTTCTTTCTCAAATTCTCATAGCCGAGATCTATATCCTTTCTCTCTCCCCTTTCTCTCTTCATTTCTTTCTCCTCTTCCTCCTGAGCCTCTCCATGGTCCCGAGAAGGGAGGTGGTGGGAAGCAGTGGGATGTATACCCGGTCCAAATAATAAATTTGATATATTACATTGTTTATAAAAATAAATATAAAATAACATTGTGATGAGAAAATCACGATCATGATTCTGATGACTAATAGATTATGAGTATATATATTACCATGATTCTTGTAATTAGAATAATATATTATCATCATTTCTATGATTGAGAGAATGATCCTTTTTAATATTTTATTTCTTAATATCTTCATTCCTATTAACTTAATTATCTTTGAATTATATATATATATATATATATATATATATATATATATATATATATATATCATTTATCAAGTATTGGATGACACAGATGGCAAGCCTTCTGATGAGTTTCACATTTTCACATCATAATCTACCTTCCCTAGTGCTAATATATGTGCATCCAATCACTATAAGTATGTAATTATAACTTCTCATGAGGTGTGTATTAAATTGAAACCCTAAAATCTTATTGTCCAAAATCATATCCAATAATTAATATTGGGTTCATCTAGCTTGACGATCACTGTAATCTTACTTGTATGATATGTTTGTCCCAACCCAATTCGACAATCATATAAGTCTAAAACTAAAGAAAAAAAAATCTAAAGTGATCGATCAAATTTTGATCGTTCGTCCAATGGTGAGAGAATAGAGTTGATGGTATCTTTGTTAGATTTTGTGGCCCTTTTATAATTGAATAAGATATATAATATAATAACTAATTGGGTTCCGTTGAAATATTTTAGCCAGAAGTCCACTACGAAACGATTCCTCGGGAGATAATCTCACCTATAAAAGGACAGGACCTCTAAGGGTTGAGAGAGCGTTGGCACATTACGTACAGACGCACCTCTCTTGGATCAGTGGCTGCAACAATCTACGAAATCTCTGAAGAGATGGCATCAAAAGGTACGCATCGTAATAATTAGATCTATACACTTATTTCAATCCTGACATATAAGTTATTTTCACATTTCAGATATAGCATAATTATAGATTTTATGCTTACAATTTTATCTCTAGTATCAGTCCCAAAGAACTCTACCGATCAAGTTGGTTCAGGGGAGCTTCCACGGTTGCTCGCCAACATAGATAGTGCGTTCCTCTCTTGACATTAGGAGAATCTGCAAAATAAAGTGCTTATATAAGGAGATTTTTGACGATTTCTCCCTTGACGCTCAAATTAGACGATGTTCCACGAGAGAGTAAGAGCCTTATGAGTTGGAGAGAGTTAGTCTTAGGTAGTGTTCCAAGAACTTGTCTTCATTCTCCCACTTTTTCACCATGCGAGGTGACAACTTTTATAATTCTGAAGAATAATAGCATGATATTAGAGAAGATCCTCCGAATCCTCCGTATGGTTAGCATCTTTTGATGTTATTTGTGTTATTATAAGTCGGAGACCCAACCACAAAATTAAATACCAGGTCAGTATAAGCTATTGGATGTCGACTTGGACTGTGTCGGCATGAGCAATGTCAACTCGGGTGAGGCCCGCATGCCAAGTATCTCAGCTCAGAGACGTGTCGGATTGACTGCTTAAAGATATAGTGTTGTTTACTTGCATGAATTAAATCTTCCTTGTTTCAGACGAAAGATTGCTTGTCGTGTGTAACTAATGGATTATTTGGATTTCACCACCGACGCGAGTTGAAGGAGACGCACCAACAAAACAGCTTCACGACCAATACAAGCGACACTCCCATGAAACAAAGCTAGTCAAGCACTGGAGCCAAGCTGTCACGGATCCATGAGCAAATCAACAAGCTACCGACACAAAGTGAATCGAGCTATATCCACTTCGTCTCCAACGCAAGGAGACTGAGGAAAGTTGTCTTCCCTCGGATATAGCCTGTTGAATGATTGAAGCACGAGGAAGCATCCTTTGAGGCTTCAATTGATCGAGACAATGGAAACTTCCATCCGCTGGCAATCAGCTTCCTTGATCAGGTTAAAGCATCGTCTTCTTGAACGGAGGAAAACTAGACGAGGAAACAAGCATCATATATCACTGCAACTCTGGTGCAGTAAAGAGAGGAAAGCTGGTCAGAATAGCAATGAAATTTACAGTGGAAGTTCATCAAGATAATTCATTTAGACTGAAACGACTCAGTATGGATTAAACTATCAGAACCAGAACAAACACACCGCTAGTACATACAGCTTAGGAGATAAACGAGCGCTACGTTTACTTGATAGCCTCAGCTCTCTCTGATTCCGGGAGCCGGTGAAACAGCAGCATCCTATACAAGATCAGCAAACATGTCTATCTTCTGATGAACAAGTTCTTCAATTTCCCCTTCTCTAATCTTTCAAGCAGCTTCTTGGCACCAGTCACATCCATGTCGGCAAGCTTCTTGAGGCACCCAACGGCGCCGCAGGAGTTCATCAGCTTCTTGCACCTCTTGCTCGACGACAGCGACAGCAGGCAGGACACTGCATACTTCTTGGCTGTGTTGTGAGGATTCGAATCGAGCAGGCGAACCAGATCGGCCACGCTCTTCTCGTCCTTCTTGAGCTCCCTGCTGTTCTGAGGACAGCTCATTAAGCCCGCAATGGCCTGCGCAGCGGCCTCTCTGGCCTTGTTCGTCTTGGCGTCAAGCATCCTCGCGAGCAAGGCCACACAACCGAACTCGCCGATTACCTTCTTCATCTCGGATGAGTTTGATAGCCTGCAGATGATGGATGCTGCTGCCTGCTGCGCGCCGAGCGATCCGTCCTTGAGTACATGGACCAAGCGAGGGAGGACGCCCAGCGAAACGAGGCTGTCGGCCGCCACCGACCCCATCAGGTTCCTCAACGCGCCAACCGCTGATTCCTGCGGGAATGGCCCATCAAGGTAAGACAGGAGGCTGCGCACTCCCCCCTCGGAGACTACTGACCTCCGCAGGCTGTCGTTGCTGGCGGTGAGATGCTGCAAGCACTCTGCGGCATGCTCTTTGGAGCCGAGAACGATTCCAGAATCGAGGAGATCGATCATGACTCGAATGAGGCCCTCCTCCACCAGTGTTTGCCTGACTTCGGGCACTGCAGAAAGATTCTTCAGCGTCCCTGCGGCCGCTGATTGGCAAATCGAGTCTCCTGTTTGGCATATCTCGATCAACACCGGTACACCTCCGTGGCCGACTATTGAGCGGGCGGTGTCGGCGGCCATGGATAGTCTCTGGAGCGATACGACTGACTTCTCTCTACAAAACAGGCTTCCGGACTCTGCCAGCCTGATTAGAGGTGGGAGCACTCCTTCCGAAACCAATAGCTTCTCGCAGCTCCCTGACTCCGTGAGCAAGCAAATCATTGTAGCTGTCTTCTCTCTGGTCTTCGAGGAGGTTGCACTGAGCAATCGTATCAGAGCGCCGATACTGCTCCGGCCGAAGGCAGCAATCACACCCTTCTCGCCCTCCATCATCACCTCAAGAAGTCTGTCCACAGCCCGGTGCTTGGCCTCGGCATGACCAATCTGCAAGCGGGCTAGTAATTCGTGTACGCTGTCGTGCATCGGCGTCGCGTTCTGCGAGTCGGCGAGAATCGGGGACATGGCGGCATCGCCGAGGACCCCGGTCTTCACCAGCAACGCACAGTCATTCAGAACGAGGTCGAGCTCACCCGACAAGGCGTCGAGGTCGCTCTGCATCTGGAGCTTGCCCAAGCAAAGCGGCTCCGCGGGGCAGCAGCGGCCGGCGAGCTCGATGGCTTCCACGAGGGTGTTCGTCACCGACAGCAGCAGTTCTTTACAGAGTGCGTTCTTGGCGAAGCAGGGGTGGCTTGAGAAGTCGGAGAGGCACGGCGAGACGCGCTCTAGTTTGGAGATTATGTATTTCCATCTTGCCGGGAAGCCTGCGGCAGCCCGGGCCTTGTCGAGGGCGGTAGGGACGAGCTGCCGTGCTTGAGACAACAGGTGGCTGGCGGAATTGACATCCGAGATAGGCTCAGGTTCTTCGGCCATGGATCGCAGGCAGCGTCTGTGATCTGAAACGGCTATGGTAAGGAGACGAATGTGAAAAAGAAAGCAGTAAAGACGAAACTTCAACGACAAGGAGAAGAAGAAGAAGAAGAGGTGGGAATCGTTTTCATGAGGCAAAGGGGGGGGGTGGCCATGATGAGAGACGGAAGCTGGAGAGAGTGGAGGGCCATAAAATAATAGAATGCGAGGAAGATGCAGATAGCTTTCGCAGCTTGAAGAATCATTCTCAGATCATAAGGGGTTCGTTTGGTGATAACAATGTCCGACCAACCAAATCAAGAACAGGTACTAAAAGGTGACTGCATTAATTCTACTTAATGGTGGGTTTGGACCGAAGATATACTTTGCACTGCTGTAATCTCTCTTTAAAGGGACACTAACTATAACACTACTAGAAAAACCAATCAAAGTCAGTAGCTGCCAGAGATTGTTCCAAGCATTTCAAAATTTGAAGAAGAAATCGTTCCCAAGTGCAGTAGCTGCCAACACAGACACGTCTCAGACTCACCTCAGTAGACTGTTCAGCTTCCTCTTCTCCCAGCGTTTCAAAATTTCAAGAGCAATAGCCACTCGGTGCAGGAGGACACCCACTCTGAGCTACTTTTTTATCTTTTTCTTCTTTCATGTTTATCCATGTCAGTTTCTGAGCTTCCTCCTGTGCAGAATTTATAGCTTGGAAACGACTCTCTTTTTCGAACTAGGTCAAGGTGGCTTGCAGTGGTAGCTCATATACATGTCTTTTAGTGTGTCCTCGATGGGGAAACCGAAGAGGTTGCTCTTGCCTTTTCTTGATAGGAACTATATGGCGATTAGGACAAAAGTATATCAACTTGAACAGAGGAAGGAACTTATGTGCATTTGGGAAGTCATCAACAGCACTCCACGCGGCTACACAATAGGCGAAGGTCATTCGATGTCGGCAAGCAACAACATTTGCATGCAAAGACGAGCTGCCTGCACGTGAGCAGAGCTTGCGTTCGCAGCTTTCCTAAAGGACCCACCGCGGAAGACGGGACAACCCGCCCTATCCCGTTCCTATTCCAGATCCGGTTCGATCGGACCGGATCCACGGTCCAAAGCTCACACCACCACATTCCCGGTTCAAAGAGAGCATAGCGTGAAGTGGAGACTTGGTGAGCTGTGAGTGAGAAGACTTGGCTTCAAAGAGAGCAGAAGAAGAGGTGGAGGTACTGTGTTGACGGGGAGACTCTTGCTTTGCTTTAGCTACAAGGAGGAGAGCTTTCACGTACGCCGGGAGAAGCCGTTGGTATGCGTCTTTCCACCTCTTTCTGGTGCTTTAGGGACGAAGCAACGCCCGAGGAAAAGGGAAGGCTGTGAGCGACGGGAGGGGGCCCGCCGACAGAGTAGAGTACCAAAGCCAGCTTTTATCCTTTGCCTTCTGTAGCACAAGAAGAGGGGGTCGAAAGAGGACGAAGATTGACATACTATAGTTTTCTTCCTACAAGATCAAATAACTCATTCAGGATTAAACCATCACTCACATAGGTATTGCCTGTGCATGACCTTCCTGGGAGAAATTAGAAGTTCTTGCCATATATTATAGTTGTATGTACGTGAATCTTAAAGTTATTTTTTATTTTAATTGTTCGATATGTTGGGTTTTGTGTCAAATTTATTACAAGCTTGTGATAGGTGATCTTGCAAAAATCACATCCAAGATGTACCAAATAAATATTTCTCTAATACTTAAATTAGTAGAGTTGCAAGATTCAAGGAAGTATTGAAATAAATTGAAGTGTTAATATGTGAGCTAATTACATGAAATCAATCATCATTATTTGAACGTGGAGATATATGTTGAATCGTCGAATGTGATGACTTATACTAACATCATGAGTTCTTGATTGACATGTCAAAATTCATAAAAGGGATCTTCATCATTTATAAAAGTATTCCTTTATAGAGAAACCAATCACTCGGATTAGAAGGCCTTGTAAAGTAGACATCTACTATTTGCATTAAGTAGCTACCTCCAGCGGTTCTATCACAAGGTAAGAAACCTTCAATGTTCAGTAAGAGGTATACAAACCTCTAAGAGGAATATGAACATCCAGATGACAGAATGATTCATCCTTCATCCGCATGTATCGCAGAACGAGAAAAGCAAGAGTGGGCTATCTATGTATCATTCATGAAATTATTCGTCCTCATGACCTTCGTCATCACTAAAGGAAGATCGCACTGGCCTCAGCAGCATGCTCAGTAATGGCATCACTGGCTCCAAAAGAATGCCAGGGAGACATCTGTACAAGATTAGCTTGTAGAGTTCCCACAGGCCCTTGGACTCTGATAAGTACTTCAGTACCAAGACAGGAGAATGTGGGCTTCTCATCACTTGCAGGTGGCACACACGTCATATGCAAACACGAACGTCGGAAAACAATTCAGTAAAGGGCATCATAATCCCCACAAAAGAATTGTATACCGAAGTCTATGCAAAAGCATTTAATTTGGAATTTGGAGATGATATTGAGCATTCCCAACTCAGTTCAATTACTTCATCTCGAAGGCATCGGATAGCACCTTTCAAAGCAACATTTCTTATGATGAGTGGTCTGTGATTTCTTTGGATACATGAACATGCACACACGAAAATGGAGAACAACGAGACACACTAGCCAAATGTAATACAAACCACTCACTGCTTGCTTCTGGACCCTACCCATCAGCTAAAACAACGTTCCACCAATGTAGACAACTGGGTTTGGAAGCTTAAAAATATTAAAATATGTTTCTTTCTCCTGCACAAAATAATCATTCAGGTGAACAATATATCCAGCAGATAAATCTTATATTGCAAAAACCCTGTCTTCTGACGCCCCTCGATTAAAAATGACTACTCTTAATTGCTAGTCAGGTCTCAGACTCAGTCATGATATCAGTCATGATATCACCACTGTATCATACTCAGTCATGATATCACCACTGTATCATACTCAGTCATGATATCACCACTGTATCTACAAGTAGTTCAAATAACACAAATCTTGTTATACTATAGCTTCATCTCCACACACATTTCCGAGATAGCACTCAACATATACTCTATTAGATTGTGGCATTTGGGTATGGAGTGGCTTGATGGCTATTTTCAAAAAGGTAATTATGTATCAATAGAGAATCATCCACTCTCGGTATCATGAAAGAAATATCTTGTATATTCTTACTTAGGCAAATTTTTGGCCAAGGTCAATTAGATCATGATGAATTCGATAAGCGTGACATTCAAATTAAGATAGAAGGAGTTTTTCGAGAAAATTCGTTTAGAATGAGACTCGGATGTATTTAGTACGGGCCTGATAGCACAATACCCGGTATACGATCTATGAGATATTAGATACATGATAACTGAGGATAGACATGCCTAATGGATTAGATCCCCTTGTATTATTTGGGGACTATGACGCAGTGGCTTAGTATGTCCATAGTTAATGAGTTGAGTAAATTACTATGGAGATAATAATTCACTAAGCCAGAAGGAGTTCTGACAAGTGCAACTCACGGCCAACTCGGTATATGGCCTAGAGGATTATACACATATGATAGACAACATGACAAATAGATGATCGGATTCGAGATATCCGATAAGCCCTTATTTTAATGGATCATTGGAAGAGACCCAATAGAGCTTATAATGGTTATTTGATGGGGATCCAATATCCATTAAGATATGGATAATTAGATAGAAATCTAATATCCAATAAGAAAGATCCATTTGAATTAGTGCTAGTCATAGGTGCATTGCAAGTTAATCACGTGAGTAATGACACGTGTGACATGATATACACTCTTTTTGTTTATTATTATTATGATATTTTTTCACTTTATATTGCTTGTTGTATGTATATATTGTGATATTCATGAATTCGTACAATAGGAATCAAATCATGATGAAATCACGATAATGAGACCGATTCGCCTTTAAACATAAACCCTAAATAATCCCAGTCATAGGTTACTAGAGATGAACATTAAGATAATCGGACAAACTAATGTACTATATACTTGTCCATATGATGGAGGTGGTTGGTCTCATAGTTGCTGGTATAGGGACACTAGAGATATAGTGCATGTGCTCATTGGAGAATGAGTTCATTGATTGATCTACTACGAAATGCTAGATGATACCTTATTTTAAGATAATGATTTCATCATCTTGGTGGTGTATCT
Source organism: Musa acuminata AAA Group (assembly GCF_036884655.1). Classification (NCBI taxonomy): domain Eukaryota; kingdom Viridiplantae; phylum Streptophyta; class Magnoliopsida; order Zingiberales; family Musaceae; genus Musa; species Musa acuminata. The sequence goes on from NC_088330.1 coordinate 30,324,709, forward strand.
AATCTTTAGACTTGAGACACCAAGGATGTCCTGTATGAGTACTCCACTATTTGATATCGGAATTATAGACTTGGATATATCAAATCTAACACAGTCGATTATTAGAAATGACAATCAACTTTATGAGGGTTATTGAGTGTCGAAAGAGGATCATCCGCTCTCGGTGTCATGAGACGAATATCTCATGTGTTTTTGTTCAAACAAATCCTTGACTAGGGTCATTGAGAGAGAAAGAGTTCTTCGAGAGAATCCGATTTGAGTGAGACTCGGGTAGAAATTGTTTAGGCCTGACAGCACCATGTCCGGTATATGGTCTTTGGGATATTATATGGGTGATGGACTATAAATACACAATAATTGAGGACATATGGATCCAAAGGATTAAATTACCCTATATCGTTTGGGAACTAATGCATAATGACCTAGTACGTCCATAGTTGATGAGTCGAGTGAATTATTATGGAGATAATAATTTATTAAGCTAGAAAGAGTTCTAATAGGTATGACTTATGACTAACTTGATATTTGGTCTAGAGGGTCACACACATATGATAGCTATTGTGACGAGTAGACGTTTGGATATGAGATATCCGTTGGAGTCCATATCTTATTGGATATCCAATAAGCCCCTAAATTAATGGATCATATCGATGAGATCCAATAAAAGTTAATGAGATATTATTGGGTAGAGATCCACTAATCTAATAGGCTTGGGTAGAGATATACTAATCTAAGAGATTATTGGATAGAGATTCACTAAGCTAGAAAGAGTTTTAATATATATGACTCATGACCAACTTGATATTGGACTTAGAGAGTCCACATATATGGTAGGTGTTGCGACGAGTAGACGTTCGGATATAAGATATCCGTTGGAGCCAAAATCTTATTGGATATCTAATAAGCTCCTAAATTATTGGATCCTATGAATGAGATCCAATAAGAGTTAATGAGATATTATTGGGTAGAAATCTCCTAATCTAAGATGTTTGGATAGTTGGACGAAGATTTAATATCCAATACGGCGATCCTATTCTCCTCTTCCCTTCTCCTCCTTAGCCAGTAGGGGCATGTGGAGATTTGGGCAACGATTTGAGGAGTGTCTTCCCTTCTCCTCCTTAGCCAGTAGGGGCATGTGGAGATTTGGGCAACGATTTGAGGAGTGTCTTCGCAGCCCTTACTGTGTAGATCACTACCAGAGATGAGGACAGTTGACCTCCTTCATCCTCTCCCACATATCTGTAGGAATTCATGGATATACGATCTCTTTAGGTTACACAACTATCATACACATAGTTTTCAGTTTTATCGCTACGCATATGATATCACCTCTAGATTTTTTACGATGGTATCAAAGATAGGTTATTTCCTACGTTAACCTAAGAAACTTAAATAGTTAAATAGAGATTCAGTAATAATATCAATATGACATGATCTACCATCGCAATAGACGAACACGCATGAAAACACGCTGAAGAGATCAAATCGTAAATCTTCTTTGAGAGATGCGAAACGTGATCCGCTCGACTGTGACTCACTCGCATACCCGCGTGGTGAGTCAGCAAAAATCACAACGCTTACTTCGCGCCCTTCTAAGTGCGTTTCGTGCCTAAGCAACGCAGGAGAGATGCACATGGGTAGAGAATACCTTTTCGATGCTCGTATCAGTTACGATGCCAAAAGATGGTATAATTAAAACCCCTATTAGGAGATATTGACGGTCGTGTGTGGCCAAAGTCTACGAACATCGATCACGGATTAGTGACGTTGGATAAGAGTAAGACGGCACACGCAAAGCATGTCATATAGAGTGTCGTAGTTAAACCACCACATTTGTCAAGCATAGTCTACAAACAACGGTCACAAATAGGTGAAATTGACCAAAGAGGACAGCCTTCGTTGGCATGCCTGATTAAACGTTTTATGACAGCATGCTGTTCAGATGATCCTTCATCAATCAACTTCCATCTATCTAATTCAATCTAGTGTGATAGGTACACAGCAAATGTAGCAAGCATGGAAACAAGAAGGGGTTTGATGGTCATCAGCTTAGTCCCCGCCAACTTGCCTCTTCCAGGAATCCTCCACTATTAGTTCGTCGACTCCCCAGTCTTCGTAACTGTTGCAATGTGTCAATGCAATCAAAATCAGTATTGGTAATGCCAAATTCAACCATCATTCAAAGTTAATATACATAACAAAAGAACTAAAGATAGCACCTTCCATCTGGTAAATATCGCCGGATGGTAAATGGTATCTTGCGCTCGCGAAGTTCTTTCATTGCTATCTAAAATCACATAATAATATAGGAATTAGAACAGCCGTGTACCTCCAACAACCAGAATACCATAGTTGTACACTATTAAGGATACACCATCTAGATGGATCAAATCACACACAATTCAAATTACCAATTGCCAGAAAAATGGTAGTTTACTTAATAATGCAGCAAGCCAGGCCATGGCCTCCTAGTAACTGTTTGCTAAACATTCTCATCACAAGACAGGTCATGGCATGTCCTACAGGCGATTCTTTGGACATCAAGATGGGTTAAACTGTCTCAAATAGTTTATATCAGCTAACGAGACAGATGATAGTGAGTGTAAAGAGAAGCATATCAGAAGTGTGGGAATGGCAGAATGATTGCCCCGACGATAATATGGTTTATTCAGTGCTCATTTAGTGGGGTGTTTTTAATTCATTTGTTGAAGCATCAGGTTTTCCAAGAAAAATGTAGTAAAATGAGTGTATAAACCATTACTTTTAGAGGACTAAACATAGTCTGAAACTAGAGATACAATAACCATTCATTTATCCTGACCCACTCAAATAATCAGTGAAAAAATGACTTCAGATAACAGATTCTTTTTATTATAGGTGCACTAACATTGAACAACACAACACAAAATTCATATATAACAAATGCAAGGGCTCTATGATGTAGAACCAATCTTATCTATCTCTTATTCAAATAAATTTGATTAACTTGGAGGTTATTTTTCATATCACCAGTTGCCACATAGCAACATACTAAATAATTCTGATCTAGTTTCCTAGTTTACTCAAGAAGAAAATGTGAGAATTTCTTTTAAAGATTATGATTGTGATTAAAAATTTGAAATCCTGATGAAAGATATTATGAAGATTGATTTCTACGAGTATGTAATCATGTCAATCAATAATATTATCTTCTTCGATGGGAAAATCAAATTATATATTTGATTTGATTCAATTGTAAATTCTCTACTTTTATATTTTTCCTTTTCTTTTCTTGTACTTAGCCTAAAAAGAGTGTAAGAACATTGTAATGAAAATAAATCAGAGATTGATCAATAAATGAGTTCTTTTTCCACCTTGAGTGTGAGTAGTGCAAAGCCACATTTGTTTTCCGATGACTAGATTCCATCACTGATGGGAGAAGGTGTGAGACTTTCATCCTAGGAGTGTTCTCCTTGAGTCAAAAGCAATTTTGATAGTTATCCATTTATTTTCTTATTATCTTTTAGTTACTATCAGTTATTCCTCTCTTTTATGTTCCTAAAAAAAATATTATACTGCTCTCTTCCTACATCAATCTAGAATGGCAAGTAAATACACTTGCAATTATCCAAACAAGGTGGAACTAAAAGCCCATAAGAAATCAATCAAACAGTAGAAAGAGTTACACTCAAAATTTAGGTCTATACGGAACCTTATGTTAGATCCTTCTATGATACTTTCTGGGACCACATTATTTTGCCAAACTACTTTAACTCGAATAATGCTTTTCTCTGCCATCATTTCCATGTTTTTATCAAAGATCATGTTTGAAAACTAACCAACTAAAATTTGATTGCAAGTCCTATTATAAAAAGCTCATATTTCATGTTGCTGGACAAACTGAAATACGAACAAATCCTACAACAACATTATCAGTTAATCTTAGAAGATTCTTTAAAGCATTTTTCTTTGAAGCCAGTTGTCACCCTTAAGACATCATCCAAAATTTAATAAGTTTGGTAATATGAAAAGTGTGCAAATAAGGCCAGCACTTTTAACATATGTTGCTCCTTTTAATATTTTGACCCTAAAATATAACACTCTAGAGAATTAGATATTTTTAGAGATGCATATCTGCATAAGATAAATGCTTCTAACAAAATTCTATCTAATCATTTCAAAATAAAAATATATGTTGTTAAAAATCATACCTCCAAAGGGTCAGTCTCACCCTCCAACTCAACCATCACTGGAGCATTCATGCTGTTCACCAAAGTTGGATTACTAAAAAAGCTGATACAAAATCCAAATGTGCATAAATCGATGGATAAAACTAGAAATTACCGACCTGATTTGCAGAGCTCGTGTACCAAGAATCCTAGCACGTTCATATTTTGTCATGTATTTTGATGTTTTTCTAGGCCGTTCAACTCGTTCTTGCTCCTTTTCCTCGCCCTCAGCTCCTACAACATCATCCGGCATGTCTTCATTGTTATTTTCCTGATCTTCCTCTACTCCTTCCTTCACAAATGCAATTGATATTTCATTATCTCCAGCAAACACATCAAGTGTGCAAGCTGACCTAGAAAGGGAAAAGCCAATAGTTACCTCAATTTCTGGTTCTGGTGGCTCATCTTCATAACTGCACAAACACAGAAATTAAAGACTGGCAGCTAGGGCTAGACTAATTCAGTGCAATAGACACAGAAATTAAAATGATAACATACCAGCGTCATAATCCGACACCAAAACCAAGTTATTAAGCCCACAAGAAGAACAAACTTCATTAACAAAATGTTTAACATAGAACCTACATTTGTAAATAGTTTTACAATGGGACCATGATATGCTATCTATCTTCTTCTCTGGTCTGAGGGTGTATTTTGTTTCACTGGAAGTGGATATCGAATATGAAACTTTCTGAAAGTGACCAACATTCAGTGTTTGTTTACTGAAACTTATAGGAAATGCACAATTTAGCCTGAAGTTCACAGTCAAATTCTAACTAATTTTCTTATTTCATATCTTGAAATACTAGTATACTACAAGTCATGCAAAGTGGCTTTAGCCCAGAGATCACTACCCCAAGTGTTAATCAGTGTATGAACCCTTACTAATGATCAATCACCTAATGGCAGTACCTCAAAAGCAGAAGGAAAAAGCTTATGGAACAAATAAAAAGCCTTTAACTACATTCAATTTGGGTTCAAGATCGAAATGGTATGATTTGCATGGACCATGACGACAATTCTATACTCCCATTAGGGTTCAAGATTAAAGTGGTATGTGAATAAGTTTATAAACCGATGATTTCATAGTTAATATTTAAACTTTGTTAGCTTAAAGGTCACCATAATTTTGACATATTAAGAAAATTACACGGGAAATAGTAACATAAAACATGCATAGCATCAACTAATGATGCAGTTGCAAGGAAAAGTGAGGGTCTTTAAAAGCACAGCAATATCCCATCGAAGCATTATTCCTCCTCTCCTGTAAGTATTTCAACATTTAGGCGGAACCAGACGACAAAAAATGAGGCTTTACTGGAAAATCGGTGACTAACAATAAGGCAGCATCAGATTCATAAACTGGGAACAATCTTTCTAGGAGTTCCCTAACATATGCGAACGCAACCAACTGCAAACCAAACATTGGTATCACACCGTCTAAAACCACATATTTCAGACACGATCAATCTCAACGCGCCAGAAAAACGCAGAAGACGATCATAACCACGAAACGTAATCATCACAAACTCATCTGAAGCAATCAAACTAATGCACCACCGGCAGATTAGTCAATGACCAATCCAAGGTTCTGTTACATCATCCAATCTATATTTCGGCGAGACGAATCGAGGAACCACAAGCGAAGGAAAGCTCAGAATCAAAAGAACGAAGAGAACAAAGGAAAGGAGGGAGGAAGTATCGTCTCGAACCCCATGTCGACGTCATCGTAATCATCGTCCGCCATTATCCAAGCCGAAAAGCCCCCTTATCGTTCTCTCCCTCTCCCCTTTACCCAGAAGCAGGAACCCTAGAAGTTTCGAACAAGAAGTTTAAATCCTCCTAGTGGGGTTATTTATAACCAAACAATAAATTGGGCCGTTCTTTGAGCCGGACGAAGGAACCGAAACGGGCCGTGAATTGGGTCATTCTTTGAGAGTATCAATCGAGTGTAAACAGTTTGACCAACATTGACTCCTCAGGAGTTGTTGCTGCAGCGGGTGAAACGATCGGTTAGGGGGAACCCGTCCGAACAGCAAAGAGAACAGACGCTGATTTCACCCACCCGACACATCCAACCAACCCAATTATTGAAGACACGGCAGCAGCCACCGTCTCATCCTTATCACGCCCACTGTTCTTTTAATGTTGGGTGTCCCGAGTCCGCGCGGTGGGTGGAACACGCCGCCCCGAACCGACGTGACGCCACCTCACCCATGGTCCACCGCCGTCCCTCGTCGATCCGGCCGGATCTGACCGTCCGATCGTCGAAGAGCCGGGCTCATCTGTCGCGCGCGAGACGGGGAACACGGTGGCGTCGGACGGTTCTTGGGGGGGGGGAGGCGAGGTCATGGTCGAACTCCGTGACTTCATCCCACCGACATCCGCCGAGATGGTGCGGTTCACCGTGCGTACCTATGTTTCCTGTCTCAGCCGACAAAAATAAGGTTGATGGTTTGTGAGAGAAGGGTCGATGGGTCTTCTCATATGTTTAAGAAAAACACGCCGACACATCAAATATACTTTTTGCGGAACCAAAATGTTTTTTTATTTATTTTTTAATACATTCTTAGGGTGAAACGGATGAGGCGCAGTGGATCCGGTGTCTCCATCAAGATACCTCTCACAGTAGGATGACCTTCCATTGGCTAGGATCCCGTGGGCCCGATCATGAGATCAGCAGCTGCAAAGAGAAACAAACTCAAACCACACACGATTTCAAGGGTAAAAGGGTAAAATAGTTATCCTTCGAAATAATAATAATAATAATAATAATAATAATAAGAAAACTCGTCAAATGGAGACTCAAATTGTTATCGGCGGTGCGCGACTTTTCCTTCCCTTCCCTCTCTGTCGCTGACTCTATGGCACACCTTTTGCTTCTTCTCTTCCCTCATGTTCTCGATCACTCGTATTCTTTTGCTTTCTTTTGGATTTAATTTCCCGCTCTTTCCCTTTCTTCCTTGGCTTTTGTATTCGTTTCTGATGGGATCTTAAATAGAAGAATTAGATAGGCGAAGGGGTCGGAGAGGAGCTTGCCTCTTGATTTAACGTGGGGGAGTGGGCAGAGGAGAGTCAGTGAGGAGCGAGGGGGAGGAGGGCTGGAATGGGGAGGGCCACGAAGTGGCTCCGCAGCTTATTCGGCTGGAAGAAGGCGGATCCCGCCAGCGACGTCGAGCCGGCCAAGGATAAGAGGAGGTGGGGCTTCATGAGGCCGTTCCGGGAGAAGGTGCAGCAGCAGCGGAAGGGAGAGCAGACAACGGCGGTGGTCATGGAGGAGCGGAAGGGGTCGTACAGGGAGGTGCCGAAGCCGTTCGGGGCGGCAGACGAGGAGGAGCAGAACAAGCGCGCGATTGCCGTAGCGGCGGCCACCGCGGCTGTGGCGGAGGCGGCCGTGGCCGCAGCTCAGGCGGCGGCAGCGGTCGTCCGCCTGACCAGCAGCGGGAGAAGCGCCGTGGGGTTCTCCCTGGCTGCCGCTGGTAAGCGGGAAGAGGGGGCGGCGATCAAGATCCAGGCCGTGTTCCGGGGATACCTGGTTCGTTTCTCTTCTCTGTCCCTTCAATTGCAGTCTAAAATGTGCTTGTTGACGGAAAATTCGAAAGATTTCGTAGGAAAGAAAGGAAATTTGAAGGTCCAATCTGTTCCTTAACTCGATCCTCTGTTTTCATCACGAATCAGAAGAAAAGTCATTGTTCTTCTCTTTCCATCAGATCCAAATGGAAGGGTTAAGTTGGGAAACCGAGCTGCTTCCCTCATCTGCAATTTACATTGGCCGGTCCTTTGATCGCATAATTATCGCTCATCCGGGCACTTCGACGAGAGCCAAAAGCATCGGTCTGTGAGCTCCTCAACTGCCTTGGGTGGAGCGATCTGGATTGCGTGATTCGATTGGATCCTGTCACCTCAAATTTGCTATTTTTCCCGGTCTGCAGTCGCTATCTCCCTTCTCGTCTTGAATGCAGAACCCTTTTGGCTTTTCCACCCCCCATCTTCCTTTTTCCCATTACTCGTCTGTCCCTCCCCCATCTTTCCGCCATTTACTTCATCAGCTCCCTCACTGTGTATAGACCTGTATCCTCTGCGTCATTGGTTATTGCAGCTTGCAGTGGTATTGGTGCTATAAGTGGCATTGGATCGCAGCCTTATCCTTTCCCTCGTCCTCATACTTTTACTCTCTGCTTTTGGCTTTATTCTTCCCTTTAATCTTTCTCAACGCTGCTTCTCCTGTCTACTTGTACCGCAGTGGTTACTCCTCGGCTCATGAATCTCGTGGACCACATTTAGGACAATTTGGTTGGGATGGGTCATAATTTTCTTGGCCGTCCTACCAACTCTGAATTATTGAGTCATTGTTGACTTGGGGTCAATGTAGTTCTCTTCTGCAAAGGAATCTACTTTCTTGTTCTTCCACAAGTTCTTCGGATAAATCCTGTGTTCGGTAAATTGACCCCTGTTGATGTTGTGAAGGCAAGGAGGGCATTGAAAGCACTCAAGGGGCTGGTGAAGCTGCAGGCACTGGTGAGAGGTAACATTGTGAGGAAACAGGCCGCGGAGACGCTGCGATGCATGCAAGCATTGGTGAGAGTCCAAGCTCGGGCACGGGCGTGCCGTGTGCTCCGTTCCGAAAGGAGCAAGTTCGAGAAGGCCCCCAGCGGCCATTCTGTAAGTGTAGATTTTGTTCTTCCTCTTGTAGAGGTATAGCTAATACTCATTTTTGTTGTTAGTTCATAAGTTGTCTCGAAATCCAAAGCTGCCTCAGATTTGCTTTTATATGAATAATCACAACTATCATTGTTTGAGCTGCTAATTCATTTGTTATAAGGAGCAAAAGATGAAAGGGAGGGAGGAAGTGTTAATACTTAGCCATTATTACGTTCCAGGGAACTCCAACTCTCGAGCAACATGAACTTTCTGTTCCTGGCAAACCTGGTTCTTCCTGCATGCTGAATAGCTAGTAATGCACATTAATGAAGTCACGCTATTGTCGTCTGCAGAGAGGTTCCTCGAGGCCAGCCAGTAGTGACGCAGCCCACCGGGAGCGAGCAACCTCTGCAGGATGGAACTGGTTGGACCGCTGGATGGAGGAACGGTATTGGGACAGCCGAGAATCCGTGAAGAAGGCAGGGCATGGTGCTTCCATGGACGATGATAAGAATGCAAAGATTCTTGAAGTAGATCCAGGGAAGCCCCAGTTTCATCACAAGAGGCGGAACACGCACAACCACTCCTCTTGCTCCACACTGACTTCGGACCAGAACAGCCATAGCTTCGTCACCGTCCCCGACTCACCGTCGGTGGAATCCACCGCCGCCCAACATTTCGTGCCTAGCTCGTCCTCCGTCGAAATGCAGCAATCTGTGGGCCACCTGAGGTTCCCTTTCGAGGCCGGGGAGTACGGGGAGAGCCCGCAATTCTACTCTGCTTCGTCGCGACCGGGAAGCTCGAGGAAGGGGCCGTTCACGCCGTCGAAGAGCGACTGCTCCCGGAGCCTGTTCAGTGGCTACTCTGACTACCCAAACTACATGGCCAACACCGAGTCTTCGAGGGCGAAGGTGCGGTCTCACAGCGCGCCGAAGCAGAGGCCGGACCGGCTGAATCCTTTGGGGCCCTTCGCTCAGCGGTCGTCGTCTCTGCACGCCAAGTCCTCAAACAAGGCTTACCCGGGCTCCGGCCGGTTGGATAGGTTAGGATTGCCCATCGGGATTTGATGGAATCAACCTCGGAGATCACTGTGTTCATAACGTTTTGCTTCTTTTGTTTGGCAATGACTGAAGCAGTCTCTGACAATCTCGGACGAAGTCCCTAACCATGTTTATGTTCTGCTGTTCATCTTGTAAGGTTACCTGGAGATGTAAGTTTAGTGTAGGATTGCCATCAGCTCCAAAGTTTAATGCTTCCAAGATTTCTGCTGGTTTGCACATTGCTTGCTCATACAATCCTGAAATCTTTGGATAGATTCTGTTGCCCAACTTGCTTTAAAATAACATAGGTGGAATCTTATTATATATCACCTGAGTGGGAGTCAGGAGATTGATTGCACGCAGTGTGGTGTCGGTCATGGAAGGCGTGCCAGTGCCGGTCATGCTACGTTGCACTTGGTTTTACTGAAGAACAATTTAATGCATGTCTACAGCAATATATACATATTTTTCTCTATCCGCTCTGCTTGCATGACTCGTATCCATGGATAAAATGGACGACAGAAAAGACGAGAAGACACATTGATTGGGTTCCGGCAACAGGCGTTCAAATAGCCTGTCACGTACAAATTCGGAACAGGGATGAAAAAGAAAGCGACATGTCGCGTTCTGCTTTCCAGTTTGGAGATTCGTGAGCCGAGAATCACATGATGGTGGGCGAAACACACGGTCGGCGGATAAGTCGAGCACGGTCCCAAGTAGAGAGAGAAAGAGAGACTGGGGGGAGCACGCACAACTGGCCTTACTGTACGTGCATTTGTTACGCAGTGCTCCTCCGCTCGTTGGCTGCTCTCGTGACGGTGAAGGGGAATTTTTCATTGTGTTACAGAGCGATGAGATGGATCGATGCGGATGAGCTGATGGGATTCTTCCCAGAGAGCTATTGGATTCCCTTCTAAAATGAGCTGCGGACAGCCTCGCCTGGCATTAGATTCTGAGGTCGACACATGATGGAGTGAGATCAATGCCTTGTGCACACAACATGCTCGCCGAATTGCCCTTGTGAAAAGTAAAGTGGTGTACATCTCAATATATGCTCGATCTATATTCTCTCTTTTGTTGCCAACCAGGACATGCTGATGGCAGCAGTAACAGGAAAAAAGAAAAGATAGACAAGTTACACAGTGCAAGCAGTGTCCTACCTACAGAATGATCGACGCAAGTGTAGGTAGATCAAATGTTGCTTTCTGAGTGGTCTTCTGCAAATGATGAAATGCTTTTTCCCCTTATCCTTTAATCTATTGATTAGGTTTTCGATAAAACATTTCACCATGAAGATTGATGTGAACACAGCAGTCATATGGTCGGTCACACATGACTCTTGATGAGACTTTGATATACTGCATACAGTGCCCATGAACAGCGCTCTTTCCACACAAAAACAATTTAGAGCCGAGTGGCGTCGCCCGGACTCGAACCGGAGACCTTCAGTGTGTTAGACTGACGTGATAACCAACTACACCACGACACCGTAGTTGATGAGTTGCTCTCTCTAATTCTTGTCGTATAGAATAGTTTTCGACGTTGATTTCTTCCGGTGCGTTCATCTCCAGGGTTTTCGGTAGAGCACTCTTCGCGGCCGCTTCTTCAGCTAGCAAGGCGCAGAATCCGCTTGAGGAGTTCTGCAAGGTAAACAGTGGCACAGATGAAGAGAAACCTGTTATTGATTGTATCGTCTTGGTTCCTTTTGATCTTCCAAATTTCAAGCCTGTCGCCCTATCTCACTATGGTATTCAAATAGTTTATTTAAATATACATGGATTACGGTTTATTTGTTTCACCTTGCAATGTGTGATTTGATTTGGTATTGGTATTGGATCCCGCGTTCTCCGAAGGCTTTCTACCAACAGTTTTGGCACAATTATATGAAGTTTTAACAGTTGATCAGCAGATTAATATGTTTGATTATGTAGCATATATATACAACAGTCAATAAGTGGCACACTGATATGCTCATTATTTTCAATAACTAAGAGTCTGATGCATGCAACCCCATCAATGTTAAATAGGCGTGCCACCTCAACTCGTGAGAGAATGAAAATTTTGCTGGATATGTCACATTTAGCTTAGCATCAAAAGAATATATATATTCCCTCATTAAATCAAGGTTTTTTTTACTGTTTATTAAATATAAATATATTTATGTTGTTATTCGCTTGAGACATTCTTTCATGTTTTACAATTAACGGATGATATTCTGGAGTTGTCTAACCATGGCCGTCACAAATGTGTAAACAAAAAAATCATAATATATTATTATTATAAAAAATTAAATATTAAAATTTAAAATTAAATAATAATTAATTTAAATTTACGATACATACCTTTCAATGATTCTAAAAAAAAAACTTTTCTGATATACAAGCATGTCATTATCGAATCCAAAAGCTATAATGATATTGAGCTACAAAGATAATTAGATTCATCTTTTCCTTTCTTCCTATTATTTATAGAACCGCTATAAGTGATAAATTTAGAAACAAAGAGGAAATAAAAGAATACTTATAATCTCTTATTGACTAGTTCATATGATTAAGACGAGATGAAAGTAGATCTATAGTCTCTCAATCATATTACATATCTAATATCATTACTTATCCATATATCCATATATTCAATTATTCATGATGAGTCCTTAGGAGGTCATGTTTTTTTTATAAACGAGAGCAAAGAGTATAGAATAAATAATCAAGATAGTCCCTCTTATCAAGTATCATAATTGGACTTCATTTTTATTGTTTGATAATCATAATTAGAATCCAATCATATCCATAATATATCTTAGCTAATAAGATAGGGCCACATAATTTAATATTTTTTTACTTAGCCCATTAATTGATAAGATATAAAAAGGTATAAAATTAAAAATAAATAAAAAATATTATTTAAAAATAATTTTACCTAATTGGATTCTTAATTTTAAAAATCATTTATACATGCACAAATTTTAAAATATGGGTCAATAAGTCTAATAAATGTAATAATATATATTAAGTCTTACTAGTAATATGAGTCATAGTAGTTATATATCATCAATGTTATGCTTTTTTCTATATACCACAACACATTAGTCCTTCCTAATGTTGTCTAAAATAACTCATGTAATTTATCTCATCAAGATAATTCTATTATCACATTTAACCATAATATATGAATATATCAATGTAAACAACATAGTAAAAATAAATAACTTTAAGTATGTAAACAAGAATATTAATTATAATGTCCACTTACACATACATCACCAAATCTTTTATATTTTGCTCATAAACTCAATCATAAGAATATATTTTTTTAAACACTTTACGATATAAATCCTAAGTGAATGGATCAGCAATCAATATAGTGAAACTCAAGTTATTAATTAACATTAATTATTTTTGAACTCTTGTCTCTAACTATCAAGTACTTTATACTATAATGAATCAAGCTAAAATAGTACTTATCATTCTTAGAGAAGAAAGATACTACAAAATGTCACAAAGTATCTTTAGTAACTCGGTAATTGGAGCATATCATTGGTATAAGAAATATTTTGAAGCATATCAATGACGTATAAAATATTTCAGAGCATATCACACATATCAATAGCATATGAAATATTTCAGAGCATATCAATAACATATAAAATATTTCAAAGTATAAAAATAACGTATAAAATATTTCGGAGCATATCAATAAATAAATAAGAAACATAAGCTCAAATGTCATATTTGATATTGCATTCATTTCATTCTTATCCAAAGCGCACATATAAACTCATAAGTAATGCTTTAGATATCATATAAAAAATATAGAGGGTGAAGTAAGATCATAACATAATATGATCCATCCATTTTTTAGAGCTCCATCCAGTAACGTCTGGATGAAGTTAAAGGAGGCCGACAAAGCATCGTGTGCTCTAAACATAACTCTCTCTCCTATTTTTTTCGCAAAGGTTCATATCATTACATAAATACTAGAGTACAAAAGTATATTATGAGTAATAAATTCAACTTATATCAGAAGCATATATGAAATAATGAAAACATATATGTGACTATATAAAACAATACGATGCAAACATAAACTTTCATAAAATATATTCAGATATAAAAAGAATTAAAGACAAGAGCTACAAGAGTTCAAACTAATTACATATGGCTTAATTTAAAAAAAAAATTTAGATGAATTCAATTTCAAAGAGATGGAACAAGAATAGGCACAATTAACAAAAGTTTAGTTTTAGCAATAAGGCATATTACATGAATTATTTGAATAATCAATTATATTTTAATTTACTCAAGAAAGATATTATTTAAAAGATATATTAATCTACTTTTAGATAAAATAAGTTTTATATGAATTGGAATTTTCAACAAGGAGTTCCAAATAATATGGTAACAAAAGGTCAGAGAACACTATCTCTGTCTTACAGAATTTATAAGGTCGACTCTAATAGATATTTGGGTAGACATTTGTACTCTAAAATTTTCAAGTAGGTATTAAAAGATATCTATTAGTCTAGTTTCCAAATATTTATATAAATTAAAATTTTCAATAGAGAGTTATAAGTAATAGAGTAACAAAATATCAGTAAACATTATCTCTATTTTGCAGAATCCATAAGATTAATTCTAATAGATATTTGGGTAGGATTTTATACTCCAAATCTTTTAAGCAGGCATAAAAAGAAAGATCTATGAGTCTATTTTCAGATAAAATAAGTTTTGCCTAAATCAGAATTTGGTTCGAAGAATTATAGTAAGAACAAGGCAGATGGATCATAAATCTAAAAAATTCTAGATTCGAAGCTTTATATCTAAACAAGATTGATAACAGGTGTAAGGTCAAAACTCTTCAAATTTCTCATAATTAAGGCAAAAGTAAATATTAGAATTATTATAAAAAAGGACACTTGTCTAAGAAAATAGATCCCAAATGAGAGGATCAGAGCCAAAATCCTAAGCCCAAATCACTTCCCCTTCTTCTTCTTATTTTTTTTTATACATTTTATAGTTTAGTCCTTGTATTATTTATATTTACAAATAGATATTCAAATTTTATAAATAGATTCTCAAATTTATAAATAGGTCATCAAATTTATAATTAGGTCCTTATAAATAATTAAAAATAAGTTTTTATATTGCAAATAATTCCTTACAAAAATTTAAAAATAAGGGATATTATACTATCCATTTTTAAAGAAAAAATTTAGTCCTCTAAATTTATTATATGTCAATCGATGAAAAGATAAAGATATGTTTTTTTTTCATTTTCTCCTTTAGCTCTCTTTCGTCAATAGAATAATTCTTCAATAGAATAATACTTCCAAATCACTTTAATTAGAGGAATGATTTTATTTCTTATGATATTTTATTTTTTATCAATAATTTGAGTAGACTCTTCCACATAAAATAAGTCTTTTTCGATTATAATCGGTTTATACTTAATGATATGAGAATGATCTAGTATATACTTTATGAGAATTAAATATAAAATATATCATGGATATGACATAAAGATTGTGGCAAGGCAATCTTGTACGTGAGAACCAAGCCTCTTAATGACCTCAAAAGGTCCAACAAATCTAAGCCTTAACTTTCCTTTCTTTCCAAATCTTACCACACTTTTAGAAGGGAAGACCTTCAAGAATACAAAATCCTCTACTTGAAACTCAATATCTCATTTTCTGTTGTCAGTATAGCTCTTTTAATGACTCTGAGCAGTCTTTAACTTTTTTCCTATAACTTAAATTTTCTCGGTAGTCTCTTGTATTTTATATGCAACTAACAACTTTTTGTCACCAACTTCTTCCCAACATATAAGTGTTTTACACTTTTGCTCATATAAAACTTCATAAGGAGATATTACTCCAAATCTTTCAATCACGATATAAAAAGAAAGATTTATAAGTCTAATTTTTAGATAAAATAAGTTTTGCTAAATTCAGAATTCAATATAAGGAGTTATAACAAAAACAAGATAGATAGATCATAAATCTTAAAAATTCCAGATTCAAAGCTTTATACCTAAACGAGATTGATAACAATTGTAAGGCCAAAACTCTTTTAACTTTCTTATAATCAAGGTGAAAGCAGATATTAGAATTTCTATAGGAAAGGGTTAGAACACTTGCCTTTGAAGAAATAGATCCTAAATGAAAGGATTTGAATCAAAACCCTAAGCCCAAATCACTTCCCCACCGAACACTGCCTCTGTTGGTTTCTTTAGGTTGAAGGAATCGAAGCAAGAGGCGGTGGAAGAAACCCCTTTTTATTTTTTATATATTTTATAGTTTAGTTCTTGTACTATTTATATTTATAAATAGGTCCTCAGATTTATAAATAAGTATTTAGATTTTATAAATAGGTCCTTAGATGTATAATTTAGTCCTTATAAATAATTCAAAATAGGTTTTTAATTACAAACAAGCCCTTACAAAAATTCAGAAATGAGGGATATTATATAGATGCTACCTATGCATCGCAACCACTGTTCGTGACCGTTGCTGGAGGCACGATCGCTGCTTGCACAAGGCATCGCCGCCACTATGTGCAGCCACTGCCTACTTGCGATCTCCCCACCCACGTGTGTCTATGCGCATGCCACCTAGCGACCCCACAGTCATTGCAGCATGATTATGCACACACAAGCTCCTTTGACGTCTAGTGATGTCAACCGCAACCAGCAAATGCTGCTCGTAGCAACATTGTTGTAATCGTTATAGCTGTTGTAGGCAGTGGCAGTGCTATTACAACTGCCACATGCAATGGTTGTACACAATCATTACAACCTTCACGGGCAGTGGTATTGTTGTAACCGCTACATGCAATGGTCTTATGTAACTGTTATAGGGCTATTACACTCCATAGTGCTTGCACTAGATATGCAACCATTACCTGTAACTAGGCTAATGACCACCGGAGGTCGTTGCCCTCAATAATACTGTTGTTGACAATAAGTTATCGATAGTCGTCTACTAATTAAATGCGAGAAACCTTATATCATTTTAAGTAGGCAATATGATAAACTAGATAGAAAAGCAAATCGACAATATAGATGAATCATTCATGCATTGTAAATAAAAATCAATTAATACTATTTCATGAGTGAAAGGTTCTAACAAATATATCTAAAGTATTTGATTTCACAATCATGACTCTAATACTAATTGTAAGCATAAAAATTATAATATATTGTTATTATGTAAAAAAATTTATTATCAAAATTTGATATCAAATAGCAATAGATCTAAATTTATGATATATACCTTCAGATGATTCTCATAAAATCTTTTCTGATATGCAACCATACTATTATAGAATCCAAAAGTTACAGTCATATTGATTTACAAGGAAAACTAAACTCACATTTTACCCTATTCTTATCCTTCATAAGACCACTATAAGCAATGAATTTAGGAACAAATGAAAGATGAGAGATCTATAATCTCTTATTGATTAGTTCATATGATTAAATAAAGATAAGAGAAAATATGTAATATTTCAATAATATCACTTATCGACATATCCTTACTTATATGCATAGTTGCGTATCTAATTATTAACATATCTAATTATTTGTTCTAAGTCTCTAAGAGGTCTTATATTTTATAAGTGGAAATAGAGAAAATATGATAAGTAATTATGAGAGTCTCTACTATCAAGATTATCTCCTAAGGAATCTTATCAATCTTACCATAATTAGACTTTCTTTTTATTGATCGATAATTATAATCAGAATCCAATCATATCTATAAAATATTTTATCTAATTAAATATGATAATATAATCTAACAAAATGAACTTAAATGTCAATTGCACCTAACGAAAATTAATACGTCAAATCAAGCATAAACTGAGAATGATCAGTACACTCATTCTTATCTTACTTTCAAACTCTATTATTTTCATCGTTGAGATAAGTTGAATGTCTAAATATGTTGGGGTATTAGTCTCCTTTTTAATGCTATAAAAGTTTCTTAGAGCTGGTGTGTGAACTCTTCTCAGATCGTTGATTTCTTCACAGCACTGGTAGTTCAAACATGCGCAGTATCTTTTCTTATTTGTAGAGGTTTGATCTTTACGGAGAAGTCCATGAAAAGAACGTGATTGTTTTTTTAAATAATATTTTTACATTAAATATCGTATAAGACATAATACACCAATCGTTGGAATATCTCAATAAAGATACTAACCACTCATCTCAATTGACTCAATGTGATTGTTTGTTGAATCTGTGTGTAAACCCCAAGACCAATTGATCAGTCTTTTCAAAGGTATAAAACTATTATAATCCTCATTCTTTTCTTCCAATCTTTATGTTCTAGATTTTATTTTCCAGTCAAAAATATACAAAGAAAGTTAAAAGAGAAAAAAAAATGAATTAGAATTTGGACTATCCTAGCAAAACAAAGGCAGAAACAGACAGTAAAAATATATAATATATAGTGGTCTTATGAGCTTTAACAGACATCTACTAAATAATGTTAAAATTCCAATTAAACATTTGAAAATAAGAAAATTCCTTAACTATTTATCGACCTCTAACCGATGAAAAATGATATAATTTTAATGTGAAAATTGTATAGGATCATGTTAATCTTCTTTCTATCGTTCAAATGTCTCCGATGAAATGAAAAATATAATGATAAATTGAATAGGGTGTTTTTTTTTTTGCTATCTCGAACTTAGTTTTTCAATAACAAGCAACACATTTCAATTAACGCACCAAATTAGGCTCCACAATGCACACAAACTTGCATTTTTGTGATCATCACATTTCATGATCTTCTGCTTCATTTCAATTAACAGAAGAAAAATTGCAGCTTGCTTTGAGTCAACAACAATAAATCCAAATTTTTAATGGATTAAGCAAATTGAATCAAATACTCGTGATGGCAACTAATTCTGCACATGAACATGATGAGCAAATGATACCAAATAACCAAGCAAATATCCCGAGGAATTATAACGCCCGTTATAATATGATATCTCTTATTGTAACGTCCGTTACATGATGGGATAACAGCCGTTCTCAAGTTTATCGATTAAAGACTTCTCCTAAAAGCGCGCATATCACTACTTTTAATGATGATGATAATACGGTATAGCATCAAAAATATTTTTTTGTTCAACAGAAAACAGTTTTTTACTTCCTCTTCCCGAAAACGTGTCGCCGACCGCGTCTCGCGCGCTTCAAATCGCGTCAAGATCAAAACAAGAGAAGCAAAAAATAGAAAACGAGCGAGGACCAAAAGCCGAGCGTTCACTCGTCCGATCGCGATGGACCGACCGATGAGCGGCCCTGGTCGGCTCCACATGGGTTCGACCTTCAACCTCCTTGACCAAGAATCCGGATCTTAAAACAAAAGGCGGACAACAGAAAACAGAAAACAAAAACAAGGTGCAAAGCGGTACACGGAGAGGAGGGCGGGGAAGAAAGAAAAGGGAGCAGGAATTGGGTGTTGCATTCTGTTTTCCTCTCCCAACCTCCTCCTCCTCCTCGTCCTCCTCCTCTTCTGCCTACTTCTCTTATCCCCTTTTTCTTCTTCCCGATCCATTGCGGATGGAGGAGAAGAGAGGGGAGGGAAGGAGTTCTTCTTGAGGCGGAGGGTTAGGGTTTGGAGATCTCGAGGGGGGGCGGGGGCGAAACATGCATATGATGCGGCGGCTCAAGAGCATCGCGTCGGGGCGGTCCTCGGTCTCGGATCCGGTAAGCTACCTACCTGACTCCTATGAATTTTCTCCTATTTTTGTTTTTAATTTACCATATCTTCTTCTTGGTTCCTCAACGTCATTGGTCATTGGGTTCGATTTCATTTTGATTTTTGGTTTGAAATCAGAGATTGGTTATACTCATTCTTCCTTCTGCGTTTAATGACTATAGGGCTTCATCAATGTTGCTAGGGTTTTCAGGAAATCTCTACCGTTGTTTGCTTGGTTGGATTGTTAGGTGTAGCTAAAGCTGTTTGCTTACAAAGGAAATGTTTATTTACTTTCATCAATCAAACCACAGTGGATTTAGGATGGTCATGTTGTTAAGTCTGATCATTGGCATGGAAGATACCGAAATGCACCAGGGAGCTCTTTTTAAAGTTTATTTGTTTATATCTTGATAATGATGATAACACGAACTTGATCATTCAAATCCATGAATACATAGAATATGGCATGCCGAACTTAACGTGTGTAATTTCAAAATAAAAAATAGATCAGAAACTGACCTAGTATTGCTGTTCAAAAAATTGGTTAAGCATCACCAACCAATTGCCATAAGTGTCCAGATTAGTGAAGTTCAAGTTATAAAGATGGTAAATGTCATGGTCTTAAATAAGCAGACATCATAGGGACTTTAACACAATCTTGTCGAAAGCTTGTACAAGCATAAAATAGTAGTCATTTTAACTTGTTGCACTTCACTAACAGCTTCCTGTTGTAAACCATTCCCTCTTGTGGTTGCATCATTTTGCTTCTTGACTTAGGCAGGCTGAAGACATATGCCTTTGAGTTTTGATATGCTACATTTTACATATAATTGTGGCTAACGAAGCCTAATAGTGCTGCAATCGAGCAGCACATGCAGGTTCTTTTATATTTTGCACTTAGTCACATTCTTTTTTACTGCTTATTCAGAATCCTACCCGGGACTGGCTAAAACCAGATTAGAAGCTCACTTGACATCTAACTATTTTGGGCCTTTCTAAGTGTGGTGAAACATTTGTAGTCAATTTTTGGCTCATTGGCCCTACTGTGCTGTCTTTAGTGACCTCCCCGTTTATTAGGATAAGGCCTCATGCATATGGCACTCTTTTGGGGTTAAGGCTCCTTTCTTTTGTGGGCAATACTCCATTTTTCACAACAACCAGGAAATATCCTGTTGCTGTTGCAAATTATGGTGAAAATCTTTTTGGCATCCTTGACTCAGATTGTATAACTGGCCGTGTTTGCTGAAGCTAATCTCAAGTTGGTCACTTTGTCATCCCAGATTCACCGAAATACTAACCTTTCTTGACTGAGGTGTCACCCATAATAAATATATATTTTGAGCCTCCTTTCCAGAAAAGAAAATCATTGAAAAATTCTATTTTCTTCTTTAAAAATTTTATTCAAAGTTTGTAGTTTGTACTATGCCTATAGATCATGAAAACACACCAATGCAAAGGCAAAAAGGGAAAGCATATTGTTGCAACAAATCATATCTTTCTACTTCATTTTCTAGTTTACCTGTTCTTTAAATCTGAGGCTCTTTATATTGTCACGTAAGGGTGGGGACTTAGGTACAAAAAGAGCAAAGTTTGATCAGGAAGGAGGAGAAATTCTTACGGAACGGCATTTGGTGGAAGACAAGGTTTCTACTATGGATCAACGTATATCCTTGTATCATTTGGATCTTGATGCAAGCACATCGAGCACTGACCCTCCTGCAAGATTTGAAGCGGCAACAATGGATCAACTTCCAAGGGAAATGCATGGTATGACAATCAGAGAAGATAAACCTGACGGTCACAATGAGAAGGTATGAATCTGTGTTTTCTTTTTCGTTCGAGTATTCCTGTTATGTGGAAGTAAATCTTTTTATCTGGTTCATCCTTGCATTCAGTTGATGTAATTCATAGTAATTGTTGCAGGAACTGGATGGGTCAATGACAAATGGTAAAGGAACTATGACGGGACAGATAATTGCAACAACAATAGGTGGCCGGGATGGTCAGCCAAAACAGGTGCGTTTACATTTCTGAATATAAATTAGGCAGTCTTGTACACCTTATAAGATGGTTCTTGATTCTATGGGACCATTGTTCTCTTAGCTTAGTGTACTTGTAGTCATACTTGCTTTTGCCAGACCTTGTTGGATGCACTGAGGTGCTTCTGATGGCAACTTGTCTTGGTGACTGGTATCAAATTTTGACTTAGATGCTACTAAAGTCACTAGCTTGTTGGTCATAAAGAGCTTCATGTTTTTTTTTTTTTTTGGGTTGAATTTAAGCTTTCATAAGTTTGTGGATGACTTCACCTTTAAACTGGCAGTTGTGACAGATCTGTGAGGTTTGTGTCAGTGGCTTCTAACTTGTACTTGCTTTATCATTTGGAAACATTATTAAACTCTTATATCTGGGGATGCATCAATTTTCTGTATCCATAGTTTGGAACTTACTTGTTCTTGGATGTTCCTGGGGTTGTATAATATCTCATGGTTTCTTATTGATCAGTTGGAATCAGAACTTGGTCATTATAGTAACTTATTAATTTTTTGTCAGACAATCTCGTACATGGCAGAACGTATTGTTGGCACTGGTTCATTTGGTGTGGTCTTTCAGGTAATTCAGTGCTCTTGTTGGTAGAAACTTTAGCTTTAATTCTGGACAACTGTTATATATTTAATAGTTATATCTTATGTAAATTTCTTGGGCAGGCTAAATGTGTGGAAACAGGGGAAGCTGTTGCCATCAAGAAGGTTTTACAGGATAAGAGATACAAGAACAGGGAACTACAGATTATGCTCTTGCTTGACCATCCAAATGTAGTTCAGCTAAAGCACTATTTTTTTTCTACCACTGAAAAAGATGAGATCTACCTAAATCTTGTTCTTGAATATGTTTCTGAGACTCTTTATCGCATAGTGAAGTATTATAGTCGGATGAACCAGCATTTACCTCTCATTTATGTCAAGTTGTACACGTACCAGGTGAATATCAATCTAGCATTTTAACATTGTCTTTTTCTTAAGATTTGTATCACTGTCTGTTAATAATCTTTCTTCACTGAGGTAAATTATTACTTGTTTGTTATGTAGATTTGTCGTGCACTTGCTTATATTCATCGTGTTATAGGGGTGTGCCATCGGGACATTAAGCCACAAAATCTTCTGGTGAGATCCTCATAATTTCTTGTTTTTTAAGATTCTGTGACGAATTTCATTTTCTTTCTTAGACTTGTCAGTATAACTTATTCTATGCGAAGGCAATTTTTGTGATGGTGCAGACGTAATATCATGATAGAATATTGAGGAATTATGATATGTTGATCTCATGCATGGGGATGAAATATTTACTCTAAGCCTCTTGTTAGATAATAAATTCTGGAAATTATAAGCTGTCATTCAAAGATATTATATCAGCTATTGTAATGCAGGGCTGGTTGGGGCCAGATGATTTCAAGATGTGATAGGTTTCTTTGAAATATTTCTTTTTTTACTTTTCATGATGTATCTTCATCATTTTCTTCAATATAAAGTCAATTAGCAAATGTTTTATGAGACCTTTTGAATGCTAACATTGTAAGGAAACCACTTAGTAGTTAATTTGAGCCAATTAAGAGTTCTAATGATTGAAGGAAAGAAGCCAGTTTGCCAACATAATGCTGGCATTGAAGTTTTCCATTCTGTGCAAATGAGATGCCGTCATAGTGCGCTGGTAGACAGAGACCAGGCAAGCAGTCATGGGCATTTTATGGGCTGACATGTTATGGCTACACCAATGTGCTTTATAGTTGAAATGATTTATTGCAAGATCTGAATAAGGATTTGAATTCAAAACACATATGGAAGTTGATTTTGACGTCGTAATAATATCGTTTGAATTGTTGACTCTTTTTTTTCCAGGTCAATCCCCACACTCACGAAATAAAGCTTTGTGACTTTGGTAGCGCCAAGAAGTTGGTAGGTCAGATATATGTGCTTGATCATTGAACGATGTTATTCTCATATTTGACATCGAATGATCCAATTTCAGGTTCCAGGAGAGCCTAATATATCTTACATTTGCTCACGGTACTATAGGGCACCTGAGCTTATTTTTGGAGCTACAGAGTATAGCACAGCTATTGACATGTGGTCTGTTGGTTGTGTGTTAGCTGAGCTTCTCATAGGACAGGTAAGCACTACTGTTTTTATTAAACACAATTTTTATTATGAGGAATCCAGCATTCAATGTTTAAGTTAATTTTTTTCCTCTAGTCATCAGGTGTGGTATTAATATTATGAATTGAATAGGTTATCCAGCTAGATACACACTTCTAAAATAAGATTTATCTAGCCATTTTATAGCTATTTGTTGCTCCTCAGTGGAGAAAACAAATGGCTTAAGTTGGAATTTCATGTTTGATGGAATAGAGAACAAGAATTTGAGCAGCAGTGAGAATTATTGACTGATGGTTTGACTCCAGACATGCTGTTTATTTGTGTTAATTTTCTTGAATCGGTTGGCATTGAGTAACCTGCTCATGTAGTATACTTTGACCAGGCTCCAGAAAGTTTATACCTGTATCATTGTATTATTTTATAGAAATAATTTATTTTGGGAAAACATTTTCTACATGCTTCTTTACCATCGTGTAACATATATCATCGCAGACCATTTGTGATGCTGTATCTCATCATCCTTGATGCTACCTGTTAGTTCATGTCATGCTTCTTCTGCAGTTTCTTGGTTTTAGTCTTTCCTAGGCACCGTCTTACTGAAGTATATCATCATTTTTCTTGCAGCCTATATTTCCTGGGGAAAGTGGTGTTGATCAGCTGGTGGAAATTATAAAGGTTGTATATCCATAAATGACATTTAAGTGCATCTTATCTCAAGTAAGTTCTATCCACTTGTTGATCTTAATTCTACATGAATGTTTTTGCTTACAGATTTTAGGTACACCAACACGAGAAGAAATCAAATGTATGAACCCAAATTACACGGAGTTCAAATTTCCCCAGATCAAAGCTCATCCTTGGCACAAGGTTGGTCAAGCTAGCATGTTTTACTAAAGGTCCTATAATATATCCAAATGATTAAATCACCATCCCTTTCCAGCTTTTTCACAAGTGGATACCTCCTGAAGCAGTTGATCTTGTGTCGAGGCTGCTTCAGTACTCACCTAATCTGCGTTTTACGGCTGTAAGAGTTCATTCTGCACAAATTATTTAGTGTTTTGCTGATCTGGCCTCTATTAGTGGTATCATGACTATTTTTGGTTACAATATCTATTACTCTGATGAAATTGTCATCATTTGTGCATCTTGCATAATGATGCTCAAAGTTATTTCTGATAGTCTGGAGCATTTCTCGTGAGCGATTTTTAATGGATAGGGTTCTAATAGGAAGTTGTGTCATCCATAGGTTACTTTAGTTGATTGAAGCTCTAAACTTAAGACATAGACAACAGTATTTACAAGTTGGTTTTGTTTCTATCTGTTTACTTTGTAAGAAACATCTTTCATCATGAATTTTCTACTCACCATTTTTCTACAAGTCAAATTTTTCGTCGGTAGGTTTCTTGTCAATATTTTTAGTTCAAACAATTTGATGGCCTTACTTGTCATAAATTGCCTGTAACAATGTTGATTAGCCGGTGTTTTGTTGTTTAAAACATTGAAAATGAATCAACTGTACCTGTACCACTGTATGTATATTTGGTTTTACCTATTAATCAATTTCATCATGTTGGTCCACAATGAATTTGGCTTTGCCTTGTGAACTGTTAATGGTTGCTACTTGAAACAAACAGTATCAACCTGTAATATAAGCTATACTAGTGATGGTAAGATTTTTTAATATTATGCATCTATAATTCAATAATAAATGCCTTTTTCAAGGTAAGATTTGTGAATTTGCAATGGAACACATGCCTTGTTTCTGCACTTACAGTTTGCTCACTGGTTGGCGATTGTATTTGTAGCTACATATATAACCAATTAAACTAGTATGTTACAGAATATTGTATGTTTTGGTCAAAGAAAACTATGTTGTCTAGCATACACTATTGAGAAAGATATCAATCTTGTGGTTCCAAAATTCTCCTTGTGTTTTGTCTTGTATATGTTAATAAGGTTGGTTGTTGTGCTGGCATTTCATGGAACTAGCTTTTTCTGCTGAGTACATTTCCTGGTCTTTCTTGCTTATGGTCTTAAACTCTTAGTTATTGTCAAATTCTTCTCAACACCTTATTCTGTAGAACATCTATTAGTATCTTATCATTGATTGACAACGGCAGTCATGACATTAACTGTGAGATCATTATATTTGGTTGTACTTTATGTCCTACATCACTGCACCTTGTATTTGTTGGCATGATTTTCAGATTAGCTACAGAGATGATAATGAAGCCATTAAATTCTTGTCCACGGATATTGTTGTTAGATTTGAGAAGTAAAGGTTAAATTATTTTGAGAAGTAGCTATCCATAGTACATTTGATGATGATCTCCAAGATCTTGACTTTTATGAAACTATCATTTTTATCATCTCACTCCCTAGTTCTGATCTCAAATCTCATGAAGAATGCTTGATGCTCTCTGCAAACTTTTGTGGGAGACCATTGCAGTTGCTTAGGCCTTTTGTCTTGAGTATTCTACTGTTTCCTGTTTACCAAATCATCATGGTGTCATGTCTATCAATTGCATTGCTAGGCAAGTCTGTTTTCCTTTTCCGATCACCTTAAATTTAAACAACTATCAGGTTATTTGATCCTGACATCATCTTTACCTTCTTATGAAGGCATCTTATGATATTTGATTAAGGCTATAGTTTAAATC
Organism: Musa acuminata AAA Group; assembly: GCF_036884655.1. NCBI lineage: Eukaryota > Viridiplantae > Streptophyta > Magnoliopsida > Zingiberales > Musaceae > Musa > Musa acuminata. The sequence continues at coordinate 30,351,118 of NC_088330.1, forward strand.
TGCCTAGTGCTTGCATCTTTTTCTGTACTGTTCACCTTCTAGTCAATGATGTATGGTGCAGCATCTGTTTAGTCATTGTTTTTGTTTTCTTTTCATCCATGCTGCAGCTGGAGGCCTGTGCTCATCCATTCTTTGATGAGTTGAGAGACCCTAACACACGTTTGTTGAATGGGCAGCCCCTTCCTCCTCTGTTCAACTTCACGTCTCAAGGTAAGATCCTGCCTGCCTTATTGTTTATTGGGTTCTCAAGGAAAGCTGTTGATAAGTCATCTAAATTTGTCTGCAGAGCTTGAAGGTACTTCCCCGGAACTGATTCAACGCCTCATTCCTGAGCATGTAAGGTGCATACAGTGATTGGAAGAAGTTTAAAGTCTGGTGTTGGTCTGAAGAACTTAAAAGTGGTTCGCATATTTACAGTATTCTTACCTTGTATGGAGCCCTGAAGTGATTGGTGATCAAACCTGAATCTGATTGGTAAGAGGAACACAGAGACAAACATATTGGATGAAGATTGTTTGTGGAGGTCAAGGAAGATATCTTTGACTTCTAGGTTTTCCTTTATGGGCAATCCCAAGAATGTTGGAGAAGATATTAATTTGTGAAATACTGAGGTGGCTTCAGGGACCTGGGCAAGAAGGGTAAGAGTTATAATCTTTCAGCAATCTACGTTTGTAATATGTGAAAGAAGGATGATAAACCATTTACCAGTTTCTGTAGCTTCACGATCCAAGGCTGATGTAAGTGCCGATTTGTTGTTGAAATCTTATTGTATGTAGTATTTGAATTGATTTAAAGGTGCTTCTGAGAGACACTGGTATCTGCCTTCCTATCATAGATCAGTTGTGAGTTCTGTCATAGATCTCGGTAACGGCCGATTTATGGCGTATAACATGATTGTGATAAGAACTAGGAATTTTTTGTACAATGGCTATTGGTAACGGATGATTTATTCTAAATCAATATAGCTTGTAACCCTGAGTGTGATAACAAAAAGAAACTAGGGTTACATTTTGCAGGCTGCTAGGACACTGCACGGTAGTGTCTGCACTTGCCGGTGAACTTTCGACCTTCAAATAGGACGATCAAGTGTGTCCCAAAAGAAATAATAGCGGCTCAAAATCGTCCAAAGACTACGATCTGATCTTTGTCTACTTAGGGACTCCAATTGGCAAAGGTTTCGAGACTTAAGGTAATCATACTGCATGACTAAAAGTGGATCAATGCCAAGATGAATTACGACTTTCTAATAGGCAGATCAAGTGTGTCGAAAAAGAATTAATATTACCGCTCTTTGTCTATTTGGGGTGATCCGACTCCAGCCGGCAACGTAAGGTTTCAGACTTAAGGTAATCTTACCGCATGACTACAAATGGATCAATGCCCGAAAAGAAGTAGAATTATTGGCAATCCGTCCAACGGTCTACTTCATATTGTCACGCCGTGACCAGAATCTAAATGGTGCAGAAGGTAAGGGACTTCCTCCTCATCGCGCTATGTTACGTGTGACGCAACTATACGGGTTTCGACTTCAACCTTTAAGTGGATAACATTCCAGTTGTTGATGCTCACCTGACCCTATCTCTACTATCGCGAATGATCAAGATAATAGGATGCATAAATATATCTATATGCTTGCATAGCTATACTTATAAATAAATAAATAAATTTAAGAATCATAATTAATCTATATTTAACATTTCATATGTACTTAGAAAAATGAGATTTAGCTTACGATCAATATTAGTGCAAGATATCCAATCATCTTGGTGCTACTCTCAAGCTTCAACTTCCTTATTTGAGTACCAATAATTAAAATCTTAATGACGATGTAAGAATGAACTATCATTGTCCAATCATAGTTAACGAATCCAAGCCATCAACATAAGATAGTAACATAGAGGGTAAAGTATAATTTGTTTAATAAAATAAAATATAAATAAAAATATATAAAATATACAATCGATAAAAGTCGACAATATCAACATCATCATCACTCAAAACTAGCTTACACATCAAATCTTCTATATTTTGTCTACAAGGCAACTAATCAATAAAATATATCTCAAATATATAACCCAAAGTCGTTGTTTCAATATCTATAACTTGTCTATGGTTGGAAACCTCTAAAATCAAAACAACATTGCTTGCGCTAAACTCAATTGAGACACCATAAACATAAAAATGGATCCCTCAATTTACTATTCCCAAATACTATATAGAGCATATTGACAGGTAAGAATATTATGATGAAAAGAATAGAAGATAAGAACAATTATTGAAGAAGCTTTATTTAAGAAATGAAAATGCTTCAATACATTAACATGTTCCATCTCCTATTTATACATATTAGGAGAAAGCATTTCCCTCAACAGAATAGAGAATTTTCCATATAGAATTTTCCTCAACAGAATAGATAGATTTTCTCTTGGAGAAATCTTATCTTCTATCATGCCCCTAGTGCTCCTGATAAGGATACCAATCTTAGATCGATGAAAAGAATGGTTTACAAGCGAGATACTTCGTGAGTAGGGCAAGAGCAGATCGCTGCTATTGTTGCCACCGACTATTGGCAGATCAGCGAAGGCTACCGCGGTGAGGAAGATGAGGATTGGCCGTGGAGCCTCTTAGGAATGTGGCTGCAGCGGCATTGGTCGCTGGCCGAAGACAAGGGCGAAGCTTCGCTTTTCTCAACGACGTTGGTCGTTGGCTAAAGGCAAGAGCGAAACTTCGCTTTTCTCACTGCTCTGATACTATGATGAAAAGAATAGAAGATAAAAACAATTATTAAAGAAGCTTTATTGAAGAAGTGAAGAAACTATCTTCTATCGTATTAGGAGTATGTCAGGAATATCTACTATATAATGAAAAGGTTTCCTCGTAAGAATATGTACATGACAGCTTGGGAAAAATCGATATCATGTGGCCTAGACTCTTAGCACTTATTTACAAAAAGAACACCTAACATGATCGATATAATTATAATAATTAATTATATATTATGGAGGGGGTGATGTATGGTTGAGAAAGCACAAGGTGGTGAAGGAGGACGTGACGAAAGAGTAATGGATGATTCAAGCATCTTTGACTTCACACCTAAAACAAATAATTTAATTAGTTATATATAATTTAATAATGATTAATATAAATCATTAAGTTATGAAATATATTACCTTTAGTAGGCACTTCATTGTTTTCTTACCCTGAGATCGAAGGGATCTCGATAGAACCTAACTTGTGAGTTCAGCACCCTTACATTCTAATCAAGTAATATGCCTAGATGTGGGAATTAAATTCAAGTCTGTTTCAAAATATTCTATGTACTACTCTACAGCTTCAAAAATCTGGTAAAGATAACCCAAAAACTTCTTTCATCTTTTCATCTTGTGTGATAATTAGATCAATGAATTAGGGATTTTATTAAGCATCATGAACACTTTAATTTTGAACTAGCAAACAGATACCAAACATCTAAGAGGGTAAATTATGTTTTCTTCAACATGGCAAGCAGGAAGACAATAACAAGATGACAAACAAGCATTTATTGAGATGTGCCCTAAATAAGCATCTTTTGTGAGAAACAAGTATTCGGTGACAAACAACATCATTTAAGTGCTCTGGTCATAGGTTTTGTCATCGCGTGAAGCCTTGAAAAATCCTTGGATATCCACAATTGCATTTGACAAATAAAATAAAATCAGATCAAAAAAATGCCAAGATAGATAACAAACATCATAAAGTGCTAATGATCTATCAATCCACAACTTGCATTTTCACAATTGAATTAATATCAGATAAATTAAAGTGCCCTAAAAATACTATATTGATTTTCATCTTCACAATTCAATCATTAAATCACTAAATAGTTACATATTAGAGGATAATAATTAGATGGGGAGAAAACTATCTAAGGGTTACTGAAGACAACATACAATTACTACTGAGGAAGTTGTTAAGAGCTCGATGATGCTAGAGAGGAGTCACCAAAGCACTTGTCAGAAAGAAATTGATGGTGATAAAGCCAAATAAGAAGCCAAAGCTAGAGAAGAGCCAAAACCAGAGGAGAGAGGATTTTGCCACCTATATAAGCACCGACAAAATTGGAGAGGATGAAGAAAAGATGAGCCAAATGCAATCGTCAAATATGAGAGAAGTTTGTTATTGCCTACACTAAGATTACACTCGCTCAAATATAGTCCGGCTTAAATCAGGTCAGTTCAAGAGTATTAGTGATATTTTAATAAAATGAGCTCCCCTTAATAAAAACCAAATATGGGAGTGTCGTATGTGTGTGTGTGAAGTGAAACTAATAGTCATCCTAAAAATGGATAGAAAGACTTTATCTTATTTAATATATTTTTTATTCTTCTAATAGCAGATGAAGAAGACTCATATCATACTCTCAACAATAGATAGAGTAATGTCCCTCACTCGTTCAAATAGGGATACATCACTCACAACAATGAATGGAGGAACTATCAAGCTACCATATTTGATGGTTCATTAATCCTAAAAAAGAAACGTCTTACCTACCTTAGTAAGAAAATATAATCATTTCAAGAAATAACAGGTTATATTCATTTCGAGATAAAATAATATTATCAAAGCATCAATAATATCAAAGAATATATATTAATTAACCCTCAATTAGCTTGGATCATAGCTAAATCAATCTAATTTATTTAAATTAGATTTGATTTAGCTAAAATATAATTAAATCGATCTCTAATCCTTATTTAACTAGTTTGTAACCACACTACACTCATCTAATTTATATTTGATTGGATTCAATTTGGGTTATTTGAGCTTGAATCAATCAAATTAGTTTGAAATCACTCTGAACCAACTTGAATCGATCAATCATTTAGGTTTAGTCAACCGCTCAAATTAAGTAAAGAAGAGAATTGTGTTAGATTGCATAATGTTGAGCCAAACTGGGTCGACCTATCTTAGATTAGTTACGTGTATTACATCGTGGTAGGTCATGTGGGCTAGGTTGAGCCTAGCCTCACAATTGGATTAAAAATAGGAGCATGCTATTGGGTTGACCGAGACCAATCAATGGGTCAGACCCAATCGACCCTTCTATGTTTAGTTCAATTTCAAATCTTCTTTTTTATAACACTAATATTTAACACTAATATTTAATTAAAGTATCATAAATCATACAAACTATCATCAAATGGTTAAATCATGATAAAATTACATGATTACATAGTAATAGATGAATTCAATCATAATATGATAAAATTATATTAAAAAATATAATTTCAATTAATCAATTTTTATCATGCAAACATAAGAAAAATTAATTAATTATACTTTAATAATTTACAATAATTTAGCATCAAGCATGCATATATACATTTTTTCTTTTACATATATTTCAAAACTTTTGAATTTGTAAGTGACATAACATTGAATTCCAAAAAAAAATTCAAATCAAACACAATATCAATTTAATTTAATCTAAATATATAAAAAAATTAGATAATTAAAAATAATAATAATTTTAATTTTAGAAAAGGTAATGCAACCTATCTGTCCTCAACGGGGCTCCACTCTACGTTCCTTCCATTGTTAAACTCAATGAGAAATGAGGGAGTGAAATCCTCCCTTTTAAATATGAGGAGATAAGCCCTCCCTAATAGGTAAAAATTTTTATAATTGATTTAGTTTTATTTTATTTTAATGTACTTACTAAAATATCTCAAATAAACATGAAATCTGAAATATTCTTTTTCTAAAATCTAACTGCAAAATTGGAAATCAACTAATTAGGCCAGGGGAAAAAATATTGTTAATTACAATCAAACTTAATTAAAAGAGAGGATTGAAACCTCTCTCATGAACATATGAGTAAAAATAATTATAACAGAGAGATAAGAGATGCTACATCATGTTCAAGATGCTAATCAAGAAGGAGATTATGAAATTAATGAATAAATAGTAAATTTAATAGATACATACAATAAAAGGTATATGAATGTAGCAGTAACTCTCATATATGGCCTCGATGAGATTTCTCATTATAAAGTAGAGGGAAAAGTGAGTAAAGAAAAATATTTAGACTTGTCTATAAGAAGAAATTAAAATTTATTTGTCTCTTGCATCAAGATCCCTCAACTCTTTCATATTAATTCTTTATTTTTCTTCTCTTTTCTTTTCTCTATCAAGCTCCTCCGACAACTCCTGCAATGGTGTCTCTCAAGCCTCCTAACCTGGGAAAAAAAAATCTTCTCTACCCTCTTCTTCCTCCAAATGACAAGAGTGCTCCCTCCACCATCACAAAGCCCTCATGGGCCTCCATTCTTTTGCAATCCCTCGTGTTAGCAAAACAAACTTTGATAACCTTTTTTTATGAATGAATTATCATTGGAGGTACCAAATAATTCTACACTAACTTTGTTGTGGAACACAAACTCCTCACCTAGTCTCGCTCTTTGCCTCATTGAGAAGTTTCTATTTCGTCCTCTACCATTGACTATTCTTAAATTTGATCTTCCTAAACTTTAGTCTCTTTTTGTTCCCCCCTTTATTATAAATTTAGAAGCTAGGTTCTTCTTGTTTCGATTCATCTTTGAGGCCAATGCCCTTTAAATCTTAATCGAGGAACCTTGCACTTTCATAATAATATTTAACTTATTCTCTAGCATCCCAATATTCAAATTTTATCCAAAATGATTAATACTATGCCCTGTAGTTTCATCTATTAGGTTTGCTAAAGGAATACTAGAATGAAACATCTCTATTTCACATCACTTCTTTACTTAATCATCTTCTTAAGTTTAACTCTCAATCTGTTTGATTCGAATATAGTCCGTTTGCTTGAATTTATATATAAATAAATATTATACATCCCTTGTACAAGCTATTTGGATCAGGCCTCTCAAACTATATTTTTTAAAATTATCTTCTATGAAAACTTCCCTCATCACTACTACAAATGTAGTCAATTGGGATAGAGATTTTGCAGGGCATCTATGACTAGCAATCTCCCACTTGACCTAAAGCTAATCAGAACTATGTGTCTGATCTCCGTCAGACCCCTATTAGAAAATCTTGATCTAGACTCCTTCTTTGCTGCATCAACGATTTTGACGTCAAAAGTTTTTTTCGAAACACAATACACGTAGTTCAAAACCAATCTATTGCATGAACAACCTGGCTCTGATACCACTATTCGAAAATCTTGAGGGCGACATCACATGTGCAGCGGAAGAACAAAAAACAAAATCCCCTATTCTCAAAGAGATGTTCGTCATCGTGCGAAGATTGATGTGCAAAAATTTGTAAAACTTAAAACTGCATATAGAGTAGATTGTGTTACCTAGGGAGATCGTATATCCCTGAATCCTTACAGATCTCTAGGAGAGAGTGAAGGAGGTCAAACGCCCTCCTCTCTAGTGGTGATCCATACAATAGGGCTGTGACGATGCTCCTCAAAACTCCAGGCCAACTCTGAGGTAGAGAGGGGGGAGGAGAATAAGAGAGGCAAGCAAAAGCTCTAACCTATGAACCACTGAATCTCTCCTATTTATAGAGATCCCCTATCAAACCCTAATGGATCCTCTCCTATTGGGTATTGGATATGTATCCAACTACCCAAACCTCTTAGATTAGTAGATTTCTATCCAATAATCTCTCATGGGCTCTTATTGGATTTCATCCATAATATCCAATAATTCAGGGGCTTACTAGATATCCAATAAAATAAGGGCTCTTGCGGATATCTTATATCTATACCTCTACTCATCGTAGTGTCTACCATATGTGTGTGACCCTTTAGGCCCAATATCGAGCTGGCCGTGAGTCATACCTATCCAAACTCCTTCTGGCTCAATGAATTATTATCTCCATAATAATTCACTCGACTCATCGATTGTGGACGTACTAAACCACTACGCCGTAATCCTTAGATGATACAAGGGAATCCAATCAATTGGACATGTCTATCCTCAGTTACCATGTATCTATAGTCTCTCATCCATCTAATATCCTAGAAACCGTATACCGGGTATGGTGCTGTCAGACGCATACGGTTTCTCCTCGAGTCTCACTCTAATCGAATTCTCCTAGAGAACTCTTTCTCTCTCAATTCGAATGATCCTGGCCAGGGATTTCTTTGAGCAAGAACACATGAAATATTCCTCTCATGACGCCGAGAGTGGATGATCCTCTATCGATACTCTATATCCCTCGTAAGGTTGACTACCACTCCCAATGACCGACTGTACAAGATCTGGGACATCCAAACCTATAAGTCCAATATCAAAGAATGGAGCACTCATACAGGACATCTTTGGTATCTTAAGTCTAAGGACCAGATACACCACTAGGACTAGAGAATCACTATCTGACAATAAGGTATCATCAACCATCCAGCATTCAGTAAGCGGAGCAATCAGTTAACTCATTCTCCAATAAACACCTGTATTGTATCCCTAGTGTCTCCACACGAGCAGCTATGAGACCAGCTGCATCCATCATATGGATGGGTATACAGTACACCAGTCTGTCGGGTTATCTCGATGTCTCTCTCAAATAATCTATGATCGGGATTATTTACGATCTATATTTAAAGGTGAATCGGTCTCATTATCGTGATCTCATCACGATCCGATTTCCATTACACAGATCCAAGGATATCATAATATATACATGCATATATGTAATAGCCAATATAAAATAATAAATATCAAAATATAATAAGCAAAAAGATTGTGTGTCAAGTCACATATGTCATCACTCACATGATTGGCTTGTTGGACACATATGACTAGCAATCTCCTACTTGACCTAAAGCCAATCACATATGTGTCTAATCCCCATCAAACCCTTGTGACCCTAAAAATAATATAAGATAACGACTTTGTGAGCGGATCTGCAATGTTATTTTCGGATGGAACTCTTTCAACTACATCTCTTTAGGTCATGATCTCTCTAATAAGCTAGAACCTCCTTAGAACACTTCTGATGAGATCCGGGATCCCTTATTTAAGCAATCGCTTCATAGTTGTCGCAATATAAGGAATCGGCTCCTCGCTACTTGGCCCAACTCCTAGATCTATGATGAACTTCTTTATGCAGATTCCCTCCCTTGTTGCCTCTATGCAACAATGTACTCTGCCTCTATCGTCGAGCCAACAGTAGTATCTTATTTGGAACTCTTCCAACATACTACTCCTCCATTCCAGGTGTACACAGACCCCGAATTTGACTTGCTATCATCGATATCAGACTGAAAACTCGAGTCTATGTAGCCTTCAATCCTAAAGCTACTACCTTCATATACTAGTAAAAGATTATTAGTCCTTCTTAAATACTTAAGGATACACTTTACTACTTTCTAGTACTCCAAGCTTGGATCTACCTAATACTTGCTCATGACACTCAGTGCATGTGCTATATCAGGCCGGGTACATAGCATAGTATACGTGATAGGCCCTATTACTGATGCATAGGGTATCCTATCCATGTTTGCCCTTTCTTTAGGAGTCTTTGGGGATATACTCCTAAAAAGCGATATCCCATGTCTCATCGGTATGAGGCCTATCTTGGAATTATCCATGCCAAACCTTTTGACATGACGACGGACATTTTCGCATGACGATAAATATCTCTTTGGGAATAGGGGATTTTATTTTCTGTTCTTTCGCTGCACATATGATGTCGCCCCCCAAAGATTTCCCAACAGATTCAACACCTGATAAGTGATTCTCAACTAGCTTTAGGCATAGATGACAATCCTAAGAGTTTGATTTTTTATCACTAGATTCATGTCCTCTCTCCATAAAAATCCTTTAATAAAGTAATCAACATCGAAGATGAAAGAGCAATGACCTAGTAGTTCAACACATTCAACGTACATAATAGAACCATTGGTTATCATTACTCCTAATATATCTATAATATCGTTGACAACACCATTGGCAAATAGCTACTCCCTTGTGATGCCATCTGTTTTGAAACATCTATCACTTCCTTTACAATGTCTATCGTTTTCTCAACAAAGCATGTCTCATCCTTTGTATCGCTTGTGGTCATATCAACTATGATGCCCAAGGTGAATTTGTCTTTATCTTAACAGGTGTCGACTATCATGCTCATAACTACAACACCTAACATCATATAAACTATGCTGCTCGAGGGGGATTTGTCTTTATCATCATATGCGCTAGCTTTCATGGCGATAAATAACCTTAGCCTAATGATGATGCATAAGGAGTTAATGAGCTTGGATAGTATGTCTAAGTTAGATCTCTTAATGCCTATCAATCGATAACCAATCCTATTATATGATCTAGTTGAGATACATTAATGTTGGACTATTTCGTGGTATATCTCAATACACCGTAGTCTTTCCTCATTCCCCCCTTACTAGACCCCTCTTTGGTTATCTTATCTTCTCTTAACTCTTTGTCCTAGCCATCATTCCAAATATATGACTCCTTCCTTCTTCACTAATTAGAGTTTGCTAGAATTACTCCAAATGATCGATCATGTGAAGAACACTCTTTTCACACATGACACTTCTTATGAATCTATCATCTTTACCCACTCTTCTAAAGATAGCGATCTGGTTTATAATTTCTTAGATCAAATAGAAAAAGACCTATCTATCCAAAAGTGTAGCTCCTAGAGGACTCCTACCCATGCTAAACTAAAGTTGATCAGCGGGTCATTAAGGATAAATAGAAGCTCAAGAAAAATCCTTTTGTTTCTGAATCTGATTTGTTAAACCTTGTATAATGCCCTTATAATGAGCCATTGATTATACCTTCTTTCTCTACTAATGATTATGTTTAGTTGAAATTACGAAGACCGATAGAAATATAGGTTATAGAGACTTTCTCATCTATATTCATTGGATTCATTGTTGATTTTATTATAAGAAATATATGTTACTATTGCTTAATCTAAATGTCTTATTTAATGTTTTAACTAAAATTACCATGGAGCCTACCAACTAGCTGAAGGGGCAATTAGAGGTATTAAGCATGCTTGCTCCTCTTCATATGTACATGTTCAAGTGATATCCACAGAATCTCAATTAAGTAATGTTATCATCCAATTTTTAAATAGTAAACTATGATTTTTTTTTTTGTATTTGTGTAAGTACTTTTCTCCTTCGTATAATTGTTTATGATTAACTCTTAGGGATTTAAACTTTCTAATTTACCTTAGTGTGTTTTAGGGGGATTTCATTTATACTTTAGATTTTTATGATAAAAGAGGGTCATTTTTATAGTTTATAAATTGATTGTGGTATACACACAAATGTTTGTGATAACCCATGGATTTTTTAGATTCATGGATGATCCAGTTTGTTGTCTCCCTAGAAATTAATCATTTGCATTGTAATGATATATAGGTGTAACAAAGGCATTAGTTAGGTAAGGCTATAAGGCTATTGTTAAGGTTGTTTCGCTCCTATTAAAATAATAAAATAACTTTCTTTGATAAATCTAGTATGGTTGGCATGACCTGTGGATGATCTCTATTACCCTTATATGTAACTATTTTGTTGGAAGCTACTCCATAAAAAAACAAAAAAAATCCTACTTCTGATCAATTTAGTTATATCAACATATGATCTATTAACCCTTGTTCTCTTTATCATCAAGAGCTTGAATCCAAATTACACCCCTTCTTTGACTATGATGAAACCTCACATTAAACTTCCTCCTTTAAACCACATGATCCCAAAGAGGTCAGCTAAAATAGAAGATACGGATCCCTCCTATTGTTTGCTATTGTAAACCAACTTTGGTTTTTATGGATGGCAAGGAATAAATCTTTATTTAATAGTAAACAGCCCCTTGGTAGGTCTAGGCTAAAGGCCTTTATGCACATTAATTACTATGCTAGATCTACCATACTTGGAAGCACCCAAATGACCAACTCTCCAAGGTTTCCTTTTGTCGGATGGCAAACTTGAATTTGTGCAATGCAATCATGAGGGTGCTGTACTTTGCTATCAAAGTACAGCATGTCAACAAAATAGATATCCAATGTGAGGCCTTTGGCTATCAAAGAAGGCTTGCACTTTGCTTTAGATCTGGGTTTTGACTGCATCATTTGTGAAAAGAGTTGACCCCTCATGACGCATTCGACTTATTACTGTGCACATACAATAATACTTGGTCTGCACTAAAAGGTAAGGATGATAATTTTGATATGGGAGGAAACATTTCCTATTGTGTTATCTATGTTGTTTTTACACAATGAACTCCACAAATTATTTTATAAACCTTTAAAATCTTAATGTATATTTTTTGGAAAAATAAAGTTTTTTTTTTCTTTGATGCTTATGGACATTAAACCTCTCCTTGGCAAAGAAAAAAAGTCTTAAATTTTCTCTCTCTAGAGAAATTAACTAGCTGATCTATCTTATCTTCTAAGATACGGCACCAATTGACTTCAACTATGTATGGAAGAAATTATTTACAATCAGTCAAGAATGATATAGGCAAATTTCTGTCTTCCTCCAAGGAATCAGAGAGGAATAATCTTCGACTCCTTATTAGATATTGATTATTTAATTTATAAATCAATACAAGATTAAATACGATCTTATCAAATAAATTCTTAGAAAAAACGACAGTATGATGATCATCATCCCTTCTTCCTGGAGTGAAAGGAAAGGAACTTACAGCAAGTCTCCACCACCGTTGGATGATATGCCTCTTTGTCCTCATCATGAATATTGAGAATATATAAATGATTAGTCAGTGTCTCTAAATAACAATAGTATCATGGAGTCAAAATGTTGAGGACTGTTCCTGCTTTTCCATTCCATTGTTCATATCATGGAGTCATTGCAGAAACAACTTAAAGAGGCAGGTCCCTTGTGCTTAGGCTATGGTTCTGCTGCTGCAGTATGAATGAGCATGCAAACAGATAATGTAACCTACATAATCCACCATAATCATATGAATCAATATCAAGTCTAAAGAGTAGGGGAGAAAAGTCTAAATAACTCACAATAACCACCAACAAATATGGGTCTCAGTTGAACAGAAAAAAGTCCTGCTGCCTTCTGATGTCCATGCCCTACCAAAGGAGGGCAGGCTCTGCAGTGACACAGGCAATGTAGAACCCTATCCAATCATGCAATGACTACCATGAGTTACAAAAGAAGGTTTGCTGAAGGAGGAGGCTGCTCCAAACTCAGACCTCATGAAAAATCACCACCCACCAACACCAACTGCAATCAATAATCCATTCAGAAAGGACCTCCACAATGCCCACACAAGACACCTGAATGCATCCACAAACACAAAGTCCCCACATGGAGAACCAACCTCTAAAACAGGCCAAAACATGAACACCTTAAAAAAAAATAGATGAAAGAATCTGTATAATTGAATGAAATTTCTCTATCCAACAATACAAGCTAACCGGCAGCCCTCGTCATCTGTTCCGACAGGAAGGATGAATTTTACACTCATTTATGTCACAATGCTTTTGCAATATATCTTTTAAATAACAAAAGGTTTCCAAAGATGAAAGAGAGAAAACACCAAACCCCAAAACTTCACCTATACTGCACAAATTTACAAAAAATTTCAGTCCATCTTGGCCTACCACAATCTCTTGAAGGTGAGAATATCTTCAAGGATCAGTTGGTCAAAGTACAGCTCCAATCCATACAGAATTTACAGGAGCACCGAGCATGTGCTCCCTCATACGGTTTAGTTATAGAGCAAATCAGCAGTGTCAATTTTGCCAATCGCCAGGCTCTGGAAGAAAGAGGTACCACCAACTGCACATATCATAATATCATGATGAAAAGAGATAACATCGACCATATGAAAGCCAAACTGATCAAAAACATTGCGGCAATCCATAATTCTGGTAGGACCTGATCCATCCATCCACTCCAGCAGTTACTATCACTTGACCCCAGGCATGTGAGGTGTTTTGGCAAGAAGTCCTCAGGAACTTGTAGTGGGACTTGTCCAAGGTAGATGAGGCAAAGCTTGAAGGAAGTTTCTCCTCAGGCCAAGTCGCAGAGCCCTTTGGCAGACACTCCAAGAATTCATGGCTCAGAGAGAAACTTCGGGAAGGTGATAGATAAAAGGTGTCATTGCCGCACAAGTCTTCTACATGACGGTCCGAAGAACAACTTGTGACTGCAGCTTTATCTCTGAAGACATCCTTCCGTGAATGGAGAACCTCAGAGGTGGCAGGGACTGCTGATTTTTCAGATTGTAAACCATACCAAGGTATTGCAATAGTTGCATCGCTGGAAAAGAAGCGCTCACTACACCAAGTGCTCTTCCCATGTTTAGATGAGGGTGCAGCATGACTGGCATAGCTCCACATGTAGACATTAGAGTCCTCACCGGCAGAAATAATATGCTGTCCATCTGCAGTGAAGGATGCAAATATCTGACTTCCAGATTTTCGGCTACCTGAAGATAGCAATTATACAAGATATGTTAGGGCTCTCTGTGTGCAAATGATCGTCCTGGAAATATGAGGATCGGGTTAAGAGGATGAGAGATTTCCTACCCTTGAATTTAGAAGTCACATCAAAGCCATCAAGGACTCGAATTTGTGAGTCAGCGGAAGAAACCATCAGTTTATGAGGATCACTTGGGCAAAACTGGAGGTGGAACCAAGAATTAGTAAGAAGCCATAAATAATGCCAGACAAACAGCATGTAAGAAAGTGATATATATTCACATGTCAGCTATGCAGGAACAATTTTTTGCACAAAATTACCTGAATTCCTGTTATCCTCTTCAAGGCAGACTTCTTTTTGCCCTGCAGGAAGACTTGAGCATCTAATTGTAGATGATTATCTGATCCATGCAAAATGTGAATGATAAGGAAAACATACAAACATATGAAGAAAACTAATTATAGTGAGAACATAGATAGTGAACATTTAAATAAGGCTGCGTACAAATATTGAAAGGTAATTCTTTACAAGGTTCGAGCCATGGAAATAGCCTCTTTAAATATTTAAAGATACAACTATGTACATTGACTCTCCCCAGACCCCACATTGAGGGGAGCCTCATGAATTGGGTATGCCCTATCTTTATAGATAGTGAAAGTAAGGCTTCCAAGTTATGAAGTTGTTACCCTAAACAGGTTGTAGAGATAGTCAAAATGACAGAATCAGATTTCAAAGATCAGATGAAGTGAAAATAAGGATGGAGATGATAGCATGATATATGAAAAAAATGTAGAGACACAAGATAATTGCAGCAAGAAAATATCTAAATAATGTTTCCAGAGTCTAGGTGAAAGTATTTTCAAGTATCTCTAAGTGATCAGCATGATAAAAAAGGATTCATTGTCAATGTAGCTGAAAAGGAATGTAGTCTTTAATAAGGAGTAAACAAAAATTCCACTACTAGTAAATATTTTGACAAAAAATTGTTTTCATAACAAACACCATGCTAGAAAGTTCATGTCTACCTGATGCATCATAGAAGCGGCAATTGCCAGCCATGGTGCCAACCACTGCACCCTGATAAAACCAAATTGAAAACACTAATTACTACAAAATATCATAACCATCAATCTTTTATGTAGAAACATAAAGAACGTTAACAGCACACCTTCCCATCAGGGCGGTAGCAAACAGCAGTAATTATTTCTCTAACATCAACCCAATTCATGACTTGACTTCTTGAAATTTCCCATATACGAACTTTTCCGTCTATAGAGCCACTGATGAAGTAATCCTCATTATTAGGATTAAACTGCACACATGTCACTGCATAATTTATCGGATTACGCGAAAGAGCTTGTGAGATCAACAAACTATTTCGAGCTAAATTTCATATTAAGGATGGGATATGGTGATATAACAGTGTTATAAGGAATCACACACCATAATTGTTGTGAGGGAAAACTTTGACACAGGTGTCTGATCCAATTTTCCACATGCGAACAGTTTTATCCACGGATGATGACAGCAAGCACTGCAAGAACCATAATTTCACAGTACAAAAAGAGTTCAATAAACTCTCGAAGTCAGTTTAAGTAGATATTATCATGAAAAAAATAACTAACCTTATTATTTGACCATGAAAGATCCAGTACATCCCCACAATGCCCATGGAACTCATGAAGTGGTACCTCTGACAACCGAAAAGCATCTGGAGGTATAATGACACACACTGACTTTGAGGTTATCCTTGAATTTGTGGACTTTGGTTTTTTATCTTTATCAACATATAGAGGGGTTAGCTCAGAACTTCGATTCACTGTGAAGTATACACACGAAGGATCATTTCCAGGAATGCGCATTTCGCCAGTTCTTCTGCATTCCATCACGTGCCACATGCGCACAACCCCATCTTTACCTCCAGTAGCTAAATACTCACCATCGGGGCTAAACTTCATGGTTAAGATTGCACCATCATGGGCTTTGAAATTTTGCCCATTGTAGACTGCAGATAATTCCTTTGATTGCTTCTTATAAAGATGGACTTTAATCCTTCCAGGTCTCGTGCTTCTTCTCCCACAAGAATCAGAAATACTGGAACTACTATTCTCCTGTTGCCTATCCACAATGCAAACTGCAGCACCCAATCTCCTCAGCCACCCAGTCCTTTTCTTTCGTACAGACTTCTCGGAGGTGCTTGGTGCATCAATGTCTCGTCTCATAAGCTGCTGGATCAAGGATGATGGACCAAAATTTCTCTCAAATTCATGGAAAGTTAAAGTGCGGTTAGAACCAACCTCTCGAAGGCTTCTCAGGCCACCATCTTTGTCCAAGTCATCCACCACAAAGACTGTGCCATCATCCAAATTCTTGATTCTGCACACAAAGCCCTCTTCGAAGACCCCATCGCACAATGTGCTCGTATCCTCACTGGACCAGCTGGACATTGAATACTTGCTCCTGGAACAAGAGCTTCTTAGCACTGCACCCCGATTGGACATGATTCTATCGATGCCTGGCTGAATCTCGCCGTCCACCTTAAGTTCCTCATCAAGATTGTCTGATCCACGAGGAAGGTTGTTTATGACATCCACGCCCAGAATTTTCATGAACTTGTCCCTGCGTTCCCTCACGCTGACAGGATCCTTAATCCAAACCTCAAAGCGAGGATTATTCGATGGCCAACTGATAAATTGGTCTTCAAGCGACAAACCATTCTTGGACGGGCTGCTGGGGCACGAGTCAGACACGGAGGAGATGTCATCTCTCGAGTCGAAGAACAGATCGTCGTCTTCTTCTTGAAAGATGTAATCTTGGTTCATGATTCCTCACTTCAAAACCATGCGACAAGCAAACACAACTCAGTAAAACATCCCAAGACCCTCATAACCAGCATGCAAGTCTCCGGAATCATGAGCCAGAAGAGAAACGGGAAGAAAGATCAAAAGGACCAAATCTCTGCAAAATCTCCACTCCGGATTGGTCCAAGATTTTACCACATGCCCCAAAAATGTACGGGCAACGAATTGGACTCGCAGTTGTTTCAGATTACAATTAAGAACGATTCATATAGAAAATGAGAAAACGGTAGATTTCGAATTAAAAGACTCGATCTCCGACAGTAAGGAAGGAGAATTAATGGGCTCAAATCACGAAATGGAAAGATAAGCATAAAAATTCGATTTTGGCGAAGAACAGGAAACCACGTCAAAAAACGAACGATTTGACCTAAGAAGAAGATGATATGAACGACACCGCGAAAATAAAAAGAAATCTAGAAACGAATCGAAATAGAGGAGAGGAAGGGATGCTCACCTGGTTGCCCATCCAATGGTCCTGGAACCCACCGTCGGATCCAAGCAATCTCTCTCCCCGACCAGGGCGGCTTCCAATCCTTTCCAAATTTTTCCCCTGCTCTCCCGTGGGATGAACCGGACTCTAAAGAATTGAACCTTTACCAATTAAAAATCCGATTTTTTAACCTAAAAAAATCGGAGTAGAGATTGGGGAAGTCTCAATCTGCGCGGTCGGGTGGCCCGAGGAACGGGATTTGGAGGGGCTTCGCGTGAGCGCGCTTCTCCTCTCCTCTCCTTCTCCCGGCCCTCCCGGATCCGGCGGTGTCACCCCCGCTTTCCAATTTACCGTGTGATTCAACTTTCGACGGAATTGAATCCCTTCTCCCTGCTCGCAATTGCTGCCAAAAATCTGATTTTGGGGAAAGAAAAGATTTATTGAGATCGCCAACCGTTGGATCCCTCCCCTTATTGCGGCCACCACGCGCCCCTCGTTTACCGAGTCGCAAAGGGATGCAGTCCCTCCCTCGCAACACCTCGCCTCCCCGACTCCTCTCGCGAACCCTTACGCCCGGTTCGGTCAACAAGGAAGTCAATGAGGCATGCAAGCTTATGTGCACACGTCATCTTTCATGTTTTCACCAACAAAAACCATTTGTGTTTTGTCTCTTTGGGAATCACTTTTAGGTCTCTGCAAACCAAACAGCAACGAATTTTACGCATCTTTCTAAATTGAAAACCATATATTTGTCATTAGAACACATATATCTTTCTGTATATTAAGATCCTCAACGCAAGTATCATTATCATTGATATTTATCCGAAAACATCTCGTTGTGAGCATTTATCCTTTACAAAGAAATAGTAGTATATTTAAATTATATATATATATATATATATATGAAGATCAATATCTTTGGAGAGATTCACAATTCTATCAAATAAGTAAAATAATAATTTAAAGACAACCTTCTTAAAATGCTTGCTTTTATGAATAAAATCAAAAAATATATTTTGGTGTTGTTAATTTTTTTTCTCGGCACTTGCACAAATTAAAGCTACAGAAACACCCTTCTCCAAATTATATGCTATCGAGATCGAAAGAAATATGATTAATGCACTTTCTGGTCATCCAAATTATGAATTTGCCGTGGTAGGTATTTGCAACCGTTTGGAAACTAAAGGTGTGGTGACGTGTTCTTTTTACGGGCAACTTTGTCCTTTCATATATGTACAATCAACCATGCAAAATCCTACTGTATGCGTGTTGACGATCCGACGGCGTGGCCCTCGCCATCGATAGCGCCGCGTGTCGCGGGATGCACCACCTGGGACGGCCGGTGGCGTAGAATTCAACCGTTGATTGGCGCACTAGCCGTGGATGATCGTCATGTTCATATGACCGGCCAGTGATGGTAAATTGATAAGCACTGCACATCATCATGCTTTTATGAATAATAAAAATATAGGTAAAATTATGTTTTTATGAATAATAATAAAACTACTACTACTGATAAATAATATAAAATCTTAGAAACAATAGGACTTCCAAAAGCCTACATGTGTTTTGCGAGTCTCTACATTTCAAATTCTTCAAAGGATAAAACGTAATGAGGAAACTATCTTTTTGCAGAGGCTTCGTGCGTGAGATTGATGTGCGTGCACTCAGTGGCAGTGTGTTGTCCAGGAAAAGAATAGATACGTGTTGTATCCAAGAGTCACAGTACTTCCAATCAAATGGAAAGGGTTGGAATGGGGGGGAGAGATCTCGAGGAGGCTTTTGGATGAGAAAAGATTTGAAGTGTTGGGATCATATGCTGCACGAGACGTAGCTCTCACTACCACCTACGATCACACCTTCCATGTGCAGGCATGTTCTAAGGTTTCGGCCGAGGTAAACGACGAGCAGAGTCGGCTGGTAATGTATTCATCTTGGAGCCTAACACCATGAGTAGTTAATGAACTAAGGACGATTTTAGCTTCGAAATGCTTCCCTCGAGCGTGGATCGTTCATATTATAGTCCTACAAACTGATCCAATCATTCCCTACTGCTGCTCTTGTCTGGACATCCGATCAAGTCTTGTATGTTAAAATGCTGCTGCTCGCTATCACAAGGTCCATGTGATGGAGACACTGAACCTTCCTTCCTTGTCTCCCACCGCATGCAAAGCCGGACTTTGATCTCGGTGTATATTAGCTAGCAGTGAAATCATGTGTCCTTGTTAACACTCGATGTATATTATATTACTTTTGTCTTTGAAACAGCTGAACCTTTGTTGCTCCCTTGTCATGCAAAGACAAACTTTGCTCATGATGATTAAAACAGGTGTTTCTTCTGTCATTGTCAACTCTGCTTATTATATAACTTTATCCTTGAAAACACCAAATAGAATATCAAAAGGGAAGACTCTTGTGGGAGACATGGGCGATGGCAAAAGCACTGAGATGAAAGGTGAGGGTGCTTGTCTACCTTTAACACAACACATTGAATTTAGATGATCATATCTTCCACCTTTTAAATGCTTGGGATTCCAGCTGAACGTGCGTGACTCCTAGAATTTGCCACTTAGAGACTTCAGCAGCCACTGTGCAGTCTCTCATGGTGTGTTGTGCCTTGATTCCCGAAGGGAAAAATAGTAGATTACTTGGCAATGGGACACCATGCCTGCTAGACTTGCATGGGTTATGTTCTCAAACTCCAGTGCCACTCTTGGGCATTCTCTTCCTTCGTGATGAAGCACTGTGAACTCTTTATATATTAATTCACATGAATTTAATGTATTGGATCTGTGATGTAGAAAAGGAATATTAGTAAATTAGCAACCCTTCACATGCATCTATATTCTTGGGTCGAGAGGGTGTGGAGAACCAGCAGCTAATTAACTTCATAAAGAGTATGGAAATATCATGCATATTCAATTATTCACGTACGTTATGTATATATTTTGTGCAATAACATATTGTGTATATATCATTCCATGCAATGAATAAGAACGATACCATATAAAAAACGTAAATAAGAGGTACAACATGATACCAGCAGGAAACAATAACTATGCGACTATAAGAAAAAGAAACAAAAACAATAATTATGCAGCTATGAATCCATAAAGGAAAAACAAATTAAAATGTAGGCATGGCCCAGAAATTACTCAGTATGAGAGTTATTGTACTTCTTATAGATAGAATATACTTGCAAACAGTGATCTACTTCGAAATCATGATACGGTGTAAGCAAGGGATAGGAGTCAAGAAAGAATGTCTTCTCCAAGTACCCTTGGACCTATTTGATGTGTGGAATGTGCTTGCTGTCCTACTCAATGGCCGTCCATCGGACACCCTTTTCTCTTCTATGTCTAGGTTATGGAGAGACAAAGTTGGAATTGTTGGCCCTGTTGTTGTCCATACCGTGTCCAACTCCTTTAAGATGAAGGATATGGCAGCAATGGGTGGAGGATACCACTTGGAGGGGTGGATAACCTTTTTAAAGTTGCCATGAGAAGGAACCTTAACCAATAGCCACAGTAGAAAGCTTGTAAACAAGGAGATACGATGCAGGAGAGACCTGACATAAAGATTGAGGGGAGTGCAAATTAAGTGGATGACTGCTGGCACATTGAAATGGCTCAATTACTATATATATATACTGCAGCTATTTTGCATCTGTGCTTCAATTTTCCCCACATTGCTTGGGGGAGAAACTAAGCAATGGGCTTCATTGGATATAACTATCCAAAAATCTAAAGGCCTAATCCAATCACTTTCCTACTTTTGCAGCCCAACTATACAACAGTTCCCACTTTTTGGTTGACCTGTGGTTCTTCATATGGTTCTTGGATCTTAATTGATGTACCCTGAGAAGCCATGCTTTTTATTCTCCTTTATTCTGGTTTTTTTTTTTGTTGTCGAATTTTCAACTGCTACTTGTTATTTTCCAGTTTGTACTCTTTCCTCTATTGTTCTTGTGATGGTGTTTTCGCGTATTTGTTTATGTTTCTTTGGAAGAGATTCAATAGCAGGTTAGTGCCTTGTTTACATACTTTCTGCCAATGAAACGTGCTTGATTTCCTAGTTTTGCTGCAGTTCTTGCGTCGTTCATCTCTTTCGGGGCTCAGCCATCAGACTGCAAGACTTATCAAGTTGTCCATGGCATCAATGGAGGTCCGCAGATTTTTAGGAAACAGGGATAAGAATAATTGGTTCCTGCATTAATCGTAAGCTTATACATTGTATAATAAGTCTATCTGAATAATATCATAGTTACAGAAAGCAAGAGAGTAAAGAAATTAATGATGATGCATGAGAGAAATAAATTAAAGACTTCTTCCTACACTAACACCAGAATATGATTAAGCCGATGACTTGACTCTCAGATGATTTCAGAAAGAGAAAGATTTGACCCTGTAACTCCATTTCTTTCCGCACTATCAAACACCTCTTCATATTTAATGTGCTGAATAGAATGTTACGTTTGGATTGGATGTGATTGTCGACATCTGCTGTTTTGTTGTTGAAGAAAATCTTGGCTCCACCAACCGTGCTAATTAAATCTTTTCCTTCAGTGAGACATATTAGGTGAGACATGGACTGGGATTCAAACTTACCATCCACGATGGATGTCTGCATAGTGGACAAATCATGAGGAACATATTGAAGTGGAGGTGGGGAAGACGACAGTGATGGAAACTGGACCGTGGCGCTCCGGTCCTTTTTCAACATGCTTTGTCTCTGTCCCCATTTGCCTCTTGATATAGGAAAATACTTGCCAACAAGCTCGGTATTCATATGAGCGTATCATCATCATCATCTATGATCTCAGAAGCATAAATGAAAACTGGAGGCAAGATCATTACAGAACAGGGGATGCATTCATCATGCATGTATGAACACATGCAATCAGTAAAAAGAAGGTGCACTTAACATGATCAACAGCAACAGTGACCATGTCCTTGTTCACTGTGAATGACAACTAGAGAAGCCAACAGATAAGAATGGACTATGGACGGTCATTAGTTCACTAGTACTAAATGGACGGGTGGAGGTTAAACCAACCAACCATCCATATAGAAAACAAAAACAGGAGCACAAAACACCCACATATTTCTTTCCTGCTCGTTTCTGGATTGAAAGTGGCAGTTGGTTTGCCTGAAAGCAATTAATATGGGTGGATGAGCATCTATCTTGTTGATGTAATAATTGCATCTATCTGAAATGTCAAGATTATATGTATATATATTATAATGGAAATGCACATACCTATTTTGAAGATGTTCTTTATATATTGGAAATATTGAAAGAAAAAGAGAGGCGAGTAAATCTAAGTTAGATTCGTTGACCCATCCATGGCAATCGTCACAAAGAGTACAAGGGTTGAGAGAAAAAGAAGTGATTGGTAATTGAATGGAAGCTCGAAGTAACCTGGGGAATACGTTAGTCAATAGGAAAAGTTCGAAGCCAGGGTTAGGCCCGATACATCCAATCAAACGAGGTTTAGTTGCTAGGTCAACATCTATGAAACAGGAATTTTTGTGGTAGCCATACCAGTGGGATTGACTCTGAAGGGGCATTCGTCTTGGTCGGTTCCTACCCTTTTTTTTTTTGAAGTCAAAACCTAAATCCTACACACAAACCCTAATATGATTCCTATGGATTTTGGTAAAGGGAAGGTGGAAGACAAACTAACAGCTCGATCGGACTTCATACGAAGCTTACTACCAATGTGATTCATGGTTATTTGTTCTATTGAACTAGTTGGACTGATATGTATTTTACAAACTAGAGTGTCATTTTCGTCAAACAATCCATGCTTCCTAGAGTCAAAGTTAGCCCATTACGCTGCAGCTATAGTTCTCGCATGAATGACCGCTGAAAATTGTCATCTCACTGACAAAAGCTGAATATAACAACTAGATTAATAACATCCACCATCATGATATGTAAGTATACCGAAGCCACTTTGAGACCTTTTGTTTCGTAAGCGTCATTTCTCCATTATCTTACATGCACGCAATAACACCCATTGCGGCTCCTACGTGCATGCGTGGTAATCGCTAAGATCCTATAATCCCAGCAGTAGCGAATGCTGTGCCATGGCTTCCTTTATCAGAACAATACAACAACACTTGTACAAAGAATCAAAGGCCCGGTGGGAAAGAGATATATTCTCACAGATAAAAGAAACAAATATCAACAACATCATACCATACCCCACTTTGATCTTTGAAAAGCGACGTCTATAATTAGCACTACTGTGGACCATGGGACGTTTATTAATGTCCAAAGTTATCCCAGTTTAGCTGCCATCCCTTGTATCGGAGGGCGGAAGGTTTATGTCGAGGTTTCATCCCAGCTAACCTAAGCTGGGTTAGTCTCGTTTCTCGTTGCTATGATGGATAATTCTTCTCTATAGTCTTGTAAGTTTATATTCGATGATATGCTACAGAACCCAATAATGTCTCTTCTTAAGAGCTAGTTGCGTTGAAATAGGAGAGGTTTTATGTGTCCAGTAAACGGGTTCTGTAGCCACCTTCACGAGTCACCCAGCACTTGGCCATCTGACTATATCTCCATCCATCAAGAGGGAGAGTGGTTTAGTTCAAGCATGACACTGATGGGCATAGGAACTAATGTTGCTGTTAAATATAATATGAGATCATGGAATTCACCGTGGAGTTTACTAGAGCTGATAATGATGTTTCGATTGGGCTGTTCTTCTGGTTAATGCTGTTAGGTTCTTTAACATAGATCAAACAATTGTTTTATAGAATCAAAACCGAATTTTGGTTCAAAAATAAACTTAATAGATCCAAAACAATGGATTAAGAATGTTTTTATAAAACTTATTAAATTCATTATAATATGCATGAAAGCAGAAACATATTAACACGTACCGAATGAATCTATTAGAATATTTTATGAATTAATTGATGATTTGATCTTCCAATTGCAAGTATCCTTAAGAACTTTAGATTTCTTTTTGATGAGTGAAGAGAAGTTTCATTCGATACTGTAACCGAGGACCATAACCTTATTTATAATCATAACCGATGAATCTACCATTATGATTATATTCATAATTGATAAATCTGTTATTCCTTGATGATATCAACATAATTAATTTTCATAATAATAATTATGTTCCTTAGTCAAATAATTATATTTTAATTAGATCATTTAATTTTGACTAATAAAAAATAATAACTTAACATATTTAATTATAGATGCGTGACTCTTAAAATTCATTAGTAGATGAAAAAGAAATTTTATAGGCAAGTGCAGTCTCACATCAGTAGATGCATAAGAAATTTCAGTCATCAGTAGTAGTAGATGAAATAAAATGTCAGCATCAGTTAGGCAAAGTGCAATCTCTCTCACATTCATGGGAAATTTCATAGTTACAAATTCCTAGCCCTATTGGATGTAATGATGACTGACTTTAATAATCAAATAAAGAAGTCACCAAGCTGAATTTATGTATCCTATGACTTTTGGACACTCATGATTCTTGAATTGGGTGCGCGCAGTTGGATAGATATATATATTTATATATTTATTATTTTTAAGTATTCAGATCTATTGGATTTACTTTTACCAGATTCGTGTTAGAAAATATATACGATGTTACATCATTTGTTATTATCGGTATAAATGTATGAACCACACCGAACTCCTCACTCTTCGAGGTCTCGTACAATACAAATGGAGCATCCCAAAGTAAAAGCAATACTGGACTCTAATGAAGCGAGTAAGGATACTGGTAATAGAGTTTAATTAACGTTGAAGATGTCGACGTAAAAGTTCAACTTGATTTAGGATACTCAATTTAAATAAAATTATGATGAATCCTAATATATTTAAAATCATACCCCATAAATAGGGGTTTAATCACCCCTTATGAAACCAGGATTGAGAGAGGAATAGTTTAAGAGTTGCATGAGTTTTAGTAGAGGTAGTAATTAGGTTTATTCTATTAATATATATATATATTTTATATTTTAAGTCAGTTTAGTTCATCCATTGGTGTTTGATTTTTTTTTAATCTCATTTCTATTTTATCCTGGTTGTAGAAATTTGAAAAAAATGAATTCCTCATCCTTTAATTTTCATTGATAACTCATATTCTTCTTCAATAATTTTCATAAATTTTGGTATCGAAACTTATATATTATATAATTATCTCTTCTAAAATTTTTTTAAGACTATTAATAACAAAGATCTAATGACAACTGTCATCTCAAACAAAGAAATATGTTTTGATATCTTGAAAA
The DNA here is from genome assembly GCF_036884655.1 of Musa acuminata AAA Group. Lineage (NCBI taxonomy): Eukaryota > Viridiplantae > Streptophyta > Magnoliopsida > Zingiberales > Musaceae > Musa > Musa acuminata. The sequence goes on from NC_088330.1 coordinate 30,377,089, forward strand.
CTAGGATCGGAAAGAGAAGAAACAAAAGCCAAGCACAGAAGAACTATAATAACTCAAAATATAAAAAAACTTAATTAATAGAATAAACCTAATTACAATTGCTCCTCTCTCACTTAATAATCTAAAAAAAAACATACCCTATTTATAATATAGACTCATGATGCTTAAACATATTACTACTCATTATAATTTTTTCCAAATTAAGTATCACAAATTAATTAAACTTTTATTTTAACATCTTTACCAAAAATTAATAGAATAAATACCATTAGCTTTATCTTAAACATGTGGATCCGTAACATTAAATCCTTACAAAGTCCTGAATCAGTCATAAATTTTAATTGTTTGGGCGTTACAGTGTCATATCAAATTCCAGTTTTATATTTCAAAGGAAATTGGTTGTCGGTATACAAATCTAAAGCTATCCCTTATCATAGTATGGATTCTCCTCATATTATCTTTCTTAGGAGCAGGGAAACATAGGTCTTCGACTCCCACCATCTGTGGTCTCTTCATGCCACAGTGTCTCTTCTATGACAAGCTCGCATGCGCTCCTCTTGGTCCCATATCTACCCTCGTCACGTGTGGCGCACCTGACTTGCTATTCTCTTGCCTACGGGTACACGTTTCTCTAACCAGACAGTTGACTCCCACTGTATCAGCAGAGAGGCTGCAGAGGTGAACGAGTTGGATACAGGAGAAGTAATTTTAGTATCCATAAAGTGGTAGTTTAATATTGCAGAATAGAATCATCCACCACACCATCTCTCACAGGATATGAGAGCCAGCAACCACATCAGCATCATGTTCCATCCTTGTCTTGGGCCATCATCTAACCATCTGCAAGCACTCCACTTCTGCAGATAGAGCTTCTTCTTCTTCTCCTTTCTCCTCCTGGTCCTCTTCTCCCTTTTTTCTCTTCTTTGGTGTCTTGGACCATCTGTGAAGCTTTCCATGGATACTACACAGTGGTCTCAGGTAAAATTAAACCATGGACTTTATTGTGTTTGATCCTTCTTTTTTTCTTTTTAGATCGATGCAATAATCTTATGTGGGGCGGATCTGATGAGTTTTCCTGGGTCGAGGCTTGAGATTGATGTAGGTCTTCTTTTTCTTACGCTGATGACCTTTAATAGATATCTCCGGGCCAGTTAGTGCATCATCTCTCTCTCTCTCTCTCTTTCTCTCTCTCTCTCTCATCCTTTCCTTTGGCCTTAAGCTTTTGATCCTGTCGCCCCAACCCCTTTTGCTCTCCAAAAGCAGCAAACCACTTTCTTTTTCCTACCTTTGTCTTCTTCCTTTATCGGTCTTCTTGCTTCCTTTTTATCGTATGCAACAAAGCATGCAGTAACATGAAAAGGCGTTGCTTTGCTTGGATCTTGTATCCAAAGTTTGTGATTTCTCTTTCATCTTTTTCTAGCTTTTTCTCTCATTCTTCCCCTTCTTTTTTCTTCTTGTACGCTTCTTCTTGGTGGCTTTGTTTCTTCAGAGATCTGTCTATGGCTATGCATAATTTGATATATTTATATATGTATGTGACTCTTTAACTCTTTCCTCCCACTTCCTCCCTGATTTAGTTTGTCCATATGGGGATGTTGTGTTGTTGGTGCTGGCCAGGGCATAGGGTTGGTGAAGCCCGTGAAGGAGTTTGCTTCCTCCACCACAACCACCAGCGGCAGCGACACCTGCACCACCACCAGGACACAGGTGACGGAGAGGCGCCCAAGGCCGCACAAGGAGCAGGCCCTCAACTGCCCCAGGTGCAACTCCACCAACACCAAGTTCTGCTACTACAACAACTATAGCCTCACCCAGCCCAGGTACTTCTGCAAGACTTGCAGGAGGTATTGGACCGAGGGTGGGTCGCTCAGGAATGTCCCTGTGGGCGGTGGCTCGAGAAAGAACAAGAGGTCCTCCATGTCCTCCGCCACCGCCATCTCTTCCTCCTCCTGTAACTCCTTCACGGAAGCGTTAGCAACTGCCTCAGCTCCCAAGAAATTCCATGCCGACCTCATCCCTCCATCCATCTTACTCTCCACCAACTCTGAAACTCCAAAACTCCATGAGAAACAGGACCTCAACCTGGCCTTCCGCCAACATAGCATCCCCGAGTACAACGACTACTTCAACCTAGAAATCAGCAATGCCAACAACATCAGCAGCAGTAATAGCAACTATTGTGCCGCTGTTCGTGCTCTCTCTGACATGGAGGTACTGACGAATGGTATGACCGCAAAAGGCATCGGGTCTTTGATGCCGCTACCAATGACGGAGTATCCAACAGGGTTAGGATTGCATGGATTCAGACCACCTACTCTTAGTTTTCCTTTAGATGGAATAAGCGGAGGGGGCGGGGGAGGTATTGGTGGTGGTGGGTATGGGGACTTGCCCGGTATTCAGGAGAGTGTTACTGGTAAGCTGTTGTTTCCTTTGGAGGTCCTGAAGCCAGCAATCCCCTCAAACAATGTCGCAGACCAGTTCGAGGTGCAAGGTGATGATCCTCCCAGGTATTGGAACGGTGTCATCGGAGGAGGCTCATGGTAGACCAAAAAGAGAGATGAAGACCTTCTAAGAGTAACAACGTTTGATTATCCAAGTTAACTCTTGATGGTGGTGCGGATCACTTTGTTTGCAGTCGTTCAGCCTAACAAACAGATCATGATGCATAAGTTCCTTCTCTTTTGACTTCACTTCTAATTTACTCATTCTAACTAGTCTATTCTCCTCACTGTGGATATCCGAAGCCTCATTTTATGCTGGCTTCAAAAGATTTGTCTTAACCAGAAGAGTTTGGTTGTGTGGTGATCGGAAGAGAGCTCTCTTTTCCCTTTTTCTCTTGTTTCTTCATGCAGGATAAATATATGGGAGGTTACCAATAATCCTTTTGCAAATATATGTATAGGCATTGCGCCATTGCCTGATTCATGAAGGCAGGAGAAAGGAAACAAGTGTGCAAGTGCTCGTGTGATGTTTTGGTGTGCTTGGAAACGTTGTGAAGCTTGTTTGTACTGTGGACTAGTGCAAAAGATTGTATGAACCAAAGGGAAGGGAAAAAGAAAGGAACTATAATTTGTTTGTCTGTATGTCGATTGCATGTAGTATTTCCATGAGTTCCACTTTCAAGTGTTGCCTTTTTTGTTCCGTCTTTTTTATTTTCCCTTGTTGCCTATCAGGTCTTAGATGTGCCCTGATAGCAGAAAGAGGAGCTTAAAAGGAAGAGAATAACTTAGGTATGATCATGCTCTCTCTCTCTCTCTCTCTCTCTCTCATCTTAAAAATACTTGGTAGTATTATATCTCGTATCATCTTTAACTTCAATTCCCAAACTTTTTCTTTATCCTCTTGCTATAAAGTAAAACCATGGTGGAAGAATGGCCTACATTGAATGAAAGCTGCGAGCCAGTTCATCTGCCCCAGCAAAAAGCTTCTCACCTAATAATTCCTGCAGCCACTAGCATACTGGCCACTGTTCCCACGTATGATTGCATCCTAACGTGCCTTTCTATTTAAACATTGCCAGACCTGACAACAGCTTTTCCCATACAGCATTTCTCTCTGTTCGCGAGGTTTCGGTTCCTCACCAACATTCCCCTGGGGATGGGAGCTGAAGAACCATTTCCTACCTCTTTCATGCTAAGTTTGATACGTAGAGCTTCTTTTCTCACATACTGCCTTTACCTGAACATAAAATTCTGTTGTTCAGTGTAACATAAATAATTGATGAGTTTGATATCTGCAATCTGAATGCCGAGATCTGTCGGTTCTGATGCATCTCTGCAGATATAACGAAGCTGCACAGTTATATGTTGCATCACTGTTTTTCTTCATTTGGACGTAATATTCAATGCGATGCTGTTTATTTCAATTTTTCTTTTTTTTCTTTATAATTTTGTTCTGTTGTACTTTCTATGCAACATTTTCTTTTTTTTTTGTTTTGTTGTACAGGACCTCTAGTAAGGTATATATACAATTTTATTTGCTTTATTTTTTTATTTTAGACTTATTTTTTGTTTTGTTGTACTGAAGCTCTAATAGGTATGTATGTGATATTGTATTTTTATTTTTCATTTATTATTTTGTTTTGTTGTAAATGAACCCTAATAAGTATATATATGCAATATTTATTTTTTTCTTTTTTATTTTATTTTTTCGTTTTGTTGTAGAGGAGCTCTAATAGGTATAATATGCAATTTTATTTGCTTTGGATTTTTTTACTTTTGTTTTCTTTTACTTTACTTTTTTATTTATTCATTTTTGTTGTGGAGGAGTTCTAATAGACATATATACAATATCTAATTGTGTTTTTTTTGTTTTGTTGTACAGAGCTCTAATAGGTATATATATATATATATATATATATATATATATATATATATATATATATATATATATGCAATTTTATTTGCTTTATCTTTTTTTTACCTTTTGTTTTTATTTATTTATTTATTTTGTTGTACAAGAGCTCTAATAGGTATATATATTTAATATTTAATATTTAATATTTAATATTTTATATCTTGTTTTGTTGTACATGAACTATAATAGATATTGATAGGAAATTTACTTACAATTGACATTCGATCGCACTCATGTTATCTTTCATTCGTTTATGTCAACATCAAGTCAGAAATACAAACTTCCTTCTCATTTATTATAGCAAGGAAGAGAAACGTAAACTTTCTTCTCTTCCTTTATGACAAGGATGATAATCCTAAACCCCCTTCTCATTCTTTATGATAAAAAAATATAATTATAAACTTTCTTTCCTTCCTTCGAATGTATATAATATATTCTAAATAGGAGAAAAGGTAACTCCTTGAGGAGAACTATTCTAACTCATATTTGGGGACCTTAGATTACTAATTTAAGCATCACAAGGATTGGATTGGGAAACCTCTCCCATCCTTGGTCTTGATGCAAGTGGTGGTGCCTTCGAGCTCGATGCCACCTCGAATCTATCTTAGGAGTATGACATTTCCACCTTAAAGGCACCTTGGACATGTCTACGCATGTGGGTCTGGACCACATCGAGCTGACCAAGACATCAGTGATATTTTTTCCTAATAGTTTGGCACTAGAAGAATGACCTGATGTTGCAAAAACATCCATATACCCATCCTCTCAACGAAAGCTTCAGTGAAGAGGCCCCAACTCTAATCCATAGTACTTTATTCAAGGAGGGCAAGTGTCGTCCCTCCCACACATTGAGATGTCCACCTCGGTTTAGATGCTAATAGGGCACTAACATCAAATCTAGGCCCCGCACCCCTTAGGACGAACTCGAGTCATATGCTCATTCCTACTAAGAAATTCCTAAGCCTTGCCAACTAGGTGTAGATGCTCAAGGGCGTATTACAAGTTCTTGGCCTCATTTTATCTCAGCTAACCCAACATGCAACATTACCATCTCAATCATAATCGACACCTCAACCATCATTAGCGCCGACACCCTTTGGAGTCTCCCTGACTAATGCAATGCTAATATCTCAAGATCGTATGAGGTTCATAGAGATACTAGCCGAGGGAGCCCCCCGCTTCCTAATAAGAGAATTTAATGTACCATTGCATCACCTCTTTACTCTGCTCAAGTTCGAGACTTAATTAGTAAATTTAATGGATAATTCTTTGAAGGTTCGGTTAAGACAAATGGACTAAAGTCTGGACAAGATGTGATAAAATTTTAATAGTCCAAGGGGGATAATTCGACCGATCTTACTTTGGATCAGTCCTAATTCACCTAAAATATTCAAGAGAAGCTTATCTTAATTAACTTCCACATTTTATCATTGGAAATATTTGATGGTAGTTACTGACTCAATCGAACACATTGTCACCTTCCACACCCAAATGTCCCTCAATGATACCTCGGACGCTCTAATATGTCATACATTCTCAATAATACTAAGGGGCTTGATGTGAGAGTGGTACACTCACTTGAAGCCACTCTGGATCGGCTCTTTCGCTTAATTAAAAAAGGAGTTTGAGCTCCACTTCCTTGGAAATGTATGCCTAAAGCCTTCAACGACAATATTGCTCAAACTCAAATAAGGGGAGAAAGAGACACTCTTTAGCTTCATCACATGATTCACCAATGAGATCCAAGACATATAAGAAGCATATCCATCGCTCGTGATTTAAGCTTTCATGATGGGACATAGTTCTTCTCATCTTTTCTAGTTATTAGTGGAAAGGCTATCAGTAACCATACTCGAGGCACTCCAAAGGGCCAACCAATTCATAACAACTAAGGCAATAGTCTCTAATAGGTGAGAGGAGACATGTAAAAGGTCGTGACTAGAGAAGTTGTCACTGGTCTTGACCTTGAAGTCACCATGATAAAGAAAACCTGATTGAATCGAGCTGCCCTACTCGAGATTGAGTTGACCCTTCTTAACATGACGAGAACAAGGTCTTTTTACAAATAAAGAAAAAAGAATTCTTGAAAGACCCTCATTTCTATCATGACTATAGGCACAACATAAAGGATTGTCAAGATCTGAAGGAGCAATCTAGGAGCTCATTTGTCAAAGGCACATTGGAAGATTTATTTAAAGACCTCAGGAACCTTCACCCTGACCTTCAGGCCTAGTCAATAGGTAGATTGATATCATCATTAGGGGGCCTACCTCGGGAGGGGATAGTATTTCAAGCCATAAAGTCTACACTTGAGCCAACACTGAGAGGCAACTAATATCAGAAGATGACTCGAAAATAACTTTTAAGGGCAAGGAGATGAAGTGCCTCAACTCAAACCATGATGATGCTCTAATAGTTTATGTAAGAATGATTAATGCCTTAGTAAAAATAGTCATAATATACATAACTAGTTCAGCTAACATCCTATACTTTGATACATTTCAAAAACTCAAACTTTCAGTTAAGGATCTCACTCCTATAACTTCTTCACTTATGGGAGTTCACAAGCAATTTCATCTCCCCTCTCGGGATCATGAGATTGTATTGTTAGATTATGTGGCCCTTTTTAATTAGGTAAGATATATTATAGATATGATTGGATTCTGATTATGGTTATTTGCCAATAGAAAAGAAGTCCATGTTAAAGTAGGATTTCTTAGGAAATAATCTTGATGGGAGGAACTCTTCTAATAACTTATCCTAGACCCTCTGCTCTCGCCTATAAATAGATAGGACCTCTAAGGGCTAAATAGAGGCATCTCATAGATGATTCAGTTAAGGGATTACAGTCTCTCTCTCAACCCTTCTCCCTAACCATCAATCTAAGTGGTCGTGTGAAAAGATAGGAAGAGAGGAGAATGATCTAGTTCTCCTTGCAGATTGATATCTCAGATCTGACGATGGTGCGCTTGCAGATCAGATAAGGTTTATTCATCTGAATAATAATGAAAGGTATGCATCGTAATATTATTAGATCTAATTTTATTTGATTTCAATCTTGGCATAAAAGTTTTATCGCATTACAGATAGCATAATTACAGATTTTATGCTAACATGCATGTCACGTTCGGTGGTAAACTCCTCCAAATTAATGATGATTAAGTTTGTGGTAGTTGATATCCTCTCAGTATATAATACAAACATAGGTCGACCCACACTCACCAGGCTAAGGGCTATGGTATCAACTTATCATATAGTAATGAAGTTGAAGTAATCCAAAATAATCTCGTTTGTGCTATCTAACTATAGTATCCCTACTGAAAAAGGCCCGACTCAAGACATCAATATTGGATCATTGAGATTTCACTAAGTCCCTTCTACATCCTAAGCCAATAGAGCCACTTGTCGAGGAACCTCTTGATAAGGCCCATCCTAACCAGGTCGTCGAGGTCGGAATGACACTCCTCAAGGAGAAGTAGGTGCAGCTCATCAACTTCCTCCGAGAAAACACTGAGGTGTTCGCATAATTATTAAGGGACATGCTAGGAATAAATCTTAATATAGCTCAACACCACCTGAATATTTCTCCTAAAGTTTGGCTTGTGAAGAAAAAGCCTCGCAACTTTACAATTGAATGCCAACAAGTAATTAACGATGAGGCGGGTAAACTACTACGAGCGATGTTCATCACTGTAGTACAATACCCCCAATGGCTTGCTAATATTGTGTTGGTTAAAAGACCAAATGAAAATTAGAGAATATGTATTGATTACATCGATCTACAACACATGTCTAAAGAACAGTTATCTCTTTCCCAGATTGACTAGTTGATTAATGTTATCTAGGGACACAAACTTTTCATCTTCATTGATACATTTTTGGGATATAACCAAATAAGATGGTGCCTCGGGATCATAAACATACCTTCGTCATAGACCAATATATATTGCTATAGATTTATGCCATTTGGATTAAAAAAATATAAGGGTGATGTACTAAAAGATGGTAAATAAAATATTCAAATATTAGATCGAAAGGAATATTGAAATATATGTGGATGACATAATATTCAAAAGCAGAACTAACTCACACTTAGCGAACTTGGCTGACACATTTTAGGTTTTAAAGAAATATAATATGCACCTCAATCCAACTAAATGTTCTTTTGGAGTCGATTAAAAAAAAAATTTTTTTGATTCATTATTCATTGGAGAGGAATATATGCAAATCCCGAAAAGATCAACGCCATATTGGAGATGCATCCACTGCGATCAATGAAGGAAGTACAATAATTAATAGGACGAATAATGGTACTTAGCTGATTCCTATCCCACTTTGACAATAAATGCTTGCCCTTCTTTCGGACATTGAAAAATCTAAAGGATTAGACCGAGAAGTGCCAAGAGGTATTTGAGAAACTGAAGCACCACCTCGCCTAATTGTCATGACTCTCCTCCTCCATTCCAGATGAGGCCCTTAGCCTCTACCTCATCATCACTAAGTAAGCTATTAGCTTGGTGCTAAGTGCAAGATAACTCAAGTGTCCAAAGACCAATATATTATATCAATCGTGTATTAAGCAGAGTCAAGAAGCGATAGCCCCCCATCGAGAGGCTTGCTTTTGTGTTGGTACTGGTAGCAAGGAACCTCCACCACTATTTTCAAGTGCATCCCATACAAGTGATTACCGACCAACCACTCAAATAGATCCTTTCGTGATTCGATGTCTTAGGGCGGATGCTGAAGTGGTTGATAGAGTTGGGCAAATTTGACATCTAGTATGTACCAAGGGTTGACATCAAAGCTCAAGTATTGGCGGATTTTATATCAGATCTGACTCCCTTACCTAAAGCCAATACTAGTGAGCATACCCCTTCGGCATAGACCCTATTCATAGATGGTTCTGCCACTTCAGGAAGAGGGGGCATAGGACTTATCCTGAAAGGTCCGAACAAATAGGTATATGAGCAGACTCTACGGTTTGAGTTCAAAATTTTCAATAATGAGGCCGAATACGAAGTATTTCTCTTGGGACTCCGACTTGCCCGAGAGCTTTAGATACAGAACTTGATAGTGTTTAGTGACTCACAACTAGTCCTGAGTCAAGTTAATAGAAACTATGAAGCCTAAGATGAAATCATGGTGAAATACCTTATCGAGATACAATGGTTAGCATGAAGCTTCACCCAACTCAATGTACCACAAGTACCTGACGCAAAGAATACCCATGCTGATGCACTAGCCAAGTTAGCCTCCACCTAAGCTTTGAAGGAAGGTTGGCTGATAGTTAAGGCATTATCAATTTGAACCATCGAGGGGTACAACATAGACATGGCTAAATAGAAACTAAGCTAGGTCGATGGAGTCCTACACTATAAGAGAGATGGGACACTACAAGACCCCACAGTGGCTCAAAGAGTCAGGTATTATCAAGCATGGTATTTCATATTAAACAATTACCTATATCAAAAATCTCTCATCCAACCTTTCCTCAAATGCTTTGCATCATTGAAAGCCGCCGAAAGGGTGCTCACCGAGGTACACGGAGGTATTTGCGGAGAGCATAAAGGTTGATGAACCCTTGCATTTAAGATGTTTCGATAGGGATTCTACTGACTAACATTGTGCAAAGATGCAATTGCCTATATTTGGATATGCTACTAATGCTAAAGGTTTGCTCGAGTATAACACTAGCCAATGGTTCATCTGAGCTCGATCGATTATGCTTGGCCCTTGGCCCAATGGGGTATGGACCTACCAGACCCCTTCTCACCAGCTTTCGACTAGAGAAGATTCCTCATCGTTGGAGTAGACTTCTTCACAAATTGGGTGGAGGTCGAGCCATTAGTATCGATCACCGAGAAACATGTCGAGGGGTTTGTTTAGAAAAACATCATTATCTGCTTCGCAATCCCGAAAGCCCTTATCATTGACAAAGGGACTTAATTCAATAATATAAAATTTAAAGAGTTTTGATAGCCCTACGGGATCTAATTGGGGTTCAACTCGATGGCTCACCTCCTAACTAATGATCTCACCGAGATTACTAACCGAGCTATTCTCGAAGGACTAAAGAAAAGGGTTATGGGAGTATAAGACACTTAGGTAGATGAACTATCGAGCATTCTATGAGCCTCCTAAATAACACCTAAAACCAGTTTGGGAGAATAGCCGTTTCACTTAACGCTCCACACTAAAGTTGTCCTACCACTTGAGATGGTCTTTTTGACACATCAGGTTGAAAGCTTCAATGAACAAACATTTGAAGAGAGACTCTAAGTTGGACTTGACCTGATCAGTGAAGAACCTGATGCTCAACACTTGGGTTCGGGTGAGCGTCGAAGCATTGCCTCATTGAAGCGCACTACCTGTTCCACATATGAGGTGCTTCGGCCTTGTCTCACCCGAGCGCTTGAGTGCAAGCACTTATTTAAATCACCGAGTCATCATTGATGGACGACATCTATTATGATAATTATTTTTAACTATGTATATATTATTTTCAAAAAAAATATTCAAGATATGTCATGTTCAAAAAATTGATTAAAATCTCTCTATTGAAGGTGTAAGACTTCTAAGATATATGAAGTTTAATTTTACAAAATATATTAATTTATGTAATGATTTTGTTCAAGCAAAAATAAAAATTTATGTTCTGATGTATTTTAAGGTAAATGATTGGTTGTAAAATAATTTTTATGTTTTGATAAAAAAATATTTTATATATCATTTTCATTAGTATGTGAGTTGTTGATGCTTACTAATATGTGATTTGTTCATGTCCATGTTATATTTTTCTTTTTTTCATATATTGAAGAGTAGATCATACATTAACATGCTTGGTAGTGTATATGAATCTTAGGGATCTTTTAAAGTTTGAACTTAATCTTAGTAATGATGTTATTTAAATTCAAGTATTGTGAATAACTGAGGATGTTATTAAATTTGTTAAACATCATTATAGACCTTTATTATTAATTAATAGTTATATTATGTTCTTAGAGTTGGAATATAAATTATGTATAAAGGTTTAGAGCTTGCTACCTCACATGTGATTGTGACATTGTTTCGATATTTTTCATTCTATTGGCCTAATCTAGTATTTGGATATGGTTAGAGGTTCGAGTAGAGAAAAACTATCATTGGATGAAACTAATAGAGTATGTCATGACATGAATCTATTGTTGAATCCCAGATTTTGATAATGAAATCGATTGATGAGTTTATTGACTAATATGATTTTGAGAGAAGTGACATAAAAAATACATCGATCAAGAACTCAAACCATTATGGATAAATTATCGAAGTAGGAGAATTAAACATTGTGTTAAGAAAAGTATCATGTCAAAAATTGGACATCGAGTTGGATGATTGGTCGACTTGTCAAATATTGAACTTCATACTATAAGTTCGGGCATCATGCTGGAAGGATTGGATGTTGTGCCAAAAAATCGAATGTCATGGGAAAGTCAACATGCCGACAGATCAAGTGATATATCGAAGGAAAGGACAATGTGTCGGAGGTTCAAACAAAATATTGGAAGAATGAATGATATGTTGGAATAGCATACAACATACTAAAAGCTTCATAATTATGTCAAATATATGATTGGATTGTTAAAGACTTGTTTGAGATCTTTCTCAATCAAATTGAATTGGTATTGGACCAAAACCATACCAACTTATTGAGAAAGCCAATGAAATTAGACCTGGGCCAAATTAGGCTTGTTAGAAAGCCAAAATAGTGGTCTTATGTTAGCCTAGGTAGTGGCATTACTAGTCCTAGGGGGTGGTACCACCTAAGTTAGCCGACAAGCACAAGCAATTCTTGTCAGCATTGTCGACGATCGAACCACCTATATATGTGGTAGTACTAATTAGGGCAATAGTGGTACCACCCAAAATTTAAAAATTACAATGGTGGTACCATCCAAAAGTTTAAAATTATAGCGTCAAAAGTTATGGTGGTAATACTGCCATGTGTCAGCAGTAGTACCGCTCGTACCCCAAAATTTTGAGGATTTAAATTTTTTTACTCTATTTTTAAAGTTTTTTGGGGCCTATAAATACCCTATTAAGGCTTGATCAATGGAGCATTAAATTTTAAGTTTGTGAAGGGTTATAGCTCTCTATAAATATTATTTGAGTCTCTTCCTTTTTCTTGAGTTTATAGGTGATTCTAAGTTGTAAGAGGTGAGAGATCATATAAAAGAGTGACCATGGAGGTTCTCTCCTATGTCTTTTAAAAGGAGAAAAGCTATAACAATGATAGTTAATCTTCGCCCATTGGAAAAATGATTGATAGTGAAAGTCGGTGGCCTTAAGGAAGGAGGAATCGAGAGTAGACATAGGTCGGGAAGACTAAACTAGTATAAATCGATTTGTATTTCTGTTCTTGCTTTTGATTTATTATTGCTTACTCATTTACTTTACTCGCAACCCTTACTTGCATTTTTTGTTAATCATGTTTTCGATATGGATTTATCGATCAAACTTTAAAATCGAATGAAAAAATTACTATAGCACTAATTCACCTCCTCTTTTAGTGCTATTACAATCCTAACAATCGGTAGTAATGCCCGGTTCTCTCAGTTAGGTTAACACCCAAGAGAGATCTAATAGTTTTTCAAGCAATCAAGAGGGTCACTCTAGTCCTCCCATATTCAATGTAACAGACTACACCTATTGGAAAACATGAATACTAATTTTCTTACTTTTTATAAATTTTTACTTATAAAATGTTATTAAGTTTAGATTTTAAAAATCTTTTAAATCGATAGATGAATAGAATGATTTTGAAAAGAGAATGTTTTCATTAAATACTAGTACTTTGAATATTTTATTTTATGCTTTTAGATAAAAATGAGTTCAATCAAGTTTCTACTTGTGATACTGTATATGATATTTGACACATATTCGAAGTTACTCTTGAAGGTATAGATAGAGAAAACGAATCTAAAATTAATCTTTTGGTTAACAGTTATGAATTATTTAAACTAAAGCCAAGTAAATCTATTGGTGTCTTGTACACCCATTTTATGGATATTATCAATTGTTTAAAAGCTCTTAGTAAAAATTATACTAATCTTAAATTGATGAGTAAGATTTTAAGATCTCTTCATAAAAGCTAAGATCTAAATATAATGATGATCCAAGAAGCTAAAGGCTTAAATAATTTTACTCTTCAAGAATTCGTAAGATCTTTAATGACCTATGAAATTACTTGTAGATCATATGATAAGGAAGAATAAAACCTTTCAAATAAAAGGAAAGATATTTCTTTTAAATCTAAAGAAGACTATTTGAGTAAAAGTTCAAGTAATGGTGATGATGACATGACATTCCTTACAAGAATATTCAAAAAGTTTATGAGGAGAAACAAGACAAATCCTACAAGATGAGAAGCTAAGAATAAAAGTGAACCCAAGAAAGGTACAGTCATATGTTGTGAATGAAAAAAGCCAGGACAGTTCAAAAAAGAGTATCCACAACTGAAAAAGAAATCATCAACTTAAAAGAAAAAAAAACACTTAAAACAACGTGAGATGAATCAAGTAAATTAGAAGTCGAAGAACAAATCAATGAAAAAAAAGTGGCAAACTATGTAGTAATGACCTTCAATGATATGGTATTTGACTCTCCTAAAACATCTTTCTCATCTGATAAATTACTTGAAGTATTTCATAATTTATATGATAAACTGAAAAAGATTGGATAAAAATCGAGCCATTTATAAAATTTTTAAAAAAGTGAGATATTTATGCTTAATATTTATTACCAGGAATGTCACAAAAAAATAATATGCTAAAAAGCATAATCGTATACTTATAAATATGGTTATGATGAGTTTTTTCTTCTATACCTGACTCAATGTGAAATAAAGTTCTTAAAACTATTATGTATATTTTAAACATGGTCCCTAGTAGGTCAGTTTCATCACTCCATTTGAGTTATAAGTTAGTAGAAAATCTAATTTAAGATTATTCAGTAAAGATAATAGTCTTTTAACTCATAAAAAAAAAATAGATCCAAGAACTATGAGTATTTATTTAAGTATTCAGAAAAATTTAAGAGGTACATATTTTATTGTCCTAACTATAAGAGAATAATTAAGTCTAATAATACAATATTATTAAAAAAATGATAAAACTAATGGGAGTGAAAAATCTCGAAGATTTGATATTGAGAAAATACATGTTGATACTTCTTTATCATTTTTTTATTTAAGAAGTTATTGTTCCTCAAATTACTAAATAAATTAAGACATAAATAATATAATGATATTGATAACCTCCATATAATGAAGATATCACTATTAATAAACTTATAGAACAATCACAATTGGCACGTTTGGGAAGATCTCAAAAATAAAGGCAATATCATTTCTTATGATTATATGATATATCTACGATGATCAAATTATGATATAAGAATCAAAAAGTATCTCTTGATATTTTCATAAAGGAAGTAATTATGAAGAATGAAAGGATGCCACAAAGGAAGTGATGAAATCAATAGACTAGAATATTTAAGAACTCATCGAGTTACCTAATAATTATAAAAGAGTTGATTGTAAATGCATCTTTAAAATAAAACTTGACTCAAAGGATAATATCGAACAATTTAAAATGGCTAAAAATTTTACTATAAAAAAATGCATTAACTATAACAAGATATTTTCTCTCATCTCTGAAAATGACTAATTAAGAATCATCATGGCCCTAGTTGTTCGTTATGATCTTGAGCTACATCGAATATGAAAAGAACTTTTCTAAATAGAAAATAATATAAAAGGGTTCAATAAAATGAAAATTAATATTTGGTTTGCAAACTTAAAAATTTATTTATGATATTAAATAAGCTTCAAGACAATGATAATATAAAGTTTCATGATACCTCATTAATGAAAGCTGAATTTATGATATGCTTTGAGGCTATCAATCAAGTCTTATGGCTATGAAATTTTATTTTAGGACCTGATGTGATTAACTCAATTGTTAGGTCATATTTTGTGATAACACTATAATAGTTTTCTTCTTTAAGAATAATAAGTATTTAAGTCATTTTAAATATATTAAGATAAAGTATTTAGTTGTTAAAGAAAGAGTTCAAAAATAAGAATTGTTACTTGAAAACTTGAGTACCATTTAATGATTGTTGATCCATCCACTAAGGCTTTATAAGTAAAGTATATGAAGAATATTTTATTAGAATGGGTCTTGTAAGCAACCTATAAAATATGGTGATATATTTCTAAGTAGTTATTGTAATCGATATTATTGCTTGCATAAATAAAAGTTATTCTTTATGCTATCTTGCTTTTTATTTATGTATGTAGATATTATGTTTATTCATGATAATAGGGTTGTCCTTATAATACAAATTACATGGGTCATTATGGACTGTATTAGGAGGGGCTCACAATATTGTAATATATAGAAGGAAATATGATGCAAATGATATACAACCATTATAACTTGCATTAACTTGATATAGAATTATGGTATTTGTTAGATCTATTGGCATCTTTTCTAAAATGGTGCACTTATAAAATTATTTTTCAAAATATAAAATCTAATCAAATAAAATTATTTAAAAAATAAAATTATTTTACTCCATATCAATGGAGTAAAGAGTATTTACGAGCATATAGTAAAGAATATTTAGAAGTATATTAATAAGGTAAAAAAAATATTTAGGAGCATATCAATGAAGGAAAGAATATTTAAGAGCATATCAATGAAGTAATTTAGGAGTATATCAATGGAGTAAAAAATATTTAAGAGCATATTAACGAAGTAAGAAGTATTTAAAAATATTAAAGAGAGCATATCAATTGAGTAAAAAGTATTTATAATCATATCAATAAAATAAAAAATATTTGGGAGTATACCAAGAGAACAAACGATAAACATAACTTTAAATGTCATATTTGATATTTTATTCATATCCAAAAAGTATATAGAATAATATAAGCAAGTACTTTCAATAATATGTCACAAGAATATAAATGGTGAAGTGGAATCATAACATAATATGATTCATTTATTTCTCGATGATTATTAATATTAATTTTCTACGTTTCGGAGTTTATCTACGTCTGCATAAAGTCATTGGGCCGATATGATGCTGCTTTACATATAACTCTCTTTTTTATTTCTGATAAAGGTTAATAACTCCCTTTCCCATTTTTAATAAGGGTTCACATTATCTCATAAATATCAAAGTATAAAATGACATTATAAATAAGAAAGTTAGAAGTACATATGAAACAATAAAAATATATATGTGAACATATCAAAAAATATGATATAAACATAAATTTTTACTCATTTAGATATGATAAGAACTAATGACAAGAGAGTTTAAAACAATCACATAAGGTTCAATTAAGGGAAGAATTTTAACTAAAACAAAGTCCAAAAAATAAAAATAAGTAAATTTAAAAATAAATCAGTTTTGACATAATTGAGGTATATTACATGAGTAATTTTATGATCAATCATACTCCAATTTACTTAATATTTAAAAAAATATGAGTCTAGTTTCAAATAAAATAAATTTTATACAAATTAGAATTCTTATGGAGAGTTACAACTAATTTAGTACAAAAGGTCAAAAAATATTATCTATATTTTGTAGAATCTAGATGATTAATTGATAAGCATATAAATCATTTAGTTCCTAAAGAATTAATTTTGTCCATTCAGTTCCTAAAGAATTAATTTTGTCTAAATCAGAATTCTATATAAAATATTTAGTTAAAATAAGATACATAGATCAGAATTCTCAAAAATTAGCAAATTCATAGCTCAAATGAGATTGTAGGATGCAACTGCGATGGCAGTATCAGGATGGTTGCCGGCCAGATTTGCTCAGTGCACGCTTCATTGGGGTTTCGGTTGCAGAAATGGAGGAGAAAGCCATGGGTGAAGCACCGGCAAGCGGGCGCCCCTCGTCAACATGCTGCAGCAGTGGCGAGGGCTTCTTCAAACTGCTATACCGCCGCATTCCCTTTCTCAGAGAATAGGGTCCAATCCAGAGGGAGGAGGAGGAGCGTCTTCTTGACGTCGTCTTCATGTGGTGTGACGTCGCCTTCTTCTGCGACCGCGACGAGCACCCCGTCGCTGTCCATACCCCTCCCTCAGCCCGGTGACGCAGGAGACATGGATAGGTAATTGCGTTTGATCGAAGCCCTCTATGACTTCCCAATTCCATCCTCTTTGAATCAAAACTCGTTGATGAGAACCCTAGAGGAAGTTGCAACGAACAAGCCAATAAGAAAAAATCGCAAGATAGAGCAAAAGCAGTCACAAACAACAGAAATGCAACGAAATAAATCAATCGCGGAGGAGCTTGCTCCCTTCGTTGACGGATCGGATGATGCATTTGGCTTCGACGAACGCGGTGCGGAACGATAAGAACCCGCAGAACTCGGCTGGGTCCAGTGAGCCAGCCAGCATCGCCCCTCAGATCGTCGAAGCGTGGGGCGAGCAGCTTCACCCGCTGCCGCCTGAACGGCCGACAGTTCTCTGGCAGTGGGGACACCTTGGCCCACCATCTTCCACGGTCGTGTCCTCCTTTTCTTCGTTTCTCGCGCCGTCGATACAATCGCAACCGGAGGGAGATGCGATCGACGAAGAAAGCAAGCAAATGATTGACTTGTTATTGAATCCAGGATTACGTCTTCGACTCACTTGCGTGCACCATCGTGAATAGTCGATGTTGGAAGAAGATTAAATATAGCAAGCTTTAAGATCGATGAGATTGGATATGATGGTGAGTTTGCTATAAAAACAAGAATGATTGGTGCATGTAAGAACTTCCATTTTCTTCTACATAGTTATGTAATGAATAATTAAATTAATTAGCTGCTGTTATTTTTTGCTAGTTTATAGTGGTAGCTCATTCGACACTGGAACAACTGAAATAAAATCTGAGTTGTCAAAGCTTCAGAGGAAGTGGAGACATTAATATATGCTATCATTGGATGAGACTATAATTTTCAAAGCTTATAGGGGATAAATAATTCACTCACTTTTGTTGAACAAGCCAGACAGAGCATAGTAGCTACTTGTAGATCACATGGCAAAGCCATCACACCAAAAACTAGTAATGGGTTTTCAGGGGAGCAACAAGCAATATACATTCATCAAGAAAGCAGAAATATATAGTTCACTCATCTGGTTTGAAAGATGTTCTGGATCATCTTCTTAGGGGAACGCTTAGCCGCGGACTCTAGCTCGAAAATCTCATCCGAGCTAAGGCGCCAGCCAAGGGAACCCAAGTTCTCCTCAGCTTGCTTGACCGACTTCACGCCAGGAATTGGAATAGTTCCCTTGCAAATGCACCAGTTTATTGCAACCTGCAAAAGATGCCCATAATGATCTTTCAATAAGCAATAACAGCACAAGGAAAAGGCTTCTAGTCTGGAACTTCATGACAACGAAAGCCATGCAAGATTATAAACAGAAGTGGTTCGAGTCATTCATAGCTGTAAGTTGATCATATATGCTGTGTGTCATTCTGGTTGTCGCTATTGTTACACACCAAAGGTCCTCATTTACCTCGTTGGTTCTGGTTCACTAGGTGCATTATATCATACCTCACTGCTTTGATTTCCTAATATCTTTTGGATGAAATATGTATATGGTGGATCTGCTGTTCTCTGTGGGTGAGACAAATCACTTGATAGTAGAGCAAATTGAAATTTTGCATCCAAGACAAATCCATTGCGTTCCTCATAAATAAATAAATAAAAATCTCATCTAATCCATCAATATATCATAGTATAGAAAAGGGAGCATGTAGTTAACCAAAAATCATTCTGTATGGTACCCAAAGGGCAATATTTAGTCTAAATGACAAGGCTCATCATGCTAAAGCCAGGTCAATCAGAGAATATTTGCATTAGGAAGATACCTACGGAAACACAAGCACATGTCATCATGTGTTGCATTTGTCAATCATCAATTTATGCCATGATCCTGACTTGATTCTAATAATTCCACTTTTAAGTTTTTAACTTCACTGTAACCCTTTTTCGTCTATGCTCATCATTTATTTATTTAACCATCTTATTCGCTTGAAATTTGCGATGCACACAAATATAGAACAATTTCATATATTGAACTTTGTAATTGAACTGAGACAAAGAGGCATACTTGTGACATCGTTTTCTGCCTCCTTTCTGAAATATCTTTCAAGGAATTGAGTAAAGGATCCAAACCAGGGAGAACTTGACGAAACAGCAAAGCTCTGCAATACAATTAAGATAGATCCTTTAGTCAACCTTTACCCTTTCTTGTCTTACAATTTTGCACTTTGCAGCAAAAGTTTGTTCCATTACCGTGGCCCGCGTGGAAGACTTGATGTTGTATATTTTCCAGTGAGCATCCCTAGCCCAAGTGGACTATATGCAATCAAACGGATGCCCAGAGAATCGCATACTTCCTTCAGCTCCATCTGGGCATCACTCATGCTCAGCAAAGAAAACTGAACCTGCATGTTTAAAAAGTCTTATGATCAGATGCATGCTATATCAGGCCACACAAAAGAGTACATGTGGAGAAAATAATAATTGTCTCTTAGTCATCAAGTACCTGAGCAGAGCATAATGGCACACCTCGAGATTCTAGGTAATCATGAATCTTAATAAGTTGTTTTGGACCATAATTGCTAACACCAACAGCACGAACTAAACCCTACAAGGAACACATAGTTAATACATGTTCTAAGTCATGTTAAGGTAGCTGGATATTAACATGACTAAATTATTTAGGATAGGCACAAGAACATGCTATGCTCAGTGGTTATACATGACAAAAGACAAGGAAACACAAATAACAGAATAGTTGAATATTATATGGAAAGCATCAATGGAGTAGACAACAATGGCAATATGACAGCAACAGCTAATAATGTGCTAAAACCAATTCTGAAAGGTCTTTAATGTGTTCTGACTATACAAGCAGAACATTGTTTCATCGATGATGCAGCTTTAGGCACCAACAAGATATTGATGATATTTAGTTCCGAAAGAACATACAAGTTTTATCAAATAAGAACAGCTTATGCTACATGGCACTTGATATAGAAGCTAAAAACCTAGTGTTTCTAGAGATTACATAAAGAAAGAAAGTGTTACGATCTGACCTGATGGGATGATGAGATAAATGGCCTATCAACTTTCTTAAGCCCAAAACATTGGCCAAAATGCATAAGTAGAAGTTGACAATAACACACCCATCAAACCCTTATAAATCAATCTTAGTCTTGCCAATTTTCAATGTGGGACTAAAGTCAATCGGGGTGTTCAATTTTTCTCACGGGTAACCCTTTCTTACTCAAGCCCCCTCACCATTTCCCAATACTATGTCAACTCTAATATCAATCGTCATGACCCAACCTTTCAACTTCGTTAAGCTCAAATCACTTGCCAAAATACTTAGGCTAAGGTTGACAATAATACACCCATTAGATCATTATAAGTCAACCTTAGTCTTGCCCACTTCTAATGTAGGACTAATCGGGGTATTACAAAAAGAAATATAGCATACATCTTTAGTGTTTCCAGCAATCCAGGCAACAACTAGAACTTGACCAGAATACTCAAAACTCAGCACATTATTTCTGAAGAATGTTCAAGAGTTCACTAAACACCTATGGTTTTTGTTTTACCATATCATGGAAACATATCATGGAATGGTTTTTCATAATTGTCTTCTCAAGATTTTAATCAATCCTCCAAAGCTTCAAGCAAAACAATGCAACATAAACCAAAATCAGTCTTAAATATAGCTGATCAATTGTCAGTTTTGGAGTTTGCTCAAGTTCCAAAAGCTGATAATCAGGTCAAAATTAATTAGAGAAGGCTTGCTATAAAACTCAGAAGGCTTCGCAATAATTATACTAAAAAAAGTTGAGGAGAATTGAGTACTTTAGTGTTATAATTTTCCTGCACAAGAGTTAGCTCTCATTGACATGATAAACAGCATTACATTGTGTTCAGTAGTTACTAAAAGCTGCATTGATATCTACTCCAGGAATGATGTGGAGTAGATTTCTACTCAGACAAAATTTCTCTTTGAGAAGACTAATGCACTTTATGAATGCTTAAATCTGTTGTTAGAATTATATTTATCATATATAGTTAGTCATGTGTCATAAAAAGCTAGTTGAATGAGCTATTTTTAGTGCTACTGTGATTTTGAAGATAAACAAGCAAATCCAATCAAGCATAAGTAAATAACCCTGAACACATAAAATTCAACTACTTATACATCCTCAACACATGATTAGCATCTAAAATTTTAAACCTAGACTTTGCTATAGATGAATTCAACATTCTAAAAGTGGTTTATCGAAAGTCAGTATGAAGAAAATTATCTGTAGCAAGAAGATCACATATGAGACCAAGATGACATGAAACTTCTTTGATTCATTAATCATCAGTAAGAGTATATTTTCCCTCCAATAGATCATAAATTAAGGACACCAGTAAAAGAGTTCTCTCACGGAAGCATTTACTATTTTCAGCTAAAGCCTAAATGTAAAATGTAAATTAAGAAAAAGTTCACTATATTTACTAGACTTGAGCATCTGCAAGTGAAGCTGAACCTTTTGGTTAGTTACTAGATAAGTCATTCCTTCAGAAAGATAATGCATACGTTGCTTGAGATGTCGAGACAGAAACAAACATCTGAATATGATGAAGACATATCACTGACAATCTGGTTGAACTTAAAAGTAAGCATAATAACCTCCTCATACATTGCAACTAGGCCATCCCAAAGAGCTTGCTCCTGTAAAGGAGCATAATTTGCAGTTGACCAATGCAATTGTCCTATACCAATTTGATCAAGTTGCAACCGTTCTAATGAAGATCTGCAATGAAAATTATCAACTTTAAATATCCCAACAACCTTATATATTGAATTGAAACACAAATTAAAAAAAGTAACCCATTCAAAATTGCAGATCATGAAAACCATCACAGAAGTCTGTGCATGACAATAATAAAGATGTCGAATGATTTTCAGATAAGCAAGAACCACATTTTTGCCTATTACTGGAAGCTCAACTATATCATGCCAAACATAAACAGCGATGCAAAATCGGTGTTGACTTGTAGCACTTCAATTAATTTCATGAAAAGTAGATACACATCTACTTGTCCATCTGCATGAAATTTAAATCAGAGGGAATACTTGCAAGCTTTAACAAATTGTCCAGGTGTTAGGCGCCAAGGATATGCTGCAAACTTTGTAGCAATGACGATGTTGTCTCCAATATTTCGTCCTACAATACAGATGAACAAACAATGAGTCCATGCAAGAGAACAAAATCTGAAAGTTCATATAGAAGTTTCACAAAATATAAAAGAATAAGAAATAATCTTCAAGGACCAGCAGATTCTAACTAGATGGAGTACAACAATACCCAACTGCTACATAGAACTCGTACATCAGATATTGGTTGTGAGGCTAACCTTGAAATTCACGAATGAACTTCCCAAGAAGCCTTTCACTTTGACCATTTAATCTTCCAGTCCCATATGAATCAGCAGTATCAAAGAGAGTGATTCCATTCCTTAGTGCCAAATCAAATGTCTCTTGCAATAAGGCATCCATTTCTTCTTTATAGCCCCAGAGCAATTGGTTTCCCCAAGCCCATGTCCCAAATCCCATTGGAGAAACAACCAAAGGACCGACTTTAACCTAGTTTAGGCAAAATAGAAGAATCTTATTGTCTAAACAGGTACACTGAAGAAAAAGTAATAACTCATTCACAGGCATAGCCAGGATACTAGGCCAACATGGATCACTGATAAGGAACACAAACATCACACTATCTTCCAATTTCCATAATGCGATCCTATAATCACATTAAAAGCCCACTGTATACACCACATCACATTACTGAAAGAAAAACTATATATGAATAGACGGACAATGGTCTTCACAAACAAACTTGTTGGACGTGGCATGCATAAATCATCACCAAACATCAAAGAACCCAGCAAGATATACTTTTTTCTCTTTATAAAATTGCATGCACGAAATGCACACATCAGGTGGGAAAGGTTCGTATCGTCATGTGAAATTACAACTAATCTCATCAGTAACCTCATCAACATAGCCACAGGTGGACCAAAAAGGCCTCTTAGTTAAGCATCATTTGGTATTTAGCTAGCTTCATGTATCCTTAAGCACTTGCATAGTTCATTGTCTCACAACCAGAAAGAACAAGAAAAATGGGGACAATCACAAGAAAAGTGGAAAGAAAGGAAAACAAAAGAAGGGAGAAGGGAGGAGAGGCGACCTTTTCCCAGGGCCAGAAGAGAGGGCCGATTCGAGGAGGGAGCTTGAAAAGCTTGGCGGCGGGCGAAGGCGAGGGCGGCGGCGGGCGCATCGTCCCCTTCTTCGAGGCCCTGCACCCGAAGTGGGCTCCTGTTGCTGCGGCTGGCCACCGTAAAGCCATAGCCTGCCGCTTACGCCGCTGCCAATCCTTTTAGTTCCGTTCCCTACGACACGACGATAAAAATTAGATAAGGGACGGAGCGGGCATACCCGTCATTTTGAGCCCAAGCGCACATTGTTAGTGATGTCACGCTCCCCCTACAAGTCATTAATAAAAAGGGAAATTTCTCGAGCCATGGAAAAAACCATATGCTTCTTTGATCTCTCACAAACATCCATTGATGACTTACAAGATATCTTATATCTAATCCTCTATTCATCATATTATCAATCATATGTATATGACTTTCTAGGCCCAATACTAAGCTGCTCATGAGTTGTACTTATCACAACTTCTAACTCAGTAAATTATTATTCTTATAATAATTTACTCAACTCATCGACCATGGATATACTAAATCACAATGTCATACTCCCTGGACGATACAAAAATATCTAATATATTAAATATATCTATCCTTAGTTATCATATATCTATAATCCTTCATTTATTTAATATCCCAAAGATCATATATAGGACAATGTGTTGTTTAGCTCATACGAAATCCATTCAAATCTCTCTTTAATTAGATTCTCCTAGAAAAATCCTTCTCTCTCAATCTGAATATCATGCTTATCGAATTCATTACGATCCGATTGACCCTGACTAAGGATTTGAGAACATATAGGATATTCCTCTCATGATATCGAGAGTGGAAGATCCTCTATTGACATATAATTATCTTCGTAAGGTTGGCTGTCATTCTTAATAACTATATGTACTATATTCAAAACTTCTAAACCTATAAATTTGATATCAAAGAACAGAGTATTCAAATAAGATATTTTTTGTGTCTCAAATTTAAGGACCAGATACACAATTGGTGTTAGAAGAGAATAGAAGATAGGAATTACTGAAGAAGCTATTCTCGCATTGACATATCCTCTCCTATTTATACAGGTTAGGAGAGAGGATTTCTATTAACAGAGTAAAGATATTTCCTCATACAGTTAGGAAAATCTTATCTACTATCATGCCCCCGCAAGATGGTGCTCCTATCAAGGATACCAATCTTGGATCGATATAAAGCAAAAAGTTTACGAACGAGAAGCTTCGTGAGTGAGTCGGCTAATTGATCAGTCGTATGTACATGAGAAACTCATAGTTGATCTCGCACAAAGTGGAAGTCGATAGCAATATATTTCATGTAGGATTGGAACACCCGATTAGCGCACAAATAGGTAGCTCCGATATTATCATAATATATTGTAGGAGTGGAATTGATGTTGAGTTCCTTGAGCAGATTTGTGACCTAATTGAGTTCTGTAGTAGTAGTGGCGATGGCACGGTATTCAGCTTCAGTTGTAGACCATACGATTGTCTTTTGCTTCTTAGAACTCCAACTAATTGGATTAATACCAAGGAAGACAATATACCCTAATGAAGATATTCAATCATTAAAGTTGTCTACCTAATCGACATCGGTAAAGGCATGAAGAAGTGGAGAGTGTTTACGAAGAAAGAGACCATGATTGAGGGTCCCCTTAAGATATCGGATTCATTTGATCATAGACTAATGCATAGTAGATGACCTCTGCATAAACTGTGATAATTTGTTGACTGCAAAGGAAATGTTTGGATAGGTGAGAGCTAAGTACCGTAAGGAGCCAACGACTTATCGGTATTAAGTGAGTTCCGTAGCAAGACTTCCATCGGATAGTTTGAGAGAGCCACTAGCAAAGAGAGGAGTTGTAACCGCATTTACGTCCTACATGTTTGTTTTTTATAATAAATCTTGAATGTACTTTCTCTGTGAGAGAAAGAGACCAAAAGATGTGAATGTAGCTTCTACACCCAGAAAGTAGTTCAAGGGTCCTAGATCTTTAAGCGAGAATCGCTCTGGCAACTATTTGATGAAGGGTTGGATTTTCACGGGATTATTGCTTGTGACAATGATGTCATCCACATATACCATAATATATATTATGTCACCATGGTGTTGTCGTAGAAATAACGAGGTATCGGATTTGGAGTTGAGAAAACCAACTAAAGTAAAAAAAGAGCCAAGTTCTGCGTACCAAGCTCTTGGAGCATGACAAAGTCCATAAATAGCTTTTCACAATTTGCAAACATGCCTTGGATATTAAGGATGAGTGAAACCAGGAGGTTGTTGCATAAAAACATCTTCAGTTAGAGTCCCCTGTAAAAAGGCATTATTAACATCCAACTATCGTAATTGCCAACCCTTAGTGGTGGCCAAACTCAGGATAAGTCAAATTGTAGTAGACTTAACAACTGGGCTAAATGTCTCAGTGAAATCAACTCCAGGTTTTTGATGGGGAATGGTTTGTATAGTATGATAGGTATGGTTTTGAAAATGAAATATAGACTCAACAAAAATAATATGACGTGATATAAAGATTTTGTGAGTGTAGATATTATAGCAACGGAAAGCATTATGTTCAAAAGAGTAATCTATAAAGATGCAAGGATTAGATCGTGATGTTAACTTATGAGAGGCATAGGGGCATAACCATGGATAACATAAACAACCGAATACTCTAAGTTTACGAAGGTTTGAGGGTTTGTGAAATAGTGTGTCAAAGGGGGACTGGTATTGTAGGATTGGCGTAGGCATTCTATTAATAAGGTAGATGACAGTTTAAAAGACTGTTATCCAAAAGTTTGAAGGCATGGAGGCCTGATGTAGAAGTGTGAGCCCAATTTCTACTATATGTCAATGTTTGCGTTCGGCGGAGCCAATTAGTTGAGGAGTATACGGGGGAGACTTGAGGTGTTGCATACCACAAGCTGAGAGATAGGATGCCAGAGCTTGATATTCACCACCACCATCAGAGTAAATCGTTTCAATTGTAGACTGAAAGTGATTTTTGACCAACTTTCGAAAGATGGGAAAGATGGTGGAAACATCAGATTTATGGTGAAGAGGATATAACCATGTATATTTAGTAAAGTGATCTACAAAAATGATATAAAATTTGAATTTATCAAAAGACAGGATTGGAGCAGGGCCCCAAACATCAATATAAATAATTTCAAATGGTTTAGAGGAGGAAATGAAAGATAAGGCAAAGGGTTGTCGATGACTTTTATTACTAAGACATGCATCACAATACATTATAGAACTATGTGATTTAAAAATAGGAATAGAGTAACGAGAAAGTAATTTATGCTAAATAAGGGACGAGAGATGACCAGGACGACGATGCCACACATCAATTGGAGTTGCAACGGAAGAATGAACAATGGGTTGGGTTATTTGTGGAGCTGACAGTCATTTGTAAATGTTGCCTCTATTCGAGCCTTGGACCAAGGATGCCCCTATGCTCAAGTCCTTAATAAGAAAGGAATCAGGAAAGAATTCATATTGTTATGTTTGCAAAATTGATAAATAAAAATGAGGTTACATTTAATATGAGGGATGCATAAAACATCATCGAGTATAAATGTGGTAGTATCAGAAGTAAGCATTGTGGAACCGGTATGAGTTATAGGAAGTCCTTTACCGTCACCGATGATGATATCTTTATTGTTGCCATAGGTGTTGTGAAGAGACAAATTCTGAAGATCAGCGACGATGTGATAGGAGGTGCCAGAGTTGACAATCTAGTTGGGTTAACTAGTCATCGGAGTAGTTAGGATATTTGCCTAATGCTAGTGTGATAGAGCAGGGAGGCGGGGTCGAGACCGATAAACTTTAGCAGAGTGTCTGATTTTATCACACAACTAGCAAACGACCCATCTTGTTAGCTTGGTGGGGTAGGATGCCAAGATGGATGATTATTGGAGTTCTCATTTTGTGAGAAGTTATGATTAGGACGATAAGGGGGGTTTCGCATGGGATCCATAAGATCAATATGTGTATAGGCCAAGCCTTTGGAGACGTTCGGAGGGTACTAAGTGCCCTTCCTCTTAGACTTGTGACTGACTTGAGCTGTGATAGTCAATCCGGGCAGCTTGTCCTCACACTTTAAATGCGTCTCATAATCAGTCAACTTGTCATAGATCTTCAAATGATACTAGCATGTCACATGCCCGAATTGTAGCTGCCAACTCCTTGTAATCGTCTCCAAGACCATTAAGGGTATGGATGATGATCTCTTCGTCACATAGAAAATGATCTATCAAAGCCAAATCATCGATAATAACTTTGATATTTTGTAGATAATCAGTGATAGTACTTCTCTCTTGCTTTATCACCATTAGCTTGGATAGAAGACTGAGCTTATGAGTACACGAATGATTTGCTAAGGTTGCTTGCAGTTTAGACCATGCTTCGACAGTAGTCCTACATGAAGATATCAATGGAGCGATGGATTCAGCAACTAAGGCCTGAATAGCTTAGAGGATAAGACGATCTTGACGCAGCCACAGTTTGTGAGTTGGATTTGAAATTGGATTAGATTCTCTGGGGATGTTTGGATTTGAAATTGGATTAGATTCTCTGGGGATGTTGATCATGGCTGGCGGACAACTGAAGGAGCCGTCAACGTAGTCTAGCAAGTCGTATCTAAATAAGAGATTAGAAAATTGAGCGATGCATAGTTGCCACCCGTTGATAATTTAAAAAGGATTAGAGTGGCAGCATTGATGGAGATAAGCCCTATAGGATAAGTACCATGAGCAAAAATAATAATCGGAATATCAAAAGAAGATAACGAAGACATTCCAGACATTTTTTTTTTCTCTTTGTTTTTTATTTTTACTAAACAGTGATCTTTACGGAAGATAGAGGAGGGAGGGAGGAGGCTGCTGCTGTAGCTACTATGGCTGCTGCAGTAGAGAAGACTACTAGAGGGCAGCGCTAATGGTGCACCCGTGAGGAGCAGTGCAGTGTTGGTAGCGCTAAGAGAGCTAGCGTGATGCTGGAGGAAGCTGCAGTAATTAGGTGGAGAAATCTGCAGCGATCAGGTGGAGAAATCTACAACGATCAGGTGGGTTGCTGGGATGAGTTCTTTATTTGGTGGATGCTTTTAGCTCTTTACAGCTAGAAGGTTGTTGAGGATCGACGGTGAAGAGATGTTCTATGCTGCCGAGAGTTATGCTTGGGGCGGTTGATAGTGAGGCAGCGAGCTGCGATCAATGCCTGATGAAGATGTGCTACCACCGTGGTGGTTTGAGAGGCACTAGGTAGTGAGAAAGAAGTGATTCAGTAGCGACTGAAGGCCACGGCTGGGGCAGCAGCTAAGGTGTCACGCGCTGTACACGCAGCAGTCCAGATTAGGGGCGGCGCTCGGAGAGAGAGCGACTGACAGAGTCGGAGAGAGGAAGCCAGCAGGCGCTAGAGGATGTTGGGGTGAAAGACAACACCAAAGGTCTAGTAGTCATTGGAGGACACCGGCACAATCGGTAGCGGTGGCGAAGGTGACCGACGAAGGGGACCGGTGAAAGGGAAAGAAGGGACGGAAGGGGAGAAAGATGGGGAGGAAGATGCAGTAGAGGAAGGCTACCATATTAGAAGAGAATAGAAAACAGGAATTGGAAGTTGATCTCACATATCTTCTTTATTTATACAGGTTAGGAAGGAGGATTTCTCTCAACAAACAGAGTAGAGAAATTTCCTTATACAGTTAGGAGATATGTATATAGCATATCGGTTTATCCGATTATCTCAATGTGCTTCTTGAGTATCTTATGACCAAGAATATTTAGAATCTGTGTTTAAAGGTGAATTAGTCTCATTATCATGATTATAAATTCAATTTCTATTGCACAGATTTAAGGATATGACAATATATATATATTCATCTAATATAAAGTGAGAAAATATCATAATAAATATTAATCAAAAAAGATTATGTAACATATTACACGTGTTATTACTCACGTGATTAGCATATGTAAGTAATATATTCTTCGTTGGATACTATTAAGAAAATATTTTTTCTTCCTTTTCTTCACTATTATTTTTTTCATGATAATTTGTTTGATTTTTGTTCAAAGAGGCTTTTTCAAAATAACTATATTTTTTATAATAAGAGTGAGAGGAACATTTGGATTTTTATTTTTGTAATAATAATCTTTTTAATATGTCTTTTTTTTGTGATAAAAACATTGACAGATTTCTTTGTTATCTTTATTTGATCAGCTTCATCCTCTGTCATTTTGATCTCTTCCTTAAGATTTGGTTTTTGAATTTTTTTTTTTTATTCTTCTTCTTATCTTCGTTTAAAAGCATGTTCTAAAGTTTCATTTGAAGGTCTATTTACTTTTTGTTTATGAATTAAAAGGGAGTCCATTAATTCATCAATAGATAATGTACTTATATCTTTAGGTTTTTCTATAGTGGCAAAAATCATATCAAATTTTGGAGATAAAACTCCGTAAAACCTTTTATACTATAATTTGATCTTTTAGGTTTTCACAAAAAAATCAATCATAGATTTAGAATCTTTCGTCATAAGAGTTCATAGTGATTAGGGAAATAGGGATATGTTGCAAGTAGAGGGCTCTTGCATCTTTTTGTATATTCTCATTCATTTGATTTTTTTGATCTTTAGAAATATTAGGATCCTGTAAATCATACTTAACAAAACCATCTTCTACTAAATTTCATAATCCTTGTGAGATAAATAAAGTTTTCATCTTAACAACTCAAATTTGATAATTTTCACCTTGAAGATAAGAAGATGTTTTTTTTTTTTTACATTTACTTGTTCTTGGAACTGATGCCATAATGTTGGCTTTTCTACAAAATTTCAAGGAGAAAGGGAAGGGAATAATAAAAAAACTGTGAGTACTTGCAATTACAGTTTTTTGGATTGATCCAAAAACACTTATTTATATTAACTAAAAATAGAGTACAATTTTTTTAAAACAATAAAAAGAATCTATCATATTTCAATAAATCTTTCACCCTTATCTATTTATTTAAATCTAAAACTTTTGTCTTTTATGTTATCTAATCCTAATTATTTGAATTAATCTTAACAGCAACCCTTATTTGTCAACATTTCCTTCGGATTATTCTGCAAACGATAATCTTTGTATACATTTCCTTTTTTGAATACTAACATTAATCTGCAAATGAAAATGATAAGAGAGTTGTTGTGTAAGTGGGTGCGACAACACAACATTTTCAAGCTACTATTTTGTGATTGTGTAATCTTACGAGAAATGCATGTTCTTGGATTGCCTAAGAACATGGGACGCATGCAAGATTTGATTTGCCGAACCACATAATTCTCATGTCTTTATTTAATTTTATTTTGTCTTTGTTTATTTTCTCCACTAAAGTCTCATGAGTTCGATTGTGCCCACTACATCTCTAAGGTTGCTTGACAAGATGCCCAAATAAAAAGCATGAGAGTTGGAAACAGCAGATGAGTCTCAAGTATCGGCAGGAAAAAACAGTCGTATTAACACACATCAACAGTCAAAATTAAACACCCCTAAAAATCACTTGGACCTATTTTCGTATTTGATCATAGAAAATAATTTTGCAAAGCGTCAATCATGTCATCAATTTATGCAAAACATTTTTAGGATAATCGATAGCTTTCCACTTTGGCAGTGACAGTAAAAGATGTTGTGTTCTGAGATGGGTTTAATCCAGTAAACTTCCAGGGAGGTCTTCTAAGCTTCTCGAAAGTTGCATGTAAGTTCAATGCCATGCATGAAGACTCTGTAGGTCTGCCAGCCTCTGTGGTCTGCTGAGGCCAGTTAATTTCACAAGACATCACACCATGATTCTTCTCTAATGATCTTATATGCAGTTCACTTCACGCTGCACTACAACACCTCGTCAAGAAACAAGAGAGACAACCATTCGTTGGAACAAAGTTTTTATGGCATCAAAAACCTCAGGAGATCTTATGACGGAACCAATGCAAGCATAACAACTATTTGATTGGATGACAGACTAAGAAGAAACACATGAATAATAAAGACAGGATGAGAAATCAGTGCAACAAACAAAGAGATGAAGGCGAACCAAAAGCAAGACATGTGCATTTTGTGGTTTGCAAGTTTCCATCTTCTTGTGCATTGGTTGACTTGCAATCAAACATCAAAACTTTTGTGGACATGGACTCCCAACATATCACATCCCGAGATGATAAAGCTCACGTTCCCCCAGGCCAAGAGGCATTACTCCACAACCCAGTAGTACTTAGTAATAGTAGATAAAAAGAGTTCATCTAAAGTTTGTGATTGTGAAATAGATTCCACTCTGGTCTTCTCAAACCTCGTGCTTAACAACGTAACATTTGTTTTACTCCCTGAGTTTGATACTGGACGGACGGTGAGGTATTCGAAGAGCCACCGCAGCAAGAGAAAGGTTGTCAGGTGATGTGAGTGAGAGATGGGATCCAATGCATGCATGATGACGTTGGTCTCTATGGTAAAACCCTAAGAATTCATCACCCTAAACCCTATATCGAACCACTGTAGTTCCACAGCCCTTCGAGTGACCATTCCCACGAGCTACATGCCAAGTGGCAACCGTGCCAACCCTCCCCAGCTTTTATGGCTTTATGATTTGTTCTCTAGTGATCACACTCGTATGATGGCGTTTCTTCCGTGATGGAGTTTAATGTTGCTGTACATCGATGGGGACTAAGAACAATGTGACAGCCACACCACCATTATTATTTTCCAGTACAAACCCATTATTTTATGAGAACTGCATCGGCTTTGTCTCTCACACTTCGTGTAAAGTGAAGCAAAGAACTGAACCAACACCCATATGTGTGTCCAGAAAATTAATGGTGCAAGTGATCTACATATCGATGCAAGGAAATGTACATGAAGAAATAGAAAGCCACTTTGTGAGGCGGTAAGTGATGGGTGATTAGCTGTGAAATCGAAGATACTATGTGTAAACATGTTCCACACTGATTTCTAAGATACTTGTTTGCTCGCTTATAGCTGTATCAGTCATGCAATATGCCACAGATTTCCAAGATACTTCTTCTTCTTGTCTATGATTCTTGGAAGATGAACTATATATTGTGTCAAACTTGCATACAAGTAGTGTGAAATATGATGAAGGCTCAGAAATTTTAATCCATGAGAACAGATATTGAGAGAGACAAGAAACACATAAGAAGGTCATGGATTAATTGTATCTGTAAATTTGGCTATGCCTTCGATCATGATTTGCAAGAAGGCTAAATTATTTCGAGCATTAAAATGGGCCAAAAAGAGACCAAAAAAAGAATCAAAGTCGATGTGGTGAGATAGTAAGCGAATCAAAACAAACAAAGTGATGAGCATTATTCCTACTTTATATTCAGCCTGAGGCCACCACAAGAAGTCTTTTGATTAATCCACCTGAACATATAGATCGCTGCCTAGTTTGCGAGAAGATGTGCAAGAATCCAATTAACTCTCAAGATAAACTCCTACAGAGGACAAGAGCTTGGATGCGTTTCATCAAACAAAAGAAAGTAAGAACAAATAGCAAGAGGAGGAACAAACAGGGGTGCACTTTGACATGATCATCAAGGCTTAATCTGACTGTGGTGGATCCAAAAAACACTAGACAGCTTTCTTTTAACAACAAGAGGAGGAGAAAGAAAAGAAAAGAAAAGAATGATAAGGTAATGATGAAACCCTTTCCAACATCCTGTCAGAAAAGAAAAAGGTAATAGAATACAGAATAAAGGAGCTGTAGGTCGACGCATCATCAGGTTACGCCGATCTGTTTCTTCTCCCTCAGTGGATGAACGATAAGGAAACAACAAAACAAAGTTAGCAACAACAGAGCAAATAGTAGATCCGGCAGACCTCTGCATGGATCTCAGAACCTCATGATTACCGATCGAAGCAGTTCACTGTGACCGAGTTCGCCGAGACGGAAGCTATGGTTGAGGGGAATGAAGCCTGGTCCGAGATCTCCAAACATAAAAGAAGAGAAGAGAAGATAGAAGATCTATCCATCTCCAGTTCTGCGGATGCCTCGACCCAGACAACATTCCCCTCAAAGGGAAAGCTTCCTCTTTCTTCTTCTTTCTCCTCCTGAAGTAGTCTCGGTGAGAGAGAGAGAGAGAGGGAGAGGATGGTTATGATAGCTGAAATGATTAGCAGAGAGAGAGAGAGCGAGAGAGAGAGAGGGAGTACTTGGTGGTGTTTGGAAGGGAAAAGGAGAGCAGCTAAGACGTAATAAATTAAGCAGCAGGTGGACCAAATCTACAGCTGGGTTTCACAGCATGACCACGAGATCATCTCTCTCTCTCTCTCTCTCTCTCTCTCTCTCTCTCTCTCATATATGAGATTACAACGGCTCGAGTTCTCGGGATGTAGGAGGACATGGATCTGCCGTTTACCTTGATCATGAGACGGAAGAATGAGAGGCCAGAAACCCTAGACACGGAAGGGGGTGGGAGGAAGCTGGTGACATAGGTTTCACGCGGAATCTCTATCCATTGTTTGACTTCTCGTTCGGAGTCATATCATGAGACGATATATCATAGTGACCTGTTCACGATTGGTCCTTGAGTGCTCTCCTTAAGCTCGGATCAAGCTTCTGCTCCTAGAAACCAACCCAGTCAAATTCGCTGCTCTGAACAACTCAACATAAACATGTATTGGATCTCCATCAGTGTCATTCCTTTTGGCCATCTCAATATTGCTTGCATTTAAATAACTTAGAGGACTGTCTAATCTAGTAAAACTGTAATAACAAATGATAATGTGGATAAGGTAAGAGAAATAGGGCATTTTTCCCTTCCCAGCACAATGTTAGTGTCTCATTAATGGATGAGGTAAGAGAGAACGGGATAGAAACCAAGAACAAGAACCCAACATTTGACAGAGTAGTGACTGGTCGAATGGGACATCCACTTCCTATCCCTTAGCTTCGTAATCCTAAACCTTTCAAGTAACTCGCAAAGATGACGCTCCGATGTGAAGTATTCGATGTTCTTTCTTCACTATTTCCACGATTTCAGGGCCTGTGAGATACGTATGTGAAGCTGTTCCAAGTTGGCCAGTCAATGGAGAATGGTGTCATTAAGACGGTAGGTGGTGGAAAGTTATAGATGCTTGCGCTGCACATAAATAGCTGCTGCAGTAATTGACGCATGACGCTGCAATAAACCATGCAGCAAAGAAGAAGAGCCTCGACTTCAATGACCCTTAAGCGAGTGATCGATATGCACAGGTAGGGTTGCACTTGTCTACTTTCGTCGGTGGGTGATCACTGTGACTTATTTTGATGGGAAGTTTAGATGGCCATGTAACAGTGGAGAATAGCAGTCCGTTATAATCATCATGGGTGTCTTTTAGAATCCATCCATCATCGACAGGCCATCACAACCCGACAACACGCAAAGGTCAATTCCTTCCCTCTCCGGTCTGCGCCTATCAAACATCACTGCTATTTATATGTATACATATATGTATATACATGTAATATAGGAGTAGGACTGTAGGTAGGTAACAGTGTTGGGAAAAGGGGGCGTCTGTGGTGTGTCTGGTGGTCTCTTTCCCACGTCTCGGAATCCAAAACCTGTAGACCAACTGTTCTTTGGAAACTGTTCAACCTGTCAAGTCTATGGAAACGGAGAAATGAATGGGTAATTTGTCCAAAAATATTTTATTAATAAACTTTTACTAGATGATACCCATATTTGATTTTTAATTTTGATTAAAATATTTTTAATAATTTCATAAAAAGATAGATAGTGATTATTCTTTTGATTAGGTTTGACTTTATTTTTTAAGACTAAATTAATTTTTTAAGATAAATAAAATCAAATTAATTCATTAAAATCTTTAATTAATTTAATTATATCTTGATTTTTTTATTTGTTCAGATTATCCTCTCCTTCTGTCTCATCCTCCTTCTCCTTATGGTTTACTTTTAAAAAAAAATTATATTCGAATTATACTCAATCATATATTTAACACAAAAATATACTATTTCAAAAATTAATCATCTTAAATTTATAAAAAAAAATTAAACATATTACATCTCATCTTAATAATTTTAGAAAAACGTCTAGATAAGTTTGATAAAAAATTAAAGAATTATACTCGATCACAAAATCATCCCAAAACTATAGTATTTAAAAAATTAATCATCTTAAATTTATACAAAAATAGAAAAAAAGTAAAACTAAACATGTTATCATCTCAGCCTAGTAATTTGGAAGAAGTTTAAAAGGATTTAATAAAAATTCAACAAGTTATACTCAATCATCGATTCAATCTAGTGATATCTTATTTAAAAACTCATTTGTCCTTACATCATAAAAAAAATAATATAAAATATCTTAGAATCATGATAGTTTTAGATAAATTTAAATTAATTTAATAAAAATACCTTGGTTACATTTAAATTACACTCAAGTTATATTCGTTCACATATTTAATAAAATGATTAGATTGGATCGAACCGATATATGGACATGGATATGTGACTTAAAATAATCTAATTGAAAAAAATATTATCAGAATTAAAAAAAAGAAATATATCTAGGTAAAAATTTAATTATGAAAGTATCATATGATAAAAGTTTAATATTATAGACCTTTTTCTAATAAATTATTAAAAAAACTTTGGAGAGTAGATGAGGGGATTATTATGGGTATATATATATATCGGTAACTCGGCGTTTGCTTACCTGACAGCCTGCTTTTAAATGCCTTCGTTGCAGAGACATGGTCAATATAATGCCGTCCATTAGATGCTGGGCTGGAGCCTGGAGTAGTGTGGTGTTCTGTCATGGGATTTTGAGCTTATAGAGCAAAAACGAGGCTTCTAAAGCAGAGAGAGAGAGAGAGCGAGAAAGAGAGAGATTTCGTAGTGTGGTGTTCACGTCGGCACGTCTCCTCTCACCTGCTACAGCTACAGGGTATGAGCAATGCTGCTATGACGTTTAGGATGTACTGGTCAGTGACTAATGGAGACGCGTCGATTCAGCATGTTGACTTTGTAAGGCACAGTGATGGGAGAGACTCGTGGGTGGACGGAAACCCGTCATGTCAGTCATGGATTAGTCCAAAGTATCTTTCTGTGACTTTTTTTGCGTGGGAATTTGTGTAAGTTATAGACATCTGATAGCTGAGTAGGTGTTGTTGGTGTGGCAATGGGATAGTGTGAGCCCGGAGACATTCAAGTCCTTCGTCAAATGGGAGCCTAAATTGCAACACAATCTATATCAACAATTTATATCCCCTTTAGATATTATCACATGTACTGCTGATGAATGTCCTAAAGAGCCACTTTATTAATTAAAATTTTGATATTAGGATAATTATGTTTGATCTAACCAAGCTGAGAAAAAGATTAGCGAGAGACTGGTATGGAATTACTAAACTCGGAGGAAAGATCCCAATGACGGTTCTATATAAAAAGTACAGGCCCATAGAAAAGAAGAAGAAGAAGAAGAACTACCCATGGACAGATATGCTTTATACAGTACAAGAATATATAATTAAGAAATCAATTCCAGTGAAAACCAAGAACTGCCCCCAAAAGGAATATAATAAAATGGACAAACAAGAAAATAAGCAAACTGTAGGTTCCAATTCGGAGGAGTTAAAAGAAGAAAGAAAAAAAAAAATCATCACTCGCAGATGCTGCCAAAAGCACCACACTATATACACCAGGAACAAGGTAGGTTTCTCTGATCATGTCTTCTAAATATTTCCCCAAGGAAAGCGGTGGCTCCTAATGGAACTGACGCTTTGGGTCATGTCCTCGTTGACCTTTAACATTCTACTAGCACACAGCTGCTTACCATATATTGGAAGAGAAATGGAGCACACTCCCGGTAGAAGCGCTGCTGATTTCAGAGTTTTTTACAGTCATTTACAATGTTGGGCAGGACGTCCTATCAGTCTGCATTGATCGGGAAGCAAGGAACACATAATTTGCCCTTTGACATGAAGAAGTTCCCCGTCGATACCACAGCCATTATGAGTGGTTAAGCCAGGCCTAATCTTCACGGACTTTACCTGCAATGTCATGATGCAATCAGTTCAACACTGAAGGGATAAACTTAATGACAAGGATGAGTTGGTGATGCAAAACACAATATGCCATGCCCGGAAGCATGCCGGAACTTTATACTGAGGTACCAAGCAACACAAAATGAAAGAGGGAAAAAGAAAATTGCACAACAAGAGCATGGAGCGGAGACCAACCACAACTCATGAATCAAAAGCTGAGATGAAATAAGGAAAAAACAGATATGATGGGCATGCTTAACAACTCGTATAAAAGGAACAAGTCAGTACATTGTAAACAAAAAAGAGCAGGATAATGGGGCCAAGAAACAAGCTGGTGATATGGGTGACACACGTGAAATTGTCAACAGTATGTCATAATTGGGAAATTTTTCTCATGCTTTTCTAGCATGCCGAAAAAGAGAATTGTTTCTCTTTTTTTTTAGTATTGATCACAATGAAACAAGATCAAAGTGGTGGAGCCAAGTACGCCAGAACCTAGAAAGAAATGTATAAAAAATAATGGAAACTGTTCGATCTACCTTTTTTTTTCTTATGCATTAAAGTGTTTCTCATGACTCCTGATGTTGTAGAAAACTGAATATACTTTAAACAGATGGTGTTAGTCACAATTTGGTATTCTGGAGAAGTTCAAATATAAGAAAGATCATATAACTCTTGGTAACAATCATTTCCATTAGTGATATGAAAAAGTATCATCTTAATATTGGATAATTGGAATATCTAAAAGAACTAAATGTGATGCCACTGAGAAACGAAAAAAAAAAAAAAGAATGAAAGGAACTCGAAACACACTAACATTTGGGGTGGGGTGGGGTGGGGGGGAAGAGGCATCCCATACCTTAACATAGTCCACATTAGGCAGAGATAGATGCCTACCAAACTGCAAGCAGATTAAAAATCTTAACAATCTCAATCTCCCACTTCCACCAACTAATAACAAGTCCAAACTGTTATCATCATGTACAGCTTTTGGAGCCACGACCTGAGAACTCAAACTCTGGACAGTTTTGCATGAATGGTTGCACACCAAAATGCCAAGAAATTTGCCTTTTTTAACAAACCACTTGTCCTCTAGACTTGGAACAGGTTCCAGCTTCATTCCTAGTTCTAAGTCGTCTGGTGGCCCTGGCAACTCAAGAGGATTCTCACCTTCCCAGTTGGGCTCAGCATCCCACTTCGGCCCTGTATCCCACTTTGCTTCAGAGTCCCATACGGGTCCAGGATCAGACACCGTTGATGATATATCTTCTTTATCATACAAAGAAGTGGCTCCCCTCGAACACCTGGAATCATTTGTGACAGTCAGGCCAGTCCAAGTTTTGTCTGTCCTTGACTTTGATCTGGTCCTTGGCCAGTTAAAATTAGCAGAAAGGTGAGGTTGGGGGTGAAGTACTTCATCTGGTTCAGACACCAAGGTATTCTTCCCTGAAGAGAGGCGCTTTAGTTTGGGATCAAGCCCTCGGACATAGTCAGATGGCTCATTGCTAGCAATTGTGCTGCCTGTAGTGCCAATGTCTCCTCCACCAGACATTCTATTTGGAGACATAATCGAATCAACACTGGATAAGCTGGAAGCCCTTGGGATGCCCTCTTTTCTCGACTCATGAATTATATCTGTATAAAGGTCTGACATAACAATTTTATCTTGATTTTCTAAAACTTTTTCCTTTGAGTTTCCCAACTCCTTTGATGTGGGAAGATACTCCAACTCAAAGCTGTATTTTGGCAAGCATAGGAATTTAAGAAATCCAGCCACAAAATAGCGTAGTGGACCAAATCGCTTCTGATATTTCTCAGACAGCTCCAGAACTGCAATTGTACCACAAAACCAAATCTTATACACAATAGCTTATAAGATGAACATGGCAGAAAATCTAAAATGAAAACTGCTGAGCAAACACGCTGTAGCAGAGAATTTAATCAACAGAAGAGAGTTTTTTCATAATTCAGAGACAACTTCGGCACACTATAGCAAAAATTATGAGATATTTGCTAATCTATGTTATCAAGTTATAAAGTAGTCCAACTGATCATCGATGCTACATAGACATCCCTAAAAACATTTTTTTGACATTTACATGAAATGTTTCACAATCAGAATTTTTGAAAGTTCCCGAGTTAATTTTTCCACTTCCAGACATCAGGAAGCTTGGCAAATAAATTTCAAATAATTTAATAAAAGAAAGAGATATCATTAAGCACACAGAAAGACTTTGACCAAGATTTTTGAATGATAAGTGGATTTAAAAGCAAAAAAATCAATTTACGACATGTTAACAATGCAACCTAAGAACATAATTATATATAGTAATAAAAACTGAACAATCTAGAACAACTCCTGGTCTTATTAGAGAGGTAAGCAAAATATCAGAGGAAGCAACAAGGACCTTTAGGGGGATGGAACTGGCAGACGAGAATAAATATGAAGATCATGTACAAAATTATTTATGAGGAGAGAGTTACAGGGCCTTTTGCATAATGATATGACCCAGAGGTAAAACATGACCTCCTTACCCTTGGTGCATGTGAATGCACATATGATACACATACAAGCAAACATCTACACCGTTCAGCTGACATCCAGAGAAAAACTGTCAGGCCAAATAATAAAATTCTACTAGGTTTTTGACAAGGGAATTTAGAGACAAGTTCAACGAAAGTCGCCCTTAGGTCTTCATCAGAACCTGAGCAATGGGGACCAGAATAAACATCACACATGCAAAGTCCCACTACATGTTTCCTTTATTAGCTTGGTAAATCATACACTAAACCCCTTAGGTCTTCATCAAAACCAATCTCTAATTTTTCTGAGATGCCCAGAGCAATCGAAACCAGAATAAGCATCACACGTGCTTAAAAGTACCAATACATGCTTCATTATTAGTTTGGTAAATCATACACTAAACAGTCATGCGTACATATGCTTAAAAGCAAGGTTTGTCAAACCGCAGCATCCCGCCAAGTACGGATAGTACATACTAGTCCTATAAGGGACCGGTATAGACGGTATATAGTGGCTTATCAATATGCCCCATCGTATTGTGTTGGTACATCAGTATAGTTCGATACATGCCGTACCAACAATCAGGCGGTACACTGATACGGATCGGTAAGACGAACCATGCTTAAAAGTCCCAGTGCATGCATTGAGAAGCTCACACATGCTTTAAAGTCTCAGTACATGCATTGAGAAGCTCAAAATAATTTTATCCTAGTGAACTAACCAAATTGGATTCAAACATGTACATATTGTTGCTAAAAGAACATTCTTCTACTGTAAGCTAACCTTCACCTTTTGGCTCCCAGTAAGTCTAAAGTAGAATGGTTAATTTATAATGGATTTTGGACTATTTATAATGGTAGCAGATAAAAGAATAAATGGAGTTTGGACTATTTATAATGGTAGCAGATAAAAGAATAAATGGAGTTTGGACTATTTATAATGGTAGCAGATAAAAGAATAAATGGAGTTTGGACTATTTATAATGGTAGCAGATAAAAGAAATAAAGATGCAACTGACAGAAAATACAGCACGCTAGATGTTAAGATCCACTTATTCAGGAGCAGTATTTCTGTCAATGGATCAGATATGAGTCAGGACTGATCCAGTTTATACACTATATGGATTAGTCTTTTGAGCGGGCAATCTAATAATAAACTCAGTTTAAATTTAATCAAATATGTATCCATCTTTTTATCTGAACATGGGACCAATATTGACGGTGTTAGATATCCTCTCACTTATACCTTATACTCGTTTAGTGCAGATGTGTCAAAAGACAACCAAATCAGGTTGCATCAGGTCAACCCAACACTGACCAAACTTCCAAGTGAAAATATTGCACTTCAGTGTAGGCATGCCTTGAATATTTTTGAAGTGGTGGTTAAAGATAAGTTGGTCCAATTGGGTATAGGTTGGCCTATCCATGTTGCAACCTTGTTCCTTCAAAAAGTAGAACCTTATTCAACACTGCTATTATATCCAACAATCAGTAGATATATGCTGGTTTTACAAGGTTTTCTAAATCCAAAATACCTAAATGACTGAGCAAATGATTAACACCAAGATCACCATATATACCACAATTTAGAAGTTAATCCTAGGCACATGACAGTTTTAACCGAATTTTGCATCAACCTTTAATTAGAAGTTGCACAATATGGAGAACATAGTTTCCCCGCATATGTACCAACATGGCATAACATTAGAGGATCACAATCCTGTGGAACAAATACAATAATAAAATCAAAAGCAGATTGGTAGACATAGACACGAATAAGCAACCCATATAAGCACATAATTACCTAACTTCACGAGAATGAGTTTGACTGGGGCCAGCACCAGAACATAGGTATGCCGATACTAAACTAACCAAATGATAAAGCTAATGGATTGCCCATCCAAATATTCATCGAATAACTATTCATTTATAGAAGAAAAAGTTTATCAAGCTTTTCTAAGAGAACAACCTTTTTATTATCTAATATTGAGAGTTAAAGTCAGTATACGACTTGGAATCTTGGTATCATACCAGTTCAATAGGTTATTAAAACGAAATATCAGACCAGTTTTAAAACCTTGTTACAACTCCCACTGGCACTTTCATTAGATGAGGTGGTAGAACCTCAAGAGCTATAATTGGCTAACCAGAAGCCAAAGTAATGCTAATCATGAAAGGTAATATAATGTTCCCGTCATATCTTGACATATAAATTAATTTTCAAAGAAACTAGCATTTCTAGAAAGAACATAACTCAACATTGCATGATAAAAGGGGTATACTACAATGATAATCACATCTATGAGTGAACAAAATGAGTTGAAATCAAGTGAAGCTAAAGCCGACAAGCAGAAAAGATCAAATTACCATCACTGAGAAAACCGAAGTATGAAACAGTTGTCCCAAAATGGAGAGCTCCAGTCTGAATCCATTCAACAGCAAAAACATCTGTAGCAGTAAGCCCCCCCTGTACTAAGAAAGTAACATTAAAGGCATGACAAGTAATGATATAAGAAATTAATATGAAGAAAGCTATTTTAGCAACAGCATTAGAAACTAGAAAACTAACATTGATCAAGTATCGTCTGTTCCAAAGCTGCAAAATGAGACTAGTCAGCAAGTCTTTCACCCAGTTATCTAAATTTATTTAGTGATCCTATTTCATTTATTAATTATAAAGGGGTGAATTATTCACCATAGGCCTTTCTGTAAAATCTTACTATTAAACTTTTTCCTACCGTACAGATCCAAGCTCTTATTCAAGCCATTTAATTGTGCACATGATCATTTCACATAAACTGGATCTCTCCAATTTTATTTACTCCATGGTTACTCTAAGTGTTACATATGGAATCCTAATATAAATGCACATTCACCAAGCATTTTTCACCAACACCATGCAATATGTGCTTTATTAGCTTCTTATTTCTTGATAATTTGATGTGCTTGTGAAATCATCATTAAGTTTGCCTATAACTTTTTTGTAAACTGCCTAAGTTACAATCACCAGGCAAGAAGCAAATGAAAAATTCACTTCCATCACCATGCTGGGACTCTGTAATCTGTTTTTTAAAATAAAAATAATAAAAACCACAATCTCCCTTGTGATAACTCTTTGGTTGAAAGCTCTACCTAAATGCATGGTCCATATTTATGTTTAATAACATGGCTGCTTAATTTATCATATTTGTTCAATTGGAATTATCACTCAAACTAATCTTGGACTGTGCAAAGTTTCAAATTTGTGACAAGTAGAAAAGACTGAAGTAACAGCAATATAGTAGTAAGAGATTGCATGCAACAGATAAATGATTGCAGCAAATCCTGGACATTAGAAGAAGAGAAAGAATGAAGTGCCAACAATAAAGTAAAAAATATTGCAGAAATTTACAGATAGATGATCAAATGACAATCTATAGAACTGTGGCAAAAATAGTAAATCTGTCTCTCCAAAAGCATAACTCTAAGTTGGAGATGGAGATATAAAACTAAGAGAGGCCCTCTTCATCCTTCATTTTTACAAGTTGGGGCAGACAAATAATATCATTAAAATTCCAGGATTTGAGTTATGGAAATAATATTTAAAGGTAAGACTGCATATGTTCACCCCTTCCGTATGCACCCCTCCCCAGACCCCATATTAGCAACAGCCTCGTGCGTTAGGTACACTTTTTTTCTTTTCAGTTATCAAGATCCTATAAGTATGTTGATAAAGAAAATCAATTATAGTTTTGATCCTTCAATAAGTGATGAGGAAAAGTTCCAAATTCAGAAGAAAAAGAAGAAATAACAGAGATTGATAAACAAAGATCATTCTGCGAAAATGTGGATCTTCTCAGATTTCTCAATCTTTTATCTTGATATTTTTCCTTCTTTTATAATTGTGAAAAAGATGAAAAATATTAAAATGAGAACAACAGAAAGATATAGATAAGCTCTATATTTCAATCAATTAACTGCATAAACCTGCATACATAGGACAGCTCTAAGATTTATGTGAAATAAATTATGGTCACTCAACTTGCATCAATATAGTGACATACTTCAGTTAAAAAAGGTTAGACATTAAAAGATTGGGAAGCAGAACAGAAACTCCGAAACTTGCCAGAGGATTGACAAGTTTTACTTGTTGTATATACATAAGTTAGTGCATAATTACCTTTACAATAGTCATTGCAGCAGAAATAGGATCCCTAACCCCCAATATGGTCCAGACAAGCGAATTGTCTGAACCAGCAGGAATTATACCGATTGGAACAGAAATCGCTTCCTTCTGATCATCTCTAATCAAAAGACCGTT
The DNA here is from genome assembly GCF_036884655.1 of Musa acuminata AAA Group. Lineage (NCBI taxonomy): Eukaryota > Viridiplantae > Streptophyta > Magnoliopsida > Zingiberales > Musaceae > Musa > Musa acuminata. Next base: position 30,421,649 of record NC_088330.1, read on the forward strand.
GAGGACCTGGATCATCATATAACATAGTCATTAGAAAGTAACAAGTACATAATTCTTAGTTAAACTGACAAAATAACAGTGCAAAAGGAATGGGTTATCAGCCACAAGCAGTAAGGATCAATGAGTCAAGTTGCCATTATTCTCAAATCCAGTAAAAGGAAAAGTGACCTTTGGGCATTTAATTTAATTGTCAACATGAGTCAACTCAGCAGGTCAACTCACGTCAGATATAATAGGAATTGCACAGCTCAAAATGCATTAATCCCAAGTTATTACTATTAAGCTTATCAAGCCTTATACCATCATGAATTTCTGTGAAAATAAATTATCACATCTGTTTTATTGACAAATTATATAACATTACTTTTACATATTATTTTTACAAAATTTTCATCTTTTATATTTTACCTTTTATAAAAGAAGTTAGATATCACTTGGATATGAAGGAAAAAGAATCATCTAGCACATGTTATTTTTTATTTTCCAAAATTGACTTTCGTATTTTTCTAAATTTCTGCTATAATTTTTTTAAAAACTTAATTTTTATCAATCATATTGCCCCTGGCCAAACTTGATGCTGATCTTGCAAATCTTTCTCATAGGATCACTTCTTTCAATGTATTCAATCAACTTTTGTTTCAGCAGACACTATTTTTGTGATCAAGTGACATTCTAGACTTCCACTTAGCAATGTAGTTAAAAATCAGTAAAAAAGAATTACCAATGACTAACTACCAATTAGTTGGTTGCCTTAAGGTGGATATGTTACCTCTTTTAACAAGTCGAACAAGAAATTAGAAACAAAAACATGCTAAACTTATGCTTGTAACCCACATAAACTATATCACACAGAAAGGTAAGAAAGCTGATACATAATCACTGCCCAATTTCGTGAATAAACACATTTTTGGCTAAGAGTTTAGATTGTAGTTCCATGAGCGTATATGGAAGGACATCCCACATAAAGGAAGCTCCTATATGACTTTGTTGTGGAAGTTATTCCTTCACTTTTTAGTTTACTTTGAAGAATCATTGTCTGACTTTCATCATTCATTTAGAAATGTAATCAACTCAAAAATTACCAAAAAAACATAAATGGCACCAAAAAACAAAAATGGTAGAAACAACTTACCTCATTCACAATTCCATCCCCACCAACACATATGATTCCTGGAACATTTTTACAGTAAGACCAGAAAATTGTAATTATATATCACAAAGTGAAGTCAATAATATAGTGCACCATACCTTCAGGGCAAGTGCTGAAATCAATAGTTGAAACAAGTTCTCTTGCATGACCAGCATATTTTGTTTTAACCACTTCCATTTTGAAACCTGCAAGCTGTCACCAGTTTTCTCTGTGAACAAGCAAACATAAACATTTACATAATAGGGTTACAGCAATTTCAATTTCAAGGTAAACCAAATTATGGCCCCATTATGATACCTAGTTTCAATTCATGAGGAAGTTATTACATAAATGGGCAAAGACAGTAAGTTAGCAGTATGTAGAAAACAGAGGAGCTTAACATATCAAAGTACAACAAGAATATTGACTCTTGTAATTACAAACTACTTCTGAAAGACTGACACTTTTCGAACATCCAATTACCTACAGATAAGATATTTCCCCTGCTGAAGATCAGACTACGATAGATATTTATCCTAAAGAATTAAAATCATATTGAGACAGAGAACATTGCTTCAAAAAATATCATCAAGAAACTGCTGAATAAGCTGTTGTACTTCTTTCATACTATTGAAATGGCTGGTCTGAATAGTAAAAATTACATCTAAACAATTTACACAAGAACTGCAATCTTATCTCAGCATAAGCTCCTGCAACTGTTGCTAACTAATAATCCACTGCTCTCCAACAGCAAGTTTGCCAAATGAACAACTTCATGGTTTATCTGCTAGATGACATATACCATACAGAAAAAGCCTTGAATCTTGAGACAACCTAAACAATTCATATAGATAATCATAGACAGAAATCAAACACAATGCTGAAGAGAATATATTCAATGTACAAGACCAAACACACCTTGAAAATGGGTTCTACTTGGTTGTGGAATACTTTACTTGATCGACCATGCCCAGAACGAGGATTCAGTATCACAAGTAACCTCGGTGGACTTTTACATTTTATATATGGCAGGTCATACAAGGCCTCAGTGACCACAAGATTAGAGGTTTGCTTCTTGCTAGACATCATTGGATGAGGTAAGCAGTTTATGTAGCATTGCTGATCTGCAAAGCTCTGGACCCACTTAATGGCTTCCTCTGAACTAGATGCTACGAAACGGAAGTCCTTTTGAGATCTTTGTGGTTTCATAAAACAAGAAAGTCCATATGACCTACTCCTGACACTGTATGCATGAATAGTAAAATGACGAAAACAAGCACCATAGGAAATCTGCCAAAAGGTAAATAACAAAAATAAAAAGGTGAGTCTCAACAAAATAAGTCATATCAAAAGGTTCAGCAAAAAACGAGTTGAATAAATTTGGGTTAGACTTACAGATATCACATCTTCAAGAGATAGAACGTGAGAACCCCAAATCAGGGCTTTGGTTGTAAGCTTTGCATCAATGCTATCAGAGTTTCCAGGTCCTGACCCTGTTTGCTCATCATCCCCTGTAGTTTTGGTTTTCTTATCTAGAACAAGCTTCCCAGAGAAAACTTCATATCCTAGCAAGCTAGACTTTTCATCTCCAATATCTAATCTATGCTCATGTACCTTTAGCTTTACAGGATCTTCACTGGTGCCATTGGCATCAATTTGCTCAAAGGATTTTACCTTGCCTCTTGTTTCAGAAAAAACAACTGGAGACGTGTGCTGTACGGTTTCTGTCTGAGAATGTTTGCCACTCATACGATGAACATATTGATGCAGAAATCCTGCTGGTGAAGGAACATTTGGGTGCTCCAGGACTGACTTCAGCATCTTGCTTTGTAAGTAAAGTTTCAGGAATTGTGAGATCACAAATAGTGTAGGGACTCAGGACATGTGTTTAATATTGTACAACAGTAACAAAATCTGATATCATCATATGCTGCACCAGATATCACTTTACAAGCCTCATGTGAAAAATTCAGCATAACATCAAACCCTGCATAATTTGACAATAACCATTAACAAGTAAGCATATGAATAATATAATCAGAGAACAGTTCTGAAGGGCTTGATGTGCACACAGTAAAATTTCAGATTCATATGCACACACATTTGATTGCCGATGAAGAAGACTCTGTCAGACAAGGAAGATACATATTGGTTCGCATTAATCATAAATCACGTAATGAGCTTCTGCCATATTACTCGATATGTCACATCCTATCTGTGATTCATCACAGTGGCATAGGTTTGCCAAATATAAGACAACAGTGAGAGGAAGATTATGAATTCAAGGATATTAGCAGTTAGCAAACAGAGCTGTCTTTGATATCTATATACATTTTGCGCTAGTTGATATTCTTGGTGTCTCCGCTTATCTGAACCTTTGTCTATATTCCATTCATCAGCGTCTGCATGCGAGGATCAATGGATTCTATAATGCATAATACTGCATCTAAGATGTTCCCATATATGGATGCACCAAGTGTGCAGTTGAATCAGGGTTCGCCGTACTGACCTGTTACCGCCCGGTATGGGCAATACGTACCGGTCCGATAAGGAACCAGTATGCGGACCGCCCTCTACTGGGCGGTACCATAACCTGACCCTGTATCGAACAATACGGGGTTTGTACCAGGTGATAATGATTGAAATCCGACTGTTACTAACCTGTATCAATCGGTAACGGTCGGATTTCGATTGTTACTGATCAAGGGCTGAGATCGCGCTATTTTAAATAGTGAAATTGATCATTTGAACCATAGAAAAGGGTTTTTAAACCCTTTCCTCCCTCCTCTTTCAACTCATATCACTCTCTCAATCTCGTCAACTCTCTCAAACTCATTCTCACTCACATCTCTCTCTCATTTTCACATTTTCACTCTCCTAAACTTAACAAAGCTATGATTTGTGGATTGGATTAAATTTGGGAGGATTAAGAGGAAGATCCCCCTCGGTCAGAATGTGGTGGAAGAAGTCGAACAACATCGAGTCAAACTACTCAAGGAACTAGAGACACCTAACTATCACAATCGTCCGCCCAACATGCAAAGGCAAAGGCAAAAGGGAATGTAGTAGCATCAGTCACACCGTTGGAAAAAAAATAATCTAGTGCTCGAGGAACTAGATTATTTTCGCTAAAATTATAGTAAATATATTTTTTTTTCCAACTTAAAAACCCTGCTCTAGCTTTCTTTTTCAGATTTTTTTGAAGCTATTTTTTTATTTTTTTGGGTATACCATTGGCACGCCTCAGTACATACCGTACCGACCATTGGTCGGTACACCAGTACGGATCGAAATTTTAAACCTTGAGTTGAATTAACATTTGCTTCTTGCAACCCTCGCAAGCAAGCATGTTTTATGCTAGCCATGTCATAATCAAAACCGTAGAATGGTTTCTTCAAGATCTACACAAGTTCCTTAAAGATCTAGCAGGGTAGAAGGGCTACAATTATGATTTAAGAAGGCGACAACAACCACTAAGAACAACTTAATTAATCTTACACATTGTTATTCCAGGAGTCCAAACGATTTCATGAGGTTGTTCTTGATGCACAGCCCAAATCTGAGCACTTCAGGCTTGCTTTTTGCTGTACATAAAGACACATCATCCACAGGTCCCTCGCTCGAACGAAACAATATGAGAAAAACATTTTTGCCTTATAAACCTAGCAAATGCACCACAAATTGACTATAAGACTAGTTATTTTCATGAGATTATGCATCTAGAAATATGGAAAAAAATTCAAAGTTTTCAGGAGAAAATGCTTGCCTTGAAATAACTAATAGACTTTGCAGAATATCCTACTTGACAATGAACAAGATTCTCCAGTGCCTTCAAGCAAGCTACCTAAATAGTAGCTGGGGCATCCTGGTAGGAAAAGCTAGTAAACCAGAAAAGATTCCCTAATAATAAAAGTTCAAAGTCATCCAAACCTACCTTAACCTAACAAAAGATTTCTATTTTGCTATCCAAACAACTAATAAGAGAACTTATTATCAAAGAGGAAATAAATTGCAAGCAGCTCCTCTATGATTTCCACACGCCAACAAACGTGGTTGAACTCTTCGATTTCAGAAGTGATCAATACATATAATTTGCAAGGTCATTAAACCCGCCCTTTATATAGTGCCAAACATTCTAGCAGATTACAATCGCTCCAAAAAAATTCAAAAGTAAGATTCGATCATAACGCAAAACAACCGAACAGAATCAGACAAAGTGATCCAATCGATAACATCAATTACTTGTCCATGAACGAATCCAAATGCACAATCGCAGACGGATATCATTCCGAACAAGACATGCCAAGAATCAACAGGAACACAAGCAATTCCCATCGTGGGAACGAGCGACGGAGCCGCACCTGACACGGAGCTCCAATTCGTGAGGCGATCGCGCGAGATCTGTTGGGCGTGGCGTTCAAGAAGTCATCTGCCTTTTTATCCCAAATTCCGGATCAAATAAACAGCAAGGGAGGGAGAGACAGGAAGATAAAGACAGCGATCGGATCGATTCGCCCGACCCACCACCACGACCCTCGACGCGACGGAGCTGGAGAAGAACCCTAAGAACCGGCGTCAAACGAGCAAGAGAATCCCCTTTTTCCGAAGAGAAGAGGTGAAAGGAAAGGAATTAGGGGGACCAAAGAAGGAAGAAAACAAACAGGAGAGGTTTTCTACTATTTATAAGTAGTAGCGTATCCGACACGAAGCGGCGTTCCGGGGACATGTAGTAGAGAAAGGGACGACTTCGGTCTTTATTTCCCGCAGCTCTTTTTCTCCGTTCCCCCTCCTCCTCCGCCTCCTCCTCCTCCTCCTCAGTATTTATAGAAAGAGTTCACGATGAAGCCCCTCGCTCCTCCCGTTGGAAGCAACGATGACGAAGACGAAGACGACGACGACGACGAAAGCTCTCTCTCGCGGTGCGTCCTTCCGGAGAGTCACGTCCGCTTCCACGAGAGGCCGTGGATCCGGTCACTGTAACCCGTAGCCAGTGGAGGTTACTCCCGGGAATGCAACGGTGCGACGCCTTGGTGACTACTTGGTTACGGAGTCCAATTGTTGGTTAAGGGAATCTTCCTTCAATTTTAAGATTACTATGATCTCACTAATTTTAATTTGAATAATTAACCTAATTTGAATAAAATATTTATTTTGTAATGGTGTTAAAAATTTGACTTTAAATTGGGACAATCATTGAGGGGTGGGTATAATAAGTAGGATGAACCATTTCATTGATTATGATGTGTATTCATTTGGCAATATGCTTTCAGTGCAATACATATTCCAACTATTGATATGACTTTGAAGAGTGATGGTAGAGTAGAATTCATCTCTTAAAATACCAACTTGGAAGGATGATCCACTAGAAAATGAATAATCCAAAATATCATCCATCATGAACAGCTCACATAAGTCCAAAAAAAGATGTCATGGTCATTGAAAAACTAAGTTTCGAATGGATAGACATCATCATGATCATGATTGGAAATTCAATCCAATAAAAAAATGAATTCAATGATTTAAAACAGTACACCCATGGAGGCTTGACTCCCAACTTCTCTTAGGTGGGACAACCGATAACAAAGAAGGGAGTTGAAGAAGAAGGAGCAGAAGAAAACAAACCAAAAATAATAAAATGTTAAGAGTTTGTTAGCAAATATATTCCTTCTTTAATAAAATGCCAGATGGTAGCGAAAAGATTTTTCCAATAATATTAACAAAAATCAGGATTTTGTATATGCACAGTCATGTCCTAAATAAGTTGGAGCAAAATTTTAACAATAAATTAAAATAAATACTAATTTAGGCTTTGACTTGGATCATCAAGCATTCTCTATTCCCTAACCTCAAGATTACAAGGCCTCAGGATCACTTGAGCTAGATTGTGATAGCAATCTCAAGCATCCACGATAATTACTTTAATACCTTCATACATAAATACTATAAACACAAATATTATATATATATATATATATATATATAAAATCTTCGATATGCTGAAGATTAAATTTTATACTAAAGGTTCAGGCATCATTGTTGAAGGAATATTCAAATGAATTATCAAAAGATCGGATGACTGTAGAGTGAATAATATATCAAAAACTGTGAAAAAATATCCAATGAGTGGTTGATACGTCAAAATCTTGATCGATATCATTTTGGGTCAATTTAAATATCAAATAAAATAGAGCCCAAGTTTGCAATAGTCATTAGGCTTGAAGTTAGGCTAAAATCAAACCCAAGGCCAAATAGATGGTTTAAAGCAAACATGAGTGGTAGCATTCCCAAACCTAAGCTATAGTATCACGTAAGTCAACCGACAAGTATATTTATGTTTTTGTTAACCTTTTCAATAATAATACCATTCATAATTATGGTGCTTAGGATGATAATAGTATCGCAAAAGCCTTTTGGAAACATTCAATCTGAAGTTTAAAAGTATTGTAGCTTTTTCTTTTAAGTATTGTTTAAGTCTCTTACTCTTTTTTGAACTTAGTTGTAATACTAAATAATAGAAGATGAAATGTCTTTTATAAAAGATTGAGTACGACTGTTTTCTCATAAGTTTAGAAAAAGAGAGTTATAAAAGGTTAATTGATCTTCACCTACCAAGAAAAAGATTAATAGTAAAAGCAAATGGTTTCAAGGAAAAAAGAATCAAAAATAGATATAGGTTAGGAAGATTGAAACACTATAAATTAATTTATATTCCTTCTTTTATTAAGACTTTTGTTGTTGTTTATTTTACTCATAACTCTTACTCTCACTTAATATTTTATTAATTATATTTTCGATGCATCTTTTTCTTGATCAAATTTTAAAGTTGATTAAAATTTATCATAATATTAATTAATTCTCCTTCTTAGTGTCGTTAAGATCATAATAATTAGTATTAGAGTAAAGTTTTCTTAGTTGGATTAATATCTAAGAGAAATTTAATAACTTTGTTACGCAATCAAGATGATCATATCGTTACCTTTTATGGATTGTGATTTATAAAATGTCTTTGAGCTTAGTTTTCAAAAATATATAAAACTAATAGATAAATTAAATTATTCTATAAATTTTTTTTTTTGAATTGTAAAATAATAAATTTTTTATATTATACTTTAGATGAAAATAAGTTTAATCGAATTTCTACTTATGACTACATATGGTATATGACACATAAAGTTACACATAAGGAATTAATATAGTAAAAGAATCCAAAATTAATCTTTTTAGTTCCTAGTTATTTAAAATGAAACCAAACGAATTCATTGATGATAAATACACCTAATTTATGAATGCTATAATAAATAAAAGCATTTAGCAAAGATTATACTAATATTAAATTAGTAAGCAAGATTATAAAGTGTCTTTCCAAGAGTTGAGATTCAAATATAACAATGATGCTATAGATTTAAATAATCTTCCTCTTGAAAATCTCATAGGATTTCTAACTTATAAAATGATATTCAAAGCTCACGAAGAAGAGTTTCTTACGGATTCAAAAAGTTTATAAGAAAAAATAAGACAAATCAAATAAGAAAAAGATATAATACCAAAAGCGAGCCAAGAAAGTTTCAATCACAAAATGTAAAGGTACTTTAATAATGAATGTTCATAATTGAAAAAGAGAAAAAAAACATTCAAAACAATTTAGGATAAATCAAATGAGTCGTGAAAGAGTAACTTAGCAAAAACGAAGTTGCAAATAATATCTTAATAGCTTTAATGAAATATTTGATTCTCCCAAAACCTCTTTATCTTATGGAAGATGTCTCGAAGTATTTCATAAATTATATGGTGAACTCAAAAGGATTGATAAAAGATATAGTTCATTAAAAAAGAACATATCTTACTTACTAATAAGTATGATATATTAAAATTATGCATGACAAATATATGTTAACATTCTTGTATTCCTTATACTAAATATGAAAATTTAGAGTTATCTCATCTTATACTTAAAAAAGAGTTATTTTAAAAATCACTACAGTTGCATACTTTAAAATATATATAAAAATAATTATCATAAATAAAAATAGAATACTATTTAAAAGAGTCAATTGAGAGTGATAATTAATATAATCTCTTAAAAAATATATATATATGTTTTTATGACAAATATCAAAAAATTTTGAAGTTAAAAATAAGTTACTTGATATGATTCTTACTAAACAATATAGTATATTTGGAAAAGATGGTATATCTAATAATAGTATTTGCAACCAAAATGACCCACATTGCATACTTATACATCCCCTAAAATTAAATATATTTGTATAAAAATAATGATCATTATGCTTATTTATACTCTCTTAAAATAATGATCATCTTAAATTAGTTTGGTTCCTAAAAATATAAATAATTTAAATCCAAAAGGTAAGAAAAACAAAGTGACCCACACTGTGTTGGAAAAACCTGTTAAAGCGGAATAATTCTTTCCCTCTTTATGTATCAAAATAGGTTTCTCATCAAAATACCAACTTGATATCCAAATACAAATATCAACCAGCACAGCATAAACAATAGAGCAAAAAATCAATCACACAATGAGACGAAATCTTACGTGGAAAACCCAATGTGAGAAAAACCACGGGACTGTAGTCTACCTCAAACTTCCACTATCAATAATAATAATAATAGGTTTATAGTATGTCTTCTCACCTTCACTACGCACTCTCTGATCTATTTTCCTCACCTTCTCTCTCCTTTTTTTAATTTCTTTCATTTGAGCTCAAACGGTCCAATTTGTCCAAGCCCACATATAGGCTGGATCCAACAATTCTCCCCGTCCAGCTCATATGGTGGGTTGTACCAAGCCCGCTCTTCGCCTACATGCTTCAAGCTTCTCCTTAGGCAAAAACTTTGTCAACATATCTGAACCATTATCATTGGTATGTACTTTTTCCAATTGTAATTCTTTCATCTCAAGTACATCACGAATCCAGTGATATCTCACATCAATATGCTTGGATCTAGAATGGTATGTTGAATTCTTGGAGAGGTGAATGGTGCTCTGACTGTCACAGTAAACAGTATATCCTTCCTGTTTCAACCCCAATTCCTGTAGAAACTTTTTCATCCATAAAGCTTCCTTGCAGGCTTTAGTAATTGCTATGTATTCTGCTTCTGTGGTTGATAGAGCAAAACACTTCTGTAACTTAGATTGTCAAGAGACTGCTCCTCCTGCAAAAGTCATCAAGAATCCCGAAATAGATTTCCTAGAATCAGTATCACCTACCATGTCTGCATCTGTGTAGCCTTCTAACACTGGTTCATCACTGTCAAAACATAAACATAATCTGGAAGTACCTTTTAGATATCTTAATATCCATTTCACTACTGCCCAATATTCCTTTCCAGGATCAGAGAGAAATCGACTGACAACTCCAACTGCATGAGCTATATCTGGCCTAGTACAAACTATAGCATACATCAAACTGCCTATTGCAGATGAGTAAGGCACTCTAGACATTTCTTCTTTTTCTTTCTCACTTGTAGGATATTGTTTCGAACTAAGCTTGAAATGACCTGCAAGTGGGGAACAAACTGCTTTGGCTTTACTCATGTTGAATCTTTCAAGAACCTTTTCAATGTAAGTCTCCTAAGATAGTCAAATCTTCCTTTTCTTCCTATCACGAAAAATCTTCATGCTAGGTATTTGTTTCACCGATCCCAAGTCTTTCATGGCAAAAGACTTACTTAGCTCTCTTTTAAGCTTTTCAATTTTTCCAATATCATGGCCAACAATCAACATATCATCAACATATAGCAGTAAAATAATAAAATCATCATCTGAAAATTTCTTCATAAACACACAATGATCAGATGTGGTTCTATCATACCCTTGCTCATCATAAAGGAATCAAACTTCTTGTACCACTGTCTAGGTGCCTATTTGAGTCCATATAAGTTTTTCTTAAGCTTACATACTAGATTTTTTTTTCCCTTGACTTTGAAACCTTCTGGTTGCTCCATGTAAATTTCTTCTTCTAAGTCACCATGAAGAAATGATATTTTCACATCAAGTTGTTCAACTTCTAAATTCAAGCGGGCAGCCAAACCAAGAACAACTCGGATAGAGGACATTTTCACAATTGGAGAAAATATTTCTTCAAAGTCAATACCTTTCTTCTGACTGAATCTTTTCACAACTAGTCATACCTTGTATCTCTGTTGTGAGCTATTATTTTCAGTCTTCAATTTATAAACCCACTTATTCTTGATAGTGGAAGTTTGAGGTGGACTACCGTCCCGTGGTTTTTTCCACATTGGGTTTTTCACGTTAAAAGATTTGGTCTCACTGTGTGATTGATTTTTTGCTCTATTGTTTATATTGTGCTGGTTGATATTTGCATTTGGATATCAAGTTGATATTTTGATACACAAAGAGGGAAAGAATTATTCCGCTTTAACAGGTTTTTTCCAACAAGTGGTATTAGAGCAGCAGGTTGTTTGGTGCTAGTTTTTCTTGTGTGATTGAAATGGAGCAGTCAGATGGTGTGATTAAATTGAACTCATCAAATTATTCCACTTGGAGGCGTCTGATGGAAGATTTGCTCTATTGCAAAGATTTGTATAAGCCTATCAAGGTTAAAGATAAACCTTCTACTATGGACGATGAAGAATGGAAAGTTCAACATAGTAAAACTATTGCCTATATTAGAATATGGATGGATATAAACTTGCATGAGTATATTTCAGATAAAACCAAAGCTGATGTTGTTTGGCAAAGGTTAGAAAACCTCTTTGCGAAAAAAATAGTGGGAAATAAAATTTCTCTCCTTAGAAGGCTTGTAAATTTGAAGTATAAAGATGGTGGTAACATTGTTGAGCACATAAACCTATTTCAAAGTCTTGCAAACAAGTTGGTTGCTATGAAAATGAATATAGATGATGAGATGCAGGGATTGTTACTTCTCAGCTCTTTACCAGAAAGTTGGGAAACGTATGTGGTGACTATTTGCAACTCCACGCCAGAGGGAACTCTAACTATTGATATGGTTAAAGACAGTTTGCTAAATGAAGATGCCAGAAGGAAAAAACAGGGTGAATCTTCTTCCAGGGCATTTGTTACTGAAAAACAAGAAAGACGTGGAAGAAGTCATAGCAGAAATCCACATGGTTATAGAGGAAGATCCAAGTCCAGAAGAAATATCAAATGTTTTCACTGTAACAGGTCAGGTCACATGAAGAAAGAGTGTAGGTTTTGGAAGCGAGAATAGAATGAAATGAAGAAAAATGAGGAACTCATTTTGATACACAAAGAGGGAAAAAAATATTCCGCTTTAACAAGTTTTTTCCCAACACATTGCATACTTATACATCCCCTAAAATTAAATATATTTGTATAAAAATAATGATCATTATGCTTATTTATACTCTCTTAAAATAATTATCATCTTAAATTAGTTTGGTTCCTAAAAATATAAATAATTTAAATCCAAAAGGGAAGAAAAACAAATTTATTGTTAGCGATCATGTTAGCAATTATAACATATTATTGGACTTTATTGATATAAAACATTAATTGATAAACATCTTTATAAAACCTCTTTACGAAGATTAATTTAATTTTGTCAAAAGAAAATCAGATCTATTAAATTTATGTAGCTGATGGTACATGATCTTAATTAGGATGCTATATTAATATCTTCACTAATCTTTTGATATTTTTGATAAATATTTCGAAACTTTGTTTAGACATTTTGGACTAGCTTAAGTTATTCTTATGTTTTTTTTTATGACAAGGAAAAAAAAAAGAAGGTAACTTGTGCTTTTTATTTGCAGTTATGTCATGCTTTTATTTTTGCTTAGATGCTGATAGGGAGAATTAGTTTATATTTTGACATATGAGTTTTGGTGGTTATACAACTGATGTTTGATTATTTTATACAAAGGATTAACTTATATCTATCTTTTGATTGATCTTATATATTGATAATGATTAAACATTATTTATGATTGTACTTGACTTTGAAACTTGGTTGTATCTTGATATCTGGGCTTGAAATAATTAAATCTTAGTATTAATAAAATCAAATTTCTTTTAACTTGAATTCAAAATAAGTATTTAAAAGGATATATACTCTTTTTTATTTTAGTTCAATTTTCAATGACCCTTAAGATGACATATAGAGAGAGAGAGAGTTTTATTAAAATCTCATCGTGAATAGATTATGTAAACGAAGGAGAGAGACTATTGAATCCTTGATTATGAAATTAGATAATAAATTTAATGGACTAATGTGTTGTTGAGATAAGTGAATATTTGAAAGGACAAATGTCAAATCAAAAAGTCAAATGTTATATCAAAATATTATAATGCTAGAAATTGGATATGAGCTGATGGATTGATAGATTATCAAAGATCAAACTTTATACTAGAGGTTCAGACATCATAAGAAAAGGATTATATATCACATCAGAGGATGTTATGACAAAGCTAAGATTCAGATAAAGTAGTAAAAAATCAAACAACATACTGAAAGAGTTGATAATATGTTAAAAGGTTTGAAAATATATTAGATGAGTATTTGATTTATGAAGGACTTGGATGAGATCAATTTTTTACCAATTTGAGTCAATATCAAGCTAAAATAAAACTCAAGTTTACTGCACTCATTGGTTTTGAAAATATATTAAATGAGTGGTTGATGTGTCAAGACCGATCATTTTTTATCAATTTGAGTCGATATCAAGCTAAAATAAAACTCAAGTTTACTGCACTCATTGGTTTAAAGTTGAGCCAGAATTTGACCCATTAGAAGGCTATGGAAGTGGCATAAAGTTGTTAGAGATGATGGCACTACGAGAGCTAATTGTTAGTATTATTTGAATCAAGTGACAACTGTTGTTTATTAATTTTTTCGATAATGGTACTCCATGTAAAAAATTATGATGATAATATATTCTATGCAAAGTCATTGGTAACATGGTACCTTGAAATCTTAAAAATTTAAATTTTGATTGACTTTATTTTTTTAAACATTTTGGGAGCTATAAATATTTCACCTTAAGCTTGACTAAGAATATTTAATCTTGAGTTTGGAAAGTATTGTATCCCTGTTCAGAGTATTATTTAAGTTTCTTTCTCTCTCTTAAGTTATGATTATGATACTAAGTAATACGAGATAAGAGGTCTCTCGTAAAAACTTTAATATGAAAGTTCTGCCTTGAGCTTGAAAAGAGAAAAATAATAATAATTGATTTATACCTATTAAAGAAAGATGAATAATGAAATTAAATAGTTTTGACAGAAGAAAAATTGAGAATAGATATAGGTTAGAAAGATCGAATAATTATAAATCAATATGTATCTCTTTCTTAATTACTTATTTATTATCGAATAATTCACTTCACTCGTAACTCTTATTCGTATTTAATATCATACTAATCATATTTTTCATACATGTTTTTCTTGATCAAATCTTAAAATCAATTAAAATTTGATATAACTTTTAAGTCACCCCACCCCCTCCTCTTTGTGTCATTAACATCGATCGGAGATGTTTGATATAACCAACCGACATCCCCACTGTGCAAAGGTAGGATGAGTGTCGTAAAGAGCTTTGAGCAATTTCATAAATATGATTGGCACAAGAAAGCTCATCTAAATTAGCAATCCTATTTTAAAAGACTGGTCAAACTGTACTAACCTTGCATGATTGATGTAGCATCTGGATTCCTAAATCTCTTCACAGATCTTAGTCCTTGTGCTTGTCACGTCAACTGTGAGAGATGGTCTCCTCCTTAAATCCATTATTGATGATGTTATTAATCTGTGCTGGTACTGCTAACCCCCACTAATTAATCGATACAGTAGCAGACAGCAGCAGGTCTGGTCGGTGTTAGCCCATGTTTATCTGGTCTTTTACCTGCTGGCCTTTGCAGGTTTTGTTCCACAATCTTCTCATGCGATCTAATTATCAAGAACAAACTCCAGATGTTGTCCTTACAGCAGCTTCTTGACCACCGGAGCGCCGCTTCCTACCTCTTCTCCTTTTTCTGGCTTCTCAGTGTGTTCAACGAGAGCATATTGTGATTGGTTGCATGCCTTCCTTTGGTACAGCTTCAGGTGGATTTCTATGCTGCGTGACATAGTTTATTCGAGGTAGGAATGTGTTGTTTCTCATGTCTGGGCACAGATCTTGTTTACCATCGATTAAACAAGATGCATGCACCTGAAGCTTCAACAGTTGCTTCTTCTGCAGAAGAAAGAAGCTCGACACCTGCTCATCGTTTGTGAAGCTTCTCACCTCTTTCTTGTTGATCCGACTGGACCTTGTCATCGTCGTATCGAGCATCGCCGTGTGCATTCATTGCACATAGAATTGACTAGTTGTGGACAAGATCGCATGTTTTAGATCATACACGTCGTACATTAGTTCAGATGTCAGCTTCTCTTGTACCCAAAAAACAAAAAGGTCATTCATTTTCCTCGATGAATTAGCTAATTGTAATGGGTTTTAATCAGGAAGGTGACATCCTATCCGACCAACGTCATCTTCTAAGTCCCCTTCCACCAAACCATCATCAACTCATCTAAAGCCTTCGGCAAGCATAGGGCACAAGGTTTAGCAGTTGAATTCCAACCTTGTTTTTGCACCTGTAGATGACATTTGTTAGTCGGACTCGACATGTATTGCATTTGCTTCATATTAGACAATCCGTTCCTTCATCAAATGTTTCCTCTGTCATAAGCAAAACATAAATATGTGATGTACAAATCAAATGAAAATAAATTGACTGTTGATAAAAGGGTTTCCTCTGTCCTATAGCAAGAAGCTCTGATAAGGACGGACTATATGACAAGAAGTTTCCTCTGTCCCATAGCGTGCAAACATGGGTATGTGAACCGACTTTCGACAGGTGAGTGCGTATGTTTGACATTGAGAAGAACATGTTGTCGAAAGTTCTCTCGCTAAAGAAACACAAAGCTGATCAAAAGGTCCTTTCTTTCCAAAAGGAGTCTTTTCTTTTGCAGATTGAATCGGATTTGTTGCTTGATTTCTGTCGGTGAGTTAAAAGCACAGTATTGACCTTTCTGATGCATCATTACCTAAAAGAGATGCTTTAAGTGAAAACACAAGTCCAAAGATTTGTATTCCACTCGCTGATTAAGGTGCAGACAGACATCCTCCGCTAAGAACAAAGACCAAATATTTCCTGGTACATTCACATGTTTGGTCTTCTGCTCATCAGACATCTGTCTCACAATCTTCGAACGCAGCAAACCCAAGTGTGTTCTTCTCTTGACAGCTTTCATGAAGGTTATATAAGATCCAGATTTCCTAATTGCACTCACAGTGTGTTTTCTGAGCCGTCAAGTTTTGTGAACACAAGAAATGCAAGTACAGTTCCTGCTCATTGTTTTGTGAGCCTTCTTGCTGATTTCTAACTCCGAGTGCTGTCTCCCAGCACCAAGCCAATGGACACTTGTGCAAGTAACTCAACTTCAAAATGACAGTAGTAGTTGGATCGGGAGATGCCCCACAAAGCTGGTTTGTCTTTGAGATTGCAGAGGATCTGCACTTGCTTCTTCTTGAGCTCAGCTTTGTTCTTCTTTCTTTATCATAAAAGAAGAAAATGTATGTATACTATAAACAGCAAATGATGAGGACAAGATTTGATCTCAAAATCTGAAAATGATCTGATAAGTTCTTTTCTATCTATCTATCTAATCTAGTCAGGTTCTTCTCAACCTATACAAATTACATGTTAGATATAAATGAGCACAAAGATAATTAAGTCAATACATCAGCATCGAATAATGTTAAAGTGTAAATTTATAGGATGAAATTTGAAATCCTCAATTTAGAATAAGTCAACCACACCATCATCATCGGACTAATGCTTTAGATTATATTTGATGAAAGAGACACATTTTATTCAAATAATCTACTGCCATTATGGAATTCTCTAATAACATTGACGTATGAAATGAAATGGTAGCTTCCTATCACTTTGCATTTTCCACTGTTCTTTAGGACGGTTTAATGATGAAACACCATTTTGTCACTAAGAATTTTGATTTTTTTTTTTATAATCCTTAAAGACTATCTATCTCATGTGGTTGGTATTGTTTGTAAAATCATTTTCTTTAGCGACAAAATAAAGTATTTTACCAATATATCTTTATAAAATTTCCTTATGTTACATAAATAAATAGTCAAAACACTTTCAATAGCCACATTCAACACGAGAAATGCATGTTCTCCGAATTAAATAAATATAAAAAAAGTCACGTTCTTTTACCAAATAACATCTTCCTCCACTTATATTCTTTGTAACTTTATTATTATGATGGTAATACAAATCACCATTGTTAGAAAAAAATATATAAATTGATAAAAAATTCATTGTCAGCTGAGAGAGTCGAGTTACCTTTCATCCATCCGTCTGTCTTACGTTAATAAAGATTCAAAGTAGGAAAATACTAATTTCCTTCTTGTTTATTATGGTAATAAAAATAATTATTATTTTTTTAATGATAAGAAAGACTCAAATTTTCTTTATTTTCTTTACGATAAGGATGATAATCATAAATTTTCTTTCTATTCTTTAAGGTATAAAAACATATCGTAAAGAGAAAAAAAAGGAGTTGATTATATGAAATTATTCGAACCTATATTTAGGGATCTCGAATTACTAACTTAAGCAAAACCTCCCTCGACTTTAGGAGCATGATATTTTTACCTCGAAAATATAGTATTTTTATCTCAAAAACACCTTAAATATTTTTATATATATGAATTTGGATCATATAATCAAAATGATAATAATAGAATTTTTCCTCTAACACACAAACATAAAAGAATTTATCGTCAAATTCGATTCACGACCATATGAGCGATGGCTGTGTAACCATCAATTTACATGAAATATTGACTGAAAATTTTACCACATCAACCAATCATTTGTGGTCAGCAGACTCACCGCCCACTCGTCTATCTCAAACTTGAATGCTCCAATGATGATTGATGGGTGACCAACCAAACCCCGCTCCCTCTTCATAGATTCCCATCAATGCCCCTTTGGGGACCCCTCCCACTCCTCTCTCTCCAATTATTCCCTATGTGGACTCTAACCAGCCACCTTAATCGGACTCCTTCCTTCTCTCCTCCCTCGGCACCCATTTATTGCTTGCATCACCGAACAGAAGCTGATAGCCCTCCCTATATATTAATAATGCTCCTCTCGCCCACTCCTCCTTCATTACCTTCTCATCTCCCTCTTCCCTTCCCCCTCTTTCTACTATGCATCTTTCCTTGGCCATAAGTCTCGCCTCCGCCGCCGTCGTCTTCTCTATTGCCCTCGTTTCCTTCGCCTACTTTAAGATGTTCCGCAGGTACAGGATACCCCTGTGCGGCTGGTGCCGCAGGTCCGACGACTTGGAGCTCGGCCCCGCCCAGGCCCGCGTTGCCGACGGCCCCGAAACCGTCCTCGGCAAGGAGAAGAGCTCCGCAGCCCGGCGGTTCGGATGGGCCGAGATCGAGTCGGTCACCGGGAAGTTCGCCCCCCACGCGGTGGTCGGCGAGGGCGGCTCCAGCACCGTCTATCTCGCCTGCCTCCCGGACTCCTCCCTCGCTGCCCTCAAGCTCCACCGCCCCAGCGAGCGCCTGCATCGCGCCTTCCGCCAGGAGCTCGATGTCCTCCTCCGCCTCCGACACCCCCACATTGTCCGCCTCCTCGGCTACTGCGACGACCGCGGTCCGTATCTCGCCCCCTCCCTACGCTTCCCCCCTCTCGTCTCGTCTTCTCCCAATTGGCTGAAGGCTTTGGGTTCCCGATCGCAGAGGAAGAAGGCGTGTTGGTGTTCGAGTACGTGCCGAACGGGAGCCTCCAGGAGAGGCTGCACGGCGACGGCGAGGTGCTGCCGTGGGCGCGACGCATGGCGGTCGCGTACCAGGTGGCGCAGGCGCTGGAGTACCTGCACGAGGGGTGCGACCCCCAGGTGGTGCACGGCGACGTCAAGGCCGCGAACGTGCTCCTCGACGGACGGATGGAGGCGAAGCTGTGCGACTTCGGGTCGGCCCGGGCGGGCTTCTCTGCGGCGGTGGCTCCCCCGCGCTCCGCCCGCGCCATGATGGTGGGTTCCCTGGGCTACGTCGACCCGCACTACCTGCGCTCCGGGATGGTCTCCAAGAAGAGCGACGTGTACAGCTTCGGGGTGCTGCTGCTGGAGCTGGTCACGGGGGCGGAGGCGTTCGACGCGGGCCGGGAGCTGCGGCTGACGGCGGCGATGGGCCCGGTGCTGCGGGACCCGGAGGGGAGGGCCACGAAGGCGTTGGACCCCAGGCTGGGCGGGGACTACGACGCCGGGGAGGCGAAGGCGGCTGTGGACGTGGCGTCCTCGTGCGTCGGCGACAATCCCGGTCTCCGCCCATCCATGGCGGACGTGGTCAGGATGTTGCGGGACAAGGCATCGTCTTCCATCGCAGCCGTTGCATCAAAATCTGACGGCAAACATGATTTGTAGATTAGGGGGCCACATCTGTCATATAACCATTATGTAAATTAGATAGCCGCAGTGGGAGAGAGAGAGAGAGGAAATATATGGATGTATACTGCAATTGTGAAATATCGTAGGGGGTTTTGGGTAAGTGGAGACATGCAATTATCCAGAAAGGTCCATTTGACATTTATCTCTCGAAGAAAAGCCACTCCAATTAAATAATCAACCCATAACGGTCCAAAGGATGGCACATACATTTCATGCTGATATCATCATCAGGTCATTAATGAATATTATTATTATATATTAACACGTCCTTTTTATGATATCAAATTTTATTCTCATTATATTCGGGAGATGTGCAGATGTCAAAAATTAGGATAAAAATATTTACAGTTCAAGTACAACTTTAAATCAGAGGGGGAATAAAAAAGCTCTCATAATTAAGGTTTATTCTTATTTGTACTATGTGAGATCATACATGCGCGCATGGTGTGAATTGGAAACCTGGAATGACAGTTGCAAGTGCCACATCGGGTGGGCCATCTGCTATCGTCTTCTCTCCCTCTCTGTAATGGTTGCCACGTCGTGACCGCGTCAGATCTCACATCCGACTCGATCAGCGAGTGGCCGTGAATTAAAGACCCGGCGATCAATGTGACCCCCATATCGAAAGCTACCGTATAGTATAATGGAGGTCTGTCGTTGACATATCAACCGTTCCATCGATGAGCAAATAGGGACAGCTTCAGTATTAGAACAAAGAAGAGAAGACGAAGCTTGGTTTTGGTGTGAGGAAATACGTAAGCGGAAGGAGAAGGGCTACGTAGTGGTTGAGAATATTAGTGTCGACCGAGGAAGAAGTGGAGTGTGACACTTCAACCGAAGAATCCATTAAGGAGAAGAAAGAGAAGGGAACGGTGTGTGTTAAAGGGGTGGCTTGCTCGGTGGAGATGCTGCTGCTGCTGCTTTAAACCTTTGATCCCCTCGAACTTTATGCCTAGTCCAACTCTACTTTTTGTGTTGCTTTACTTGCCACTGTCTCCCTTGGGTCCTTGTGCGCGCACTCGGTCTGGCAAAGCAGAGAAGTTCCAGTTTGGTGCCATGGGTTTTGTTCCGTTCCTGACATGCCTGCGTGAACCGCGCAGAAACTCAAAATTATTATTGTCATTTAGTAGCTCTGGCCGTAGAGAAATGTCAGCTATGGTCCGAAGAGCAAAGTCAACCATACTTCGTCTTCCTCCCGCATCTCCGGTCGTCTGTGAGCTGCAACAGGGGAACGAGGAACCGAGGAAGGGAGAGGGAGGTGGTGCATGTGGGATACATGCGAGCACATGGACTTTTCTTCAGCTTTAATAAGGGTTGTCACGGAGGAGGGGAGCAAAGACTTGAGAAGAGGGAATGGCAAGTCCGCACACTCAATTCATGGTGGACATGTGATAGGGTGTGTGACTTGCAGCTCAAAAAGCCACACAAGTCCCAGCTTTGCAGAAAGGTACTAAACAATGAGCGAAGGCCAAATAGTGCATTATTATGGGTCTTCTTAATAATGAATGCCCATGTGATTTTTCACCTACATAATATACTTTATTGCTTAGGCAAATAAAAGAGACTCGGTAGAGTGTGCTGTGATTCCAAGTAATAATGTGAGCAACTCCAATATCCAGCTCTGACTCTGATCTGTTCAGAATCTGCTTTAAGCAAACGCTCACATGCTTCCCCTTGCAGGCCATTCATCATCATACCAGCGGTTGCTTCCTGCCATGGATTTGCTTTATATTTGGATGCATTATGGCGGCCGGAAGACGTCGATGTGGATCACTTTACTGAAGCTGCTGGTACGGTCACAGATGAAGGATGAATGATGGGGTGGTGGTGGCGGTGGTGGGGGTAAATGCTGTGAAGATAAGCATGAACATAAATGTCTTTTGCCGATGCCAGCGCAGCTGCTGCATAGCGGCGACTCGAGAAAGCTGTGCATTATTTCTGATCTGTAAAGTTCCACCAAGTTCCTATTACATACAAAGTGAATTATAGTAACGTAGTAGAGAGAGATAAAACAGGAAAGGCACACAGATTTCTTAGAATTAATGTTTGAACCATAGCATCGGTAAACTAACTCTACAGGGATGACATTCCCGGTCGTATGTTTGTCACCAACGCATACAATACAATTATAAGAACTCATGACATCCAGCGTGATCTGTTCATATGCCGACACAAATATATAAATCGATTGGTGTCATTTTTCTATGAACGCTGTTTTGGGCAGGTGGATGAGTCGTCGTGAGAGCCCTCCCAGAATGTGGAGGTGTTAACAGTTGTTCCGAAGAGGGAGGGGAGGGGCTCCGGAAGTCATAGGTTTGAGACGGCCACCGTGGATGGTGATGCTGAAGCTAAATTATTGTGGGTCTCATGAAGCATGTCAGAACTGGAAATAAAATCTAGCATTCTTGCATGTGATAGCAGCAGAATTATGTTTGGTCCATCATTTGGCCGAGCCTAAAAAGCTATGTCAGATCGTTAAGAGTACCTCCAAGCCTTTTAAGATTTTTAATCTCGAATTATGAGCTTGCGGATAATAGATAGAACTCGACGACTTAGCCACATGCATCAAAATTACTAGTATTATCTTTGCGCTACTTCCACCATCTTCGTATGCAACAAAAGCTGGTTTTGTTCTACAAATGCTGTCGTGGTATCGACTGTCCATAATAGAGTTTCGTTTATTATAATGAACAGTGCAAACCAAATCATAACACTACAAATACTACGCAAAACGGGCACGGTAGATTATATACATCACATAATACTACAAATTTACAACACAAATTGAAGTACAACCAAAACATATAACATGCTTTTTCAAACTCATCATCAACGTTAAGGAACTTTGCTAGCCCAAACCCAACAAAGCAATAAAAACCCATAGAACAATCTGACCGCATCATGACCTGATGTCATTAATACTACTGTCATGTGTTACAGCGGACGCTCTAAGATTGCAAAGCAGAGCATCACGTCCCCTTAAAATAATTTCGAAGAAGTCATTGGCTTGATTTGAGAGAGAACCTAGCTCATGGCCAAGCTTCTTTACTGCGCCGTCCAAATTGGTAACACAGTCTTGCAACCTCCATCTTTCAAAATCAGTGTTCTTCCCTGGTGCAGGCACTTCATCTTCACGATTAATGCCACTTGTATCTTGCACAGGTTCTTCCTTGCAGCTGACATGGTTGGCCAAATCATGTAACCGTGAAGCACATATTTTGACTGCTTCTATCTCTTTGAACAGTACCACCTTCCCACCGACAACTTTTCTCTCTATTTTATCATTCACAATAGCTTGCAAGTCACTGAAGGCCTCAAACCAAAGGAAATCAGCAGAAACATGCAGGTCTATCGATGCTCTTGAGCAACCTGAGAGTGATGCTGAAAAGATGCCACAAATAAATATAGTCATGACCTTAACTCCGTATAAGGCTCTCGTCAGTGCCTTCCCTTTGGAGCTCTTGACCTTAGGGAGATCAAGAGTTCCTTGATGAAGACTCTCTACGACGACAGCAAAGTTGTCTAGTTTAGGGCTCTTAGAGATGTGTTTGATCCATTCATGAAGATATGAATGAGCTCGTACAAGCTGTTCAGACGAAGGATAACTAGCCGAGATGTCCACTAGATGCAGCACATACTGAAGCAGAAGTTGGCCTTGATCCAATCTGGACAGCTCGGAGATTAATGCAATGCAAACATCAAGCAATTTCACACTGCTGTCCAAATATATGCTGATCCATTTCTCATCCCAGTCAGAAACAGGTAACTGAAGCTCATTAATGAAAGTTCTTATGCTATTATGAGCATCTGATAAGAACTCCATAGCAAGACTCATCCAAGATAGAGTAAGAACATCAGCGGCATCCTTAGGCTTGAGCTTTTTCAAGTTTTCTGCCAGACCTTGCTCGAACGAAAACAATAATTCACGAATCTTCAGCGATTGAGAAGATCTTTTGGGGGAAATAATCTGAAAAGGATTTCCAAAGGGAAAGAAAATCCGCTGTCCATCATGCGGTCGACTCATGTTGGTTCAACTGCTAACCAGATAAAAAATATTCTTCAGAACAGCAAGCGCACACAAATAGAACAATCAAAACAAAAGCTGGAAATCAGGATTAAGTACTGCCATCGCAAATAGATTTCTTTTCCCATGGCACCTAGCACTCAAGAATATAAAATCTTCATCTGGCACATCTGACAGCTGGGTTCGATGAGCATCTACATGAGCAGCTCTAGGCAAGCTTATCTAGGGATCAACAATTAATATGCCTAAGCCTTTGATGCAAACATGATAATTAACTTTTGATTCAGAGAATTGGGAACATACAAGTTTGTCGAAGGTCAATTTGAAGACCTCGCAACATTCTATTAATCAATGTCTTTGCGAATCTGAATCTAGGTTTATGTTCCAAGGAAGCCAATAGACCTAATGAAACAAGTTTAGAAAAAGCATTTAATTGAGCATTCCTCATCAGGTCCAGATTGATCAGTTCCTAAATTTCGAAGCCCTCCAAATATCACTCCTACATCAATCCCCCAACATTTTGATGATACTTTTCCCTTGTATATACTTGTTAAGCAAGTAGGAAGGCATGGCACCTGCACTAGTATGCTTCAAATATCTTGTTATCTGCCAGAAGAATGTTAATGGTCACTGACACAAGGTTATCTTGATATTCTTTTCAATGTATAAAGAACTGATGACCAAAATATCTATGAAGGTTTTAGGTAGACCTGACCACGTCACCATGGTTACAGAACCGAGGGTTCCGAAACTGGTAACCAAAAGCATCCTATTCAAGTGGGTCTTGACTACTATTACTCCCAAAGTTCTAAATTTAAAGAAAGAAGTGGGTATAGGATGTTTAGGAAGCACATTGAGAAAAAGCATCTTACTCAAGCAAATCTTGACAAAAACCATAGTCAAATTTCCAGCTACGTAACTAACCCTTCCCAAATATTTCATTTTTTTGCTAAAAAAATAAAGGAATTAGTAAAATTTATTTTCCATTGAACATTTCTCTTTCAATTTGTTAAAAAAATAATTTTTATTAATTATTATCAAAATACTTTAAATCATGTCGCAAAACCTGTTCATAGGATCACTCTCACATGCACCATCACAAACTTTATAAAAAAAGAAAAGTTTGTAAAATTTATTTCGATCTTCTGATGGACCTATTGCTATTTGTAGTAATATTTGGTGCGATCATTAGCAAATGCATTATTCCATAGAAATTACACATCATTGGATTAATAGCGAGCACTATGAAAAATAGATTGATCGCCTTTAGCATTTTTGATGATAGACATTCAGACGACGATATTTATAGAATGATAAAAACCATTTTGAAATAGTATAATTTGGTTTTTAATTTTTAAATTTTTTTGATAATGCATATTTAAATATTGCATCTAATCCTGAATTAGAATAAATTTGACAACCGACCTTGGTAAATTTTTTCCTATTAGATGTACATATCATATTTTAAATTTATGTGTACAAAAATGTTTTAAATGTCTTGATATTTTTTACTTGCTCATTAAGCAAGCAATTTTATTTTTTTGTGGGCACATCCACAAGTAATGAAAGAGTAGACAAGATTTTGCAAATCAAATTGAAAGACCCAAAAGATTTTCAAAAATATTTCTTTCCGATGGAATTCAACATATGACTGAATTATTTAATGAGAGTTTTGAATATAAAAAATTATTATATACCTTTGTTGTAAATAATGTGAGACAAGTGAATTTATTTGCTCATTATTGTAATGTTTATAAAAAAAATGTAGATATTTTGAAAGTTTTTAATAATGCTTCTTATATTTATGTTCATTTTATGTTTATTATCCTACAGCTCATTGAATAATTGAATGTATCAATGTTATTAACACTCTAAATGAAATATAAAAATGATAATGAGTTGAACTTGATCATTAAGGTAATAAAGACTAAGTGGCTTAATTCTTTCGGAATTTATTCTACTTATTTATCATGTTGCTTCTATTTTTGGTTTGCATAATTATTTGGATATTTATTAAGATTGTTCACACTTAAATGTTAATATTAGTTAAATATGAGACAAGCTAGAAATATGATCGTTGACTAGCATTATAGTGTCATTTATAATAAACAGTATACCCCAACCTTCTCAATATATAGATAAGATGATAATTATTGTTGCAGAAAGCTAAAGAAATCTAGAGAATCAATAGGCTCGAACTCCAAACTTGATATTTATCTAACCACTTCTTTTGAATAAGTTTGGTCACAACTATACAGTTTGAGATTTTCCAATTCTTAATGGTGAGCACGGTGTTCAACAACCTTTCTAGTTTTATCAATTATTGTTAAATTCTCATGTCAACACTATAGCTGTAAAGCAAACTTCTAGTGCTGGAGGATGTATATAGGATGAGACCCATTTGAGTATGACCCTTGAATCAGGTAAGACCTAAACATATGTTGATGATTGGACCAACGAAGCCAAGGATCCAAGAGATCATCTAAGAAGACAATGCAAGATTTATTTGATACATTAACTGAAGGAATAATCGAATCATCTAGCAATTTATATGTACAGAACTATGTGCAATTTGATTCAAAATTGATCATTCAACATCAATTAAAAAAAAAAGATTCCAAAATCGATGATTCTGGACCCGAAACTGACGGATCCAAAATCGAAACCAGAACCGCCTGGAACCCGTCAAGATGTGGTTTTTTACTGATAGGACCAAAATGGGTCAAGGCAGATCAGTTAAATTATGTGTTGCTAATACACAATGGCTCCTGTCTATGACAACAAAGTCTTCGTAACGTAAATACGCATGCCCTACCAATCTGCTCTGCAACAACATAAGCCAACAAGCAGCACAAAAAAAAGCAAAGAAATCATAACACTAACGGACTGCTCAAGAACACATATGTAACAGACAACTCCATCGACGCCCACAGAAGCAAAAGAAACTGAAAAGAACGAAGCCGATTGATCGCATCGGCAAACAAAATAATCAAAGGAATCTCGGCGATGTGATCAAGAACTAGACAACTGGTTCAGCGACAAGAGATGAAGGCATCAAGAAACGCCCAAATCTCAAAATGGACAACTCCTTCGACGCCGACAAAAGCAAAAGAAACTAAAAAGAAAGAATCCAACCGATCGCATCGGAACCCTCATAACCCGAAAACAAAAATGCATCCAAGAAACCCAAAATTTCACAGAAATCATGGATTCAACAATCGATCGATCGATCCATTCCACAACAAGGACGCGAGATCGAATGGGACAACACCATTCGCGCACGAATCTGGAGGAGTTTAGTGATCAAGGGCAAGAGGGTTCGTACCTGAGAGATCGCAACGAAGATGAAGAAGACGATGGCCTGGTTCGGCACCGACTCTTGATCAGTCCCCGCCACCACGCCTTCAATTTGAGGCTCCAACGCATTTCCTAATCTTCGAATCCGACGGTCGAGGAGCCCGCTCCCAATCGTTATCTCCTCTGGCACCGACTCTGCGTTCGGCTGTTTAGCTCGAACACAATAAGTAGAGATCCTCCACTTATCAACTTACAGGTGACGCACCAGACCCATTGCATCAAGCTCTTGCAGAGTTCGCTGGTTTCTTCCGTGCAGCGAGATTGAAGATGATCTCAGATTTAATTAGATTTGGGAGTCGTTTCGAGTCCGAAAACGAAGTCTAGATGGGGCCCAGATGAGGAATCGTCTGACGCCGACTCGGATCGGGTAGAGGCCCCGAATGATCGAGACTCGGCCCATTGGTCCAATTTTAGCAGGGCCCAATAGCCAGTGATGTGAGCCACAATTGTAGTCTCAGGCCAACCGTCCATAGCGGTCCATCTCATCCGCTTGCGTCTTCTCGACCGTCCATCCGATTTAAATTTTTATAAATACAACATATATTATCAAAAATAAAATAATGAACTAAAATAAATTAGAGGTGGACTTTGTTGCATTGCATGCTTATGTGCCAAGGTTGACCATCTACATGTATTCAAAAGTTGTAGAGTTGTCCACAAGTAGATCAGAAGACAGGTCAAAACTTGTAATATTAGTAAACCTTTGAACTTGTACTATTATTACCAACAAGAAAAAGAAAAAAGAAAGGGTATTTGGATCAATTTTTTCTTTATAGTATATGATGAGGGTAATAACGGTGACATGACGCGCCACGATGTCAGCCACGCCTGGACGACATTCTGCCCGAGGAGGAGGGCAATAATGCCAACTCGATGTGCGCCGACGTCACCCGCTCTTAGACAACGACCTCATCGTTGTCTGACCCCGCACGCTTGGCCGAAGCAGAGGAGGACGACAAGCGAGACTCGCCCATACCCTATGGCAGTTCGGTTCTCCACGCAACACCAGCGGCAATGTCAGACGCCATCAGAGGTACGGTCCTACTCCTGCAAGCAGGCACATTAGGTAACACTAAACTTACCTATAAATACCCCAGAGTTCTAAACGAATGGGGGGGGGGGGGCGTACTTCTTCATACAAAAAATCCCCTCCGCATCCACTAACTTGATCGTCGGAGGGGTCGGGTCGAGCTTCCGACCCGACCTGTATGCAGGTACGAGAACGGGGTCGCCCATCCCCGGTGCCGAGGCAAAAGCTTTCCTTCCCAACACGATATCCTGACCGGGCTGCCACGATCGGTCGCTGAGAGACCTCGAGGGACGCTGCACGAGATCCCCGTCATTCGGACCCCCAACCAAATCGCGTCGGTCCCAATGCCATGGCATAAAGTTGTTTACACAAACAGTATATATTGGACATAAAGTGTGATTTGGAGTTGGATTAAAAGTAAGATACAGTGGGCTTCCCTGTCACTATCTAACCCAGCCAAGATAGCATGTGGAATGCTGCCATCTCTAATCCATATCTCTTCTCCCCCGGTCACCGTCATCCAAACCATCGTAACCACTAAGGCCACTTCTTCCATCTCTCGTCGCTAGGAGCACACTAAGATCCCACTAAACTCCACTAAACCTTGTCAACAATAGCTACTCGGACAACATGATTGCAGAGCCCCGAAAGAGCACTCGAGAGGATAAAGAAATCCATTCCATCTTTGCTTAACTTGAAGCACGCCTCCCTGATAAATCCTCACACTGTGTTGGTTAATGATTGCATCGTGTATCAAAGTCCGTGCCACATTTCTAATTTCAACTAGTGGACAAAAGGATGCAGGAAAGAGCCATTCACCGAGTCTACTTTGAGGTGAATGATCACATGGTCTACAGCAAAACTCTCTCTCTCTCTCTCTCTATCCATCGGATACGCAAAGTTTTATCCAACCTGTAGGCAAAGCATAATCCCATGGCATGTGATTTGCATATTCTATTGCAACCTTGCTACACAGCTTCCAGCTCACAGAGTAGGAGTAGGATTGTGTTAGGTTTGGATTGGTAAGAGAAGGCAAGGAAATAGTGTCATCATGTGATCCTCGCATATGGAACATATTGAAGTTGTAAAAGGTTCAACCCATGTCGAACATTCAATGAACAATCCAAAACAAACAACAAGAACAGTCCTGAATTCAATTCAAACAAAGAAATAACCAAGAAACTTCAGAGTCAGAAGCTGAAGCTGAAGCTGAAGCCAACTCTCACTGTAGATTTTGAGCAGAAAAGGCAGTCAGGTCAATCATCGGAATTCATAATAACTCGCTAAAATCTATCGTTTCTCTCTCCTACACCCTAGTCTCTCTGTTTCAGCGAAAGCCTACAGGAATATGATGTAGTGTAACCGGAGGAGAGAAAACTAGTAATAGAGACGAACTTACCAAAGCTAGGGGACGAAGCTAAATCGCTACCTAAAAGAGAAGAAGAAGAAGAAGAAGAAGAAGAAGACCCAATCCGTTACAGAGAGACTGCTACCAAAAGGGGAGGCGGCGGGGAAGCGGCGGGGGCCAGGAGCTCCGCCTCCTTCTTTCGGCGCATCTCCAGGACCTTGCGGTGGCTGTTGGAGTGCTTGTGGCTGACGAAGGTGGGGCTGCACGCCGGGCGGTACTCCGGGAGGAGCCGGCCGGACTTGAAACGGACGCCGCAGGCGTTGCATAGGGTCTTGGCGCCGAGCGGGCCGGCCCGCCACTGCGGAGTCTTCTGGGCGCCGCAGTGGCTGCAACGCCGCTCGCCGGAGGCGGTGGACAGCGGCGTTTTGGGCTTCCGGCCGCGTTTCTTCGGCTTCTGCTTCTTGGGCTGCGGGGGATGGTCGTAAAGGAGGAAGCTTTGGTCGACGGCGACCGCGGAGGGGTCGTATATGAGGAAAGGGGAAGAGGAAGACGTCGAGGAACAAGAAGAGGCGGAGGAGGTGGTGGTGGCGGAGGAGCACGAGGAGGAGTCCGCCAAGGACAGCGGACCGGACATGGACCAGGCGGCGGTGGCGGTGGCGCTGCGCGAGCGCTTGCTCCGCTTGGCCTTTACTGGGACCTTGGCTTCGGTGGAGAGGGCGCAGACGTTCGGGACCAGGAAGGAAGGGCCTTGACCTTGTGGCTCGGCGGCACGGGCTTGGAGGTTCTCACTCTGGGCGCCGCTCGGCGGCGGAGAAAGGGATGCAACGCCGGAGCACGACGGGAACTCCGAGATTGAGTCGTCGATGATGAAGGAAACCCATTCCAGTTCTGCAGCATCATGCGCCTGAAGACAGCACAGCAAAACCGCTCGGAATGCATCAAAATCTACCCTTTCTAACATGAAAATCGCAACTATAGTCTTTTATCTTCTATTATTCCAACAACAAATGCAACGAGACTCACTGGAAGACATATATCCGAAAGCGGCAGCGGAAGCTCGAAGGTGAGACCCGAAGACGAGGAAGAAGAAGAAGAAGAAGAAGAATGCGTTGTTTCGTTATGAGCTTCTCGGGCATCAATTTGGGATACTCTTCCTGCTTCTTCCTCCGCCGCTTCCATCTCGTCCTCCACGAACTCACCGAGGTTGAGAAGGTCGTCGACAGAGAACGCCTCACCCATAATATTCCCCCTTTCGACAGCCCAACCCGCCTCCTCACTCAAAACCACCTGGTTCTGCTGCTTCTGCTGCCCTGAGCACAAAATCTCCGGTCTCAAATTAGCATTCACCACTTCCATGTTGCTTTCCTTCTCTCCCTGCAACCCAACCAAACTTTCATAAACCTCCGCATATAACAAGAAGAAGAAGAAATACATGTTTGGGGTGTAGAAGGAAACATAGTAGCACAAGAAAAGAAGAAAGATTCCGTCTTTTCTTCCATTTCCGTCCCAAATATGTCATTTGTAGCATATTTACTTGCGATCCATCCTACCTGAGAGTAGTGGGAGTATGCCAAGGGAGGAACAGACGCAGGCCGCGGAGTGCGAAGGGGCAGAGACAGAGAGGGAGAAGAGGAGGTGATGAGCGTTCCGTGTAGCATTGAATAGATGCCAATGCCTATAAGCGAAACAAATGCTCTGTTCCACCCATCCCCATTCACCTTTCGTACTACTCTTTTTCCACTTAATTTAATTTAATGGCCAGCTCGAAATTTCAGGACGCGATTGCCAATACGCTTCACACATTATTTTCCTCAAACAAAATATAATTTCAGACTAAAAAATAATCGAAAATTAGAAATTCCAACATAAATCACCGAGAGCGATTTGGGGCGGACCCATCTCCATTTGGTACATCCCCCCCGTGGCACGTATCTTTTGAGTGACACACTGATTGATGATGGCCTTTTGCCTCCAGGGAGTGAGATTTGTGTGGTCATACTGTTCGTCAAGATTAGCGCGATCCCGACCCCATTCATTCGAATTGGCGGCTCCCACCAAATTGCTACTGGATGGACAGCTTTTTCTTACCGATTCTGTCCTCCCTCGTGTCTCAGAATCACGGAAGCATCAAAAGGAAGAAGCGGCAGCTTTTTGTCCCGAGGCAGTCGCCTTAAACGTGTTATCATTTCACATGTCCTCCTCCATTCTTTTCCAGACCAGTAATTGGACACCCAAGAGTGGGGGGCATATTAGGCATACCACACGCGCCAGATTGTGTTTGTATCACGCGATGGTAACGGGGGTGGGACGTGACGCGTACGAGTTGACGCAAGTGCCCCTCGGATTCCTTGACGCGTCGCTTCGAGGATTCGTTCCGTAGATGACAAGTGAAGTGTGGGTCCGGCGCGCCTCGGAGCGGCCGCCGAGCCGAGGCGCTTTCGGCCGGGCCAGGAGGGTCATTTCACGCTTTCATCTCCCGGGCCGACCGAGTCAAAGCGGCCCAACGTGGCGGCGGCCGGGGTCGCTATGAACTCGCGGCTTAGATTACGAGACTCGTCACTTGCAACAAGGTTGTTGATTACAAAATCGATCAAACGTGGCATTCGCATCACGATTTTGAAACGAATAGGATAAGTAGGTTCGTAACTGCCACATGGGCGGGTACATGTTCGAGTCCGCTGGTCCCGGAACTGGAGACGGTGTGCTTCTTTAGGATTCGTGCACAGAGGAGGATCATCGTACGGCCAGAGAAGTCGAAGCTCGACACTTAGAGTTGGTCCGACACAAAGCCACGTGTCCACGAGCCAAAAGTGTTTCGAAACTGAGAGTTCCGTCGACTGTGAGTCACGTGTCCACGAGACGAAACCGCAGATTCCGGCCATAACGGCCAAATTCTCGCCCCAAAGTGGCCGTCGGTTAAGAAAGGTCACGTGATCGACGGTGGCAACGCCCAACGCTTCGTCTAGCTCACATGCAGCGCACGCCCACCGCCTTTGAACCTTTGTGCTGTTGATTGTGACAGGAGCAAACGGAGGAGGCAAAGAGGGGAAGAAGACTCAGTATAGTGACGGATAAGAGAAAGCCCTAACAAAAAGCCGAAGACGGTTGGTTTGGGTCCAACTCATACATTTGGCTTCTCTCTCACCTTTTCCTCACTGCCTCCCACCTTCTTCTTCTTCTTCTTCTTCTTCTTCTTCTTCTTCATCTGACTTGTAAGGCACGGCTTCAGCTCTCTTTGTACCCTCATGCTCTTCTATATTTATATTCATCCCTTGCTTGTAGTCTTACATTACGAGTCCCCTACGACGTCGATTTGGTGTACGACTGCATGCAAACTGTCGTGTGGCAAATTCTGATTCATGAAAAAGGCTATAAAAGCATTTTTTATTTCCTACAACTAACATGGGATAAAAATCCAGTTTTTCTCTACTTGATTTCTTATATTCTTTCAATCTTTCACTAAATTCATCATCTCTTTTCATATTTGTTTATCGTGCGCGTATATGAATCGAAGAATGGTTGTATCTTAGGAGGGGTTATTTGATCAAACTTATGCGATGGTCCAGAATGTATTTTATGACAATGATTTGGGCCTTCAGATTATTTTATTTATCATTTAATTGAAACAAAATAGGGTGCTAACCTAATAATAGAAAAATATTTATTTATGCTTTATCCCTACATTAAGTATTCAATTAATTTCTAAAACAATTCGAGTTAAAAAAGTATTTTGAAAAAAAAATTAAAATGGTTGTTCTCATATTGTTATTCTTAATTATTCAAAATTGATTCAGTTGTAAGTTTATAATTTAATCAAGATTTTAAAATATATATTTTTTTAGATTTCAACAATGCAGATCAAGGTAAAAAAATATTCTTCAACCAATGCAGATATACTATTAATACCTTAAGTATTTTTTTATTATGGACTTAATTTTTGTAGGGTATGTTATGAAAGGTTACAATGATGCTAATTATATTTCTAATTTTTTAGATATCAAGTCTCCTTGTAGATATATTTTTATTATATTTTAACCATCTTCCACCATGAGTAGTATGAAAGATAAAACACTTGAACTACTATATTTAAGTCAGAATGACTTGAAAATTTGATTTATTCTCTTTCAATGAACTCTAACCCTACTTCTATTTTGATTGTAGAGTTACAATCATTTTTTTATTGAGTAGACAGACTTATAAAGATCAGACAAAAGTTAATTAAATGACTAAATTCTCAATTTATTATTTTTTTTATTTTTAATATTAAAACTAATAATAATCTAGTTGACTGTCTTACTAATTATGACTAAGGTCCTGATGTAATTAAGAGAGATATATCTAAGCCTATAATAAGCCTTCTAATAATGAGAATTTAATATTTATAATAACAAGTTGATTGATTGGTTAATGACCATCTCCAATTGTTGTCTAAGCCTCATCAGAGGTTGTTAACATCAAGGCCATAACACCATTAAGTCTTTGAGCTCTCTTTCTAACAATTCTACTATCATCAATTATAATGCTAATTCTACTAAGTATAAAACGACAAAGATTGATTGATAATATATTTGAAATCCTTTTTAAATGCCGCATGCACATCACCCACTCAATCACATTGTTATTATGTTTAAACGATCAAATCTCCAGGTATCCTCTGCCATGACTCACGTGTATGTGTGCTTCGCACGTGTAACACATGACTGCTATGGTGTATGTGGCACTCTTCCTAATAATTGAGATATGCGATCACTAAGGCTTATATATATATATATATATATATATATATCGTAAGGCTTTTACTTCTCGACATCGAAATCAAATCACTTACAGTAGCGAAATAGACACTGTGCGTTTCGAAATTACTTAAACAAAAATCTGATCACCCTTATACGAGAGCCGTTCATTCTAGTATCCTTTTAATCTCGATCGTTCAGATTTTCCCAGAAAAAATAAATATAAAAAGAATATGACTCGATCATATCAGGTGGACGGCCCCCCGCTTTGGGTCACTATAAGTAGCACCCTCCGGCCACTACGGGTCCTGCCCCCACCGCTGTTTGTCGGTCTTCGGTGTACTCATCTAGGAGAGGAGCCATGGATTGGTTTCACCAACTCTCGTTCATGGTTGCTTCCGTTTTCATCCCACTCGCTCTCTTATCTTTCTTCTGCATGAGAAGCGGACGAAAGCTTCTGCTGCCGCCAGGGCCGCAGCCGCTGCCGATTATCGGCAACATGCTCATGATGGACCAGCTGACTCACCGCGGCTTCGCGAGGCTTGCCGAGAGATACGGCGGCCTCTTCCACCTCCGCCTCGGCTCCCTTCACGCCGTCGTCGTGTCCACGCCGGAGATGGCCCGGCTGGTGCTGCAGGTGCAGGACGCGTCGTTCTGCAACCGCCCCGTCACCGCCGCCATCGCGTACCTCACCTACGACCGTGCCGACATGGCCTTCGCCAACTACGGTCCCTTCTGGCGCCAGACGCGCAAGCTCTGCGTCATGAAGCTCTTCAGCCGCAGGCGCCTCCAGTCGTGGGCGTCGGTCCGCCACGAGGTCGACTCCGCCGTCCGCTTCGCCGCTAGACGGAGTGGGTCGTCCGTCGATGTCGGCGATCTTGCCTTCACCCTCGCCAAGAACGTCACCTTCATGGCAGCTTTCGGGGCGCAGAGCCACGGGAACCAGGGCGAGTTCGCCGGCATACTGCAGGAGTTCTCGAAGCTTTTTGGGGAGTTCAACATCAGCGACTTCCTCCCATGGCTGCGGTGGATGGACTTGCAGGGCATCGACAAGAGGCTGAAGGTGGCAAGGCAAGCGATCGATCGCTACATCGACGTGATCATCGACGACCATTTGGCCAACCCGAAGGAGGCGGATGCTCAGGACGCCGACATGGTTGACGGCATGCTTGCATTTCTTGGGGATTCTGGTGACACTAACGAGGGTGGCGATCTCCATGGTGATCTAAGCCTCACAAGATCTAACATCAAGGCGATAATAATGGTACCTCTCTCTCTCTCTCTCTCTCTCTCTCTCTCTGTGACAGCTCTGCCGTCAATTATAATGCCTTTGCTAGTATTAGAATCTCAACATAGATTGAGGATATATATGTAGACGAATACACGTTTGAACTCAGAGATCAGATTTTAGTTTGAGTAATTCTGTGGCATGTCAGTCACAATCATGTCTTACATGTCGTCTTCAGAGATGGAGACATCCTCTTCGGCTGGAAGTTGGCATCATCTTATGCAAGTAGGCATATATATAAACAGTTGGAGGTCGCACTCGCCTTCGTTGGCATATATGGCTGCATGCCTATATATCTTTTTTATTTCTTCCTCGCAACGTTTTAAACGACAAAGAATGATAAAATAGTCGAATTCCCTTCAAATTACATGAAATTGAAATAGTATCGTTGTGTTCGCATATATTTTTGGCACCGATATCATTTTTGTTGCACACATACAAAGCATCTGAGGATTATACTAAGGTCGTACTGCTTCTATATGCATTCATATGAGGATTGCAATCCGTACGTGACACACACACAGGATGTGATGTTTGGTGGGACGGAGACGGTGGCGTTGGGCATAGAGTGGGCCATGGCGGAGCTACTTAAGAGCCCCGAAGAGCTGAAACGAACGCAACAGGAACTGGCGAGCGTCGTCGGCCTCCACCGGAAAGTGGACGACAGTGACCTTGACAAGCTCCCCTACCTCAAGTGTGCCGTGAAGGAGATGCTCCGTCTCCACCCTCCCCTCCCCCTCCTCCAACACCAGGCTACTCGGGACTGCGAGCTCGCCGGGTACTTCATCCCCGTCGGGACAAGGGTGTTCGTCAACGCGTGGGGCATCGGCCGGGACCGGGACGCGTGGAAGAGCCCCAACGCGTTCCGGCCGTCACGGTTCGCCCCGGGAGGCGACGCCGCGGCGTTCGACTTCCGAGGGAGCTGCTTCGAGCTTCTGCCGTTCGGGTCGGGGCGGCGGTCCTGCCCGGGCATGCAGCTGGGGATCTACGTGCTGGAGCTGGCGGTGGCACAGCTGCTGCATTGCTTCGACTGGAGCCTGCCTGCCGGAACGAAGCCCGGTGACTTGGACATGGGCGATGTGTTTGGGCTCACTGCGCCCAAAGCAGTAAGGCTGATGGCTGTCCCAACTCCGCGCCTCACTTGCCCGCTCCTATAAGAAGCTCGCTTCTCTCCCGCGCGGCACTCTCGTTATAATTGAGATATTGTTCCTCGTTAATTGGCCTATGAACTTGCAGCTGAAACATCTCAATTGTGCCTTTGTTATGCCACTATTAAGCTTTTACTCCTCGATATAGAAATCCAACCGCTTACAATAACGAAACATTTGCCGGAGAACAACACGAGGAGCAAGAGCAGAACCTGTATATTCCCATGTTTGCACCGAACTTACCATAAGAGTTGTTGAAATCACAAAAGATTAATGATCCTGGCACAAACTCTATATTAAGACAAAAGATCTGGTACATGCATGTCACCGGTATGAAGATGACAAGATTTCCAGGGAGTCAAGTCTGGGCCAATGGGCATAATTGGTTAATTTGTTTTGCAGCAGACCAGAGTCTTGGATGTTGTTGGTCATCTTTAAACATAATCAAATTTGCATCGGTTCCCAGTATCCCCTGGCTGATCAACGTTGCTTTTTCAACATCAAACAGCGATATCTTCCTCGTCCCCTGTCCAGGTGTAGCGATTGTCTTCCCACCTACAAAACAAGGTTTATATATACGGTAACAAGTTCCAGTGTTGGATTCTACATGACCTTGAAGTTGGCTGTGAACTGGTCCAGCGGCGTTTCTGATGTCGTAGAGATGCAATATCGGGTCACTACCGGCTGATAGGATCAGGAAATTGTTCCATTTGTTCCATTCAACCGTGTTGACACCAGTAGAGTGCAGTGATTTGATGGTAAGAGCACAAGGCTCCGGCGACCTTGGATCGAGGACACATATACGTCCATCGACTCCACAGTCGGCAAGTCGTTCTTTTCCATCTCTGCAAAAATGTTCAGGAACAACATATCGGTACTCTGAAGCACTGAAAAATACATGGCAATTAATTTTCGTAAAGCAAATCATTGTGTTGAAAATTATAATGCTCTAGAGTTGAAAATATTGTTATGATATTCTATTTAGATTATTCCGACTCTCAATTTAAAGTTTGTTTGCAGCTACACTCAATGCATAGTTAAATTCAGAAATACATGTGCACAAGATGGGTTGACAGAACATTACTTCTATATTTGCACGTTCTATAAACCATTCCTCCGTAAATTTCGCCAGTCACTAGCAGCACACTTCATCCTCAAGAAAGTTCCAGTCATTAAAAGATGACCAGTTTGGTATATAAGTCGGCGACGTTATGAACCAAGAGGTAGTTGTCTTCTATTGACAAGTCACTTGGTATGTCCTTGTAGAACTACACAAGAACCTTGATGCTATTGAGTGAATTCCAAGTTCTTGAACAATAGCAAGATTACAACAGTTGAGCTGGAAACTCATCAGCTACCGGCTTTCAGAAATGTCATGTAGAATACGCTACAACCCACCTTGACTGCTACACACATTATTCATCCATTGCTTATTCCGTTATCCCCTTCTATGCAATTAAGGAGTGAATTTGAAGATGAGTGTCATTGACTCAGAAAGAAAAGACAAGAAAATTTAAGAGTCGATCTTTGAAAATAACAGTGCTACAACATAAGATAGTATCCTCTACATTTGAATTTGTGAGAGCATCCTCTTTTTGTAATGCAAGTTTTGGGTTTCGGGAGCCGCTTCATAGATCATAACAATTTGATAACTAGTTTATTTTTCTTTAATGAACCGATTGAGTTGATGATATGTGATACTTATGATAAACACATTATCGATCTATATTTTCTACCACAAATTGTAAATAAAGAATCAGGATATCAAGAGTTCACTTTCATACTATCAGGAAAAAAAAACTAATTCTAAGATTTAAATATCTAAATCATGAATTAAGACCGGAAATCTCCTTCAGAGAAGGTGGCATGGAAACCAATTCACCAACGAAAACGAGACATATCTTAAATTGAAGAATGATGACTATTGTGCATCAAAGAGTTAGTAATAGAAGGGTTACCCAAAACAAACGCCCCTGATGACTCCTGAATGGTGGCCGGTAATGTTCCGCTCTGCCACCAGCTCCCCTGCCGGCGTCAGCCTCGAAACACCAACAGAGGAGTCCTTTGATGCCGTGGCTATCCAGCAACTGAACCGGTCCATGGAGTAAACCCCACCGGTGTGCAGTTCCGTCGATTTGGCAACCACAGGCGGCGACCAGGATGACAAAGAAGATGGCTGCTTCTTGAGATCCCAAACAACAAGAGCACCATCATTCGAACTCGACACCAGCAGCATCGGGTTATCCTCCACAAACTTTACGCCCGAGACCCAGCTCGGGCTTCCCTTCCAGCTCATAAGAGGCCCATCCATCATCTCCCCATCGGAGTTAATCTTTTCGCAATCACCCCATTCCCCTCCATAAACAGATATGAAGCCTCTGTGGCCACCGGCGGCAACCAAGAACCGATCCTTCTTCGAGGAGCACACGTCAATGGAGTAAATCCTGGCCAGAGAAGGATCGCGGAACGCCTTACCGGAAACCCTAAATCCCATGATCGGAGATGACCACGATGGAGACTCGGCAAGATGGGCGCCAGGCCGAAGGGGAGCTTCTTCATCATCGCAGACGTACTGGAAGACGGAGGAGTCGATGAGGCTGGGGTCAGGGAGTTCCGGTGCGGGGTCCTCCGATGTGTCCGCAGCGTCGTGGGGCGGGCGTTTGTTGCGGGAGCTACGGCGGAGGGGGAAGGACGAGGCTGGAGGGGGCCTGGGGCGGCGCTTGGAGGAGGTGTGTTGGTTCTTGTGAGCAATGGCGGTGGCGGAGGCGATGCCGAGCTTTTGGAGAAACTCTTGGTTCCGGCGAATGGTCTCCCGGCGGATTCGCTCGTAATCCGAAGCGGCTTCAGCGGCAGGGGTTTCGGGCTTTGAGATGGCGGTGGGGTTTGGTCTGTGGTGGTGGTGGTGGTGGTGATGAAGGAAGGAGTCCATGGAGGACTGCTTGAGATTGGAGGACGGAGCCATCGGAGAGGGGTGGGCGCGAGAAGCGCGTTCGACCGAGGGGCGGCGTGGTTAGAAGTACACGTGGGTGGAACTCTCGTGTTGAAGCGAGTTAGGGAACAGGTATCATCGGTGCCGTCTACCGCTGATCACGAAATCAATCATAGCTATGGTTGGGTGCCATGGCCCCGTTTGGTGGGGAATTCCTGTTCCCTGTCACTGGACGACGCTGGGAGCTTAAGGCGGGAAAAGGAACGGTTGGTGCACCCGGCGTTGCGTGATCCGCTGTGTGGACCGGATCCTAAGATGCTTTAATATGAGACAGTGGAATGTCGTGTGTGTGTGTATATATATATATATATATATATTATTTACTTGAATAACTCATTTTATTGTGATGAAGATGATAATAATGATGATGTCTTTAAAAATGAATTAGCTAAAGAAAGATTACAATAGAAGGTTAAAGGTGACATAAATTCTAATATTTTATGATGCATATTGGTTAATGAGTTATTTTAAGTGAAGATATGTATGATAATATTAAACATGTACTTGCGGAATACTATTATAGTTAAGATGATAGTATGTTATTAAACATATCAATTCCTTTTGTCGAAGATGATAATTATTCATACAATAATCCGTTTGTTGGTTAGGTATGATATTTGAATAATATTAAAATTATTTTATTATATATAAAGAAAATTCCTGAAAGACTATGATATCTAAAGAAAATTTAAGATTAAATATGTTACAATTAGAAGTATAAGATAAAGCAAAATATAAAAGTTTCCGATTACCAATAGATGATAGTAACTCGTAGTGAAATCGATAATCTTTGAATTACCAAGTTTCATAAAAAATATGATTGTAATTTGCCAAGATTGAATAGTGATAATAAAGAATGTAATACTTCTTTCATTGTAGATTAAATCAAAGATCAAGCTATGACAATTGTTAATTATACTATAAAGATGATTATTGCTAATATTTAGAAAAGATTTAGAGTTGTTATTTCATACTGATATAATTGTATAGGTAATTGCATGAGTTTTGATCAATTATATACTGATATAATTTTATTTTCATAGGAGTTAAAACTGTATGACTATAAGACTTATGTCCAAACGATAATTTCATCAAAAAATTATTTTTAAAGAATATTTTGAACTTTAGAAGTTTCATATTATATATGCGACTTATTTTTAGTATTTATCAAGAAAATATCTCAGCGCCTAAATAATGGCTACAACTATTGATGGTTGTAATAGATTATTTTTAATTGCATTTGTTGTTATGGATATTAAATGTAGGGATTTATGGTGCAATGATCGAAATTCAATAATTTTTAAAAAATATATAATAGAACTTTCCAATAGTATATCATGGTTATTGTATAGTTTATCTATCTAAAAATCTTTGAACGATGTGTATGAGATAGAAACTACAAAGCTATCATAAGCTACTACTAGATCTCTTACTGTATATAAGTTTAATGAATGTATGCAAAAGTTATTAAAACTTACAAAGGTTTAGTATGGATATTAAAAAAAAAAGAAAAAAAATAAGCTTCTATATATTCCCATGGCATCCTTATACAATCCTCACTATAAATGCATTAGAACATATGAATTTATCACTGAAGAATGTTCGAGACTTACCTATTATTACCTTTATGATGAAATAATTAGGAGAATTTTTTTTTGAATGATTGTACATTTGTTATGAAATAACTAATAATTTAAAATCAATTTTGATAAGTATCGATAAATAATGGTAAGAAAAAGAATAAGTGTTCAAGGTGTCAACAATTTAGACATAATCTTATGATGTAAATTCCCCCCTATATCAGCAGCTTGAGGGCAATGACATTTAGATAGAAATTTTAGTTACAAAAGCTTATTAAAAATTAAATTATAATTTTGAAGCTGACTCAGTGAAAACATACTTTCAGTGACTTATACATTTGTAATTTAATATACTTTAATTTGTTCTGTTTGCTTGTCCAAAGTTAATACAATTTATACTAAAATTGTAAGTTTTAGTTGATTCACTTGTTTACAATACATGTTTTATTTTACATGTTGGAAAAATCTAATAAATTTGAGATTGACTATTGGGGTTGAGTTCTGGCTCAAATTTTTATTAGATGTTTT
Source organism: Musa acuminata AAA Group (assembly GCF_036884655.1). NCBI lineage: Eukaryota > Viridiplantae > Streptophyta > Magnoliopsida > Zingiberales > Musaceae > Musa > Musa acuminata. The sequence continues at coordinate 30,463,296 of NC_088330.1, forward strand.
AGACAAATATAGAAGCTAAATATCAAAAAACATTTCATAAATACATGATATTTCTGTAAAAATAGAAAAAAATTGGCCCAACCGAAAATATAAAATGACACATAGTTCACAAAATGAATAATTCATAAGAATATAAAAAAAAATAGAAAACGAGTTACATATGCCTATTTGGGTCCACTTTAAGTCTTTTTAAAATTTTTTATGTCTACTGAACCATTCTTTCTATGCAATATACTAATTTTTGGATTACGGGTAAAAACAATGTATCATATATTAGAAAATATTTTTTCTGGTACAAATTTAAAATTATTTCTGTAAAATAAGAAAAAAAAAGGCCAAAAAAAAAAAAACACATAGTTCACAAGTTGAATAATTCATAAAAATATAAAAAAAATAAATACAAAACTAGTAACATATGTCCATCTTAGTCTAATGCAAATATTTTCTAAAAATTTCAAGTCTATTGGAATAGTCCTTTTATGTGATACACTGTTTTTAAATTTTGGATGAAATTAGTGCATCACATATTAGAAAATATTTTTTCTCCAGATTTTTATCAAGAATTTTGGACCAATTTATAAGCTCAAATGTAAAAAAATATTGCATGAATCTATGATATTTTTGTGGAAAAATGATTAAAATTAGAAAATGATAGATAGTTCAAAAGCTATTTTATTTTCTAAAATTTTTAAGTCTATTGGAATAGTTTTTCTATTTGATTTACTATTTTTGAATTTTTGGCAAAAATAATGCATCGTATATTAGAAAATATTTTCTTTGGCCCAAATTTTTAACAAATATTTTAGACTAATTTAAAAGCTCCAAATATTTGAAGTCTTTCATAAAATTTTTAAGTTTATTGAATCAGTTCTTTCATGTGATGCATCTTTTAAATTTAGGATAAAAATAGTATATTGCATATTAGCAAATATTATATCTGGCCCAAATTTTTGTTAAAAAAAATATTACATAAATCTATGATATTTTTGTGGAAAATGAAAAATTAGCCAAAAATGAAAAACAACACAGAGTTCACAATCTGAATATTTTATAAAATTATTTTAAAAAATTCTCTAAAATAAAAAAAAACTAGTAACATATTTTCGCTTGTGTTTAATTTAAGCATTTCATAAAATTTTCATGTGTATTGGATTAGTCCTTTTATACGATACACTATTTCTGAATTTTGAGTATAATGCATCGCAAATTAAGAAATATTTTCTCGAGCTTAAATTTTTATAAGTGGACCAATTTAGAAGCTCAAATGTATAAAAACATTGATCGGATCCATGATAATTTTGTTTAAATAGGAAAAAATTAGCCAAAAATAGAAAATGACACAAAATCCAAAAGTTGAATAATTCATAAAAATATCAATAAAATTATAAAATAAAAAACCAATGTATTATTTTTTTATTATGAGCAAAAATAGTGCACCACATATTAGTAAATATTTTCTCATACTCTAATTTTTTTCTAAAAGAATATTGTATGGATCTAATGCCAAAAATGAAAAAATGGCACAATTAAAATGTTAAATAATTCATAAATTCTTGAAAATATGTCATATATTATGCACTATTTTTGAAATTTAGATAAAAAATAATGTATCATATATTATGAATTATTTTCTCTAACCTAAATTTTTAGGTTTTAGATCAATATAGAAGCTCAAATATCAAAATATATTTGCATGGATCCATGATATTTCTATGAAAACAAGAAAAATTTACCCAAAAATAAAAATAACACATAATTCACAAAGATATAAAAAAAAAAGTCCAAATATTGTAAAGTATGGTTTGATTGATGATAAACAAATTAAGACCTCTAATGACATTAAGTCCAAATATTGTGTTGCAGTCTTTTGACAGACGTTGGGATTCCTACTATTAAACAATAATTGCCCTAGAAATCGATCATGCACGGCGCCGAGATGTCGCCACCTCCGCGCGGCGTCGGTTCCCCTTTGGTCGTCACTTGCAGTAGAAAACGCCGCCTTCGATCCGAAGGAATCCTCTCCTCCGACGATCCTCGTCCTCTCCAAGTCTTTGCGCCTGGCGCCGAGGAGAATCGTCCCGTCGTCGACTACGGCCGGAATCCCCTCAGCCACGAATCGGACGGCTTTGGCATCCGCCAAGACGAGGCCGATGCTCAATACAAGCTGTTGCTGGAGCACCTTAACGTCGATGACAAGTCCTACGTTTTCGAGATGATCATCGGAGGCTCGCGGTGGCGCATCAAATACGAACAGGACGAGGACTCCTGTGTCACTGCGGTTCGGTCGCAGCCCCGGAAGCGTCGGTTGAGCACCTCTAGCCGAGCGTGTAACGCCAAGAAGAGGCGCAAGAACAATGCCCTGGGTCAGGAGCCTTGCGAGGCCTCTGGCCCGCGTGCTCCTCTTTCCCAAAGCGGGTGGGACGTTGGAGGCTCGTTGATCGATGAGGATTACCAGGTGTTCTTGAACCACGTCAAGGCGTGCGGCCGCTCGATGATTCTCCAGTACGGGAACAATGTGACCATCGTATATGAGAAAGAACGAAATGGAGGGGAGGAAGTTCAAGAGCAAGAAGAAGAAGAAGAAGAAGAAATTGAAAATGAAGCTGTACACCCCATGGAAATGGAAATGAAACTGTACGATGATCCTCTTCAAACCTCCAGTTCCACGGTTAGTCTCATGGTCTAGTCAGTGCTAACTGCTAATTGATTGTGTTTTGTATTTAGTTCCTGACGCTACCTCTGTAATATCATATTTTTACCATGCTATCTTATATACGACGGATTGCAGGCTAGCTACTTTGACGAATTACTGCAGCATAGGTCATCTTCATTCAGGGACAGGCTTATGGATATCCTCAGGAAGCCATTTGATCAGAAAGAATTTGAAAATATGATGTCTTTGATTAATATTCGGAATCCAATAGTGAAATACAAGGAATTGCGTAATGGATCCAAACCTTACATGACAAACCAGTTGGGAAGTTCATATCTCGATTGTCATCCTGGTGAGTATTAAAGTCGATTCACACGCTGATATTTGCTGTTCACTTGCTGTCTTTTCAGATAACAGACATCCAACCGTTGAAGCAGTTATCCAATTCTTGATCTTATGTTCATCCTATAATCTCATAATAGTTAGTCTTATGGCCAAACAACCACAAGATGTTACTAGGGACACAGCGCTGGCTCAATAGTCCCATATTAAAAATAACTTGGAATCTCTCTGGACATCAAAATATCCATACCTTGCAACCTGCTTAATTATACTTCTGCATGATTAGATGGTCTGTTACATGTATGGGCCATCTTGATGTTTGATGAACTATCATTCATTGATGTACAAGTTGAAACTAGTTTATCGGTTTGAAGTAAGCTATTACCATGTCTTAGATAGTTTCGGACTGTTCTGTTGTATGATTTTTCATACAATTGCTGCATGAATGGCTGAGTTCTAATGACTGTTTCTCTGATTTAGATCTTGCCAGACGCATCTCATCAGCATTTGATGATCACCACAAAAGTTTGTTTCTCCATGGCTTCTTCTTTTGGTTAAAGGTATCGTTCCCTTTTTATGTTCTTGCTCACTCTCCTCTTTTAAGTTGTTGTTGACATTTTATCTTATGCCTATTGTCCTCTTTGTTTTATCTTTGGTAAAGAAGGAATAGAATCGTTAAGGATCTATGAGATACATTTTGCCTTTTACATCCTCTAAGGCCATACCGCACACAATCTCAAGATAATATGATTACCCATCAATTATTTCTATGACTATTTTCATACTTCTCATGTTCTTATTTTTCATCTACTTGTTACTTATTTGTCCCAATATTTATTGATTAGTTTGGGGGAAATGATTCGGTGATCGAATCCTTCCTCTGAGCAGATTTACATTTTTTATGAGGATTGATAGGGATGTTGGAAGAAGAGAAATATGAAAGAGAAGAAGGATTACCTAATCATGCAATTGCAAAGAGACTTCTTGAGCAACAAGTTCGGACTTGAAAAAGGAATACCTAATCATGTAATAAAGAGACTTCTTGAGCAACAAGCCTGGACTTTTTTGAGCATGCAAGCTTGGCTATCTGTTCCTTTGCTCTTGTTGCCACCTCTCTCTTTTCCCTCCTCTTATGATAGTTGACCCCCTTTTACTTATAGGTGTAGCACGGAAGACTCCTAACCTAACTCGAGAAAACATAACTAAAGAAGGACTCTTAATCGGAGTCCTCAACTCTTAGTCCAATGTAGGGGACTCCTTAAGCTCAGGCTTGAGTCTTTGAGTTAGTCGAACATGGACTTGAGCTGGGTTGATCATCCCTGATCATGGGTCCCCCAATTTAGCTATTCAACTCTCGTTGAATATGGAATTGAAGAGAAGACAACTCTTCTTCATCGGCTTTTGTGAACTATCTTGCTCAAGGACTATAGTCTCATGTCGACTAGCGTGCCGATCAAGGCTCGGACTGGTATGCATTAATTGGTATTGATGTATCGTGTGTCAGTATGCCGGTACATGTTGATGGCTCCAAAAAATCATCGTGAATTCTCAAAAAAAGCTTGAAAAATAAAAAAAACCTACATTATACCTGTTTAATTAGAACTTAATGCAAAATTAATTTAATTTCAATAAGAGGATGCCCAAATAAAGAAGGGATACCAGATTTATCTTTTTGGATGTTGAGGACCAACTTCGTGGCATGTTCCGAATAGTTCTTCTATTGATATTTAATCATCTACAAAGAAGAATTGATATATTAGATTACGTGTCGTAACTTCAAGATTTAAACAAATTAAGATACCAATGGAAGTAAATTGGAGTAGCTTATCTTGAAATGTTCTATGGACCTCCATTGGAACCTTGGTGCATTTTGCGACATTAAGATACCCGCCAGGCCGCCAACTAAATGTTGCTTTAGTTGAATGATTCCTCCGCTCCTATCGACGTAATCATAATGAATATACTATCAATGATGATGATTGTTGTCCAAACAGCAAGTATGATCCCAAGCCGGATCGTGTATCTGTTCCTTTGGTGTCATTTTCCTGTAAATATTTATAAATTAACATGCTGTGATAATGCATTATCAATCAAGGACCCTAATTGGGTCTAGAAGATGTGTTTATACCTAATTACCCCAAATTAGGTTTTTAATTACAAAACAATCATAATTGGGTTTTAATTGACAATTAGGTTTGTAATTGACAAAACAATCATAATTGGGCTCTAATCGGAAAAATTAGGTTGATAATCAACAAAATAAGGTTTATAATAGACAAAATAATCATAATTGGGCTCTAAATAATCATAGTTGACAAAATAATCCTAAATTAGATAAAATGACACTAATCACACAAGTAACAAGTGCATTTAGGCCTAATTACCTGCAAATTAGCACTAAAAAGGAAGCTTATTGACCCTAACTATGCCTAAATTCAAATTATGATCACTAATCTTTCAATTCATAAGCTGCATTTAGTCCTAGTTACCCCCAAATTTGAACTGAAAGTAAGTGATTGACCCTAATGATCATTAACAATATAATGAAACTAATAAGGAGCTAATCATGTCCATAACTAATTAAAAGTATAATAATGTCCCAAATGATGCCTAAATTATAATTAATGTCACGAATCACATAAATAATAAGCTGTGTTTATGTCCAAATACCCTTAATTTGGCACTAAAAGTAAGAGATTGACCCTAATCATCATTAACTTGATATAATGGTGCTAATCTAATCATGTCAAAAGCTAACTAAAAGTACCTTCATGCAAATTAATGTCACTAATCACACAATAAACAAGATATATTCATCTAATTACCCCTAATTTGGCATTAAAAATATGTGATTGACCCTAATCGTCGTTAACTACATATAATGGAGCTAATCATGGCAAAATCTAACTAAGAAGTAGTAAGAGAATACATACCTTCTAATTAGAGTGATCCTCCTCTAAATAACTTGTTAGGATGTGTTAATCCTCCCAATGAAGCTCTAATCACCAAAGGTCAGCTTTAATTGAGAAAAAGAGTGAATGTGTTAGAAAGAGAGAGTGATTGAGTGAAAAAGAGAGTTTAGAAGTAGTGTTTTCAAAAGGCGCTTGGGTGAGGAGAGGCCCAGCACCTTGCAACACCTCGTGGCGAGGCGTTGCAATGAAACACTGTTCAAGCCATGTGCTCGAGCTAAATCGAGCCGACTTTAAGCTTGGGTTCAACTAGGTAAGTAAGCTAGTTCAATTGAACCAACTAATGTCATTACCCTAATACCCCTCCCCCCATGCACCTGACCCAATGAAAGAAACCAAAAGTGAAATAATACTGCTTGCCCGTCGCCTTCGTACGCTTTGTCCGCCTCATTCCTCATCGTCAGCAACCTCGTATTATGCCTTCATATACTCCATCCGTCGTTGCAATCCATCTGCTTCATCCGCCATGATCGGAAACCTTGTCCACTGCCTTCATCCGCTTCGTTCACTGCTGCACTTCGTCCATTCGCTGTTGTAGCTTTGTCCGCCACCCTTTCCAACTTCGTCCACCATTGATTTTCACCTTCCTCCACAACCACTGGTTACTTCTCCATCTTCTCAGTTCTCTCGTTCTCATTTTATAGGTAATATAGGTAATACTTTCATCGATTAACTTACTGCACCATATTGAGGTGGTGCACTATTAGTTTGTTAGGAGTTAGAACTTAGGAGTTTTAAGTTCACCTAGGTAAGAACATCACATTGATATGAAAACATTGCTTAGAACATAATAGCGGTTAAAAAACACTGCTTCGTAGTTAGCACCCACCTCAAATTTCACCCCCTTTTGAAAACACTACTTAAAATATATTATATATTTTTAAAAATTTAATATCCAGGAATGTCTCTCTTCACTCGAGCGAGCGCCTCGGGCGTTTTGGGACCTTGGCGCCTTTTGGCACATAGTGCTTTTGAAAACATTGTTTATAAGTTGTGAGAGTGAGAGAAGGTGAAAGAGCAGAGGGAGGAGGTTTAAATGGGGTTTGAAAGTGGTCGAACGAGTAATTTGATCGTCGGACCAATATGGATCATAGCCATTGATCCATATCGATTGAAATCCAATTGTTACCAGTCAATACACGTTGATAATTGTCAAATTTGACTATTTCGCCCGTTACGACTACCCCATATATATACTGCTCAGTACAGGGTGTTTCGCATCTCGATCTTCTGTCAAACCGGTATGCATTGCTTCTGCTGTACCATTTCGGGCAGAACGTCAATCCTTGATCTTGTTGACCTAGGAATTTTCCCTTTGTATCCACTCCAAAAGTTGTTTTGATGCCTTATCTTATGGTAGTAACATTTTTTTTCGGCAATGGTGTCTCTGTCTAGAGTTACATTCTTGGAACCAACCCTCAACGTGGTGTGGGTCATGTACTCTTTGTATTTCTGTTGAGCCCATTGAAGTTGCTGAAGCTGCTGTTCGGCTTTCTTGTACACTCGTCGGATGTGTTCAAGAAATTTTAGACTCATAGTGCTATGTTGCTTCTTTGGAGATTTGTGATATTGAATTGGTTGTAAACTACAAACTGCAAGTCAAAAGGGCTTTGGGGTAAGTGCATACCTCAAACAGTGACTTGGTCATGGAGTTGTGCGCCACTCGATTAAATGCCAATTGCGGATATGGTAGGTTTTTGTCTCATGTTTTTGGATGTTGGGAGTTGTATCATTATATTAGATGAACTATCGGACAATTCACTATTTTGGTTTGTCCATTCGTCTAGGAGTGTAATATAGTAATTTTCTTCAATCAAGTGCACATCATGGCCCAAGGAGATCTCCAAAAGCTGGACATCTCTATTCATTTTTGCTGGTCTTCAATCGAGTGCCTATCATGGCTTAAGAACTGTTCATCTTTGCGGACACGATTGAGCTTGGAAGCTCGAAGTACATTCATATATATTGGAAAAATAATTGTGCTGACTCCTTAGGTAATCATTTTCTTAATGAACACTATTATTTTTGAAAACTTATCGACCGCCACGAAGAGGTAGTCATGACCCTTCCACGTGTTAGGAAGACCCCCCAAGAAGTCCATGGAAATGCTCTCTCACAGTCTCGTGGGTGGCTGGTTGGAGGTGTTGCATAACACAAATCCTCTCATAAACTATGCCACATCCTATTGTATCCGAGGCCAACAAACGTAATATTACAGGTTTTGCAATGTCTTCGTCATGCCAAAGTGCCTTGCGACCTGGACATATTTGCCTCTCGCATTCGGTTCACATGATCTACCACTTGAATAGCCCTTGACGCATCTTGAAGGCTATCTTCCACATGTCTTCTTCTCGGACTCAAGACTTAATGATAGCTTGACTTGAGATCCGGTTCAGTGAAGATGGTGGCATGTTCTTGTAACTTACCATCATCCTCTTTCTTGCATGTAGCTGATAAGGCTAAGGCTCACATTCTCGCTTTGACCGGTTGAATGAGTATTAACACGAAACGAATCTTTAGCATGTGTTCACCATCCATTTTGCTTGGTCGGTTGTCATGAGATCAATTGCACATACGCTCTTTTTCTCACATATGAGGAACATATTGCCGTCCTTTAGGAACTCGTATCGCTGGGGTCAGCAGTAGTAGACAACAACTCGGTTCCAAAGGTACATACTTTCGAAGATTACCAAGCATATGTCTTGGGGCACTACTTCTCACAATATGTATTTGTTGGTGATGGTGAAGCAAAATTTTCACTGCTGATATATCCTTAACCACACATCCATTTGGATCCAACCCAATGGATATTTGTTCAGATGAGGTGTGGTTTGTAGGCCAAGTTTCTGGACTGAGCTTGTCGAGATGAGATTCTTTTAACTGTTGATGTTGATGACTTCTTGCTTCACTTGAATTTTTGGCATAAAGAGCTCTTTTACAACCTCTGGGCCGATGGATGAAAGTGATAGACTGGGATCCGTACAATCAATCAATGCAAGTTCAATAGGATCGTTATCGATTGGGATCTAGCACTTCTCTATTATATGTCCAACAATTTTACAGTGATCATAGAAGAGGTCACTTTTATTCGAAGAAGAAGGATTCTTACTAGAATTTTTCTTGGCCTTTGAGTAGCCCTTTTTGTCCTCAGCAGTCCTCTTGTTGTGGATTCTATTCTTCCTTCTAAATGTCATGGATGTTTCGTTGGCACTCAAGATGTTGTGAGCCTTGAAGAGGCTCAATTCGGTATTATCCAGGCATGCAAACCAGCGATAAACTTCATCACCTTTGAGTGGTTATCGAGGGAGTTTCCGAGTGCCATGGCTTGTCATGGAAACTCGGTGTCGTCTTACACCAATTGGTCTCGTTCTTTGCACAAGCTATGTCATGCCATCTTTTTCATTGATCTTTAAGGTAGCCTTTTGGGTATAACTCTTGTTAGATAAGTCTTTTAAATTGCCCCATGTCATCTCAACATCGTTGTAGTCTCGTAGGCAGTCGATCCACCATTCTAAAGCATGGCTTGTTAACTTGAGTCACGTAAGCTCCATTATCCTCGCTGTGATGCTCGTATAGGGTAAAGTAGACGTCAAGTTGATTGAGCCCCACGTCTAACATCTATGCGTTGATGGAGTCTTGACATCCCAGCCTTGGCTTGGAAAGGTCTGAATCTTGCCTTTGCCACCGGTTCCATGGTGGCATCACAATCATAGTGTCTTTTGATGAACAGTTTTGGTTTTCAACGAAGATGACTCCTTTGCTATGACACGCTTATCTCTAGCTTCTTTTGTTGTCGTGTTGGCTTAGGGTTGGATCCAACTCATCTCGTCCTCCATCTTTTACGTGATGCGACTTAGGCAAAAAGATCTAGTGATGCTGTTGGATTACTTTTTGTCATCGCTTCGTCATCTCTTTTCATCGACAATCAATGTTAAATCTCTAATTCCTGAAGTTCTTCACTTGAAATTTTATATCTTTGTATGGTGGTAACCATCCACAGGCGTGAGGGTCATCACTCTGGTACCACTTGATCCGTTTGGGAAAGGATTTGTTGATAGAATCCTTCCGAGCGGATTTACGCTTTGTGAGAGTATTGATAGAGATGCGCATTGATAGGGACACTGGAAAAAGAGAAATCTAAAAAAGAAAAAGGATCTAGATTGTTTTTTGAGAAAGGAATACCTAATCATGCAATTGTAAAGAGATTTTTTAAGCAACAAGCTTGGACTTCCTGAGCAATAGCTCCAACTTCTTGAGCATGCAAGCTCGGCTTAGGCTTCTCTTTTGTTGTCACCTTGCTCTCTTTTCCCTCCCCTAGGGCTGCGACCCCCCTTTTACTTATATTTGTAGCACGAAAGACTCTTAACCTATCTAGAGAAGTACTCTCAATTGGAGTCCAACTCTTATTCCCACATAGGGGACTCCTAGTACAAATCTTAGTTCGAGTCCAACTCAATCTGAGTTCAGGCTTGAGTCTTTGGGCTGGCTGAACTTGGGCTTGAGCTAGGTTGATCAGTCCTGATCATTTACCAGAACTTCTTATTGTAATTTTAATTGATAAAGATGGTGAGGATAATGAAAGGATGCATGTTTTGTATGACGAATGCATTCTTCTTTTGCATTCAATTGAATTACGAACAAGCCCTTGTGATTATACTACTTTGACACAAGTTCTATTTTCTTTGCTCTGGATGATCAAAAGATTTTACTAGTTGGCATCACAAAACTATAGCCTTGAGTGAAGTTTGTTTTCTCACATTATAGTGCTGATGAATTGTGAACCTCTCATCATTATATTTTACGTTGAGAACTCAGTTGATTGCTCTGTCATTGGAAACACCTGCAGCGGTTAATTTTAGAGCTGTAGTATCTCATTAAACAATGACGAATAAGGAATATTCGTCGTGAAGAAGATAATTTTATATGTAAAGCAAATATTTATTTTCTCATAGGAATAAGAAGAGGACCATACAGATTGGAGCAGTCATGCAAGCTATGTTTTTAAGAATAGAGTTCATAGCAATAGTGGAAATACAAAAGTGACTGAAAAATAACTTTGCCTAGAGAATTTATTGATCCATGACTAATGGTTACTGAAACTAGAACTGCATAATCTTAAGAATGTGATGATTCTTTTATTTCTTTTGTAATATAAAATGGCACAAGCAAGGGATAATCCCAGGCTTAACTAGAAGAGATTTCCTAGGCAAGTTGAGAATAATATGCCTAAATGAGGTTGTGAATACTGTGAAGATACTGGAACAAGTATGCACAAAGTGACACAAATTGTGTTAAAGTTGTCACTTGGAAAGTTAACATAAAGTATCTGGTTCAGGTCTTTTTCTGTTGGCATTATGACTGTATAGAACTTTAATGGGAATTTAATATGGTGACTGATGATATGTACTGGATAATTCTTTTTGTGTTGGGAAATTTATGATACCACGTGCAACTATTTTTCTTCAGATTAAGTGGTGATGAAAAATTCATATATGAATGGGTTTCCACTATAGTTTATCATGGTTTTGGTTTGTGTGCAAATTTATTAGGCTGCATAAGATTGACTTAGCCTCTTAACAAAAGTGAAAAATTGTATCAAACTGAACATACTTAGAGACCACAATAATCTAATACAATTATAGTGTAGATTGTTTAATGGTATACTTTGCACTTACAATAACTACTTTAAGCTTGTTTATGCAATATCGTACCGTACCGGTGTTTCGAGGTTGGCTTGGTATGGTACGGTACCGTGTACTGAGCGGTATGCCAGGGCGTACCGAGCGGTACACCTAATTTAGGTGTAAAACCCTCCAAAAATACCTGAAAATAAAAAGAAAGTTAGGATAGAGTTTTTAAGTTAGAAATAAATATAGTAATAGCCAGGGTCTGCCGTACCGCCCGGTATGGGCGGTACGTACCGGTCCGACAGGTTTTCGGTACGCGGACCGACTGTTACCGTTCCGAGATACTGTAGCACTGTAGCACTTACTGTAGCACTGCTACAGTGCTACAGTACTAGGTACACCTAGGTGTACCGTTCGGTACACCCAGGTGTACCGCTCGGTATACCGTACCGTATCGGTACCGAGCCCAGATCGAAATACCGGTACGGTACGGTATTGCGAACCTTGGTAATAGCATAAGTTTAGCAAAATCAATGTAAATTAGGTAAGAATAGTATCACATATCTTTTTCGGATTTTAAAGAATATCTTGTACAAGGTTCGTATTTCAGTCCATTACGAATTGTCCTTATGTAAACATACCTCTTGATTAGAAAGTTTTTCCTCTTAATCTTCCTAAATTAACCTCGATTCAATTCACAAATCGTTGTTTTGTAGAGTTTAGGATAACACAAATGTGAGAAAAAAAGTGTTTGAGATAGTTTAAGAGAGTATTAAAATGTAATGGAGTGAAATAGGGAAGAAGAAGGGGTTTAAATACTATGAGAAAGGGCTCCAACGGTCAATTTGACTGTTGGAGCACTGTATCACTGTTACCGAACGATTTTAAATATTTCTTCCTCTTACTGTAACATTATAGCGTTGCTATAGTGTAACAATGTAGCACTGTAGCACGTTCCGTCCGGTAGCGGGCGGTCCGCGTACCGGTATGCTGTTGGACCGGTATGTACTGCCCGTACTGGACGGTACCATTCGAAATTGCATACCATGCTTTTACCATTGTGTTGCATGTAAAATGCAAATGGATGAAACAAACACAACTTGAATACGAATCTAGGAAGCAGAAAGCCATATTTAGCAAGAGATAAAAACCATCAAGAGAAGTTATAAAGCAAGAGATAAAAACCAACAAGAGAATTTATAAAACATGAGTGTAATGGACCTACTCACCAAAAATTTCTGAGGGTTCCTCATGTAACAAGAGGATGTCAATCCGCTCAGCTGGTGAAGACTTTGACAATTGATAGCTAGGTCCTGCATGGTCGAATACTGTCTTATCACTTACCCTTTGCAAAAAAAAGAAAAAGAAACATGAGTGCATGAACATAAGGGTGTAACAAAGTGTTGGTGCAAATATGCTATATATATGTTCTTTGTGACCTTTTTCTTCTTTGCATATATCTAGCAGCCATTTCTAGTAAATCAAGATTTCTTCATAAAATGACAACAAGCAGCTTCAGTATTTAGCAAACTTGTATGTAGTATGTGCGAGTGGCCATAGTTTAATTTGTTTTAGTCTTGGTTATGATGGTTATCTTCTAAACTGAGCTCTTCTTTAGAGTTGCTCATTTTGTGCATTTTTTATTATTGAAATTTCTATAATTGCTTGCTTTTGGAGTATGCCTTTCTGCAGGAGCTGGAACTAGCTTGTAAATTATTTATCACTCTTTTGCAGAACGTTGGTTATGAAGGAGCATTTAAGCCATGGGTACCTGCATTACCTGACCATATAGATATTGAATGTGATGATACAACAATTCTTTCAGTTCAAAATGATATGTCAGAGGGAGAAGAAAAGAAAGGAAGTGAAGGGAAGGAAGTTCAAGAAGAGAAGGAAGGGGAGAATAATATGAATATCGTACATGAGGGAGAAGAAAAGGAATGGGAGGAAGTCGAAGAATTAAAGGTGGCTGAAATCAAACTTTGTGGAAAAGAAAGTGATGTATGTCCTGGTGAGATGGAGATAAAATCATATCATGGTTCTCTTCAGTCTTCTACTTCATTGGTGAGTGCCCTTGTCTAAGCTGACTAATACTATTATTTATTCAGTACCCTCCTTTTTCGCTTTAGAACAAGCCATATGACAATTTCATATCTGAATGGGTTTTTATTTTGGTTTATTATGATTCTGGATTATGTATCTTTAAATCTAACTTTGCTCTTAGCCTTTTAGCAGAAATAATAAATAATATTTACTGGATCATGGTCTAGAGAGCTGTAACAATCTAACACTGATGGATTTTGTTATTCAAATGATATAATTTGTGGATACAATAACTATGTTATGCTTATTTTTGGCCATTTTCTAAATATTGTATATGAACTTCTCTACCAGGGAAGTTACCTGGGAACCACCCTTAGATTAGGGGGTGTACCAAGTGCACGAGGCTCCTGCCAATGCGGGGTTTGGTGAGGGTCAATGTATGTAGGTTCACCTTTAAATATTTAAGGAGGCTGTTTCTGTGACTCATACCTTGGCCTCTCAGGTCATACAGGAGCAACCTTACCGTTGTACCGAGGCTCGCCCTCACCACCTGTAGATTAAATGAATATAAATATCTAAAACACAGTTGTGCATTGTCTATGGTACTCTGCAAATGAAAAAAATTGGCACATTGAAATACATTGCAAGAAGATGTGTTTAGCAAGAGATGAAAATCTGACAAGAAAATGAAGCATGAGTGCATATACGTAAAGGGTGTGTAATAAGTGTTTGGAGAAAATATGTTATATCTTGTCTTATGTGTGACCTTTTTCCTCTTTGCATTATCCTAGTGGCCATTACTACAGCAACATTTTTTTGTAAAATGACAAGAAGCACTTCCAATAGAGTAAAATTTTAGGTTTGATTAATATGTATTCATTCTGTGGAACTGACATAAGTGTAACAAATTTAGCCTAGGTAATGTTGGTTATCATCCTCTAGTTCTTCCTTGAGTTGCCATTATTTGCTATGTCATGTTTTTACTTTTCTTGCAAAATTTTTTATTGACTCCATCATATTGCTCTTTTTGGAACATGTCTTTGAGCAGGCAGGAGCTGCAACTAGCTTGTAAAGCAATGCTGAACGAACTTTTTCAGAACCTTGATTTCAAGAAATCATTAATGTTGTGGGTACCTGTGATACTTGAATCGAGCTATGCCACTATACTATAGGAGTGAATAATTCCAACATGTTTTTACTTCAAATCAATGTGTCATAGGAAGAAGGGAAAGAAAGGAAAAAGTTCAAGAAGAAGAGGAATGGGATACTAATGTGATTATTTTATGACATGGAAGAAAAGGGGAAGAATTTTAAAAAGAAGTTTTGGTTACTTAAATTGAACAATCAGGAAAAGTAAGTGATGTATGTTCTAGTGTGTTAGGACTCTAGCTAGGAGAGTCCTAATTGAGAGGGACATTCATGTAAAACCTAACTAAGCCGACCCCTATTAAAAAGGTGAAGAGGTCGGCTAGGGTTAGGAGGTTGTTTCTTAGAGAAGAATAAGGAGTTGTAAAGGAATAGGAGTCTTGAGTAGGAGTCCTATTAGGAGTTGGTTAGAAGTAGG
Organism: Musa acuminata AAA Group; assembly: GCF_036884655.1. Taxonomy (NCBI): domain Eukaryota; kingdom Viridiplantae; phylum Streptophyta; class Magnoliopsida; order Zingiberales; family Musaceae; genus Musa; species Musa acuminata. The sequence goes on from NC_088330.1 coordinate 30,478,494, forward strand.
AGTCTTTAGTAGTAGTCCTATTAGGAGTTAGGGTTTAGAAGCCCTATAAATAGTTATGTATTCCTCCTCTTTTCATAAGCAATAGATGAATCTTTTCTGCAGCCTTTGAGCAGCAACTTGGAGGGAGGAACCCCTATAGAGTTCCAAGGAGGCCGATCCCCTAAAGAGATCAACCCCAAGTTTAGAATCTGCAAGGGTTCTAACACCTGGTATCAGAGCAGCGTTCTTGGCGTCTCGCTGCCCTTCCACAACCATCTATCAACCCTCCACAACCATCCAAAGCAATTCCCATAATTGCTTAAAAGATCGTCGTCGAATTCCGTCATCATCTCCACCACCGCGGATCATCCTTTGATCTCCCTGTGAATTGCAACAGGTTCTGGTTTCCTACCTTACTGCTGCTGCAATTTAGTTATCCTTATTCGAAAATCCAAAAAAAAAAAAAAATTGTTCCTATATTGTTGCATAAACATTTCGTCACAAAGTTTTCATCTCTACGACGAAAGATACATTACAGAATTCCAACCGCATAGCACCATCTATTTGATCTTGCTACTGTGCTTTTTCTATCCAAAATTCTACGAAATTTTTATGATATCTTTGACACTTCCTAACAGTGGATTTCCCTTTGGTTTCATCGAAAAATTCTTAATATAAACTACTGATCTTTTATGTCCAATCTGCTACACTTGAAAATCTATGTTGCAGAAAATTTCAACCGCATATTGTTGCCTTAACCCATCTATTTGCAATCTTTTTTGAATGAAATTTCTTATACACTTCATAGATCATCTTGGCTTCCATCTAAGATTGATTTATTGAGAAATTCATCTCTAAAAACAATTTTGTGTTGCTGCAAATTTTCGTCGTAAACCGCTGAAATTTTTCGACGAGAATTCTGCAATCGCAACTTGCACCAATTTCCTTGCTGTTATGCTGTCGAAATTTTCTTGATTAAATTAGACATCCTTGCTGTCATATAAAGTGTGATTTTGCTATCAATTCCATCCTCAATTCTCTCAAGTTTTTGGTGGAAATTACGTCGAGAAACCATTGTTTCTTCGACGACAATTCTACTCTTACAAAGACAGCACATACTTGCTGCAACTTCTACTTATTTCTATCAAACCTTTGCTACCATCTACCACAGATCCAAAACTTTCATCCACAGCCCTAAAACTTCACTAAACCACACCCTCAAATTGCACCCAAAACAGCCACAAAACAAGCCTAAATCGCAGCCTACATCTATCAATCCACCAATCCTTTCGACCATCACCTCTCTCAACCTATACACGCTTTTAACCCGACAACAAAAGAGAGATCATAACATCACAGATTTGGAGGCATATACTATGGCATATGAGGAGGCAATCAATGCTAAATTCGAAGCCTTTGAGGCACGAATGGAGGATACGATTCGGACACTCTTTACTGAACTCAGATTGGGCCCACCACTAAGCCCGAAGAAATCACATCAAAGAGAGAGCTCTGCCCAATCGCACCAAGCCCGAAGAGATGACTTCCAAAAGAGGGGAGGTTCTATGATCGATCTCAACTATCCACGCATGAGGGTGGACTTCCCTAGATGGGAAGAAGGAGACCCGATTGGTTGGATTTCGCGTGCGGAGCGATATTTTTGGTACCACAAAACCGCGGATGCATCTATGGTGAAAATTGCAGCTATACATCTTGAAGGGGATGCCATACAGTGGTTTGACTGGTTTGAAAACACTTATGGAGTCCTTTCATGGCGACAATTCAAAGAAGGATTGCTGATCCGCTTCAGACCAACCGATTACGAGAATATTGACGGACAATTAGCAAAGATCCGACAAACCTCCACCATTCAGGAGTACCAAACCAGGTTTGAAAGGTTATCTAATCAAACTCATGATTGGTCTCAAAAACAGCTATTGATGACCTTCATTAAGGGCTTGAAGCCAGAGATTCGGGGAGAAGTTAAAGCGCGACAACCGTACACGCTTATGGCAGCCATCTCTTTCGCACGACATCAAGAGGAGCGATTGAATCATGAAGCTTGGAGGACTAGAGTTGCTCCTCAACCAGAAATATTGAAGCCCTCAGCCCCCCTACTGTCGATCGAGTCCCTGCACCAAAGAAGTTGGCAAGAGAAGAGCTTCGGGAGCAATCTGCGAAGCGGTTATGTTGGCATTGCGACGAGCCGTGGAGTTACAAGCATTGCTGTAGAAAAGGGAGACTTCTTTTGATTGAACCAGTAGAAGAAGAGGTCATTGAGCATTCAAAAGAGAGCCTTAAACATAACGAAGAAGATGCGGAAGAAGAGCCACAACCGACCGACGCTACAGTACACACACTAGCTGGCTACTCAAACCCGCAAACGATGAAAGGGAGGCATCTTATGATTGAACCAATAGAAGAAGAGGTCATTGAACATTCAGAAGAGAACCTTGAACATAAAGAAGATGCGGAAGAAGAGCCACAATCGACTGATGTTACAGTACACGCACTAGCCGGCTACTCAAACCCACAAACGATGAAAGTTGGAGGCCTTCTCAAACAACAACCGATCACTGTTCTCATCGACACGGGCAGTACTACTAACTTCCTAAATAGTAAGCTTGTTGTTCGGATAGCATTACCTATCGAGAATCGCTGTAGGTTTAATGTTAAGGTCACCGACGGACGGATTTTGAATTATGATCGTAGGCGCCCGCAGGAGAAACTATTGCTGCAGAACCAAGAGATAATTGCAGATTTCTTCCTTCTCCCTCTTAACAATCATGAGGTCATGCTCAGAATTAAATGGTTGACGACATTAGGTGATATTCCTTGGAATTTTATGAAACTAATTATGAAATTTTACAGTAAGGAGAAACATGTGACATTGCACGGGAAACGTGGGGGCGACATAACAACGATTTACACACAACAAATGGAGAAGGTTTTGCATAAAGCATGCAGCGGCTTTTTAGTACAACTTGAGCAGCAAACTAAGGGAGAGCCAACAGAATTTGAAGATCCAAATCTACTTCCTTTGCTTGCTGAATTTTTAAATATATTTGACGAACCGCGCAACCTACCTCTTACCCGTCGGCATGATCATTGTATAACGATCCTTCCAAGCAAATCTTCAGCAAATGCTCAGCCATATCAGTATCCACATCTTCAAAAGGATGAAATAGAAAGGATTATAAAAGAGATGCTCGAAACAGGAGTTATTCGGCCAAGTTGCAACCTCTACTCTTCACCGATACTACTTGTACGCAAGAAGGACGGAACAAGGCGAATATGTGTTGATTACCGAGCTCTCAATGGCATAACCATCGAGGACAAATACCTTATTCCAATAGTAGATGAATTGCTAGATGAAAGGGAGCACAAATCTTCACAAAGCTGGACCTTTGATCCGAGTATCATCAAATACGAGCGTGCGAAGAAGACATACCGAAAACCACCTTTTGAACACACAACAACCACTACGAATTTTTGCTTTCTTCAACAGAAGGTGGAATATCTTAGGCATAATATATCAGAGGAAGGTGTGGCAGTGGACCCCTTCCAAATTGGAGCAATGCAAAACTGGCCGACCCCGAGAAACATAAAATTGCTACATGACTTTCTGGGTTTAACAGGCTACTACCGCAAGTTTATGAAAAACTATGGAAAGATCAATGCACCACTTACGTCCTTACTGGAAAAAGATGTCTTCCAATGGTTGGATAGAGCCTTCGCTTCCTTCGACAAACTTAAGGCAGCCATGACGACGACGCCGGTGCTAACACTACTAGATTTTAACCGACCGTTCATTATTAAGGCCGACGCATCTGGAGTCGGAATTGGAGCCATTCTCATGCAAGATTGTCGACCACTTTCATACACTAGCAAGACATTATCTCTCTCCCATCAAAATAAGTCAATATATGATAAGGAGATGCTCGCCATTGTGCGCGCAGCAACAAGGTGGAGACCCTACTTGATTGGTCGACGATTTCAAATTAAAACCGACCATAAAAGCCTCAAGTACTTTTTGGAGCGAAAGATATCATCCCCTGAGCAGCAAAAATGGGTAACAAAACTTCTTGGATTTGATTATGAAATAACTTACAAAAAGGGGAAAGAGAATATTCTTGCAGATGAGCTTTCGCAGCTACCCGAGCAAGCTGAAGTTTCGGCCGTTTTACTTCCGACCAGCGACTTCCTTGAGGTGGCAGGAAGATTCAGAGACTAGTAAGATTATAAAAAATTTGGAGGAAGCACCAAGCTCCGTGGCTCATTACAATTGGGACTCAAAAAAATTACACTAGAAGGGACACATTGTGCTGAAAATTCTACTTGCATCTTCACAAGCAGATTTTGGACAAAGTTATTCTATATGCAGGGTACTAAATTGAAAAGGAGTATGGCATATCACCCACAAATCGACGGCGAGACAGAAGTTGTAAATAGGTGCTTGGAGACAGCCCAAAGCCACCCGCCAAATATGACTATCCAAGGAGAACTCCAGACCCAGCCAAGTACCATTATTGATCGACGGATCGCGACTCGACGACGACGACCCACTACTAAAATGCTAATACAGTGGGTGAACCTACCAACAGAAGATGCCACTTGGGAGAACTATGACGACTTGAAGATCAAATTTCCAAAATTCATGAATCGTCAACCTCGAGGACAAGGCTGATTTGAAGAGGGCGGGTCTGTTAGGACTCTAGCTAGGAGAGTCCTAATTGAGAGGGACATTCATGTAAAACCTACCTAAGCTGACCCCTATTAAAGAGGTGAAGAGGCCGACTAGGGTTAGGAGGTTGTTTCTTAGAGAATAATAAGGAGTTGTAAAGGAATAGGAGTCTTGAGTAGGAGTCCTATTAGGAGTTGATTAGAAGTAGGAGTCTTTGAGTAGGAGTCCTATTAGGAGTTAGGGTTTAGAAGTCCTATAAATAGTCATGTATTCCTCCTCTTTTCATAAGCAATAGATGAATCTTTTCTGCAGCCTTTGAGCAGCAACTTGGAGGGAGAAACCCCTATAGAGTTCCAAGGAGGCCGATCCCCTAAAGAGATCAACCCCAAGTTTAGAGTCTGCAAGGATTCTAACATAGTGAGATGAAGATAAAACCATATGGTGGTTCTCTTAAACCTTCTATTATTTTTGGCAAGTGGGTTCTAGGCTGACTAGGTTGCCAAGTGCATCGGGCTCCCACCAATGCTGGGAGAGAATCACTATGTGCAATTACCCCTAGAAGCAAGAAGACTCTTTTCATTCAAATACCTTATGTAGCAACATAATGAATACGGCATTACCTGGTATGTAAAGGTGACAAGCTACTAAAAACACACTTAAATCAAAATAAACAAAGCAAGAAGAAACTACATAAAACTCTTGATCAAACCTTAGTAAAGAGAGAAATTCGAGGTTTCTAAAATCACTTCTAATAACATTTTCCTCAACAGCAACACTAGAAGAAAATTTGCCCCTCACTGTCTCTTTGGTTCTATTAATGAATGCTTCCTCGGATAAAGCGGCAATTTATATATCCTGTTATTCCTTTCTAACCATTAAGGATCAACAGTGGCAGCTAATGGACACCTTTGGATACTAATTGCCAAAAAATGAGCAGTGCAATTATTAGCAAATTCTCTTAGCCTTTGTTCTAATGACAGCTCGTCTTAAGATGTGTCAGAAGCTCAGAGGTCTTCTTCATGTGCTACCATTCACAGGTGACAAGACAATTGAAAAAAGATGTGAATTACACTCATTATTTCACTGCCAACAAATACATGAACAACTCTTGAGTATCCCTTTGTTAATTAAATTGTCTCCCATCTTTAATTAGATTGTCTTGTGTTTGCAATCTGCCCTTCATGGAAGCCATAAAGTGAAACCCTGACATTTATATCATCATGTATATTGTTTTCATTTAAAATACCTTATTTCATTAATGCTGATATTTTATCTTTTGGTTTGGCCATACATGTTAGGGACTGCAAGCATCTGAAGATGTGGGTTATTCTGTTGAAACACTGCAGCATACATTAACATCTTCATTCCAGAGTAGGCTAACGAGTGTCCTTGAAATGCCATTTGACCAAGTTGAATATGAACGGTTGATGTCTTTGATAAGTCTATATATGCCGGAAATGAAGGACTTAGGTGATGAATCCAGACCTTACACAACAAACCAATTGGGTTATTCATCTCCTGATCACTACCCTGGTATGTGTTGATTCACATAATGTTATCTCATTCAGATAAGTGACATGAGGATTTGAATTTAAATGTTCTTTGATGACTAATTGCTGAGTGAAGTGGTCTAAAATTGGACATTTGCTATCTACATATTATATAGGGCTGATCTTACTGCCTTACTGTATTGCTTATACACATAATCTCATGTATGTAGACTTATCAGAGACATTTATAATTTTACTAGATTCTATTGCCAATATGTCAAGGGTTCAGTGTTCTCCGATGTGCTATCAAAAGGTTTGTGTGTAGCCTACTATTTTGAAGAGAGAGAGAGAGAGAGAGAGAGAGAGAGAGAGAGAGAGAGAGAGAGAGAGAGAATAAACAAGCTCCTTTTTGCATCTAATTATGTAGTTGTCCTTAGACTACTCACATGCTGTAGGAAATTTGATATGAGCTATTTAATGGTGAGCCATGATGTTGTTCTGCTGGGATGTTGGTGCCAGGGCTTTGATTGAAAGAACAGAATATCTCTACATGTAAGAGAAGACTGAACAGACATGACCCACCCCAAACTGCACATTGACATGATTCTTGTGCATTGTTTCACCAATTTTGATATGAGGAATTTGTTCGATTATTGTATGAAAGAACTAATTAATTGACTACTTTGTTTATAATATTGAATTCCACATAATAATTTTTTATTACATTTGACTGTATGAAGAGTTCTTGACGTTCAAGTTATATGACATTTTATCCCCCCTTTTGTGATTTAGAAATTATTTAATCAATTATTTTGCACACCTAAGCAATGAATCCGTTTTTTAGGAGGAATATCTTCATCTTGATCTCATCTTTCACTCAGAACTTGACTAGTCCAAATTAACTTGTTGAGTGCATCTAACTCTATACCTTTTCAGGGAAGGACCTATAAGCATCCGCCATCAAGTCCTTTTGAAAATGCTTTGCTTGTAACATGATTTGGAATATATTATGCATAGAGCAAAAAATTGGAGCTTATGCCACAGCCTTCACACAATTCACATGTAGCACAAATCATGCTGTAAAGAGAATTCTTCTGTGGAAGAATTCAAACTAATCCAATGGATAGCTCAGGCTTTGACATACATTTGTTCCATTTAAATCCATAGTGTACCTGTATTTCAAGTTAGCTTCTTAACTTTGAAAAGCATCGTTGGCTACAACACATGAAGAATTGTATATAGGAAAAAGATGTATACATAACTATATAGGACAAGAGCTTATGTTGTCCATTCCTTTTAGATACCTATTTATCTTTTTTCAATGGTAGCTGCATGTATTTTGACTTCTGAGTTCTGATTACCTATGTGGTACTTTTCTATTACTTTCTTCTTTAACTTAATGGAATGGTGATACACTTGCTCAATCTCTGCATCTGTTCATGACTCTATTCCAACTATATTGCTAGATGTACTGTAAGTTGATCAAATGCTCTCAGGAAAACTCTATCCGTCTAACAATGCACCTAACAATTCCCACTTGAATATACTTATGCATGATGATGTGATATGTGACATGCATACATTTTGATTGATTATGAACTTCAGTTCAAGAAATAGAAATCTAAACTATTCTATACAAGCTAGTTTTATGTCTCACTTGTAATTTCAGATTGTGCTGTTGTAAGATTTGTCGTACAATTGTTGTGTGAATAGATAATCTCTTATCATTGTTTCTGCAATTTAGATCTTGTGAGTCAGATCAAGTCTGCTGATCCCAACAGGGGTTTGCCTCTCTTGCGTGGTTTCTTCTTCTGGTTACAGGTAATGTGTTGCTTTTTTGCTATTCCTCACCCCTTTTATAAGCTATTATTGGGACTACATTGTCTGGCCATCAATATTTGTATGGCTAGGGTTAGCTCACATTTCTGATATCCTTAGGTATGATATCAGATAAAAGATCTAGAAACATTTCAAGATTAACTTGTTAACCTTGTTGACTGCTAAAACATCTTTTTTTTCCTTATAAGATAATGTAGATAATAAAAGATGAATGTTATATTTGACGAACACATTCTTATTTTGCGTGCAATAGAACTATGGAGGCATCCTTCTTGCTATTCTATAACTCTATATGGAATACTGTTAGTTGTGCTCGGGATAATTAAGATAATACTGATAAGCATCACAAAGTATGGCCTCAATTTGAATGAAGTTTGCTTTGTCATGTGTGGCACCAATGCATAATTTCATCAATTTTTCATTACTTTTGGGTTGGAAAATGGAAACCTGTTGATTGCCATGTCTTCTCTCATGTAAAACCTGTAGCTGTTAAATCTATAGTTGTAGTGCCATGCTAAAGACTTATAACACCCATAACAGTTAACTCTTTAGCCGTTGTCTGATTGAAACTATCTTCAATGAGAACGGGATGTCTCGAGATGTGAGGATGAGAATGTTTTGGCCAACTCATGCCAAAACATTGGAAGTTCTCTCTGTTCATTTGGGCTGTAAGCATTGACCACTCTTTTAGGTATAATAACCACTCTTGTCCTATTCCCCATAGTTATCATTGCTCCCTATAATGATCATTTTTGCACCATCTGTTTGAAGGCTCATGACTGGATATATTAAAAACCCACGTAGCGCAACACACCATTAATCATGGTACTCCATTTATTGCTTGCCGGGTTATTTATACCTTCCAACAACCTGTGACTGTAGCAGTTGACTCTTGTCTAAGCTGTCATCTTTACCTTCAACTGCACCTCATGCCTGGCTATCTCCTTGATCCATCGTCTTCCGAGTTTCTGCCGTATTTCCTATAAGGTGAATATCTCCCGAAGCACTCATGATTATTATTTCTGACCTCTTTAGCATGTCATCATCAAAGGTTTGACTGATCCCAGGTGTTCTATACCTGGCATTTTAGGAAGCTTGCTGACAAATGAGAGATCTGTTAGCGAGCACCCACAGCAGCTGCATCATCCTTCCTGCTGTGAATGCATCACACCCATCTTCAGCTGGTCCCCTTTGTCTTGCCTTTACCCATTTCGTTCTGTTTTGTCTCCATTTATACAATCTTATAAATGACACCCCTTTAGGATTATCATGGACTTTATTGTTACAGTTTCCATTAATATCCTCAGCTTGACAAAATTGAACAGAGTTTTGTTTGACGAGCTTGTGTCTTGGCAATGGTGGTCATCTTAGATCAAATGGAATGCTTCTTTTGTTAGTTGTAGTTGATACCATAGATTTTCGATGTTGCACTTCCTAGTTCCTTGATTTCACAAAAGTGCTTGGTAGATTAGCTTGTAAATTGTACTGAACGCTCTTAGGTTTTTGCAGAACCGTGGCGATGAAGGCGCCTACAAACCATGGGCAACGGGCGATCCCAACAAAACGCTGCAAGACTGAGTTTGGGTTTCCCTTTTAAATCTTAAATGGCACATTAGGTTTTTGCTCAATTTGTAAAGCATCTAACATAGATCTAGGGAGTTACACATAGATATTCTGAATTAGAGATTTCTGGTAACCCATCGTTGGTGCAAACTAGTTGAAACGATTTACATTCATCCTGAGACTTAAAGCATCTAACATAGATAGGGAGTTGTACATAGATATTCTGAATTAGAGATTTCTGGTAACCCATCGTTGGTGCAGACTAGTTGAAACGATTTACATTCATCCTGAGACTTAATCTTATGTATCAGAGTGACAACAGGACGAGGAGAAGCCCGCCGTGGAAGAGGAAGGAGCACAGCGACAGGCAAAGATAGAGCTGTTGATGGTTTATTTGTATGTGAAGGACCACAACCGTACGACATAAATAATCCTATTGATCCATCACTCTCTTATCCAACCAATGCTTGCAACGCTGCGGTGCCTTCTGAGACTTCGATTGCTTCCGGTGCAGAACTGCGGTGTCTTTAGAGGGGCGAAAGGAAAGGACAGAGGCACAATGGGGAGCTTTTCGCAGTCGCATATCTCGATCATGTTATTATCAGGATCATGGAAGAAGAGCTGATCGACCCTAATTCCACCTTCCGTGACCACTGCGGTAACGTAGCTGATGCCCATCTGGTCGAGCCTCTGCTTCACTCTTCCCATGTCAGCACACTGCCATTTCACGAAATCATCAGTCGAAGAAGCGTCAAACGCAATGGATGCAAACTCTGTAACCCTCACCTGGAACGATATGTGGTTGGCTTTAGGATTGATCTCCGATGGCTTCGATACTGCTTCCGGACTCTGCACCAAGTGGATGCCGATTCCGTAATTGTAGAACCTGCATCATCCATCAAACGCGAGTCAGTTGGTTTGCCTGCAGGGGGAGGGGGTTGCATACCGAGCTGTTGGTTTCTCACCATGCGCCTTGGAAATCGAAGGACGAGGGCCGTCGGATCAGCTGGAACCCAAGCACTTCCTCGTAGAATCTGACAGATTCGTGGAGGGATGAGCACAAGAAGGAGACGTGGTTGAGGGAGACGACCGGGAGAGGGGTGGGATCGCAAGCTTTCTTCTCTAGGAGGCTCTTCATGCTTAAAACTCAGGTACTTGCTATACGAATCCATCAAGATCCAGTTCCATATTTATAGTTCTCTAACCACGTCCCCTGCTAGTCAAATAATTTATCCCGTAGCTTATCTGGATCTGACATGCATGCTTCTTGGACAAGTATTTGAATGGTTTTCTTCACAAGGTAAAGCAATTGGATACTCGTTAACTCGAATCTAATTACCAAGTTTGGTTGGAAATACACGGCAGCAGGCCGCCGACTTCAAACAGGCAGCAAGCTTCGGTTAAGGAACCGCGTTGTTGAAGCTTGTCATCTGTTGCTCGGTCATCGCCTAGTGGTTCCCTGTTCGGTTGATACGATTGATGAATCACCTTTGACTTCCAGCGGAAGGATCCTTCTTCGGTCAATTGCCTTCTAGAAGTCCTGGGCTTTATATATGTGCGTGTGTGTGGGGGGTGGGGGAATAATTAGTTCTCATAAAGGTTTCAAAAAATAACTGACATAATTTTAAGATGAGTGTAAATTGATCGACTTCCACTAAACAAATCTAAACTTTTATAGAATTATTAGAGTATGATTTAAAGATGATTAATTTATTTTTTTAAATATTTTTATGATAACTAATTATCAAAAATTAAGATTGAGTGTAAATTAGTTTAATTTCAAATATATGTGTCAACTTTCAATCAAAGAATTTAAACTTTCACAAAAATACTATTACATAATTCTAAGATATTTTAATCTTTGAAGGATTTTATGATAATTAATTATCAAAATTAAATATTTTTTAATATGTTCTATAATTATAACTTTATTCAATTTCAAATATAACTTGGTCAACTTCTACTAAACTAACCTAAATTTTCATGACATTATTATGACATGATTCTAAGATGTTCGGTCTCTATTTTTTTAAAAAATATAATAATTAATTATCAAATTTTGAGGAGATAGTGGAAAATGAGGGGAAGGAGGTGAAAATTAAGAAGGTAAAAATGAAGGAGGAGGAGAGTGAGGAGGGGAGGTGGAAGAGCAGAAGGAGGCGGAGGTGGAAGAGAAGAATGAGGAGGGGGGAGACGGAGGAAAGGCATTAGAGGAGGAGGTATAGGTAGAAGAGGAAGAGGAGGAGGTATAGGTAGAAGAGGATGAGCATAAGATAGAGGAGATATGAGATGTGGTAAAGGAGACTAGGTGAGAAGATAGAAGAGGAAAGCTGGGTTAGGGGCTTAGAAATTTTGATTGGAACCTAACTAGATCGGTTCAATAGGAAACAAAAAAACATGGTTCTAAAGTTATTTAACATAAAAGGTGAGGACATTTTGTTCTAAAAAGAATAAAACATGAACAAGGGATAAACAACAATAATAATAAAATCTTAAGTCTTAAATATTTAAGATTTTATATGGATCTTTTATCGTCATTAAATTCGAAAAAAAATCATATGTTTAATAAATTTAAATTATTTAAAATTTTTATTTATAGTTTCTATTAAATTTTTTTTAATATCTTTCTCTACTTAGTATCACTAATATTAATTATTTTATCTCTTCTAACAATTACATCTATAGGTCTCTTAAGTATATATCTATATCATCTTAAATAATTCTCTCATTTGATCATCTATCGGAGTGATGATACCTAATCGTTCACGAATAATTTTTTTCAATCTTTATTTAGTAACTCTAATAGTCACTTACCAAAAAAAAAAAAAACTCTAATAGTCTCATCTATACAACATGAATTTTCTTTTATATGTTATTCCTTAATTACTTAATATTCAGATCCATAAAGCATTGTTAGTCTTACAATTATCTTATAAAAATTTTCTCTTGATATCAAAGATATTCGATGATCATAAAAAAATCTTGATGTCTTTTGCTATTTTAACTATCATGTTTTTACTTCATAAATAATATCTTTGATATTTCTATCTTATTGAATGATTAATTCTTGATATTTAAAGCTTTTACTTAAAGGAATAATTAATTCTTAATATTGAGTAATCAATTCTTGATCTTTCTATTATGTCCATCCAACTTAATTATATTTTTTTTTGTCTATATCTCATATGACTAAAATTATATCTCATATATTCAGTTTTAATCATACTTAATATAAAACTTTTAGTTTCTAAAAAATAACTCAGGTTTACAATTAATTTCATCAAGCTTTCATCAACTAATATAATATTATTAACAAATAATATATATCGGGAAGGTCTATCTAATAAATAACTAATAAATTTATTCATTATCAATATAAAAATATAAAAAACTTAATGCATATATTTGATGTAATCTTATACTAATAGAAAATTTACTAGACACACTTTCTATAATTTAAATATTAATATCTAAATTACCATATATATTCTTAATAAACATCAATATTATTAGTGGATACATATTTAGTTTCTAAAACTCATAATCTCTAGGAACTTTATTATAGGTTTTCTCTAAATCGATAAAGATCATATATAAATCTATCATTATATATATATATATATATATATATATATATATATATATATATATATATATATATATATATTTGTTTATTAAATATCTTAATAATAAATAACTTTCATGATTGATCTTGATAGTATAAAGTCAAAATAATTTTTAAAGATATTTATTTCAAATATTATCATACTTTTTAAAAGTTTCATAATATAATTCATGATCTTAGTTATAATTATATATGTCAATCGATCTAATTTTATAAATAAGTATATGATTATTAAATCTATAATTATTATCTATTATTACTATAAATAATTTATAAAAAAATTATGTGTCTTTCTTAATTTTATTTTCATTAACAAATATTCCTTAAATACATGTAAAAAAGCCAATAAAGAAGGCTTTTCCGGTAAATTGCTCTATCTTCATTATACACTCGTCTGGCCACTGACGTTCTACCTTCACAGAGAAAGTGAGAGCCGATAGCCGATGTTCGTCGCCTCGTTCACTCGCAGCCCCATCCCCATCTGCTCCACCACCTCCTCTTCCTCTGTGGTTGCTGCAAGTCGCCTCTCTCGCCTCCGCGGTCGCCCTTGCGCCCATTCCCGCCCCCTTCTCGGCCCCGTCGACCGCTCGTCCAAGGCCTCCGCCCTCTCTGACAGCCTCAAGATTCTGGAATGGGACAAGCTCTGCGACGCTGTCGCTTCCTACGCCGGCACGACCCTCGGCCGAGACGCCACCAAGGTCTCCCTCATCCGCCTCTTCATCATCATCATCATCATCTGCCCTTAATCTTTGTTTCTTGGTCCGCTTCCGGTTGTTGGATACGGGGTTTCTTTTCTTTGTTTCTTAGTTCTCCTTTGGTTCATGGATGATTCTATGGTATCCTTGGTTCACCTTTCGTTCTTGGATGATTCTGTGGTATCGGTTGGCCTTCGGTTCTTGGATGATTCTTTGATGGGGTGCTGAGGTGCTTTTCTTTGTTGTTTTGTTCGCCGTTGGTTGTTGGATGATGCCACGGTACCTGTTTCGCCCAACGGTTCTTGGAAGATTCGTCGGTAGACGCTGGGTACTTTTTTTGTGTTTTCTTTCGTCCTTGGTTATTGGATGATTCCATGATAGATAGGGTGCTGAGGCTCTTTACTTAGGTTCTTGGTTCACCTTGGGTTCTGGATGATGTTTTGGTAGGCAGGCACAGCTTTCGTCCGTTGATGTATGCTTCGACGAAAGCAGGAGGCTCTTGGAGGAGACCGCCGCTGCTGTTGAGCTGATTAAGTATGGAGCTGGGCTGGATTTCACCAGAGTAAACACAGTTTTGGTAAGAATCTCTTGTTGTTTAAGCATTAGGTGTTTCGGGAGTTTGGGATGAGTTTGTCTATCAATGATGACAAGGAAGTAGGCTTGCTGCATTTTTAACACACCCATTTTTTTTCTCTTGGAATTAATAATTTAATATGTGCTCCCAGTTTGTCTAGGTAGTGAATAAAGACCATTATATCATGGAACTGAGAATCATACTTGAGGCTACTCTGCTTTGCCAATGCAAATTAATATTCCAACTGAAACATGTTCAAACTTTATAGTACTTCCAGTGAAAGAAAATTAACAGCATTTTTTTAGGATTGTAGCATTTAATGTATGCTTTAGAGTTCTGAATCTACTTTCTACAATTGAAAGAGAATAATTATTCTGTCAATAGTGTGTTTACTAACTTGTGTTTCTCTAATACTTTGTGGTTATCTTTCCATTGTCTTTGTTCCTTCGTATGTAAGTATTCATATTGAGATCAGAATAGGATCCATATTGCTCTTAAACTCGCTATGGCCACTAGAGCTTTGGGGCTTCTCATCTCTTTCTCAATCGTACCTTTCTATGGTGTTTTATCTTCCACGAGCAGTCTTATGTGCACTATTTTTTGAATTGATTGTTCTGGCCTTTTAAAGCAAATTTTGTCACAATCTAGTCTGCTAGGCCCACTTTAAAATTTAAATTGGCATAACAATCCATCAGTGTGTTCAACACAAGACTACATGCGATTCTGTAAACCTCCAAATTTGGACTTTAATGATAGCTTACTGTATATAAAAACAAACTCACAAAGAAAATGAAAATGCAAGCAAACTCACCATAGTTGTTCACTCAGATACCACTATGGTTATGTGTACTCGCATCCATGTTTGGAGCATTCAATTTTGTTAATTTTCAAAAAGAAATATCAAGGTCATATGGTATCTCATATGCCTATCGTTAGTGTATCCATTTTACTGATTAGCTGGATTAGTAGTTGTGGTAAATTAATTCTTGTTGTTGGATTGCTCTTGAAAGGTAAAATCAGCTATTACTCGTGTCTCTAGAGGTTCTCTATTAGATGGAGTTGAAGCAGTGGCTGTTGTTGGGCTTATACAGATAGCTGAGACTTTGCAAAATTCTTTAAAAGCAGCACTGAAAGAAGATGCAGAGTGGTACAACCGTTTTATGCCTCTTACCCAAATGGTAAACTGTAATCTATGAGTATTTTCCAGCAATATGGTTATTCTTGTGCTTTTGCCAAGCCCTTCATTGTAACACTATCTTCTGATTAACTTGTAGTTGTTGGATGCTGTTGTCAGCCAGTCATTTGTCAAGACTGCACAGCTAATGATAGACGAAGATGGCTCAGTTAAAGATAGTGCGGTCCGTTTACTAACACCATTTGTTCTAATTTTTGCATTGTTTGTGTTTGGACTATTTAGAACATAGCAAATATGTTCCATTGTGTATTAACCTAATTACTAGTTTACATGTAGACATACAATATATTATTATATATCATAACTTTTTGTTTTTTATTTTAGGTATATGTGGTATCCATATAAATAAATCATCTTGACAATATGAGATTATTGATTTTTTTGTTTTTTTGGATATCTAGCTGAACTAAAGATGACAAGGTTAGGATTGAAAGTTATTGGAGTTTGGAGATATATAAATTCACTTTAGGATAGAGATAGAGCTGTTTGGAGATTTTTTTTGCTGTCTAGTTGAACTGCTTGAATCAGATAATTGGAAAATGGATAATGAATGTATTGTTGGGCTAGCATTCTTTCATAGTATTAAAAATTAACCATTATAAATGTTTGTTTTGAAAGCATGATTTCAGATAAGTTAGATGATGTATTATCACATTTTATATTAAAATAACTAATAGGTCATGAAGCATGTTTATAATTTTAATTACTTGCCTGATTCTCTTAAACCTGATGTAGTTGCACATGGCTGGAATCAAATTGAAAAGGATGCATAAGAAAAATTCAAGTTTAAGTTCTTTAAGTTTTTTTTCACCTCATTAAGACATTCACAAGTTGGACTGTGGTACAAAAACTTGGGATCGAGCCTCTGACATGTTGTGCAAATAGGGTTATGGTGAGTGTAAAATGTGGACAAATACTTTACCAGTTGAATCATTTGGTTGTTGAATAGAAGATTGGATTGGGTATTCAGTATTAAATCTTATTACTTGAGTACTCCTTCAACCCTTTGTTTGTGTTTTTTTTATTCTCTACAATTGTTGGTGAACATTCTTGCTCCAATATGTCAATTCAACTCGAGCAATACCATAATTAATTCAATTCTCAAGAAATTACAAACTTGTGTTTCTTCTTTCATCATCTTTGTCTTTCTCTTTACTATTGTATCTCTTTTCCTAGCATTAAATCCTTGTCTCTTCATATTGATAATGGATGAATTTAGTAGTCATTTATAGAATTGACCCTCCCTAGTGTATATTATTTGTTGATGATATTGTCTTAGTTGATGTGAGTCTAAATGAAATTAATTATAAACTTGAGTTTCTGAAGATAATCCTTATAAACTAAAGATTTTAGATTATTAAAACTAAATATATAACATGCAATATTAGTAATACTAGAAATAAATCAATCAATTCAAAGTTTATGAGATGCAATCTTAGTAATAAATGGAGGTTATAGTTAAGTTTGATGGGTAAAAGGTTCAAAAGCTTCAATACTTGGATCAATTATTCAACAAGACAAAGTGATTAATAAAGATATTATTTATAAAGTAAAAACATGATAGTTAAAACGAGGAGGGCGTGTCGGGGGTCTTGTCTAATCGTAAGATATTTTTGAAATTAAAAGAAAAAAATTATGACAATTGTCAAACCAGTAATGCTTTATGGATGTGAGTGCTAGATAGTGAAGAAACAACATATACAAAAAATTTGTGTTACTAAAATGAGAATATTAAGACGAGAATTTTGAGATGGATTTGGAGTTACTAGGAAAAATAAAAAAATAAATACAATTAAGTATCACTTTGATTAAATATAAAATGAGAGAGAATTATTTAACATGCTATGGATATGTGCTTAATAGACCCACATGAAATGATTACTGTTAGTGATATGAGGAGAATTATAGTGAGGAAAACAAGGGAAGACCTAAAAGGTTCTTAATAGTAACTATAAATAAAATTTAAATACTCTTAATTTAACTAAATATTTGACTTTTTAATGATCCATGTAGCTGCCTCAATTAGTTTGTACTTACGTCTTTGATGTTGTTGTATCTCTTTTCTTAGCATTTTAGCTTTAATCGAACCCGTTCCACAGTATTGAAAAAATTTCCATTTTGCTATTGATTCTATTCTTATCTCTTTATCTCCATCTCTTTTCTGCCTGTTCAGCTAATGTTGCATTTGAGGATTCAATGGTAGAGCTGAAGATGGCCACTTAAGTTAGAGGAGTGGTACTTAGACATGGTGAATGAGGAGAAGGTAGTTGCATGTATCTTATTGGGGCATAGGCAACTGATAATAGATATCTCAGTCATGAACTAAGTAGTAGGCTAACTACTCAAAAGACAAATCCATTCATGTAAGGTAGAGACAAATCCATTCATGTAAGGTAGCAGTCTCTACACTATAATATCTCACACTTTTGTTCCAATTTTGAGACAAATGGGTTTTTTTTTTTTTTCCATTATCTTCTTTTGAAATCTTGAATTCGTAGTAGAATCTGTTAGTTCTCACTTTTCCCATATGTTTTTTTAGATATATTGGATGTTCTATTGATCCGAGGTTGAACTGAGTGGTAGAAAAAATAGGCTCAAGCTTATTCGTCTCCCCTAACATAAACTATAATTCAACATAAGATGGCACAAGTGAAGGTGTAACATGAGGATTTTGTTAATGAAAATCTGGGCTGCGCCTCTGAGGTAGCAATTGCTTCTGGATTAGAAGTATTAAATTGGTAGAGTTTTTCACTTGCCAAACATTATTAAGCTGTTAAGTGTTCAAATAAAAGAAAATAATTTAATTCAGATAAATTGGGACCTGAATTACTCTGGTGGAGGTGTGGATTAAAATAGTACCATCATCTACGTTTCTAACCTAGACAATCTAGTTAGTTTGCTAGGTTAGAATTTAAATAACAAAGAGGGCTGAAGTTAGTAAGCTAGCTTAGATTACACATGGAGATGGACATCTCTCTGGTTTATTGGAGTTACTTATACTTTTATAGAGCTCAATAGAATGCAAAAGATCCATATAACAGATCCCAAGTAATTGGAACATCACAGCTAGCTGTTGTTGTTGTTGTTGTTGTTGCTACTACTGTTCTCATATCATTAATGATAAGAACAATGCATTTTGAGGTGTAAAGGGGCTGAGAAGAAATGTTGTTGTTTTGAATAAGGATTTCCATTCGTAACCTTGCTTATAATTAGCTTTGCTGCTCATTTTCAATTAAATCCAATGCAAAAGATATGACAATCTCTTATTCTATTAACCTCCTTACTTACGGTTTTTGAATCATTTGCTACATGTACAATCTAGTTTTCTGCAATCTTGTGGCCACCATAGCTCTATTGCTTGTTGCTAATTTTGATTTTCTTTATTATTAACAACTGCATAGCCTTTGCATTTGCTAACTTTTAATGAATATTATGTTATTGTTGTTCTTTTAGAGTTCGGAGCTTAGAAGGTCCCGTGATCAAGTTCGGGTCCTTGAACAAAAGGTACAACATTCTATATTTCTTTAGGAAGAACTTCACATCATGATTATTTGATCTGTTCATATTGTCCTATACTTGTTGTGTTTTAATGAGTATGTATCTTCCAAAACCAATGTCCTTATGTGTCCTGCATTTAACAACAAATTTCACTTCGAAGTTCTCGTTCCCAAGTGTTACAGTTTGTCATGGAATCTTTTTTGTCATGTGCATGCAAGTTTCAAAAAACGCTTCAATCTATTGTTAGAATCAAGGTTCGTAATACCGTACCGTACCGGTATTTCGATATGGGCTCGGTACCGGTACGGTGTACTGAGCGGTACACCTAGGTGCACCGAGCACAGTGCACTGCTACAGTGATACAGTCGGACCGGTACCGGGGCGGTCCGCGTACCGCTGGCCTATCGGACCGGTACGTACCGCCCATACCGGGCGGTACGATTCGGTATGGCAGACCTTGGTTAGAACCGTAAGCATCATAAACTCAAATCCGCCCTCTTAACTTTTCTTTGATTAGGGCTCAAACATTTTTCGCTACCTTCTGCTGGAGTATAGGATGGGATGGGGCAACAAAATATCCAATCTAATGCTTATTCTATCACTTATGTTTTAGAATTTGCTTTCTGCCTAATGTTCTCTTGGCGACACCTCACCCATCTATGTTTTTGGCACATGCACATTAGACTTCTATTTCAATTTAATTTTGTGTTGTTTTATTACATCGTTTTATCTCATCTTGGTAAAGTTTGTATTATTAGTTCAACTTTTTGATTACAAAAGCTCATTGGTGGACTCTTTGCCGATCTTGGTTGAAAAAATTGTGTTACTACCTGAACATCACATTTATGCTTACTAGGTCTGTAACTTATTGGAGCTTGATCATGCATAGCCTTGTTGAAGTTTGGCTTAAAATTAATTGAGCCCCAGGTTTTGGTCAACCTTTACCCATTGCACAATTTGTCGAGTCTAAATGAGCCTTAGGCAAGAGCCTAAGTCAAGTCTATATTTGGTGGCCTGATAGATGATAACCTTTAGTTTACCAAAGGTTAATTCAAGCTAAAGCTGAGGTTTTCTGTAGGCTCAACTTGGAATTACTCTTGGACTTGGTTTTACAAAATAATCAAAATCCATCCCAAACTAAATCAAGCCATGGTCTAAGACAATCTTGAGCTACTTGTGAGCAGCTTGGTTCTGAGCAGGAAACATTAAGCTATTCTTCCTTGTAATGGTCTTTTAGGATCTTGCTCATTTTCTTTTGCCCTCTTTGGAATCAGATTTTGATTTCTTTTTCTTTTACTATTTGTGTGCTTGGAGGTCTTTTTGTTATTTTCAACCTTGGGTTCATGCTTCCGATTTCACGTCCTATCTGAAGCAAAATGAACTTCTGAAATTTTTTTAAGCTGTTTGTTTGATGACTAAGCAACACAACATAAATATTACATGGATTTAATTTAGTTCATTGGAATCTGTTTTCTTAGCTTTGCCATTTTTGTGGGCAATCAATACCTTCTATTTAGATTGACGACATGATTTGTACAATCTCTTTTTAATGGATTATATATCATGTTGATGGTGTCCTATAATCTATTACACCCTTTGCATAATTGGTACCAACCATTAAGTACCAAACCACTTAAGCAGTGGATAGCTCACAAAATGACAATCTTTGGTTTTGACTACTAAATTTTAGCGTTTTAAATTACAAGATGCAAACATAAAATTTTTTGGCCTAGTTTGTTCTAGTTAAAGCTATGATTTTGGTAACATAGCTTTGTCAATTACTGATACATGTAAGGTTTGAAAGGCCATACCAAGTTAACACAGGTCATTTGTCACTCTAGCTTCTCAATTTGGCCTTTTCTTTTTTTTAGTTGGCGTGCAGCATGCATGCCTGCCATGCCAAGCCATATTGTGGTCAGTAACATACCAAATTTTCTGCCCTTTCCATTTCTTCCCTCCTCTTCTTTCTTTCGGCTGAGTTGTGTCACACTAGGTGTACAGTACATTGAAAAATATTGGTAAAAGTTCAAATAATTAATCACATAAACAAGAATTAACAATGTATTACCAGAATTGACAAATGGGAGAACAACATGCTCCCTTGCATATTTACTCTGGTTTCTATTTTACTGTACATTATTAAATTGGCTGTTTCTTTCAGTAAATTTATGCTTCAGCAGTATACTGCAGATATGTATATTAGTTGCTTTGTGGTTTTTCTTTAGATTTTTCTCTGCCAAATTGGACTCTTTCTGAATTCTGAGCACTAACCTCTATGTACCAGTGAGACATGTTGTCAATGTGTTAAATGTTCCTGGGCTGTAGCATGCAATGACTTTCCACATCATAGAGTTAAATGTGAGAATTTGCAGATTGCCACCAAATTAATCTTACTGTCACTATTTCTTTTGTTAATAATCATTTTTATTTCAGCAGTATTATGCCCTTGATGAGTATTCATGCTACCTTATTAGGTTTATCTATTCTTTCCACCTCTTCATTCTGTTCTATTTTGTTGTACTTCAAACATAAAATCTTTTCTTCAAGAGCATCTATTAATTTCATCTGTTATTAAGTCTGCATACGACATATTGCTCAGTGATCTTTCCTCTTACTCTTTCTTAAGAATTCATTCTCTTTTTTGCTTCTAGATTAAACATAAAGATTAGACACATATTATTTCAGGTTATAATTCTGGACTTTGACATCTAAGAATGAAAATGGTACTCTTGTGGCTAGTTGTCATGATGTTATTCCAGAAAAGCTATCATGTTTGGGATGCGAAATGGCTTTTGTGTGGCTGAAAATAATAATTTTGTCTTGGGTGAAATCTTGATTGTTTGGGATAGATTGTGCACTTTCTAAGCATGAAAAATTTTGTAAAGAAGACGTGTGACATTATGCTTGACCTGTGGATATAAGTGGGTAGCTTGGTAGTAACAAAATGAGAATTACTTGAATCTTCAGAATAAATTATGGTAAACATTATTCGGTGAAGCTCAATAAAATAGAGAAATGACTAAGAGGTAATAATTTTATGTTTGAGGAGGTGCCTAATCTACCAAGCTGCTTCATTTAGTGTTACCGTCAACCAAGCTCCCGTAACTGTGTCACTAATGTGGTAATGTTGCTAAAAGTGTGAATGATGTTGTTGTAGCCTTGTAGGTACATTTTCTAAATTTTATAAATTTAGTTTGTAGGTGAGCTCTACTGATGTTGTTATTTCTAATTGTGTTGCAGTTATACCAGCTTATGGACAAGTTAATTAGACAGGAAAAGAATGAAACTTCCACTTTGGTAAGGCTAGAGTTTGACATCTCATCTGTTGAAACTTAATTTGACGAAGCAATGGGCACTTATTTTATTGGCTTCAGGAGATGTGTATTGTTAATGGGAGGTGCTGCATCAAGGTAATGACTGATAGATCAACAATATTTGATGGGCTGCTATTGTCCAGGTGTGTGGATGGTACACATACTTTATGTTGTTAAGTGCTGTATGCTTGTTTGAAATATGATGAGAATTTTACATGTTAGACCTTAAATTTATCTAAATTGGTGTACATCTTTTGTAACCGCATGTCATTTTATCCATGTTAAGATAACTAGAATTTTCTATGAGTATTTTGTTTTAATTGTTAACCCACTGGAATTAATTTGGTTATATAATTTTTTTCCAGGATTTTAATTGTTCTTCTCAGTTTTTTTCTAGCAGTGACGGATTAGCCAGAACCATCCAATTCTATTCTAATTTCACTGTGTTGATCCATGCTGAGGTGCATCTGGTAAGCTTGAACACTGGGATATTGATTGTGGGCCCGAACAAATTGTACTCAGTAACATATCATTCGATATGTTGTTATAAATTGGATTCTCTGAGAAAAAGGACTATACCATACATTAATAAACACTAAATGATGATCAAATTTCCATCCCTTGCTTTATGAAGGCCTTGATGGATGGAAAAATCATGAGGAATATTTTAAAGACCCTAGTAGTGTTCATAAACAAGAAACAAATATTTTAAAGAAATATTAAAGATTGATAGCTATCCATAGCAAGGATTGCTATCTCGTACCAACCATGTGTACCAGTCCATAGTTGGACCGGACCAATCGCTACATGCTAGTCGATATTGGTGTACCAGCACATATACACCAGTCTGTACCTGAATTTCAAGAAAATAGCTGAAGGATCAACCAAAATTGAAAAACTCATTTTGAGTTTTTCTCCTATTTTATTGGTATATAAATTCAAATTAAATAAAAAATAAAGTATATATGAGCTATAAATTAATAGAAATTCCAAGCTATAAGGATCAATAATAGAAATTCTTATCTTTTCGGATTCACCGGTGGAGAATTCTATGGCACAGTCCTCTGTTGAATAAGGTTGTTTCCATGGATTGAAGTGTCCCCTCACCTCTTAAATCATGCAAGAAGTCGAAACATGGTCAATCTAAACTCTTTATGCTAAAATACCTCTGATTATGACTTAACTAGTAATTAATCCGTAAATGATTTACCTATAATCATTAGGCTAATTACATGAAATCATGAAAAAACATGTATACATTAGGTGAATAATTTCCTTTTGAACACAACTTCTACCCAATGTTGGATGCCAAGCATCTTTGATCTAAATCAACCTCCACTAATCGCAATTTGAAATCAAAAGAGTCTAAGAAGTGAGATTGAAACTGATAAAGAGAGAAATGAGAGTGACTGAGTGAGTGAGGGGGCGAGGAAGCAACCAAAAGGGGGTTAACCCCTAAAAGTGGACCAATGATTAAATTTGGGTCAAACTTGACCGATGGCAGATGGAGCCGGTGGAAATTGGACAGTTACCGACGGGTGCCCGTCAAAATTGAACCCCTCACCTTCTTCGACTTGCCTTCTGCTTCAATGAGATTTGTCATTGGAAACTCAAGGTGGTGGCATAATGTGCAATAACTTCAAAGCCCTAGTTGGGACCACAATATTGGATATAATAGTTTTAATTAGGTTATGTTCTGCATCAGCTCTAAATGATTTTTATGCTGATAGGTATGATTGAGCCCAGTATGAAGTGAAATGCTTCAAGAACTATGAAACCAAGCTTGTTTGACCATTGAAACAACTACCTAGTTTGGCACTGAGGACCTCTTCTTTAGGGGTTGGCAATGTGCATGGTGTATCTGGATAATAAATCCTTTTTTTCAGCTTTCAATTTTTTCATTGAACACTGATCTCAAATTAGTATCATATTTTTTATGAATTTTTTTTGTAGTTATAGTTTATAATTTTCTTTATTTTATAATAATTTGCTTATTTGTCTGTGCAAGTAACATGATATTTTTGTTTGTGTATGTTTCTGGTTTCTTCTTTGTTGTATATTATGCACTTTAGTGGTTCAAGGGCTGGAAGTATACTAGAGCCAATTGCTGCTGTGCCACTGAATGATGAGTTGCAACGAGCTAGAGCTTTAGTGATTAAGGCTGAGGAAGAGGTGCTATCAAAATTAGCTGATAAGGTTTGAAGCAGCTTACTGAATGGTTCTATTTTTTCAAGTTACTTAAATTGATTGGTGCTTCTCTTGCTTTCTGCAGATGCTAGCAGAAATTGATGACATCCAGAATTTGCTGCAAATAATAATAAGGCTGGATGTTGTAGGTTTCATGAAACTTTTCTCCATCTCTCCTGTTGAATTCTAGTAAAAATGTAGCAAGTCTTATATTCTTGATCCTAGTACTACTACAATGCGTTTGCATATTTAAAATTTAAATGCATAAGATATGACATGCACTTCTTTGCATCATTGATTGACAATTTTGCAACCTGCTAAATTTTGGTAATAAAACATGCCAATACAAATTTTTTGTTTCATAGTTTCAAGGGTAATATTCTCGCTGATAACATCACTATAGATCAATGTTGTCAATTTTATGTATGCTCGGATCAGGTGTACCATGTGCAGATATGCTGGTATATATCAAGTTTCGGAAAAATCATCAGACAAGGCTGAAGAAATAAATAAGAACTGCTACCACACTGTACCAAGAAGTATAGGTCTTGTATCGGACAGTACAGACCCTGTACCATGTGCTGATATGGGTACACTGTTCGACAAATATTGCCCATGCTATACCTATTGATATTGCAAACCTTGATATAGGTGCATCTTAAATATGTCTTATTGAGCAACATAGATCCTGTGTCAGAGAGACCTGTGGTAAGCATGCCATCTGGTTTGCCCTAGTCCATGTCCATGTATCGGTATACTGTCGGACTGATAAATATCGCCCATACCGTACTGGATGATATTGCAAACCTTGATATAGATACATCTTAAAGATGTCTTACTTTATTTATTGGCATGTTTTTTGTCCATAGTTCTTGTTTGATTATCAAGGGAAGTCCTTTTTGGTGATTTATATAGCACATAGATCTCTTTAGGATTTTTTTCTTCATTTACTGTTGCTTATATTACAGTACTGAAGTTCTTATGTTCCATTATAGATGTATTATTACATATCGTCTGTGTCATTTTCCAGTATTTTAGTGCAGTAAATGATTGGCACTGCCGAAAGAAAAGTCCCTAGTTCTCATTAATGACAATGATTGAAAAGAGCATGTATGTGTTGATGACAAATACGGCTACAGTTTACACTTGGGAGGACATCGTGGTTTGAGCGGCGTACTGGTGTTTAACATGTGTCGGACACGGATTCGTCATCGACACGGCAGGACATGTATCCTTTTAATTTTTTAATTCATTGGATATGGCGTTCGTGTCTTGGACTCCGTTCTTGTGTGCGAAGGAAATCGTCTTCCTCACCAATGAAATCTTTGCCCTCACCTCACTTGTGGAAGAGGTAGGCTTTGTCCCTAACTTGAGCACCCGTCGACCACCTCTACTTCGACTCTCGAGCAAACTGGACGTTTCAACCCTCTTCCTTAGCAGCCCACTTACGAATGGCTTGCGGCCATTGTCACGTTGCATGCTCTCGGGCCCTCCACCTTGAGCGCACCTCTATCGTCGCATGACGTCGGAACCTTCGCCCTGAGCGCCCCACCTGCAAGCAACTCGACGATCATCGCGTGCTCTCGAGCCCTCCGCCTTGGAGCATCCCTTTGTCTTTCGCTCGTTGTTGTCGGGCCCTTTGCCCCAAGCACCCCACCAGCGAGCGACCCACTGGTCGTCACATGCCTTTGGGCGTTCGACGACCTCACCAATGTTCGACGAAGCGTCTTCCTTAGCCTTGTTGTTTCACAAGGTATACTGACTTTGTTTAGCATTTTTTACTACTAAAAACACCTATATTTGATTATTATTGTTTTATTTTTAGTTTTGATTAAATTGTTAACATATTATTAACCCATTTTATTATTTTTAATTATTTTATTTTTTTAATCTGGGTTTTTCTTCTTCTTTTGATTAAACCATTAATATATTATTAACCTTTTTTATTTTTTTAAATATGTTTTTTTACTTTTTTTGTTAAATTGTTATAATAATTTGAATAAAATATCAAGATTATTTTTCTTTATATATATATATATATATATATATATACACACACACAGACACACACACATGTCCTTGCCGTGTCTGTGTCCTAATTTTTTAAACAATGACGTATTGTTGTGTACGTGATGTGTCATTTCTCGTGTCTATATCTGTGTTTCTTCTTACGATCATACCTCATTTCTTTATCATTCTATCATTGTCATTTCTTATGGGCATCAGGCATAAACAATGATAATTCACTTTATTCTTTCCTTAGTTGTCATTAAGTAATAATACACATACATGACAATCTCAAGTGATCTCATAATCTTTGCTCGGCATTTTTGAAAGGTGTTATCCAGTTTTTGTCAAAAAAAGAAATTATCCATTTTTGAATGCCTAATATTAATAATCTTAGTTTCTGATTGGAATAGATCACTGCCAGAGCAAAGTACAGTTTAGCATATGATGGAACCTTTCCCGATATATATATGCCAAATCATATAGGTGGAGAACCTTCTGACAGTTTGTCTCAAGGCGCAACCACTAGCAGTGCCTCATCTCATCCCTCTAGAAGGAATTGGAAACTGTATATGCCCAAGTCTTATCATCCTCTGTTACTTAAGCGGCATCTTGAGGACTTACACAACGCCAAAAAAGATGTTGTTGATGCTACTGCTGTGAGTTCAATTCCAAAATATCACCTTTGGTTATTTAATTGCAATTGGCTCCTTAATATCTAGAGAATCCTGGAATCATACCTGGTGTTGACCTGGTCTTTTTTGCAACATCCAATATGTCAACATCCAGCTATGTTTATAACATTCCTTGTTAGTTATTCTTGATTCAATCCACTTGAATGTTTTTCATAACTGATTATAGTTCAATATTTTTTTAATATGTAGGAAATTAGAAGGAATTTACTGGGGAAGCATATTGAAGGAAATGATAGAGATGCACGTCTTGCATCCATGAAACTCAGAGTAAATTTTAAGATATAAGATCTAATAACATCAAATTTTCTCCAATTTTGTTTGAGAACTTACATGATTCTTGACATATTTTATGAATTTTTTTTTGATATTAGGTTTCTGAATTGGAAAAGAACTATCCTGTACCTGTTGACTTGATGATTACAGAAAATACTAATGTGCTGGTTATAACTGGTCCAAATACAGGGGGTAAAACCATTAGCTTGAAGACGGTTGGTCTAGCATCATTGATGACCAAAACAGGTTTGTACATCGTAATGTTATATTATATTATATTTTCTTGCCAATTGTTTTTGTTGTCAGCAGGCATTGTGTTTGTTCAAATGAAATTTAATATCTTAGATAACCAACATCCAATGTATTTCAATTTATTTACATAACGTTTAATTTGTTTGCATTCATTTCATCACTTGATCATGTTTTTCCCATATATGGTATTATTTCATTCAATTCCAGCTTGCTTATGATTTTTAGATTTTCAAAGTTCTGTATATTGAATTAGATATTCTGCAGCTGCATCCATTTGTAGTTTTCCCAAGTTGAGGGAATCAGTGTGGTTGATCCTCTGCTTAAAACTTTGCTCTGACTTGTAATTTTATCAACTATGACTTAACTATGCTCTGAATAAACTACTTGTCATTCTCCTCTTGTACTCTGTCCAACTTTTGGTAATTATTTGCCGAAGTCACTCTCTTTCTCAACTTTGCATCTACTAAGACATGAGCACCAGTTAAAGGATGACTTCTGACATCAATTTGACTGTCATGTTAAATTCTGTTTAGCTCATTACATAGTCTCACATGGAGAGCCTATCTATAGCTAAACCCACAATGGTGGTAAAAAGTTTAGTCATGTGACACCCTACTCCTAATTCCATTCATAGTATATATGCATGATTAGAATAGGATGTCATCATGAAATTTACTTATGCTATCAGCAATAATATAGTAGGATTATGGGCCAATTTGAAAATTGAAACATGTTAATTTGCCAAACAAAATAACATGGTCTCTCTTATACACAATGGTGTTTGATAGTTGTACATATGCTATAACTAGTGTTTTTAATAGATGCCTGGGCGCTTGGGTGAGGCAAGGCCCGAGCGCCTTGCATGACCTCCAGGTGATGCGATTCACTAAAGTGCCCCTTGGGCGCTCGCTTGAGCCCAGGCGTTGGGCGCCTCGGTCGAGCGCCCGAGTGAAAGTGGCATAGCACAAGAGATCGGAAGAGAAAGGACAAGAGATTGGAAGAGAAAGGGGTCTAGGTGAGACAGAGGGCATTGACTTGAAGGTGAATATAACAAAATCGATTAGTGCTCAACGGCAGAGAATCAATCAATGCTCGATGGTGGATGGGAGGGTAGAAGGCACAACGGATGGGAGGGCAGAAATGATCTTGCTGGAAGACGAAAAGATAGGGTTTTGAGGGCAGTAGATGGGAGGGCAGAAGACGCGATGCATGATGGACGAACTTGGATATAAACGCATTAAGTAGCGCACTAAGTAGCAATGAGTAGCGTAATAAGTAGCACACTACAGGGTTCTCAATTTTGATGTGTACCGCTTGGTAAGAGCGGTACGTACCGGTCTGAGAGGATATCAGTATGCGGACCGTCCCCTACCGAGCGGTACCAGTGCTTTGATCGGTATTGAGGCATACCGATCAATACCTCCTCGGATTTCAATCTTTACGAAGGCGTTTCGGTCGGTACGCCCTGGCATGTTAGGTGGAGGTATTTTTAAGGTTTTAGGGTGTATCGTCGATATGTTCTACCATACCGACGATACACCCTAGCATACCGACGGTACATACCGGTATGTACCGTGCCGAGCAGAGCTCGGTATGTCAATACGGATCAGTATTCAAAACTCTGGCTCACTAAGTATTAAATCACAATAAATAGCGCTCTTGGTTCCAATTTTGTTACATCAAGATAATAATTGACTCATTCATTTCTGGATTTGGGTCAGGAATCGCCCTATCGAATAAGATTGTGCTCAAATTACGAGTCAACTTCCACATTGAATGTCCTCACCTATACATGCATGCAATACGTTTGTATTGTAATTCATATATCTTATTATGCAATTTATACATTAACATCATGTTTATAGTTAACTCATGACATTCATCTTATTTAAAAGATAATTTCTAAAATATATGACCACTATTTTATAATAAATTAAGCTTATACTTACTATAGTTTTAGCATAACTAATATAAATTAAGTAAGAATAGTGCCACATATCTTTTTCTATCTTTAAGGAGTGGCCTTATGCAAGGTTCGCAATTTCGGTCAATTCCAGATCGTCCTTCCGTTAATATTGAATTATCTACTGAAAAATTATTTGAATTGTTAGATTGTTTTGTATACAACTTAAACTTTAATATTCAAATGAATTAAATAATCACATGTGCAAATATATCTAATTCTACTACTAAAACGAACGACGGGCCTCCACGGGTGGTGAATCGAGGTCCTCGATCCTATATATCTTTATATCAATATGATATATTTGTTGGACCCAATCCTGAAATTGATCTCACGACACAGTGTATTGAGACACCGTATTCCATTTGTGAATAAATGTGGTGATGATTATAGGTTGATCATCGTGAATCACATATGTCCGTGGCGGCTCCTGATACATGTATTGATAAATGTCAGGACTTTTACTTTCCTGATCTACTACGTATCATACCTTTTGATTAAAAAGTTCTTCCTCTTAATCCTCCCAAATTAGTCTCCTAAATTTGATCTAATCCATAAATTGTTGCTCTGTTGAGTTTAGGAGCGTGAAAATGTGAGAATAATAGAGAGATTGTGAGTAAAAATGAGTTTAAGAGGGTTTAAGAGAGTGTGAGAATGAAATAGATTGAAAGAGAGGGAAGGAAAGAATTTAAAAACCCTTTAGAATGCTTTCAATGTTTAAATTGATCGTTTGAAAATCGATATAAATCGATAACGATCAAAATCGATCGGTATTGGTCGGTAATTGTTGAAATTTCGATCGGTACTGCCTGGTACACTCGATACGGGGCCAAATACCTGATATCGCTCGATAGTGGGTGGTTTGCGTGCTGGTCTGCTTATGGATCGTTATGTATCGCCCGTACCAAACGGTACGGTATTCAAATCCTTGTTTATAACTCTTAATATAAATAGTAATTTGTAGTAAAATTTTGGTAGAATTTATTTTGAATTGGGCTATACCAAAGCTGTAAATTCACCTAAAATCTACTATCAATTTGCCAATAATTCAACTTATAATCAAACGACCTAGTTGCTACCAATTAAAGAACTACACAATTCTATGAAGAATTCTTGCTTCACTACTATACTGATTAAACCATCTTAGAGTATCATAAAATTTTACAGGAACTCAGGAGACGTAAAACTAAATATACACAAAATTTTAGCTCAAAACAAAATCGTTTGGAGGTTAAACTACCCTCCCAATTCAACCATCATCACCTATTTTGTTTTGTTGAAACTGGATTGAGGCTACTAAACTTATAAAATTTTTATCTTGGCGTAAAAAGATGATATTCACTTACTTTCAAAGCCTACAGAACCTTAAGAGATCCTTTTAAGACATGATTAAAACAGGGGCTAATCGTATCACTGTGGGTGTCAAATCAGCTTGAACAAAACCTTTTCATGAAAACAGGGGATATTGAGTTCTTCGGCTTGGAAAACGCATAACTCTATGTATTGATCTTATATTAAAGCAATCTTAGAAGCCTTAGAATCATAACAGATTCATACAAAACATATCCAAAAATTAGAGATTAAATTGAATTCTAGGATACTCAAAAGTAACCAAAAATATCAGTCTAAAGCTACTAACTAAAACCCTAGGTCATATCTAGGAAATAGAGAGGTGGTGGTTTTTGAGCTGCTTAAGGGGCCGCCAAGAGGTCTTAGGTTCAATCCCATTAGGCCTCATCTCAATTTTTATTTTCTTTTTTTCTTAATAGAATCTTAGGGTTGATATAACTTAATATAAGCCTAATTTGGATTGACAAAAATAAAGAGTTTCTGTCTAATTTGATCTTTGAATCTTACTTATGTTTGTTAACATTTTTAGTGTAGTATTCCTTTTTGATTTTTCATCTCCACTTAATTATCCATTACTCTAACTATAAATAAATCAATTTGCTATCCTCTACATATATGATGTTTAAACTTCAAACTCATTAACTTTAAACATAATCAAATTCATTCAGGTCTTGAGAATCACTTAAGGCCTATTACAATGTGAAAGTCTCGTCTAATCACTATATACATGTTTATTGCCATGGCTTAGCCTTATACTTAAGTCTGCTAGCACATTTAGGCTTATTGTACTGGAGGACCAAACCTTTTCACTACAAAATATACTTAAAAATCAGGCATTGATGTTCATATATACATTAAACCAGCGTTTTGAATACCGGTTTGCATCGGCGTATTGAGCTATGCTTGGTATGGTACGTACTGGAATGTGCCGTTGGTACGCCAGAATGGGTCAACTAATATCCTATCGGAAGGTTTGTCTCGAGAGGTCAAAGGGACCAAGATTTTGGCTCCTTCGGTTCCTTATCGGGCTCAGTAAATTGTAGTCTTAGACACATGTTGTAGTGCACATATACAAGCTTCTCCAACCATTTATATGACAACTAGTTGCGGACCTTAGTGTGAATCAAAGCAAATGTTGACCAATTATGTTCACTTCCACTCGATGTCACCGTTTGTGAAGCTACATGCACCACAACCTTTTTTAGATTAGGTAGGATCTTGCAAATCATATTGGAATGAATTGATTGGTTAGATAAGGAAAACCATGCACCAAACCTTTAACCAGTTCAGTTCACTAATAAGATCATTTTTAATTTTAAAAGACCAAAGTACCCATAGTAATGCTTTAAATAAGTTTTTGCCCTCCGAATTATCACATTCAGGAGGTGTGACCCTGTTGTAAATCAATAATATTAAAATTTCATTAACAATCCAACCTAGGATCCAAACTAACATTTGAGGACATTGAGAAACATTCAAGTATCATTTACATCCATAAAATCTGTGCAGTTTATAATCATATACCACATCACTCAAACTTTTATGAAAACCCAAGCCAATTAACAAAACATTAATCACACTTATAAATCCACAAGTGTAAGAATTTGTACAATCAGAACTCCAACCATTTACCGCAAGTTCATATCATCGTAAACTAAATTTAACATTCCAAAATTCTAAACGTGAGAGGTCTTTTAAAACTTTTACATGATACATAAATTCAGATTCATCGACAATATTTCATTACATACAAAATATACTTATACAACAACCACATTATATCAACCAACAAGACTTGCCCAAAATATGAAATATTTCATATGCCATTGATATGCGCCGAAACATTTCATACGCCATTGATATGCTCTGAAATGTTTCATATGCTATTAATATGCTCAAACATTTCATACGCCATTGATATGCTCTGAAATGTTTTATATGCCGTTGATATGCTTTGAAACATTTCATACGCCATTGATATGCTTCGAAATGTTTCATATGCAATTGATATGCTTCGAAACATTTCATACGCCATTAATATGCTTCGAAATGTTTCATATGCCATTGATATTCTCCGAAACATTTCATACGCCATTGATATGTTATGAAATATTTCATTTGCCATTGATATGCTTTGATACCACCTCTGTCACGCTCCCCCCTGAATTCAGGAGACGTAAACTAATCTTAAATCGATAATATTAAATTTCATTAACAATCCAATCCAATCTAGGATCCAAACTAATATTTGAGGACACGGAAAAATAGTCAAACATCAATCGTATCCATAAAACTTGTGCATTTTACAATCATACACCACATCACTCGATGATTCATAAAATCCGAAACCAACTCAACAAAACAATAACCACATCATAGATCCACAAGTGTGTGAATCTATACAATCACAAAACTAATGTTTACTACAAGTTCATATCATTATTCAAATTATACTTAACATTCCGGAATCCTAAATATGAGAGGTCCTTTAAACTTTTACAAAGCACATTAGTTCAAATTTACCATCAACATTTCATTAGATGCAAAGTGTACTTATACACTTATACAACAAAAACATATCAACCAATAAAGATTTGCCCAAAATCTTCTAGCTTTTCACTAATTCAACATAATTCAAACATCTCAGTGAGTGATAAGCTAACTTAAAAAATTTATATAGCAACGGAGTGAGATACGAAGCTCAGCAAGCGACTAACATATCCAAGACAAAAGAGGACAATTTTAAACAAACAGGGTATCAAAATGCAAGGCAGGGATACAAGAGTTCATAGATAGCCACTCATCGAATGCAGAATTACAATGTCTTTTCATTCGAAACATGTTTTGTTCATAACAATAGAGTAGAGATTAATTGGAGCATATCATTGTTATAAAAAGCATTTAGGCACGTATGAAATGACATAATAAGCATTTGAACGCATATCAAAGGTGTAAGAATGTTTATAAGCATATACAAAACATTTCGGAGCATATCAAGTGAACAAATAACAAACATAAGCTTGTATGTCATATTTGATGTTGCATGTATTTTATTCTTATCCAAAACATATATAAAAACACATAAGCAATGTTTGGATATCATACCAAAAACATAGAGGGTGAAGTGGGATTACACATAATATGATCCATCCATTTCTGGATAACCACCAAACATAAGTCTCCTACGTTTGGGAGCTTCATCCACCCACATCTGAGTGAAGTCATAGGGGGCTGGCAGAGCATCGAAGGCTCTAAGCATAACTCCCTTTACCATTTCTGGCAAAGGTTCACAGTATCCCACAAACATCATATTACAAAAGGACATTATGAACAATAAGATTAGCACATATCGTAAGCACATACGAAACAACGAAACATACATGTGCCTATACGAAATAATACGATGCAAACGTATACTTTATATAATAGATTCAGGTGTGCAAATAATTTAAGAATGAGCATACAAGAATTCAAAGTAATAATATAAAAATCAATTGAAGAAATGATTTTAGCTAAAATCAATTTCCAAAAACAAGAATAGGCAAAATTGACAAAAACTTAATTCTTGTAGAATTTGAAAGACACATTTTATGAATTATTTGAATAACCAATTATACTCCAATTTGCTCAAAATATGTGTCATTTGAAAGATATATCAAACTAGTTTTAGATAAATTATGTTTAGTATGAATTAGAGTTTCCAGCAAGGAGTTATAAACAGTTTAGTAACCAAAGGTCAGAGAACATCATATATGTTTTGTACAATTTACAAAGTTGATTAAAACAGATGTTTCAATAGGCATTTGTGTTTCAAATCTTTCATATCAGGTATGAAAAGGAAGATCTATAAGTCTAATTTCTTATGAAACAAGTTTTACCATAATTGGATTCTTTAACAGAGAGTTATAAGTAAAAGAATACCGAAATGTCGGAACATACAGTCTCTGGTTTACAAATTTTATAGGGTCAATTGAAATAAAAGTTTGGATAGGCATTTAGACTCCAAATTTGCCAATCTTGGTATCAATAGAAAGATCTATGAGTTTATTTTTGGATGAATTTAGTTTTTCCCAAATCAGAGTTCGGTGCAAAAAGTTATGGCTAGGATAAAGCAGTTAGGTCAAAATTTTAAAAAATTCCAGATTCATAGTTTTATTCCTAAACAAGAGAGAAATTATGTGTAAAGCTAATATCTTTCGAATTTTACAGAATTGAGATAAAATCAAGGATCAAGATTACTGTAGGATGGGGTTAGAACACTTACCTTTAAGAATTTTTGATCCCAAATAAGAAGATTTGAGCAAAAAGACCCTAAGCCCCAAATTTTCTCTTTTTTGTTTCTTCTTTTTATCTTTCTCTCTTCTCCAATATAGGCTGCCTTCTCAGGTTCCTTAGGAACGAAGGCAGAGAGGCTTAGGCAGTGGATTTTTTTTTTTGAAGTTTAGTCCTTGTATTATTTATATTTATGATTAGGTCCTCAAAGTCTACAAATAGGTCCTCAGATTTTTACAAATAGGTCTTTAGATTTTATAAATAGGTTCTCAGATTTATATTTAGGCTCTTCTGTAGAATTCAAAATGGGTACTAACATTATAATTACATCCTTATTTGAAAATTTAGAAATAAGGGATGTTACACTGTCCCCTCTTAAAAGAAAAATTTAGTCATCTAAATTTATCATACCTCTATCGATGAAAAGATGAGGATAAGCTTTCTTCATTTCCTCCTCTGGCTCACAGGCTGTTTCCTCCCTAAAACGATGCCTACAGATTACTTTAACTAGATGGATGACCCGATTCTTTAGAATGTTTTCCTTCTTATCAATAATTTGAGTGTGTTCTTCCACATAAGACAAGTTTTTATCGATCACAATCGGCTCATACTTAATGATATGAGAGAGATCAGGTATATAGTTTCTGAGCATTGAAACATGAAATGTATCATGGATATGACGCAACGATGGTGGCATTGTAAGATTTGGGAATTTGTATTCAAGTTGGGGATTTTGTGTTCTTGAAGGTCTCCTCTTCCAAAGGCATTGTAAGATTTGGAAAGAAAGGAAAGTTAAGCCCAAGATTTATTAGACCTTTTGAGGTCCTTGAGAGGATTGTTTAGTTACTTACAAGGTTTATCCTTGTCTTGCATTGAGATACTTTAAAAAAATATTAAGATGTGTAACTCTTGCATAGGTGTGGTGTTTTTGAAAGGTTACAAGTTCGAACTTGTACTAGTGCATTTAAGGGCATATAATTATAAAAATAAGAATACATATTCTAAAATGATGATGTTCTGAATTTTTATTCACCATGAAATAAAGGTATTTAAGTCTTTTTATTGATAATAACAAAATAAAAGAGGATTCCATTATATTTATCATTATTTTATCCTCTCAATATGCTTATTTTTTTGTATTATAGATTTATTTTATAATATTATTCATATATTTTATATTTTTAACATACATATATATATATTTTTATTTTTTTAAATATTAAGTATGCGATTTGGCCTGTTGATCCATCGATTCAACCAATGATCTAGTGATCTAAGCCTTGATCAGGTTGATATTTGATTCGGTTCTGATAACTTTGCTTTAAATTGTAGCCACCATTTGATTAGAAAAAAGATACCATATCCTCTCTTTGAGTTTTGTCATGTCTTCATCTAGATAAACGACATGTATTTTCTTTGGCGTAAGAGGATGGATGCCCATGCTAGCCTTCTGAATTGATGATACTATATTATGATAATATGGACCTTGGGTTGTATGTGCTGAAATCGTATAAAGTTGAACTACTTGGTAATGGTTTTGCTAATATCTCACTTCTTTTTCTTTTTTTATACATTGTCAATCCGTAGATGTTTTGCTGATTGTGGTGGATAGGTCTACGACTCAATGTCGACAACTTCAGGTGCTCACCTCTTGCCAATACCTCATATGAAACCTCACAGGCCACCCTGCCTCATGCTACCAATCCTGCCTAATTGATGAGAAAGGGGCAGTCGAGTCCCTATGGTCCAATGCCACTATCATTACTATGCTCTCATTGTGAGTCAGCTGATCGATGTTGCTTCCAATGTGAGTCACTCGGTCGATGTCTCATGGTACTCTAATGAAGCACGAATGCCAGTTGCAAGGTCTGGGTTGACATCATTGTCATGACCCTTATGTTGATCATAGATCTGTTCTTGTAGCCCACTTATATTGTTCTTGTTGTTCTACCTACTTCTAGGTTGCATCAACCTTTGCCTATTGCAAGGTTTGTTGGAAATCTCTTCTGACCTCTAATGGAACCTTGGTGCATTTTGCAATGTTGGGACACTCGCTACCTAAATGTTGCTTCAGATGTGTTGTTCCTCCACCTCGATTGATGTAATCACAATGAATACACTGTCAATGAAGACATCTCCAAACGACGAGCATGATCCCAAGCCTTATCAATTAAATAAGGTGTGATTTTGCATGATCACTCATTGACTCTAATTATAGTCATTAGACTATAATCATCATATTAAATACAAGAAATAAATTTTAGAAAACAACTAAATTCATAATGAAACAGCTAATTATAAGCTGTAATTAGGCCTAATTATCCCAAATTGGGCCTAAAGGTTTGCTAATGACCCTAATCATGCCTAAACTTAAGAGAAACACACTAAACGGATGTGATTAGGCTTAATTGCTCAAATTGGCCTTAAAAGTGACAAAATATAACTAATTGGTGCTAATCAGTCATTAATCATCACAATAGAAACCTAATTGGGTATTAAGGTATTAAATTGACAATAGAATCATCTAATTTTACTTTATTCTTATTAAATACAAGAAATTAACTTTAAAGAAAGAACTAAATGCATAATGAAACAACTAATTATAAGTTATATTAGACCTAGTTACCCCCAAATTGGACCTAAAAGTTAGCTAATGGACTTAAACACACTAATCATGTGTTAGGAAGATACGATTAGACCTAATTAATCCAAAATTCATCATAAAGGTAACAAAATAACACTAATTGACTCTAATTACACATTAATCATCATATTAAATACATGAAAAGAATCATAATTGGATCTTAAGGTATGAAAAATGACAATAGAATCATCTAATTACACTTTATTCATATTAAATACAAGAAATAAACTTTAAAGAAAAACTAAATTCATGATGAAACAACTAACTATTTCCTATAATTAGGCCTAAAAATTAGCTAAGGACCCTAATTGTTACTAAACTTAAGAGAAGCACACTAATCATATGTTAGGAAGATGTGATTAGACCTTATTACCCTTAAATTTACCTAAAAGAAGATAATAAACCTAATTGAGCCTTTTTTTAGAGAGGCACACTAAACCTTGACATAATGTGATTAGGCTAATTACCCCCTGAATTGGCCCCAAAAGTAAGGTAATGGCCCTAATTATGTCTAAACTAAACAGTAAGACACTAATAACCATTAACTAGATGCTGTTAGAGAAAGTTAGCTCTAATATCAAGAGAAATACATTGATCAACCATAAATATTCATAATAAGACACTAATTTGGATCTAAATATGTTCAAATATTACTAAAACATTGAAAGAGCATAAATACCTTTTAATTGAAGAGATCTTCCACCAAATGATGCCTTTGAATGATGTCCCTCTGATGGAAGGCTCTGATCACCAATTATGAAGCTTAATTGAGAAAGAGACTGTGAAAGAGTAAGAGAGAGGGGGGGGGGGGGGAGAGTTTGAGTTGAGAAGGAGTGAAAGAGGGGAGGGAGGGATGTTTGAAAGGGTATATCTAGCCTAAAAAATGTGTCCAATGGTCAAATTGATTGTTGGACCAGCCTTGATTTGAGCCATTGATCTGGTACTATCAAAATCCAATGATAATGATCGAGTTTCGACCATTTTGCTCGATATAGGGGATGTGCTGGGTAGTGCATAGTACACCCCCACCTGGGACGTGTTGTTTGATATGAGCTGGTTTGCATATTGATTGTCGGGCAGAGTGATATGTATCGCTCGTATCATACTATATCAGGTGGTACGACGAACCTTGGTTTTATCTTATTTTCTTTTAGAACGAAAGATGGTTAATTACCATAGACTTTTGTGCTGGTTTTTATTTTCACCTGACCAATATATGTATGTCCATATTTAGAAGAACTATTGCTAGCATAATATCAACTTTGGCAGCTCCAAATTGAATTATAATGTCCCAAAATCAATCTATGCATGAAATTAGATGCAAAGTTTAGCAGTTTTGACAGCATAACGTTTTCATTTGATTAGTATGTCTATTACAATCCTTCAAATAGGATATTAGTTCAACTCCCGTTCTTTTTCCCTCTCTTTCTATATAAACATACATGTCTGTGTATATATTCTATGAATTTTTGTATTATATTTGCCTATCTTTATAGTTATTATCTATGTCTATCGATCTTTTGATCTCTGTTTGTTTTCATGCATATGCATGTGTAATATATGTATATTACACACACACACACACACACACCCACAAACACACACACACATATATATATATATATGTGTACATATATGTGCACATATATATATATATATATATATATATATATATATACATACATACACAGACATATACATACATATATAAATATATACATATATATATATATACATACATACACATACATATACATATACACATACATACATACATATATATACATATACATATATATACATATATACATATACATACATATATATATAAACACTCACACACACACACACACACACGCACACACACACACACACACATATACATATACATATACATATACATATATATTAGGCAACACTATGGTACACAATCTCATCATCAAATCCCTAATTACTTTGTAGACCATAAGAACCACTTTAGATGATTGGCTAGTACCTATGTGACATTGCTTCTCAAAACAGTGGCTATCACTTAGCATCTCTTTCCACCTGAGTGGGGGAGAGACTAGAGAGTATATACATATTAGCAAATGACTAAGTGATCTGAGGTTGAAACACAGTTGATGTTGAATCTAAAGGATCTATAGCTAGATAAATACCTACGGTAAAATAGTACATAAACTGCTTGGCGTGAAGTTATAGGTCCCTTTTTGGTTGAAGTAATTCTTTCATGCAAAGAACTCAATTTTGTGCTAAGGGTAGTTTGATAACCTGTTACATTCTTCCCAATAAGGCGGATGCTTTTGATCCTGCTCGGACAGTAGTATGTGTTATTTATTAACATCCTGGAATGGGTAGGGCAATTAAATCAACTTTCTACGCATGATAGAGATTTGTCATTATGTGTACAGCAAATAGAGAGAAATATTACTCTCTATGCACGTGGTTTGGCAAATAGTTTAAAGGAAAATTAGGTCAGCCAAGGAAAGAATTGTCTAGTTAAAGAAAGAATTGTCATTATGTGTGAACTGTGGACTATAAAACGTCTAGTTAAGCAGACTTTCCTAACAGTCAAACTGTAATAGTGTAATTTTTATATTATTATTAATTGTAGTTGAAGCATGGTGTTATTTTCATCTCAGAGTATCAGTGATATACCTACATTAAGTTAGATTTTTGTAATTTTAACTACTTTATAGACTAAATAGTTTTTTTTGTGTTTCTTTCAATCTTTTAGTCTGACATCTGACATGTTCTTGTCTCTGAAATGTGTAAATTCAGCTTCTATCAGCACAAAACGCTTTTCAATTTGAGGAATTCTCTTCATTTTTTAGTATATAATCATGAAATTATTGAACAAAGGTTCCTTATATTGGTTGATAATTGTTTCCTTTTTGTTATGAAGAAAGATATATAGTTCAATTTATTTGGCATTTTCTCTATTTGATTCACAATAATTTTGTTTCAAGAAATTATGGAGCTTTTTTTTATTTTAAAATTCAAACAGTAAACTTTTGTGTATTGCAGGTCTGTATGTTCTAGCTTCTGAGCCAGTTAAAATTCCTTGGTTTGATGGAATATATGCCGATATTGGAGATGAGCAATCTTTGACCCAATCATTGTCAACCTTCTCTGGCCATCTGAGACAAATTGGCGTAAGTTTATTGATTTTAATATCAACAATAATATATTAGTTTGAAGAATACGTTATCTGATTAGTTAGTCTTCCGTTGTACTCAAAGTTTCATTTACACAACTCGATAGTTCTCATATAGTAAATCCCAAGGCAACACAAAATAACACCTTTAGCCTTGACGTATAATTTAAAAGGCTCAGATTAGAAGGCTCAAATCAAGTGTTACAAGAAAAAAATGTCATTGTTG
This sequence comes from Musa acuminata AAA Group, assembly GCF_036884655.1. Classification (NCBI taxonomy): domain Eukaryota; kingdom Viridiplantae; phylum Streptophyta; class Magnoliopsida; order Zingiberales; family Musaceae; genus Musa; species Musa acuminata. Next base: position 30,519,976 of record NC_088330.1, read on the forward strand.
GGGATGACTTCATCATTTAGTATGTTTGATTTTAAGGTATTACTCAGAAAATAAAGAGTCCCAAAAAGATAGGGAATACTAACAAAATATAAGAGAAGGAAAAACACAAAACATAAGGACACATTTTTCAAACATGGTCTTATTAGTGTTTGTAACTTGGGTGTTGCTAAAGCTTTTGTTTTCCAAAGACTAACCAGTGAACATGGAAAATTCTAATATCATTGGAAAATTTCACAAATACCCACATTTTGAATGGTTTGGAGCTGTAACTTAAAAAAAATTAGATGAAATCCATAGTAATTTTTGCAGCTTGTTTGATGCTTTTTTGTGTCGAATTTGTTTAGACACAATATAAAAATATTCAAACCATGGTTCGAGAGAAACTTAGGCATTTGAAGTTTGTTTGTGGCTTTCATTATGGTGAAATGTAATATAAGGTATTATTTTTGTTTCAAGAAAATAATAAGTTTTTTAAGAGTCCTTTTGGTATGTTCAATATTCTAAAATATTTCTTTGGAGTTAAAACTCTTTCCTCTTGTATGTATATCCTTTTGCCAGGCTATTCGTTCACAATCGACACATAAGTCGTTGGTTCTCTTGGATGAAGTAAGCACCATATGCCAAATTCACTTTTAACTATATGTTACTTTTTTCGGAATTAATTTTCCTTATGAGGATAAAGGTTCTCGTTTAATCTTACGTATATGTGTATTTCATGGATCATTTTTTGTCAAGTTATCAACATCATGTTTCATACCAGGTCTTAATATTGCCTCATGATATTGTTATAAGATGTGTACCAAAAATCATCAAAGATTGTTTAAATCTAAAGGATTGATGCACTTGCCATAAAGACCATGTTTATGCACGTGCATTTTTTTCTCTTTTAGTTATCTGGAAAGATTCCTTTCAGTGTGTTGTTTATATGTTACACTTTTCTATAAATGTTATCGCCATTGGCTGATATGCGTCCAACTTGAAACAAAGGAATAATTTTCTACATGTTGCAGAATATCTAGACTGATCACCAATATGACCTTGTTGCTTCTGAGTGGTCTTTATCTGAGCAATTGTTGCTATGTTTACTTCAACTTCATGTGGTTGATTTCCTATTCCTCCTGGCCAATCTGAGGCTATTGTGAGGTATCTTCTTCCTATAGACATTTTGTGCTCATCAAATATCCTTTTCTGTTTTTGTTTTTGGAAGTGGAAATTAAATTATGGCCACTAAGTGAATAATTTGGGATAGAAAATCACAAACAAAATGATGGATATCTTTTGTTTTTTTTTATCTTTAGTACCTCAAGACCTGACAATGTAGTGCACTCTTCTTTTTGGTTTTCTTAACTGGTCAGCTTTGAAGCTTTTTAACTTGGTCATCTGATCTATGGAATTGATATTCTTGTATTAAAGTACAAGATGATGGGATTTTCATCTTAACCTAAAGTGAAACACAGCGAAGACAGTTGTCATGCAAATTTGAAGGCTGAATATCCATGCTAATTTTGTTTCTGATCTCTGCAAAATGTTGGTTAGCCTTGTAGACAACTAGTTGTCCTTTATTTTTTTCTTTCCTTTCTTTTTTTCGAAGCAAATTTAAGTTTGCAAAAATAACTTATCAGTAAGAGTTACAAAACCAGATTCTTTAAGGAATCCTAAGGTTAAACATGTGGTTAAGTTATTTCGCGTGAATCGACTTAGATACTTCATGCAATGCATAGCACATGCTGGTGATAGTGAAAATGAGCTGTATCTGTTAGACTTGTGTTCATACAATATTTGGTTTGCAAGGAACTATCTTCTATTTATAGATACCAGAAATATAGGTACATAATATGGATTTTGGGCTTTATGTCCTATAATTGTTCTCAGTTATTTAATGCCCCTCTGTTCTTTAAGACCACATTCCAAGTAATCAATTTTTTATCCTTATGTATAAGCTTGAAGACTCTTATATTGTATTTAAATGACTATTATTTTTTGGTTTAAACTTTAAAGTACACTATGTTGTTTGTGATCGAGAACTACATAGTTACAGGCCTATGTCTTGATGCTTGTTATGGAGCCCATCAGGACGGGCAACTATTATCACAGTATTTACTTTCATAACTAAGTCCAGATGCTTGGTTTGGGTCCCATTAATGCAAGCTGTTTTATTGGCATGCTTCAATATATTCATATGTGATGCCTGTCATTACTTGTGTGCACATGTTGAGACATCCTAGTTGCCAATTTAGTCCCACATTGTATGTAGGGGACAATAGAATTGGTATGTAAGTCTGGTCAAAGAGGTGCAGTATGCTGGTAGACCACCATATGTTGATGGAAAAGAAAATAGAAAAAGCTGGGGAAGAAATGGACATATAATAGAAAGGGAGGGGGGCCCAGTACTCAACATTTCTTCTTCCCTTGCAACATTGCTTTCAGGCAGACTTGAAGAGATGGGCCCTTATTGCATGATTGAAAATGTCTGGCTATTAATCAATTAAGGCTCGTTTAGTTCGGCTCACTGCAATTGGGTTTGAGGGTTCGACGGTCAGTCTGCAGCTACAGGTTCTGTATTTTACAGTTTACCAACTGTTGACCCTGATATTAGTTTATACAATACCATCAGTTGGTGTTCCTTATGATAACTAATTCATTTCATTGTTTAGGTTGGTGCTGGGACTAATCCACTTGAAGGAGCAGCTTTAGGAATGTCAATTCTAGAATCTTTTGCTGAAACTGGGTCTTTTCTAACTATAGCTACAACACATCATGGAGAACTTAAAATGCTGAAGTACAGGTTTGTATAAAACTTCTTGAAAGATAAAATAATCACATTTAGATAGGAGTATTGTAGATTAATGTATATAAAGGACATCTATGAGATGAGAATTTTCACATGTTAAAGCCATCATGATGGTGACAATCTCAAGTTCTGCATTTTATGATGTCATGATGTGTAGTATTACAACTACCCATCACTTAAAAGTTAATATGACTTTCATTGAAAGCAGCTTCATTATGTTAAACAATCATTGTCATTATCTGCAGCATGATGGAATTGAGTGTTTAATTAATTGGAACTTAGAAAGGGCCATCTTCCTCGTTTGTCCTCTTCTCCTCCTCTTTATACCTTAGGATGAAGCCTTCCTTCTTTTTCTCCTTTGTACTGCTGCTGCAATTTTCTTTCTGGAATGTACTCTAAAACTTGGAACTTAATAGCCCAAATTACTAAAACTGATGGAACTTGAATTCCACAAATTTGACTGAAGCTGAAAATGATAAGAGGAGTCAAGATCTAAAACCTCTATTTATGCATGAATTCATGATATTTTAGATATGTTATATTTATGTGCAATGCTTTTTGACTTTTTAAATTTTGAGTGACATTTTGCAAAATTCATGTTACAGGAATGATACATTTGAAAATGCATGTGTGGAATTTGATGAATTGAGTTTAAAGCCAACATATAAGATCCTCTGGGGAGTGCCAGGTTTTCTCTCCCCTCGTGATATTCATCAATTTCATTTATTCTATGAGTTAATTTCTGTGAAAGCTTTAAAATTTTTTAATTGATCCTTTTGCTTGCCAAGTCTCAACTATATATAATAATAGAAGCTTTTAGGATAATTAATCAAGGGTCCATTTTTTAAAATTTGCTGACCTTTTGTTTCTAAATCATGACTTATTAATGATTTTCAATTATCTGAAATGGACTCATGCAAAGGAGCACTATAGTGGCTTCTCTTCTACCCAAAAATGAAAAAAAAAAAACCTCAAGACTAATAGGAAACACTTGAAAGTTGTATGCAATATTTTAAAGAAATAAAACAAGGCACCAAATGCTGAGTACTGGTGGACTGAGGAAAGGAATAGTTAACATGGTAAAGAAATGTACACCCATCGTAATGGAAATTAGAGGGGCATCCTTCACTTTTTTCCCCCAAAATGGCATGAATACATCTCTAAAACGAAAAGTTGAGAAGCCAGATAACTTGATATATCAATTATCACTGGGGCACTAGACTTATTGAAGTTGAACAGATAATAGAGAAATGCCTGCCTTGTCTTTTCAGAGAAATGACAATCCAAGGAGATGCAAAAATGGATAATTGCATCAACGATTAACTTCAACATTCTTGATGTAAATAATTGAAGCTGATTTATTTCTGAAATTAATTTGCTGATAGACAATTTTGCTAGGACCAAAATTGTTAACCTATCGTCTACATAAGATACTTGACATTCGTGCTTCATTAGACTCTTACATCTGTTGATACTTACCATTTCTTAGGATTTATTAAGGAAATTGAAGGGTTACCTTTATCAATGACCATCATACCACTTGAAACGGGCAGTTTGTACCTGTCTGCGCTTCATCAGACTCTAATCTCTATTGATACTTACCATTTGCCTTTTGTTTAGGCTTTATTAAGGCAATTGATATCTTTATTGCATGAGTGTCAAACTCTGACCACTAAGAGATATCTTCTTACACACCAAATTTTCAAGATTCATGGTGTGTTATTCTTTTGCATTATATTGACTTTTGCTAGGATTTTCCAACATACATAGGGTTGATGGAAGGTAGAAAATTTGTCTCAAAATTTTACTCAGATCTTCCATAGGACATTCATTAATGGAATCATGAGCTATAGGCAAACCATATTGATGGGAGAAAATGTTAGACCTGGATATTTTGTTGGGGTAATTTAGGGATTTGTATTTGCTTTGTAATTGTTTGATGTAAGGTTGGCCTTACCGGTCCGAACCACTATATCAGTCGACTGATGGTACGGTATGCATCGCTCTGTGCCGACATACCATGTCTCAATACAGTGGGGCGGTACTTATGACATGAAAAAATAGTTGAAGTAGCTCCAATTTTTTTTAAAATTAGATTAGGATTTTTAAGTTGGAAATAAATATAAATTTAGTATAATTTTAACAAAAATATTCTAAATTCTGAATATTCCTTCTATTGATATTGAATTATCTACAAAGAAATAATGTGAATTGTTTGATTATTTAAGAAAATTTTAAATTTTAAGATTCATATGAATCAAGCAATTGATCGATAGATATATCTGGTTCTACCACCAAAAAGAACAATGAGACTCCATGGGCGATGGATCAAGGTTTTTGATCCTTCCTATGTATCTGTATATCAATTTGATATATTTGATGAACCCTGAAATTGATCTCATGACATAATATACTGTATACCATAAGCCAATGGTGCATAAATGTGGTGATGGTCGTAGTCTGATCATCATGAACCACACATGTTTGAGGCAGCTCCTGAGGCAAGTACGATTGTGACATGTATTGGTGCGGAGCATAGAGAATGCTGAAATTTTTTTTTTTGCCACTAATCTACTGCTTTGTATCATAAGATCGATCATTATACTATTGCTCGGAGAAGAATGATCAACTATCACCATACTATTGTTCAAAGAAGAACAACTAACTTTCACATCGAGCTTCATGATCTGAATCTTGGGTGGCAATCATAAAATACTGCTCCTTGGTTCATGCAATACTCTCAAACTGTGTAGACGAGATGATCAACTCCATGGCATCGTTGCCATCATCGGTCGAGGCACTGTTGTACATGTTGCTGCCATGTCTTCGGACCACATGACTTACTGAATGCGATTGAGAAGTTGTCTACGTACTTTTGATTAGAGAGTTCTTCTTCTAATTTAGATGTTAATCCTCCCTAATTAGCCTCCCAAGCTAGATCTAATTCACAAATTATAGTTTTGTGAACTTTTAAGAAAGTGGAAATGTGAGAATGAGAGAAAGAAGTGAGTGAGAAAGAGATTAAGAGTATAAGAGTTTGAGAGAGTGAAAGAGTGGGAGGAAAGGGTTTAAAAACCCTTTCAAATTGATCTTACCATTGGAAAGGGTCAGATTTGAGTCATCCGTTGGTAACGGTCGAAATCCAACCGTTACCGATTGGTACAGGTCGATAATGGTCGGATTTTGACCATTATCGAGCGGTACAAGCCCGTATCGAGCGATACAGAGTCTTTTAGTATATACCACCCGGTATAGGGTTATTCGCGTATTGGTTTCCTATTGGATCGGTATGTACCGCCTATATCGGGCAGTATACCATGGTACGTGGAACCTTGGTTTGATGATTTTGATTATTTGTAGAAGTTTGAGAAATATTTCAAAAAAAAATTTGTGCAGCTCTATAAGATGGATTTTTGAAGATAGCAAATATTTGATTGTGGCTTGTAGTTGAACCAGCCTCAATACAGCCAAACAGTTCTCTTTTTGAAAACAAAAGCAAGTAATAGATGTATCTGGATGAGTGCAGATATTTGAGTCTAATAGAGAATCATGAATAGTAGTATCATATATGGAATTTTCACTTTCTCTTTTGTAGAAATAATTTGCTACGTTTCTGTAGGCATGCAACAAACAATGTCATACCTCAGATACATTCAGCAGCCTATTTTAATCACTTAGCATAAAGAGTCATTAGAGTTGAAGTGGAGCATATAAGTTTCAAATTCATCTATTGTAAAAATCAAGCTTGGCAATTTTGTGTACTGGTAATGTACCAGGCAGAGCTTGGGCTGTTACCATACTGGTGTACTACCACTTGGTACACCATTACCTCCCAGGTTTCAGAAAAATACTAAAAATACTGAAATAATAGAATACTTTACCAGATACATGGTCTGTACCATCCTATACCGAGTGATATAGGTCCTAGACCAAGTGTATTGTTTTGCTTTGGTTCACATACAACTAAGTTGTTGGACTGGTAAATACCACTTGTACTGTACCCTACTGATAATATTGCAAACCTTGGTAAAGATTTATAGATCAAAAAATTAAAATCTTGAACTGATAGCGATACCGATTAACGATTGGACCAATATGGTACTGATCAAGGTTCACCATACCGTACCGTACCGGCGTTTCAACCCGGGCTCGGTACGGTACGGTACCGGTCTACTGGGCAGTACATCTAGGCATTCCGAGCGGTACACCCTAGTGTACCGTACAATTTTATACTTTTCCATACTGTAGTACTGTAGCGGTACCGGGCGGTCCACGTACCGGTAACCTGTCGGACCGGCACGTATCGCCTGGTACGGGCGGTACGCTTCGGTACGACAGACCTTGACTACTGATACTGAGTATAGTATCGGTTGGTACAACCGTACAAGTAGGTACTGCCCTAACGGATAGAGGTCAAAAGAGGAGGCATAGTAGAAGGAAGAGGAGATGGAGGTGGAGAAGGTGGAGAGAGATGGGCGGTAGGTAGGCGAGGGATAAGTATGCTTTAGATAAAAAAAATAGAAAAAATATACGTTGATACTGGTACTAGTATGTACCATGTGGTAGCTTGGTCTCAGTACTTGCTACTTGGTAAAAACTTACCAGTGGTAAGCACTATTCTGAATCAGACAGCACGAAATTGCTCGGTTCACATACCGGTAGGCCATCAGAATGGTAAAAGCAAGTCCATGCCAGCCTATATAGTCAAAATTTACCTCTGTGATATAGAATACACATTGCTACGTGGTCTTAAAGTAAAATTGGTTAACATTGTTGAGAAAATGCAGCAATTTTTGTTTACTTGTTTGATAGGATGGAAAACTAAGATGAAGCTGAAACTGGATTAGATTCGGTTTTCTTAATTATTTGGACATGAAACCTCAGATAAAGCTGTGTGCTAGGTTGGAAGAGAGGAACACAAGAAAAGCAAAGATAAGAGGAGTGTTAACTTAATTAAAATTCTAGTATTACTCTTACAGATAAGATTTGACTGGTTACAGAGAGTTGTGCTTTTTGCTAAGAACTTTCTGATCAGCAAAACAAACTTTGCGTGTTAATAGAATCTCAAATATGCTTAACAAGAATTAATGTAACCGAAAGACATGGGTGTAAATTGAATAAGAAACTAACTTCTTCTAAATACTATAGCTAGTACTTCTTTGTTTAAATAACTATATGGCTATGCAAATGTCTTTGGCCTAATCCCAGCTTCAAGGGAGCAAATTATGGATCAATGCATTTCCATATAAGATCTTGCTATTATTTGAGTAGCTTGACTTAATATCTTACTATTATATCTAGCTCCTATCTTTTGTTTTGAGATTACTGCAATGGACAAAAACAACATAATTAGTAAGGACATGATAGTTCTAGTGAAGGCAGAGAGACCCAGAAAGGAAAAGTATAAAAGGCTCATCTTCTTTATACCCCTTAAATATGATATTCTTTATGATGCAATGAAAGCCCTTTCCAACTTGGTTCATGGTTAGCATTTGCAATCAAGTAACTGTTAATTTCACTAACAAAAGATTTAAGATGCATATATGTTGCATATATAATGCAACATATATGTTGCAACATATATGCATGGACATGCAACATATTTGATTGCATATATGTTGCAGATATGTTCCTTAATGTCACTAACAAAAGATTTAAGATGCCAATAGGAGAACATCCTTGGCACATCTTAACAAGTTCCAACGCATCAGTTTGAATTTCAATTTGACTGATCTTCTACTTGGCCCATTTCAGTCCCTCAATTATGGCACTGGCACTCTGCCTGTTTTGCATTATTGTAGGGAATACATCCAGCAGCCACTATATTCCCCCTTTTGTCCCTTAGAAGGAATTCAGTACCTACAAAAATCCAAAGATGGAGATAAGGAACCATCACATTCTAGTGAGAACTCAGCTGAACTAGATTGAATATCCTGTTGGTGGACCTGGTACCCTCGATTGCCCCAAGTATCAAGCTGATTATTATCATAATCAGTAGTAAAAGCTAGAGCCTTACACCAGATAGTGGAATGTCTGTCCAGCTGGTTGTGATATAAGGAATCATTACAATTAAGCCAAAGGAATCATTACACTAAGTATCCAGATTGGGAGTTGGCAATTAAACTTCTAAGTCATGTAGGATCATGTCCTTCTTAGTCATATCATGTCCTTCCTCAAGCTTTGCCACAACCCATTAAGGTGTTCAAATGTGATGTTTGTTCTTTGTTGGAACAGGTTTCGGTATTCTTGGGCAAATAAAAAAAATACATGTTTGGTGGAATTAGTGTAGTTCTTGTAGACAGAACAAGGGGATATTGGCCATGTGTAAATCTTGAGAAAAGGTCAGAATTGGGTAATTTATTCCAAAGCATTTTCCAAAGAAAGATTTGAACTTTAAGGGGTGTCGAGATTCCAAATTTCCTTCCAACCTGGCCATCCAACCTCTCCACACAGGTCCTCCGTCTAACCGAAAGGCACTTTTTTCTGCATGCACAGAGTAAGTGTCCATATCCAGCTGTCAGAGGATATAAATATAATATTAACCTGTTGAACACCACTTATATGATGATTGGTTATATGGATCATCTTTGTAGCTTAACCTAGTGATGATGTATATTAAGTTCACTATTAATAAGAAAAACATTAACATATTTTGTTACAGGCCGTTCAAATGCAATCAATATTGCTGAAAGATTAGGTTTGAACTTTGTTATAGTAGATGGTGCACGTAAACTACTTGGAACAGCAAACGCAGAAATCAACGAGGTAAACTATCTAAATCATTATATTGCTACTATGGTTGCAACTTGCAAACAATGTTTTTGAATCTATTTCAAAGCTTAAAGATTTGACTGCTTCATTTAACTGTATAAATTGACTCACTAAGTCATTAAATGCCAATTTATTGCTTGCAAATGATTTGATATTAAATGCATTAAAAATAATTATATGTATTTATTACCTTTCTTGAGGATTATTTATGATAATATGAAATATTTACAAAAATGTATCTGAATATTTGCTTTAACTCTTAGTGTGCAAAATTTAAATTTCTTTTGATGATGACTAGTGATTTATAAAGGCGCTCGAGCAAGGCAAGGCGAGGCTCGAGTGACACATATAAGGGCTAGGCGACGTGCTTCAATAAGGCATCGCCTGGGCGCTCGCCCGAGCCCAGGCGTCGGGCACTTCGAGCGAGCACCCGATTGATATAAGACAACTGGGTTCGGTTAAATATGTGTTAGTTGGTTCGATTGAACCAACTAACGCACGTAGTTACCTCAAAACCTATGTGTTACCTCAACTCCCAACCCTAGCGTATGCTTTCTCCCTCTACCTTCGTCGTCGACGATTTCTTCCTTTGTATCCGTCGCCGACGATTTCTCCTTCTACCTTCGTCGCCGACGATTTCTCCCTCTACCTCTATCGTCGACGATTTATCCCGCTGGCTTCGAGTCTTCCTGTATCGTCGATCAGAGTCTCCTTAGCTTCTGTTGCTAACCGTTGTTTGTCGTTGCTATCCGTTGTTGTTACCGCTGTTGCTGCTGTCCGTTGTTGTTGCTTGCTGCTCTCCGTGACTCCACTGCCACTGTTCGCTACCTCCTGTTGTCTGCGACTCCATTGTCGTCGTTGCTGTCTATTGTCGTGGCTGTTATCCGTTGCTTCTCTTTTGAGTTCTGACTTACCATCGGTTTCATTAGATGATATATTTTTTCCCTTTTAATAGTTATACTCACATCAAGGAGAGAGCTCTGCCCAATCGCATCAAGCCCGAAGAGTTGACTTTCAAGAAAGGGGAGGCTCTATGACCGACCCCAACTATCCACGCATGAGAGTGGACTTCCCTAGATGGGAAGGAGACTCGATTGGTTGGATCTCGTGCGCGGAACGATATTTTCGGTACCACAAAACTGCGGACGCATCTATGGTGAAAATTACAACTATACATCTTAAAGGGGATGCCATACAATGGTTTGAGTGGTTTGAACACACTCATGGAGTCCTCTCATGGTGACAATTCAAAGAAGGACTGTTGATCCGCATCGGACCAACCGATTACGAGAACATTGACGGGCAACAAGCAAAGATCCGACAAACCTCCACCATTCAAGAGTACCAAACCAGGTTTGAAAGGTTATCTAATCAAACTCATGATTGGTCTCAAAAATAGCTATTGGGGACCTTCATTGAGGGCTTGAAGCTGGAGATCCGGGGAGAAGTTAAAGCGCGACAACCGTACACGCTTATGGCAATTATCTCTTTCGCACGATTTCAAGATGAACGATTGAACCATGAAGCCCGAAGGACTAGGGTCTCTCCTCAACCAGTAATACTGAAGCCCTCAGCCCCCCCTACTATCAACCGAGTCCTTGCACCAAAAATTTTGACAAAAGAAGAACTTCGGGAGCAATCTGCGAAGGGGTTATGTTGGCATTGCGACGAGCCGTGGAGCCGTGAGCATCGCTGTAGTAAAGGGAGACTTATTATGATTGAACCAGTAGAAGAAGAGGTCATTGAACATCCATAAGAGAGCCTTGAACATAAAGAAGAAGATGCAGAAGAAGAGCCACAGTCGACCGAAGTTACGGTACATGCAATAGCCGGCTACTCAAATCTGCAAACGATGAAAGTTGGAGGCATTCTCAAACAACTACAGATCACTGTTCTCATCGACACGGGTAGCACTAATAACTTCCTAAACAATAAGGTTGTTGTCCGAATGGCCTTACCTATCGAGAATTGCAGCAGGTTTGACGTTAAGGCTGCTGACGGATAGATTTTAAAGTATGATCGTAGGCGCCCGCGAGTGAAATTGTTGCTACAGGACGAAGAGATAATTGCATATTTCTTTCTCCCTCTTGATGATCATAAGGCCATGCTCAAAATTGAATGGCTGACGACATTAGGTGATGTTTCTTGGAATTTTATAAAACTAATTATGAAATTTTACAGCAAGGGGAAACAGGTGATACTGCACAGGAAACGTCGGGGCGATGTAACGACGATTTGCACACAACAAATGGAGAAGGTTTTGCATAAAGCATGCAGCGACTTTTTTGTACAACTTGAGCAACAAACTAAGAGAGAGCCAATAGAATTTGAAGATCCAAACCTACTTCCTTTGCTTACTGAATTTTCAGATATATTTGACGAATCGTACAACCTACCTCTTTCCCGTCGGTATGATCATTATATAACGATTCTTCCAGGCAAACCTCCAGCAAATACTCGGTCATATTAGTACCTACATCTCCAGAAGGATGAAATAGAAAGGATTATAAAAGAGATGCTCGAAACAGGAGTTATTCGGCCAAGTTGCACCTCTACTCTTCACCGGTGCTACTTGTACGCAAGAAGGACGAAACATGACGAATATGCGTTGATTACCGAGCTCTCAAGGGCATAACCATCAAGGATAAATACCCTATTCCAGTAGTAGATGAATTGTTAGATGAAAGGAAGCACAAATCTTCACAAAGCTGGACTTTCGATCCGGGTATCATCAAATACGAGTGTGCAAAGAAGACATACCGAAAACCGCCTTTCGAACACACAACGGCCACTACGAATTTTTGCTTTCTTCAATAATAGGTGGAATATCTTGGGCATATCATATCAGAGGAAGGTGTGATAGTGGACCCCTCCAAAATAAAAGCAATGCAGAACTGGCCAACCCCGAGGAACATAAAATTGCTACGTGGCTTTCTCGGTTTAATAGGCTACTACCGCAAGTTCGTAAAAAACGATGGAAAGATCAATGCACCACTTCCTTGCTGAAAAAATATGCTTTCCAATGGTTGGACAAAGCCACCACCACCTTCAACAAACTTAAAACCGCAATGACGACAACGCCCGTACTAGCGCTGCCCGACTTCGACAAGACTTTTGTTATTGAAGCCGATGCCTTCGGAGTCGGAATTGGTGCTGTACTAATGCAAGATGGCCGCCCCCTCGCTTATATCAGTAAGGCATTATCTCCTTCCCATCTTAAGATGATTATTTACGACAAGGAGATGCTCGCGATTGTGCATGCGGTGGCCAAATGGAGATCGTACTTGATCGGGCGACACTTTAAAATCAAGATCGACCATAAATGCCTAAAATATTTCTTGGAGCAGAAGATATCTTTCCCCAAGCAGCAAAAATGGGTAACAAAGCTTCTTAGATATGATTATGAAATAACTTACAAAAAGGGGAAAGAGAATGTTGTTGCAGATGTGCTTTCACGGCTACACAAGCACGCTGAATTTTCGGTCATTTCACTTTCGACTAGCAACTTCCCTAAGGATATTTAGAGGGAATGGCAGGAAGATCTGGAGACCAGTAAGATCATAAAAAAATTGGAGGAAGCACCAAGCTCTGTGGCTCATTACAATTGAGACTCAAAAGAATTACGCTATAAGGGCACTAAATTGAAAAGGAGTACGGTGTATCACCCGCAAACCGACGGCCAGACGGAAGTGGTAAACAGGTGCTTGGAGACAGCCCAAAGCCACTCACCAAATATGACTACCCAAGGAGAACTCCATACCCAATCAAGTGCCATTATTGATCGACGGATCATGACTCGACGACGACGACCCACCACTGAAGTGCTAATACAGTGGGCGAACTTACCAACAGAAGGTACCACTTGGGAGAACTATGACGACTTAAAGATCAAATTCCTAGAATTCATTGATTGTCAATCTCGAGGACCAGGCTGATTTGAAGAGGGCGGGTCTGTTAGGACTCTAACTAGGAGAGTCCTAATTGAGAGGGGCATTCATGTAAAATCTATCTAGGCCGACCCTTATTAAAGAGGTGAAGAGGCCGGCTAGGGTTTAGAGGTTATTTCTTAGAGAAGAATTAGGAGTTGTAAAGGAATCGGAGTCTTGAGTAGTAGTCCTATTAGGAGTTAAGTATGAGTCTTAATTGAGTAGAAGTCTTGAGTAGGAGTCCTATTAGGAGTTAGAGTTTAGAAACCATATAAATAGCCGTGTATTCATCCTTTTTTGTTAAGCAATAGATGAATCTTTTCTGCAACCTTTGAGCAGCAACTTGGAGGAAGGAACCCCTATAGAGTTCCAAGGAGGCCGATCCCCTAAAGAGATCAACCCCAAGTTTAGAATCTGCAAGGGTTCTAACAACGCATTGCGAGATCAAGTGGGGGAGCGACCCAAGGCAACACCAAACGAAGGCACACTTAAAGAGTCGTTGTGGACATCAGAGTCAATGGAGGGTAACCCATGGAATGGTGAGCGCAAGGGCTACCATCAACTCAATGCAAACCGAGGAGCGGACTAACTTTGGTGAACTTGGTTTAGTGCCCAAGTCTCATAAAGGGAGTCGACATAAAAGACGAAACATGGAGTGGTGATACAAAGCTTTCCTTGGATAGAGATTAAGGGCATGAACTCTTGCAAAGGAATATGTGCTTTCACAAATGATGACATCGAGCGGATACAAACGTAGTTGGTCAACGTTCATCGTAATTCATAGGAAGGTTCACAACCAACTATTACTTAGACACATGAAGAAGCAAGGTATGCAATACCGTACCGTACTGATGTTTCAAGGTTGTTTCAGTACGGTACGGTACCGGCGTACCGAGCAGTACACCAGGCCGTACCGAACGGTTTTATATATTTTCTTATTTACTGTAGCACTGTAGCACTGCTAAAGTGTAGCACTTTAGCAATGCTACAGTGTAATACTGTAGCATTGTAACACGTTTCGTCCGGTACCGAGCGGTCCGCGTACCGGTATGCCGTCGGTCTCGTACCGCCCGTACCGGGCGGTACCATTCGGTACTGCATACCATGTGAAGAAGCTTGTATATGTGCATTACGTTATGTGTCTAAGGCTGTAGTGTGTTTAGGTTGACAAAGAACCAGAGGAGCTAGAGATTGATCCTTTTAAGCTCCAGTTCTATAATGAATTTTCATAATTGATGCTGAATGAGTCAAAGTAGTAGAGAATATAGGGATCCTCTGCTTACTGAGGCAGGAGAGCCCACGTCCATCTTGTTTTATCACCAAAGCTGTATAAGAAGAGGAACAACATCTTCAGTAGGAGATAGAGCACCCTCAATCAGAACGTGACGATTGGACAACCTCGAGTCAGTCTAGTAAGGGTTGCGGCACCCAACAATCATAGATATCCGTCAAGCGTATGCAGGGGAAGAGGAAAGCAGTAGCATTGACCGATCTCTTGAAAAGAATTGATAAGCAATAATTTCAATTCGATGTTGAGATACCTTCTCCATTGTAGTTAGTGCTTTACGAGGTCCGTAGAGATAGTAGCAACGTCAACAACACTGGTGGCCAATTGATTATTCCATCTACTTAGTCTCAAGATGGGGAATAGATGGAGTAGCATTTTATGCATATAATCCAAGATTCAAATCATAGATCTTAAGGATCCATGTGTAATGTTTATAGTCACAACAATAAAGTCGTAAGTTCTAAATATTTGTGGTTGACTATATAGATCTTTTATCGATATTAAGATATGTAAAAAGCCATATGTTTAGTTAAGTTCAGAGTACTTAAATCTTTATTTATAGTTTCTATTAAAGTCTTTTTAGGTCTTCCTCTACCTCTTATCGTACCATTAATATTTTATCGATCTCTCCATCTTGTTGAATAATTAATCTAAAATACCTTAAACTTTTACTTATAGGGACTTCTTGTCCATCCAACTATATTCTCCTATCTATTCTTAGAATCACTAAAATTGTATTTTATATGTTCAGTATTAATCCTACTTAATTTAAAATTTTTAGTTTCTAATGCTTTCCTCCATAGCTTAAATTTATAATTAATTTTACTTAGGCTTTCATCAACTAAGATAATATCATCAGTAAATAATATGCACCAGGGAGGTGTATTATGTAAGTAACTAGTAAGTTCCGCCATTACCAATATAAAAAGGTATGGACTTAATGCGAATCTTTGATATAATCTTATGTTAATAGAAAACTCACTAGACACCCTCTTTATAGCTCTAATATTAGTAGCTATATTATCATACATATCTTTAATAGCATTAATATAATTGATAGGTACACTTTTTTTTAAAAAACCCACCATAATAAATATCTAAAAACCCTGTCATAGGCTTTCTCTAAGTCAATAAAAACTGTATACAAATCTTTTTTTTCCCCTATACTTTTCTATTAGTTATCTTAATAAATAAATAGCTTCTATAGTTGATCTTTCAAGCATAAAACCAAATTGATTTTCAAAGATATTTGTTTCAAGCCTTATCCTACTTTCGATAACTTTTTCCCAAAATTTCATAATATGGTTCATGATTTTAATTCCTTTATAATTGAATAATTTTGTATATCATCTTTATTTTTATAAATTTGAACTTAAAAACTTTCTCGATTCATCAAACATCCTTTCGTATCTCATGATTTTGTTAAATAAGTTAACTAAATTACTCTCTTGTCCCTTAAATTTTTTAGACCTCAATAGGGATATCATCAGGCCCCACATTCTTAACTATTTTTATTTTCTTTAATGCGTCTTTTACTTTGCTAGCTCTAATTTTACAAACAAATCTATAATTATTAAATCTACCACTATTATTTATCGTCAAATTTAAATCTTGTGTGGAATCTTCATTAAATAATTTATAATAATAATCTTTCGTCTTTCCTTAATCTCGTTATCATTAATAAGTATTCTTTGATCTTCGTTTTTAATGCATCTAATATTTCGTAAATCCTTGTACTTTTTTTCCCTAGCTTCAGCAATTTGATATACATATTTTTCATCATTTTTAGTACCTAATTTATTATAAAAATTATCATAGGCTTTTTATATCTTGGCATAATAATCGTTTTTTAGCCTCTTTTATAGATACTTTATATCTTTTAAATTGTTTCTCATATTTATAGGCAATCTTTAAAACATGATCTTTTAGTAAAAATTGCTTTTTGAACTTCCTCGCATCACCACCAACTCTCTCTTACGGTTACACCTCTACCTTTAGTTTCACTAAGAATCTCTTTTGTTAAACTCCTAATTTTATTGGTCATCGTGGTCCAAATAATATCAATATTATCCTCGTCTTAGTTTCAAGTTGTCTCCGTTTCCATCATATTCTTAGAAGTGTATATTATTATCTTTAAAATTTTACCATCTAGTCCTAGTAATTTTTTTAATTTTTATTTATTTTCTATAGTAAATATCTAATGCCATCAATTGATGTTGATTCGTCAATTCGTTAGGTATAACTTTACAATTTTTACAAATAATTTTATCTTTCTTTCTAATGAGAAAAAAATTTATTTGACTACAGTTATGACCACTTTTATAAGTAATCAAATGTTAATCTCTGTTTTTAAAGTGAGTATTTACAATTATAAGATCATACGAAGTTACAAAATCCAAAATCATATCATCATCTTCATTTCTCTCCTGATAACCAAAGCCATCATGCACCTTTTTATATTCACTATATGTTTTCCCTACATGACCATTCAAATCTCATCCAATTATAAGTTTTTTTATTATAAACATTCATTAAATGATATCATCTATGTTTTTTTTAAATTCTCTTTTGGTTTGATCATCCAATCCGACTTAAGGGGCATAAGCACTAATAACATTCAAAACATCTTGTCATTTTACAAATTTTAGAACCATAATTCTATCTCCAAATATTTTTGCATCTACAATATTGTTATTAAGATCCTTATCAATAACAATTTCTATACTAATTATGTGTTTAACTTTTTCAGTATATCAAATTTTAAATCCAGTACTATTAATCTCTCAAGATTTGTTTCCTACCCACTTAGTATTTTATAAGCAAATAATATTTATTCTTCTTCTTATCATAGTGTCTATCAAATCTAACCCCTTTCATGAAAGTGTTCCTATATTCCAAGTTACTAACCTAACCATTTGTTCTTGGACTAATTATTTTACTCCTATTGGTCCAAAATAATGAGAGAATCATTGTCTACTTGGTATCACATTCGAGCGTAAATGTGATGGACCACTTCCGAGCAACCTCCTAACCCACCGTTTGCAATTCGAGACACCTAGATGGTGAAGGTGCCTCGCGTCACTTTTGGGTGACGACCTAGCTCTATACTGGAATCAGTTAAGATCCATGTTCATAAGATCTAACATAGATCTAGGTGTCGACAACTTAGATACTCTTAAGTGTCGACGACTTAGAGGAGATGCAACAACCTTTACGATGTTGACACAGATAGGCACTCACTGTATTTGCAACCTTTATATTATGAAGTATCCTTAAGTCAACAAATTTAAGGTGACGGTCATTTTTTTCGAGACTAATTGTTCTTACAATTCAGAGCAACAAGTCACCTGCGATAGCAAAAGTTTCGGAGTACTCAACTTCCCCACCCTTGCATGCTATAGTCATACTTGTCCCCATCGGACACATGTTATTAATGACAATCACATAACTGATAACACGCTGATGCATCAATGGTGTTGAGGATGCAAATTGATATAATATGTAATGGGAGTTGGATTTGATAAACATATCATATTGATATACAAATTCATAGAATCAAGTATCCCGATCCATTGGCTATGGAGTCCCGATGTTTATTTTGGTTGTAGAAGCAAGTATTTACAAGTTTCTTATGTTATTACTTAATTTGCTGAAATTATAAAGTTCATAATCAAATATCTCAACTCATATTTTAAATCAACGTAAGCAACGGAGGACCATGTGATGATGCTGCTCCTCGATCCAAAAAAGATAAATTTGTTATCTCATCCTAATAACCTACCATTACTATTGACATATGACTCATTTACACTCTATTCTTATTGAAATAGAATCGTTATACCATTAAATAAGGATTAGAAACCCTAAAAGGGATTTTTATTTTTCATCCTTTTTTTTTGCCATTTTCCCAAAAATCAGAACGTACCTGATGTTCTGATATTCAGTACGCCGATCAGTATGAACCTGTCCTAGCGAGGACCGGCACCATCGGTCGGCACTAGATGCCAGTCCTTGAATGTAACTACCAGATTGTCTTCTTTAGACAATTCTTGACGTCTACATCTATCATGAAAGATTTTTCTGAAAGTTTATTGATTGCTCATCATAATAAACTCTGAACTCTCACATAAGGGAACTTTTGGCATATTTTGTCATACTAGAAGTTTGAAGTCGACATATTTCTCCATTCTTGGAATTCTAAATTGGATGGTTTTTTTGATCTCTCAAAAATCAACATAGGATTCTCAGAGTTACTTATGATCGAAGATCTGACTGCTTCATTTATCTGTGTAAATTGATTCACCAAGTCATTACATGCCCATTTTTTGCTTGTAAATAATTTGATATTAAATGCATTAAAAATAATTAACTGTATTTATTACCTTTCTAGGGTATTATTTGTACTACTATAGTACTATGTAAGATTTACAAAAGTGTATCTGAATATTTGATTTAACTCTTGGTGTACCAAAAATAAATTTCTTGCGATGACCGCATCATCTGTCAACTAATTATTCTTAATCTGGATATATGCTATTTCTTTAGATGAAAAAGATTTCAAATATGAAAAAGGAACCAACCAAGAATGAGGGAGATTCTCGATAGAGGTGAGAGACCTTTTCAAGGCAAACGTAGCCTGAAGCACATTGAATGTTATCCAGTTAATGAAATAGAGATTACAATAAAACAGGAGGATTAATTTTAGTGGAGACTTTATAAGGAGAGAAGAAAGTGCTAAGGATGAACATGCAGGAAATGTAATTAGCTAATTTTCTGTATTGTACGTTAATTTCCAAGAGAAACTACCCGATTGTCCTCTTTAGAAAATTATTGAGGTCTGCATCTGTGGTAAAAGATTTTTCTCTTTCTAATTTTGTTGTTACTCCATAGTAAACTCTGAAGTGTCATATAAGGGGAACTCTTGTCATATTTTGCCATGGTGGAAGTTCAAAGATGACACATTTTTCTGTTCTTGGAATTCTAAATTGAATGGTTTCTGTAATCTCTCAAAAATCAACAGCGTAGGATTCTCATAGAGTTACTTATGATTTGTATATTAGTTGTTTCATGCAGGTTATAGTTGATATGGAAAGATTTAAACAAAGCTTCCAAGAACATCTTCAAGAGGCAGAACACTATTTAATGTGAGGATTCTCCTTTTGCCAAAGTTTTATTTGTGTCTATATAAGAATATATGAAACTGAAATGTCTTCTTCATGAGGTAAATGGTTATTTTTGGTTCAATTATTGGAGTATGATACACTGATATCTGCATCTTGTTATTTTTCTTCTGGTTTTAAGTCATGTACATGTAAGATTATACCAAATCTTGATGGAACTGTAAGCTTGGAGTCAATAGTGAGTCAGTAAAAACAAAAAAAAATTCTGTGTGAATTGGAGATCAGAGGACTAATATCTATCACCAAATTTAAACCTATTTTCATGCAGGTGTAAAAGAGACAAACTAATGAAACTTTAGATAAATCACTTGTCAATTGTTGGTTGGGCACTGATGGCTACCCTGAAATAGTTTTAGGTCTCATTTTGCAATGGGTGTTTACATACGGCCTTCTATCTGCAGGATTATTTGCTTGACCATTTGCAATGTCTTATCCTAGTCTAGGGACAATAGTCAATAGAATTAAAGCTGTCCAATTAAGAAGACAAAATGACAGTTAAAGGATAAGTCCAATAGAAGAATCTAACACACATTGGACACTGGAAAAATAAGTCCTTGGTCACTTTGAATTAAAGGATGTAGATACAGATAATTGATTCTCTTTTTGTTTCTGTGGAGATAGGTATTTGATGAATAATGTGTGTTTTTTTAAGGACAGTTGCAAATTGAATATACAATGAATAAAAATTTCAAACAAGATTTAAGATGGACTTGTGAATGAATCAAACACTGTGGGACAGGGTTTTGAATACCGATCTGTATCGGTATCCTCTCGGACAGATTTAAGGTGGACTTGTGAATGAATCAAATACTGTCGGTATGCGATTGGTATGCCTGGGTAATGGTCAAAACGTTAGTACTGTCCGGTGAAGGATGGTCTGCGTATCGGTATCCCCTCGGACCGATATGTACCCCTGTACCGGGTGGTACACATCGAAATTGAGAATCTTGCTGTGGGAAGATTAGAAGGCGATGCAAAGAATAAAAGGATGGATGGGAAATAAAAGGTAAACTGTATGAAGAAGAATACCATCTTATAGTCACTTGATCTTTTTGTTGAGGATGTATAATGTTAATCCTTTGGAGAATATGGAGATATTTGGATATCGAGATTGGAATGCACCTCAACATATTTGGATCTGGATCCAGAAAGTGGCAGAAACACATGTATAACCATTTACAACTATATTATCAATTTGTATGGATTGGTTTATGTTTTTTCATCCCTTCCGTGTTGTGTCATTCAATGAGCAGACTGCAGTATGAAAAGGCAAATTTTAATATTAGCTGCATCATCACCATGCTGGTAGGGTAACCTTTGCTTGTATGATTTTAGGCTGTCAAAAGAACTACGGGAAAGCTTGTTGGTGGCAAAGAAGAAAATAGCAGATCATGCTGTAAAGCTGAAGAACAGGAAGACCAGAGCAGTTTTGGACAGTGCCTCTGTGGCACGTTCTCTTCTTCGTAGCAAGCTGCTGCAGCAGCAGCTGCAGTTTCGTGAGTCTTCTGAAGTGGAGTCGGAGAAGGGGAGAGTAGTTAGCAGTAGGCAGTCAGCAGAGGATCTTGAGCAGTCAAAATCATGTGATATCTCGCCAGGAGGAAGAAGCCTGTCGTCAGAAGCAAGCAAAGCAGCTGGGGTTGGTGGGTAATTATGTTGCACTTTAAGTTACTGCAAAGTTGATTGGCATTTTCGTGACATGTTTATTGTCGTTGTATTGTAGATGAGCAAAGCAAAATCCCAGTGGCTGGTGACATGGTGCTTGTTCCTTCCCTTGGAATGCAAGTGGTCGTTTCAAAAGTGGAAGAAACAAAGGGTGAAATCATAGTCCAGGCTGGTAACATGAAGTTGCGGTTAAAGCTGAAGGATATCCAAAGCCAGCGTAGCAGGACATCGTGAGGAAGCCTGTGCTGCACTTACCATGAAAAGTATTTAGTTGTTGAATAACTCTTGTGGTTTTGTAAGTTGCCATAATTAACTGATTTAGATTACTTTTATTTTTTTTGTAAATGATGATAAGATGAGAGTATCATTATTTTAGGAGTTTTAAGTTTGTTTATCTTATCTTTTAGATGTAAATTGGATCTTTCTACACTTAATTCTTTTATATTTCCTGTCTTTTCTTTTCTTTTATTTTTTACTTAATTATCTAGTATCAGAGTCAAAAGGATAGAGTTCTAAATATAAATTCAAAAGGTCAGATATCCCTAAAAAGTCAAAAGGATCTACGAAAGCAAGGTAGAAAGTAGATTAAAGTTTGTGTTGTTGCAATACATGTCGTTATTTGATCATGTTGATGGAGAAGTTTCTGAATCGAAAGAGCATTGATAGATGAAGTAAAATTTGGACACTAGGCATTGATAAAAGTGAAACTAGAAGAACAAATATTGAAACATCTGAAAGCAAGGATATACCTTTTTCCAAGCGATTGATTGCTAAATCTTAGAAATAATTCTTTGCAAAGATATTCCCAAGCAAATCTGAGATTTCAGCAGAACAAGTTTTATTTTTAAGGATCTGCTAGTGTGATTACTTGCTTTTCGATAACCATATTTATTGTGATAAGATGAAGTCATTGATATTAAAATTTAATTTTATTGTCTGTTCTATTGAAGAATCTAAGGATATTGTAGGTACAAGCTATGACGATCATATATATGCGAATCTTTGCAATTGGATGAATCCTTTCAGAGTACGGTAAAGTTTGCAAATGATTCCACAATCCTCGGCATAGGCAAAGGAAACAAGAATATCCAAATGTTTTGTTTATTACTCACCAGCTCATCGTTCCTCCGCTTCAGCGCTTCCATCCCCAACGTCGCCATTGCTAGCACTGCAACGTTTCAGACTGGGATCCCTGAACTTTGATGACAAGAGAGAGAGAGAGAGAGAGAATTGGATTTAGGGTTTAACCATATGTTGTTGCCTTGCAGGCATCTGGCGTAGCGAAACAGGGGGAGACACTGGTGAACATTCATTCATAAGATGGAGAATCGTAGTCGAAAAGTATTTCTCCAGCACTGAAAAAGAGGACACAATAATCTGATTGCAAGTTGTTAACAAGTGAAACGAACCACCAGATTGTTCCCGCTAGAAAACCAAGATAAGCTGTAATAATTTGCCCTACTGTGTTTCTGATACATGAGATTAAATAGATGTCAGAAAACAGAAATTTACAATGGCTTTTGTGAAAACCACCGAGTCGAAAGCTCCACGGAAATTTGCTTGCAGACTTCAACAATCAGACCCCATAGAAGAAGAAGAAGAAGAAGAAGAAGAAGATTTAAAAAAGAAAAATCATACACACAATATGGCAAAACCTTGACAACGGGACTAAAGCAGAAGCCCCAAAGAATTTGATATCCAATGCTATACTGATCACAAATGAGTTCCATCTTTCTCCCGCCTGC
Source organism: Musa acuminata AAA Group (assembly GCF_036884655.1). NCBI lineage: Eukaryota > Viridiplantae > Streptophyta > Magnoliopsida > Zingiberales > Musaceae > Musa > Musa acuminata. The sequence continues at coordinate 30,543,339 of NC_088330.1, forward strand.
CCTTGCACTAAAATGTCCTCCATTGATGTTCTCTTCTTATGAAAAATTTGCTGGGGCTCATCAGGGAAGTCTACTTTAAAATGGGCAAAAGCCAAAAAAAAAAAAATTTCCAAGCGATACAGCTTATGATCTCAGAGTAGACCAGCAAGCATAGCACCAGGATCATTATATGCTGCAGGTGTAACTGGTGATTGTGGTTGTACTGGTGAGACAGCGGGAGGTGGCGTTTGCATGGGAATGCTGACCAGATGTTCCTTGATACACTCCTTTAACCTGTTAAACGTGATATAATTTTAGATCATTGAGTTGGGAACCAAAGCAGGCAACTCTAGAGACACGTACTCAAATGTCAGCGTCGGATCTCCTGATGCTATAGTTATCCGAAGCTGGGTTCTGTCTGATGGATCCGTTTCGACTCTAATCTGAATTTAAATATATATCTTAGAGATCAAACCAAAAAAAATAGAGATACCAGGCAATAACCACAAACAAGTTATTAACCGCAAACTGGACCAATCTAAATTCTACCTAAAAAACCACAAAAATGTTCTATTTAGATTAGACTTCCAATTAAAATCAGTTTGAAAATTTTAAACAATAGTAATGGCTCCTTTAGTTACCATTTCAAATTTACATCACCAGAAGATAATAGGAGGCAGGAAGTCAATCTAAAATCAGATAGGCTTGTCAGGCGATCATCGCGTGAAAAGATAAATTTTTTACTCTAAAAGTTTTAGGCTTTTTAATGCAGGACACTCGCATGGTGAAAAGGCTGAAAAAAGATTGTAGCTCAATTTTTTTGGATTTTCTAGTTTCAAAAGTTTCAGTCATGATGGAAACATTTACACTAGACAATATCCTATACTGGAGTTAGCAGGCACACTTTTTCTGAATCAGCATTCAAGTTTCTGACTAATAAATGAGAGACAAGAAAAAGAAATATAATATCAAGCAGAATAATATTCACTCCAGTGCTATGCTGGTCCAAGTTTTCTGGCTTTCTTTTGGCACCGACAAGTTGATATAGAACAATGGAAGTGAATGGAAAAGAGAAGCAATAGCCAGTGACAAGAGTACATGTGGTAGTTATATATCATCAGGACTATACAAAGTTTAAGTTCAATAAATAACAAGCAACAGAGAATATGGCAGAAAGACAGCTGGCAAGAATACATATGGAACCTAATTGCACAATAAATTATCAGGGCTTTGAAATCTTGAAAGGTTTGAAAATGACAAGCAACAAATATTAACATGGCTGCAATATGAAGCATACAACAAGCCAACTCATTGCAAGAGACTTTTAAATGGCCTAATAAGGAAGCCAAATGAACTAGATATTCACAATGCAAAATTTCTGTGTAAAGTAATTTGTCACAAGTTTCCTCTGGCTACAGGATCAGCGTCAACACTAAGATATGTGGCCCAAAGATGCTTAACAAAAGCTAAGGCATAAATTCCAATACCTACGTAACAAAAAATTTTTTATCCTTACCAAGCAAAGCATGGCCCTGGTGCTCTCTGAATAGAAGGTAGTGCATGCGACCAGATTATTAGGATTTGCATCCTGAAGAGAAGGGCAACACATTGTTTTTATTTCAAATATATGTGAAAATACAATGTCATTATTTTGAACAAATGTAAATTTTAATTAGATAAAAATAAAATAAAACTTACAATTCCAGGGGTAACTGCCAAGTGAAGACTGGTAAACAAGTTTGCCATTTCAGGAAGAGATAAAGGTTTCACACCTCTAAGCTGCACCATATGCTCAAAAGATTTACTGATAGTACCGAACCAGGTAGTCATAGATGAAAAAAAGTGAAATCAAGTAACAGACTGGCATCAAAGGACATTTCCCTATCTCAGTTTTCTTCAAAGAAAACATTGGTAATCCTCTGATGATTCACTTGGGTGATGCATATGGGATCAAACTTGGAATTTTATTGAAATCGAGTAAGTTAGCACTGTTGCATACTAGTTAACTGATGCAATTTACTTTTATTAATTTGTTTATTGGATCATTTGGGTGATCATCAATCTATCAAAATGACTTCCTAGTCAATAGGCAATATTTAACAAATCAAGATATCAGATAATCAGTTTTTTAACAAGATTTGACATGAAAAAAGATTCCATTACAAGGTATGAATAAAAGTTTAAAAAGTTCAAGCAGATGTACCAACAATCTCTATGATCAAGTGGTACAGAGATCATCATTGTCATCAGGTATTTCCTGGAAACCCATCTAAATGATGCTTACTAACTAGATCTTAAACCCCTATTATTACAATATTACTGATCTATGAAACATTAAAATGGAATCTTGAGAATAGGGAGCACACTCCATCTCTCAACTGGAAAAGAGTTCAAGGGTACCATAATAAACAGAGCAAATTCAAGGAAGAGGCACACTAATTTCCTCCTGGAATCATCATCCTTCACCATCCAAAAGTCACGATAGTTATTGGTCAAAATAGTCATATCAACCCTCTCTACTACACAAAGCTCTCCTGTTCCATCCTTTGTAAGGTAATTCTTAAAAAATAATTGATTAAAAAGCTTCAACAGATTCTTCAGCTCTTTTTTATCCTTCTATTTCTTCTTTTTTAATAGCCCATTCTTGCAACAATTTTTTATATTATATAGGTCTCGGTGGCCATTTCAGGTTGCTCAATGAATGTTTTCATGTACCTCTTTATTCCTTACCATAGTCCAATCAATTTATAAATTCAGGAATTCACCTTCCTATACAATAGCGATAGTCGAACTAAAAGCATTTGTTATTTATTGACCACAACTAGAAGTGTCAATTATACTCACGAGTATGAGTAACCACGAGGACCCACCCCTAATGGGATAGGGATGGGGGGCATTTTTTATTACCTATGCAATTATGGGACAAGGATGGGTAGAGCACTCCCCACCCTGAACCCTTACCTATACTCGTACCCACCCCATCAATATGTGGGTCGAGATGTCGAATCCAGACACTGGGCGAGCCAGCCACCCACCTAATTGAAATCAGGCTAGGTTGAGCCTTGGTTGAATCGATTGCGGGTTAATTACGAGCAATTTGATTCGATTGAACCAAATGACACAGTATGAACAAATATTATTGTTTATATTTGGATATATTTGTGTTTGAATATTGTTATGACATATAAACTTTACAAATATTATTGTTATTATTTACAAATTTTGATATTGTTAATTAGTTATTATTATAATTTTATTTTTCTAAAATAAAATATATTGATTAGGAGAATTTGGAGAACCCATGGGAACACCCCCACCGCATCTAAATGGGGAATAGGATGGGGATAAAGGATGGGGGATAAGGACTGGGGAAGCACTCATCGCCCTGCTCTGCCCCGTTGACATCTCCAACCACAACCATCCTTCGTCACTATTCATCTATAACAGTGTGATGCCCTGATGTGTGGTGATAGCAATGCAGTAGAGAACTGCACAATTTCTGATTATCTGCCCATTTCTATATTTTGACATAGTACATGACAAGCACCTATTTACCATGCCAATGACATGCCTGCAGGATATAACACTCATTTTAAACATAGCATAAGCTGCACAGAAATTCATTAATTCACTATACTACAAGCGTGTATCCAAGTCAGTTTCTTCTAGTTCCTGAATGCATTTATGCATATTAAGTGTCAAACTGCTAACATGCTGAATCAAGAACCAAGATAAGAACGTTATAATAGAAATGGGTAACAAAGAACTTCAAAGGTTCAAATGCACACTTACCACTTCTTGAAGCTTCAAGGGTGGTCCTGACAATGATTTCCACTGTGGGAAAAACTCTTCAGCTGAGACTAAAATAGGCTGCAAAAACTTATTCAGCACAACTGGAAGCCTGAGTTTGACATTAACCTGAAATTAAAAAAAAAAAAAAAAAAAAAAAAAACTAGGTCATTAAATAATCAAAGAAAACAGTGTTTTATTAGGAACACCAAGAAAAGCAGACAAGCAAGGTGAGAATAAGACCACTGCAGTTCCAAATTTATAGGAGAAGTCAAGAACAGCAAGATCTCTGCTTGCTTGAAGATTCACAACCTCAAGCGGGCATTGCACCTAGAAAGAGCAAGAGAAAAGTAAATACTTGAAGCTCTACTACAAATAGAACAAACTACCATACTATTTCAGACCTGTGCTCGTGGAGGAATAGTTTCAGGTACCATTGAAAGTTCCATCTTTAAATTGGTTGGGGGCAATATCAGAGCTCGCACTGACACAAGTGGTGAAGTGTTTTTGTTTCCTAAGAAAAGAACAAGACGCCCATGATGGGCTCGCCACTCTGCTTTTATTCCAATCTGAAAGAAAAAAGGAAGTTATAGAAACAAAAAAAAAGGAAAAATGAAAACATCTGAGGACATATGGCACCAACGAGAACTAATTGAGTGCTACAGCCTCAGGAAGCCAAACCAATTGTTTGGTTGGACAAGATACAATTATGCTGAAGCTCACTCAACAACTACCCAATTCCACGTTGAGCCCAGGCTTGTCTCATTTATAAGTTGAGTTTCAAATTTTCTTTTTGAGACGGCCCTTTTGAACTAACTAGTTAGTGAGCCAAGCCCAAGAGGCCCACAAAAGTACTTGAAGCCCTGACTACATACTTGACATCTCAAAATTTAGAAGTCGTTAGCAGATAACCTGTATGTGGGGGTCCTCATAAAGTACTCCGCTGTCTTTCAGGCACAGTGCATTGAACCTTTCAGCAATGTTCACAATTGGCTGTAAAAACACACATCAGGTTACAAGAAAAGCACAAGATAACCAAGATAGAATTATTACATAACGATTCAAGTAATTCAAGCTTGTACAATAGGTTTTCTGAAGTAAAAGTGGTGATGACACATGCTCTATGGCAGAACAAGAAGAAAAGGTACCAAAAGAAAAGGCAATCATTACCATAAAGACTCAAAACATAATATGATACCTGAACTGAGTTTGGCTGATCATCAACAGTAGCTAGTGCCAAGGGACCAGCTTCTTCAGGAGTAGCCTCCAGTGCTGACAACAGATTTTTGTCCTTTTGCTCTCCTGGAACAGTAGGGACCTGAGGACCCTCTATTGCAAGTGGACCTAAAAGATCTCCAAGGAGGTCCGCAGATGGGGCATCTTGAGGAACAACTTTGTTGATGGACCCATTCTCATCGGTCATTCCTTGCTCTCGAGAACTAGCTTGACCCTGGGTACTAGCTTCCTGAATATTTAACAATTATTGGAATCCACTTAACATAAATGATTAATAACTATGTACTAATAGCAAAGTGCAATCCTAACCATATTCTGACTTGGCATCCTAACAAGGCCAAGCTGGCTGACTGGCAGGGATCCATTGGCAGGACGTAGATCGGTTACAACCAGCGCATTTGATGTCTGTTGTTGGCTTCTTATCTTAATTGCACTTTGCTCTGCGGTGTCAACTTCAGCATCCTCTGCCTTTTTCAGCAAAGCAGACTAGTTTGGCAATTGTAAACATATATTAGTCCAGAAAATGATAGGCATGCACCTTTTACTAGCTTTAGAAAGAAACAGAAAATATTTCTTCTGGTTCAAGCAATCATAAATAAATCATGTATCATCAAGTTTTGATGTCTACCTGGCGTTCTGGAAACTTGGGCATTTCAGCTAATACATCCACCAAAGCTGCCCCCTTCCTACTAAGTGAAAAATATTCAACAGCTCTTTGCTGGATTTCAACATCAATATAGCTCTCATATCTGGCCAAAATGTTCAGCAGGGTAAGTATGAAGTTCATGGTTATTAAAATAAAGAACTGAAAACCCTAAACATGATGGACATGTTTGTATAATCAAGACATTTGACAAGAAAAAGAATCATCCTCACTTTCTGAATATCGACCAAATTTGTTCCTGTAGTTCTGGATCAGGAGGAAGGTTGTGCATCAAGATCTTGGCATATGTTGAAAGAAGAATAGCAACAGTACTTGTACTGAAATAGTGGAATTGTTAGTTTTGTAAACCAATAATAATGCTGATGTCAATAGTTAACAACAAAAGGGAAATGCCTGAGCTTACGCTACTGTAGGAAGCTTCTCATTAATAATGGCAAAGATTTCCTTAGGACTACAGCCAGGTCTTCGAGCCAAAAGGTGGCTGTACTCTCCAAGAAGATAAGCACTCACCTAATGAATGAAAGAATAAAGGATGGACAAGCATTATGCAAATATTTTAAACCTACCACCAACTGTACAAAGCCACCTAGTCGAGTAACTAGTAAAAAAATGTCATTTCAGGAATTTCACATTACAGTAAAGTTGACTCGGGTCATGACACGAACCTGATCATCTCATATTGCTCCATATTACTTAAGCTAATGTGCCTATAGACTGTACTGGACATGATAAATAACCTATGCCAGACAGGCAAGACAGGCTCATACAGATTGGTCATAACAGAGAAGTTGAGAAAGACAAAGGAATTGATGGTCCTCGGATCCAGTGATTTAAAAAGCGCTATGCGCCAAAAGGCGTCACGGTCCAAAAACGCCCGAGGCGCTAGGCGCTCGCCCGAGCGAAGTGAGATGCTAAAATATAAAAATATATAATATAATTAATAAATATAATTATTTAAAATTTTAAATAAAAATATGCTATTAAATTAAGATACAGTTAATAGTATACTTTCGATTTCGAAAGAGAAACGAAAGAGAAGAGAAGAGTGTAAGGGAAAACCGAGGGTGCTGAGAAAAGTGGGAGCGGCAGCGGTAGCGGCAACGGCGAGCGACGACAGTGGCAACGGCAGTGGTAGCAACGAGCAACGGGAGTGGCGAGCAGCGACAGAGGCAGCGACAGCAACGAGCAGAGGCTGCGGGAGCGAGAGCGACGAGCAGCGACAATGGCAGCGGTAAAAGCGAGCAGCGACAGCGAGAACGGCGAGCGGCAACAGTGGCAGCGGCAGCGACAGCAGCGAGCAGCGGGAGCGAGAGCGGCCAGTGGCAACGACAGCGAGCAGCGTGAACGGCAAGCAGGGTTAGGGTTGGGGAAGTCGCGCTGATATCGGTGCTTTAGTTGGTTCGATCGAACCAACTAAAGCACCGGAGACCGAACCAGATCTAAACCGCTAGTTCAGTCGCCTGGTTTAACCCAGGCGCTCGCCCGAAGCGCCCGGCGCCTGGGCTCGGCCTCGCCTCGCCTCGCCCGAGCGCCTGAGCACCTTTTTAAATCACTGCTCGGATCAACTAAAGATATTGCCATTAACAAATATCAAATGTGAGGACTCATGCAGTTGAGACCCCAAATAGTTGGTAGCTTCTTTTCTAGTATCCAGACTCGCTAATCTAATTTATGCTTTAATCATTTTAAGGCCTCCACATATTGTCAGGTTACAACAACATTAAGAAGTGTACAAATACTTGTTTGATAAATTTCCTTTTACCAAGATACGTTGATGAAACAAGTTGGTAGAAATGAACCATTAAGCTGTTTCCTACTAAGTTTAGCTGAAAATTGTATTCTAAATAAAAATTCTGAAAACTACAAAATATCAGATAAAAAAACCAAATAGAATACTAAAACCAAACATAATCCATATGCATGAAGAAGCTTTGATTTGTCAAATTAGGTGGTTTTAGTTTATTTTAGTTCCTTGAAATTTATAGTAACATCAAGGCAAATATGACTACAAGCTGCTGATGAAGACATTTTCACAAACAAAATATTTGTTGCAGCCAGTGTATCTGGAACTTTAATTTAAATTGAAAAAAAAAAGACGAGGATGAGACTAACACCTTGACCATTGTCTCATGCAAAGCAGGCTTCTCAAGATATTCTCTAGCTTTAGCTGCTGCATATGGCTGCAAAATATCAGAATAGCAGATACATAATCAGAGGAATAAGGTCTATCAATTAAAAAACTCAACAATAGTGATAAATTGTGTAAAACCTGTAAATCCTCATTGTTGGTGACAAACTGAACCACACGATACCATATATCATCACTAACAAAGTCCCCTGCTTTATCAATCAATTGAAGAATGACATCGACATACCTACAAGAAAATAAGGATAAGTAGAGATGCAGCCAATGTAGTGATTAATGTCCCAATTATTTAGGGATTATGAAGAATTGATACTACTACTTTTTTAAATTCTGTGTTTGTCTCTTAGGACATTTACTAAGATGAAGATATAGGGAGAATAAACAATGAGCTTAGAAATTTGCTTTGTCCCAGACATAAGAGGATTGACAAAACCACAAACAAGATGATTTTTATGTATTGCAGAAGATCCCTATCAACATAAACTGATTAGCAAATTTTTTTACCAAGACTAAAGGCTGCTCCTCATAGTGCAAAATTCCTTGCCATAGTGTCTTACTACCCTGTTGACTAGATGTGATACCAACCAGTAATGGGCATACCATAGAAATGCAATCCTTGATCAAATTATTTTCTAGGATAGTAAGATCACCACCATGTTATAAATATTTTTCCAATCCAACGGTGGATACTGTATCTACACAGATTGAAAATTCAAAGTCAAGCGAACCAGTGTTGTGCCTGAAGTGGAATTTTAAAGCTCGGTAAAGCATGGAGGCAGCACTAGATTTTATAATGAAACATCTTAACATAAACAATGTTATGATTTATGAGACTTGTTACCGTTCCAAGTTGAGAAAAATGATATTAGTAAACATATACTTGTAGCAAAAAGTTAATCTCAATTTTTTTAGAGGTTTATATTGAGTTGCATCATTTATAATAGAGACTAGATGTAGTCCCTAAGTTTCACACACATATAACCACAACTAGCATGCCAACGGGAACACAAATAACATGCAGGTATTGTCATTTTTTAAAGATATGATTTGTGATATCTATGCTTTATAAACATGATATATGATATGCTCATGTTATCAACTTTTAATGATGAAGTACATGCTTTAAGAAAAATTATTATACGTAACATTCTTTGAAATGTTGTCCGAAGTATATATAAGCAATCATGTCTATTTTTCCTTTAAGAATGTTTGCAACACAAAGGTACAAGACAAGATACGCATGTGTGCTAGCAAATTTGAGATGCATATAATGGGCTTAATGGGCTGAGCCCAACCCATCAACGCAGCTCACTAAGCAAGCAGCTCTATCCCACCTCCTCACTCTTTTGTCTTATTCTCCTCCCTAAACCAGATAAGGGCACAACTCCTTTGCCCAATTTTTCACCTATTCGACCTCAGTTTCTCAAACTACTCTTCATTCAAGCCGAAGGACCCTGATTTCAAGGAGGATCAAGGTAAGAAAACCCAACCCTTCCCTAGCTATACCTCTGGTTTTAGTTTGTATGTTGTTATTTTCAATTGATTTTGGATAACCTAGGGTTCAAATAAAGATCTGGTTTTTTGATATGTTGTGTACAATTATACTAGGATTCTATGGCTTCTTGAATGACTTCAATCAAAGTTTTGTGCTTAGAGTTATGGATTTGTCAATCTGAAGCATGCAGAATCCCCTATTTTCTGTGAAAAGGTTATGTTCGAGCTAAATTGACACCATTAGGGATATGATTAGATCTTGTTCTTTTAATATGCCTTAAAAGGATCCCTTAAGGTTTCGTAGGATTTAGAATTAAGTGAATACCATCTCTGTGACCCAAGATATGAGATTTAGAAGTTCAGGCAGTCTCAAACCCATTTCAACATAACAAAATAGATGGTAGTTGAATTTGGAGAGTATTTTAGCCTCATAATAGATTGTGTCACGAACTTAACTAGGTTGCACCTAGTTGCAACCTCACCCAAGTCTCAAAGGACCTATAAAAAAGCAAATTGCTTAATTCAGAAAACGAACGATGGATAAGTCTCGACATCTCACAAAGAGAATAGTTTTACAAGCAATTCAGCAAACACTTGATGTGCAAGAGAGGAAGGAGAAAATAAGAATTTCAAAAGGCAAACAAATAGTCACAAGTCCACAAACAATTGTTCACTGAGTGTCGGGCATGTTGGCAAGTCTTTGTAGGCTTTCCGTGCGAACGCCCAACACTACCCCAGACCCCCATTCAGCCCTATGCCACCCGAGTGGTTCTAGGGTGCTAAGATGGCTGACGTTTCGTACCGCACTATAGCCTGCAGAAAATAGGCCATGGCACACTAAAATTGAACCATTTTGGGCAATTTTGCCAATTCTAGTGAGCGATCGCTCTACAACCCTACAAATTGTTCCTACTCACAGTTTTCAAACAAAAACACACAAAAACAGGGCAAAACACATTGCCAAACATATGTACAAACAAACAAAAACGACATATGGTTCGTTGACGAAGGGTTGTAGGTTCACGACAACTATCCGTGACAGCAGTGATTTAAAAAGGCGCTCGGGCAAGGCGAGGCGAGGCGAGGCCCGAGCGCCTTGCTTCATTTCCAGGCGACGCGCTTCAAAGAGGCGTCGCCTGGGCGCTCACCCGAGCCCAGGCACTTCGGGCGAGCGCCTGGGTTAAACCAGGTGATCGAACCAGCGTTTGAGGTCTGGTTCGGTCTCCGGTGCTTTAGTTGGTTCAATCGAACCAACTAAAGCACCAATATCAGCGTGAGTTCCCCAACCCTAACCCTGCTCGTCGTTCACGCTACTGTCGCCGCTGCTCGCTACCGTTGCTGTTGTCGCCGCTCTCGCTACCGCTGCCGCTCCCACTGTCGCCGCTCCCGCTGTCGCTGCTACCGTTGCCACTATCTCCGCTCACTGCTTCCGCTCCCGCTGCCGCTGCTCGCTGCTACTGTTGCCACTGTCTCCGCTCGTCGCTCCCGCTCCCGCTGCCGGTGCCACTATCGCCGCTTGCCGCTCCCGCTGTCGATGTTGCTGCCACTGTCGTCGCTCGCAGCTGCCACTCCCGCTCTTCTTAGTCAACACCCTCGGTCTTCCAACTTTTCCCTTACACTCTTCTCTTCTTTCGATAGTATACTGTTAACTGTATACTAGTAATAGTATTTGTATTTATTAGATTAATTTAATAGTATATTTTTATTTAAAAATTTAAATAATTATATTTATTAATTATATTATATATTTTTATATTTTAATGCCTCACTTCGCTCGGGCGAGCGCTTGGGTGAGCGCTTAGTGCCTCGGGCGTTTTTGGACCTTGGCACTTATTGGCGCCTAGTGCTTTTTAAATCACTGCGTGACAGTCTGATGTCGGAGTGCACATATATGTTTGACGTGCAAAGTGAGAGTGCACGTACAATCTATAACGTGTGGTGGGAGAGTGCACGTATCTATTATGATGTGTAGTGTGGGAGTGCACGTATATGTTATGCTATGTGATGTGAAAGTTTATAGGTGTGTTATGCTTCTTATCATGCACATATATGTTCTAAGTTACTTCGACTCAGAATTTTACCTCTTTATTTTGCGTCTGTTATATTTCATTGTTATACTTGCTAAAGAAGTCAAAAGATAATGTGTTCACCATTAAATGTTTAATGCATATGATTTCAAAATGTTGCCTACTTGATACGATGCATGCTCACCTATACAAAGCTACAAAGGCTTATACTTACTAAGTTATCACTCACCGTATGCCCTATTTTGGAGATAAAGGCACTAGTACCCCACCCAAGTGATAGGTAAGGAGATGAGCAGATGCGAGCCCATGCCAACGCAAATATGGATAATAACCTGTGAGCATTTTTGTGTGTATAAATTTTGAACAGGACATACATGTGTTTTCTTTCAATTATGTGTTTATAACTGTGTACAGCTATCAAACGCTACTGTGTACAAGGGAAACCTATAATTTGTTCAAATTAGCATGTTGTAAAATTGTCCACTTCTCCACTGCGTTATGTTGATAGCATTAGTAAGCTGAAAAATATCATCATATTTATAATCATGTATGTAGGGTATATGTGGAACTAGGAGTAGGGTGTTACATGAGATCCTACATAAGATAAGATAAAACATTAAATAGTTATGTTTGTAAGATAGATGTTGTATAAATGTTTAGATCAGGAATGTTTTACTCTAGGGAGTTAATGTCCTACATTTCATGACCAGTCTATCCAATAGTTTACATCCAATCACCAATGCTTAAACCAAAAACACATTTGGAAAAATGCCGCTATGAGTGGTGAAATATAAAATTCTAAAAACACTATGCAGAAGCTAGTAAGATTACCATGACAGATCTGGAGCGAATTTCTCTGCTAGAATTGCAGCCTTGAGTGCTAGTTCTTCACGCATAACAAAATCTGCGGTATTAAGATACTGAAGAGGGATGGTAAACAAATTATTAGGATCACATGATTGAGATTGGCCTTGTTACTTCAAGATATTTAGGATCTAAAATTAGAAAAAGTAAAGCATTATATCACAATATTCACTTGTACCTGCAATAATTCTTCAACTATATCCTTGGCATTTGTAACATCACACATGCCATAAAGTAGATCAAGAGCACGTCTTCTTATACTGGAATAGTTGCAGGCAAATGAGGGACTCATAAAGATTATCATTAGGCGTAAACAAAAAAGGGGGAACATATTTATGTAGCAAAATACTATATCCGAAAGAAATCTACCCACTAAAACGCTAAGAAACAACAACAACAAACTGTAATGTCGCCACTACTAAAACACTAAGAAACAGATAAAGTGAAACACTGAATATGCTTGAATCTTAAGTACGTAGTAAAGACACCTATAAAAAAGAGTTATTTTCAACCAGAAACATGTATTTCAATAAAAGGTATACTTCCCAGGTGCAATTTAGTACATGTACTCTAAAATCTTATGATAAATATGTAGCTGGCTTTGCAACTATCAGAACTAGTACAGAATGAGTTTCTTATGCGAGTAAAATTGTCTTTAACCAAAATTGTGCAAAATACAACAAGAAGACAAATTACAATACTATAAATGAACTTTCCAACTACTAACCATGACTATCGACAACCATTTACAGCTAATAACTTAACTACATAACCACTCCCCACTAACAGAACCAAACATCATTACTCAAACTCGTATAAAATTAACAGCAAAAAAAAAACCCACAATTAAAGCTAGCAAGCTCATACAGATATAAGCTCTAAAAGATTCAGCCAAATGTCATCAGTATCATGTCTCACACGTGATGATTTATGCCGTAAGCATATCATCACTCAAAGCAGAAAGATGCTTATGGAACATCAAAATCTCTATTGACAGTCCATATAAAAACTTCATTCATAAAGGAAAAACTACAAGCATAACAGTAGCTGGTTGATGAAAACCACAAAGGCCAGGTCATACATATTCACGACAATTTGAAAAGAAAGTTGACCATGGACAACCTGGACTCAAAAGGAAGAATGCAAGAATGTCTAAAATGGAATGAACTGACTAAATTTCTATAGAATTAGATTTGGACTCCAATAACTTCATGCATGTTTTAAATATACTTATAAATCAAACTATTTAGATCAATTTGGAACTTAAATAATGATTAAAGAGAACCAGAACTTGGGATAGTCCTTGTCAATTTTCTGTTTCCTAGTATCTTAACTGGAGCAGTAATTCTACACTGAGTATATCAGTAATCTAAAGATCCATTATCAGATCCTCTTTACTTCCAGGCCAAGGTTATGTACATTGACCCTCCTCAGACTTCGATGGAAGGAGCCTTGAGGACAGGGTCACCATTTAGTTGATTATCCTCCATTTTCTCCCTAACTAACCTGAAGATCTAATTGAGCAAGAAAGTCGCAGTTCTCCATAAGCAAAAATGAACTACAAGCTTTAACGCCCATCTGATGGTTCACAATGGAAAACTTTTTCAGACATCTTTTTATATGTACACTCTCAAATCAAAAGTTACAGAATCACATCTTAGAATCATGTTATCCGGGAACTTCAAGCTCTCATAACCAAGTACAATAGCATAATTGCTTTCCGAAACTGATAAACAAGATAACCAACTCAAGCATATAAATATGACAGGACAGATTAATAGACAATCTCTAGTCTTAGGTTCTTATTAGACCTGATCATTAAGTAGTCTAGCTAGCATGAATCTAAATATCAGTTTGTCCACACATATGCCAAACACTACAAGTTTTTAAAAAATTTTGTTGTCAGTGATACACAGATGTAGATCATGTAGCATAGACATAACATATCGGTCTGCTGGTCGGCCAGTACTCAATACGGACTGTGATTGAATTCTAAAGGAAAACATTTGACAACATCAAATTTAACAAGAGTGATCATAGACTAGAGCAAACTCTTTTATCAAAAGAAATCACCACAAAGTTACCTGATATCAGGATCTTTCAATGAAGTAATTATTTGTGCTTGATGCCGCTTGATAATATCCTGCACATCTGAGACCAACAACATCCTCGTCATGTTCTCCTGTGCCAATAAATTAGACATTCTCCATGAGAATGTAATCAAGTTTTATCAAATAGCCAACAATCCATAAAGTTACACATGCATATAACAAGGGTGGGCTAGTGCTGTTGGCTCCCACCACTTAAGCTCTGTAATGGTCAACAGTCTACGAGTAGGAAGTTCCATCATACATTTCCATTTATATAAAAGCAACCAACAACACAATCAATCTTTATAATACTAATGCACCAAATACTTACAAGACCAAGATAGCGAATGTTTGGTTCACGAACAGCAATAAACTTTCCAAGCAAAGCCACACACTGAGACATCATCTCCTTTTCAGCATCAAGATGCATAACCTATAACATGGATCAAGAGGGTACTCATGTAACCACCAAGATATCACATCATATATATGCATAGTGTTGTGCTTGCAAAGCAAGTAACAGTAAACACATACATGGGCTGATGCCCAAATATCCTTGCACTTATGTAAATTTGGTCAAATGAAACAAAGTTCTAAATAAACAAACATTTATGTAAATGAGCAAAAAGCTTCAAAAATATACCTTTAAATAATAAATTGAAGTTTATATAAGTGTAGTAAGCCTGTTTAACTACTAAAAAATGGAAAGCAAGAAATAAAGGATCAAACTTAAGTGAATGACACTGATGAGATAATGTAATATGTCTGGAAATGCTAGTTATACAAAAGTCTTACTACATTCACAAAGGTCACTACATGATTAATATGTCATAATATTTGTGAGTGAAAGGACTACAATGGGCGTAATTCTGTGCAGTAGTTTAGAGACAAAACGTTTTAGTTTGACAGTTTATTAGGTCAAGTTGACTTTTCATAAGTAACTCTTTTCACAATGGTCACAATTGATTTCCCAGAAGGGACAAATGCAGAACTTATCCACAGAAACAAGAACATGCATACTTCATTTTTTTATGAACATACATAGAATAACATAAATAGATCTTATTCTTTCATTTTTTCCATCACTTGACAAATCAAACCCACATTAGGGGAGAGACAATTGTCACAAAGAGCAAAGCTCTATGTGCATAATGTGCCAAAGTGAGAATTTGAACCATTGACATGATGAACAGGACTTCAGATGCAAAATCTACTAGGCATCTTGTCAGGGCATGCATAGAGAACTTGGACATTCACTTATTACCAACGTCAATCATCCAATGCATAACATTTGCTTTAAATTTCAAGAAAAATACTCACAAGAGCTAAGGCTTCAAAAAGAACGGCATGTGCTGCATTGTTCTTGTTTACATTTTTCACCACATCAGTGCCCATTAAAATACGTTGTAGAACCTGCATAAAGCAAATTAATTGATCAGATAATAAAAGTAAATGAGTATGTTGCATCATGCCCTATGCTTCAAACAGTCATACTTCAAACAAAGCTCTTCTAGTATTTGGATCTTCAATAGTTGGAAAATACTGAAGAGCCCTCATTGTCTTAACCTGCATCACATGAAGATGGGCCATTAGAATAGTGACATGTTTCTTCTTTAAATGGCTTTTTTATAATCAAATGACCATAAATAAATAGCTTAATGAAGCTTCATTACTTAGTTAATTAGAATTTAGAAATTAAAAACTTTGACATAATCTACATCATGATTCTCCTCTCGCTGATGCAAAATATCAACCCATTCTCTAATTAATAATTAATTTTGTACTATTTGACAAGCAAAATAGAGAGCCTGAGTTATGTGTGTATGACAAAACAAAACCCTTAGAACGTCTTCTTAAAACACAATGCTCTTCATTTTTCCTTCCAACACTCCAGCAAGCATTCTAATTCTGAACTGGACAATTTGCTTTGCTACTTTCTAAATAATGGGCAACCTAGTGCATGAAGCCCCTGCAAATGCAGGATCTAGGGAGGGTCAGCAGTTTTACTCTTGCATATAGATGATTTACTACTCTCTAGTTACTGAAAAACACAACATATTAACATAAAAGGGCATGTAAAATGTATTAAAACATAGGCATTATGACAAAGGAATGTTTAGGAGACAACTAGCCAAAAACAGAAACCGAGTCTTACAAGTTCACAAGACAAGTACATTTGGCATACTTTAAAGTCTTTGTATTATTGATCATTCGGAACTTTCATTCAAAGAATTTGCAAAGACACCAAATGAATAGTAGCAAGCTTTTACCAGTACTACGAAATATTACAACTCAGTGCGATTTCTTGAACCGACAAATATGAAGCAGGAGCTTGATGTCACCAAGGTCTTTGCTTTGTGAATTATGCAAGAAAAGTTAGCTTATGGCCATAGTTGAGGCATAAGTGAGTCTAGGTTAGCATGCAGTCTAGTAGACAACACTCCAAATTGTATTTTTCTATTTTATAATATCTTTGATTATATCTTTCCACAGGTAACACACAAGATGAGGCACAAGCCTCTTCAAAGCAGTTCAATGGTAATTATCGAAAATATGATTCAAAAAATAAATCAAATCACAAGACATTAATTATCTACTGCTCCATATGTAAAAAATCAAAATGTTAAGTTTGGCTGCAAAGCCGAATTCTAGCATTGCTCTCGTAGCAAAATGCATGAACATGAAGATAAAGGTCCACATCCTGAAAAAACAAAGGTAGCTAGTATACCAATATAATAAGAAAAAAGAAAAAACAAGAGTGCAGCAACAAAAATAAGGTAATAGAGCAACGCAAACACAACAAAGTAGCAGAAAATGAAAGAAGAAGAAGCCAGAGGTGTGGTTAAACCATTCAAGGGAAGCAGCACTAGAATAGAGAAACGAACAATTAAGAAGTAAGAAACAGTTTCTTAACTCCCTCCACTAGTTTTTCTATTCCCAGTGACAAAATCCCAATAAACAAACAATAAAGCAACCCATATAATCATTGTTTCTTTTTATGAGGAATCCAATAGTAATAATCACAATGCATAGCTTTTGTGAGCCTTGCTTTGTTTAATGAAGTGCACACACATGCCCTAGGTATGCCTTGTGAAACCTGATGAGGTTAGAGTGCAAAATTAGGGCTTTGGACCTTGAGACTTAGCAGGACTTAGGTGCACCAATGCACCTATAAACTGCTAAGGATCTCCTCAGGTACAATTAGCTTTAAGGACATTATTAATCCATTAGAAGTTTGTATTTTGTATAGGATTTTGTGAGCTATAATTTTTTTAAAAAAAAGGAAGTCTTATTTCACAACAGAGCTTTCACTTGTCAAAATTAGGGTCTAAAAATTCCATAAATGAGGACCACTTACCAGGTTATATAATTGGCCTTGATTTGATGAGTGATTAATTGAAAGTAGGTTGAGCTGTGGCCTTTGTATGTCAATTCTAATCTCTTTATCCTCTTTCTCTATTATTTCCTAACTCAGCCTAACAATATTACATTTTTGTCAAACATTAGTACAGATCAGATAATATACCCATTACAGCCCAGTTATTTTGAGTTCCAAACAGTGTGATCCTCTAATGGTGGAGAAGTTGCTTAACCACAACAAAGTATCCGTAGGAATGATTTGAATAATGTATCATACAGCTTGGTACGGGTGGTACATACCAATCCGTCAGCAGATTGGCACGCGGACCGCTCGCTACCGAGCGGTATCAGGTATTTGGCTCCATATAGGACGATAAGGGGCTGTACAGGTGGTAACGATCGAAATTTCGATTGTTACCGACCTGAACTGACCGGTACCGGTAGATTTTGATCGTTACCAACCTGTACCGGCCGGTACCAATCGATTTCAACCGTTACTGACCTGTACTGGGCGGTAACGATCGAAACCGATCGTTACCGAATGGTAATAGTGTTCCAACGGTCAATTTGAATGTTGGATGCCTCCTTAAGAGTTTTTAAACTCTTTCCTCCCCCCCTATTTCAATCCATTTCTCTCTTAAGCTCTCTCAAACTTATTTTTTCTCATATTCTCTCTCTTATTCTCATATTTTCACGCTCCTAAACCCAACAAAGCAACAAATTATGAATTGAATCAAATTTATGAGGCTAATTTGGGAGGATTAAGATGAAGAACTTTTTAATCAAGAGGTATGTATTCTCTTTCTAGACCTTTTAATCAACACATGTGATTTATGACGATCAACCTATGACCATCATCACATTAATGCACCAATGACATACGGTGTATCAATACATTATGTCATGGGATCAATTTCAGGATTGAGTCCAATAAACATATTATATTGAAATACAAATACATATGATCGAGGACCCTGTTCCACCAACCGTGGAGGCCCATCATTCGTTTTGGTGGTAGAATCAGGTGTATCTACACATATGATTACTTAATTCATTTGAATCATAAAGTTTAAGTTGTATACAAATAATCTAACAATTCAAATATTTTTTTTATAGATAATTCAATATTAACATAAGGACGATCCGGAACGAACCGAAATTGAGAACCTTGCACAAGGCTACTCCTCAAAGCTCAAAAAAGATATGTGGCATTATTCTTACCTAATTTACATTAGTTTTGCTAAAACTATACTAAATGTATATTTATTTCTAAATTAAAAACCCTATCCTAACTTTTTTTTCTATTTTTAGGTATTTTCGGAGGATTTTATGTCTATTTTAGGCATATCGCTCCGTATATCATACCGTACTGTACCGAGCATAGGTCGATACACCGGTACAATACGGTATTTAGAACATTGAGTAGGATAATCAAACATATTAGAAAGATAATCATGGGCACCTTTGCAACCATATAATATGCCAAAACTCATCATGCCTTTGATTGTTCAAGAGTCAATCCATGTGACATGAAAGCACTGATTAATTATAGAAAAAAATAAAAATATGGCTGAAAAAATGAACTTAATAAGTACCGAAGTTACAAAACACTATCATATTAGAAAATGGGCAAAGGAAAAGACCACAATTATACTATAAAGATCCATGATGAAATTAGAAAAGTTTAGAAAAGCATGGAAAAAGATCCATGATAGAATTAGAAAGCTGGTATAAGAAAAGAAAACAGCATGAATAAGAAAACAAAAAAGAACATGATCAAGCTTAACCTGAAGCCATGGAGATGGAATTCCATAGTAGGTATATTCTTGTGGAACATCTTGGTTTCTAGCCAACCTTTCCAGTATTTTAACACACTTTGGAAGACAATTCCAATAAGCTTCAATGTTACTTGAGACTAAAGCAACAAAAAGGCTCATGACAGATGTCAATACTCCCAGGTCACGTTCATCCAGAAGCTGTGACATTCGATCAGACCTAAAAATGAAAGCAAACAAAAGAAAACTAATCAAGACTAAATTCAAACATATGCATGTATGTGTATACGTAATATGGGTGTACATCAATAAACCATATGAATGAAATTATTAATACATGAACAATGGCCAGAATATGCTTACCAGCCATCAACATTAACGACATCAGGGTTCTTCCTATAAAGACGCAGAAGACACAGCGCAGCTTTTTTCCTGACTAGAGGTCTGCAGCTACTTGAAATCTAATGGAGATTACAGCATCAGCATCAATAATACTTCCATAGATAAAGTAGGAACTGAGAAATTCCATAATCTTACCAGCAGCTTTTGGACATCGGGTGCCAGTGATTCAGAAAACTCTTTCCCACCAATGTTTCCTACCTACAATGAACAATATACATAAAGTAGAAATGTAACCATTTTGTTCCAAAAAGCCAACACCTACACACCACTATTGAGCTTAGACTCACTGCAGGTAGAATATTGATGAAATAGCATTAACCTACCCTGTCCCCAGGTTACATCAGCAACCTAATAAATATTAAGTACCAGAGTTTAGCTGGCTGATAAGATTAACCACAAGAAAGCTGGTCCGCTCTGTGTGATTTATAGCACGTGTATCATTTTGCATTTCTAGTAGGCAACACTATAGGAATGGCAAGCATATCCCCAGATTGTGTCAAAGGCATGCATAATTCCTAGATATTATTAGCATTAACCCATACCCAAAGGATGACGTACGTACATGTAGATATATCTAGGGAAACTAGAAAGTTATTATACTCTTCTAGCAACAGCTACTGTGATCTTTTGATGATGCCATACAATACATGAACATGTTCCTGTATATGTTCTTTGGGTAGATAGGAGTCCAATCATCTACAATTCACATATAATATTCCTGTGGATACAGCTCATTATGAGAATGGAACTATTTCTCTCGAGTCATTACTCACTATACATGCTATCTTATTAATCTAGTTTCCCTATGACATCACCAAAATGTTTCTGGTTGGCCAATCAATTGGTCATTTGATGACAATCAAAATGGAATCTGGATGATTGTTTAAACATCTGGACAATGTAGATCATGAAAGACACATGGGTCATTTTCTAGATGTTATGGCATGCCTCTGTCTCCTAGTTTTAACTATTCCATCTCCCTTATGAATGGTGAATGCACAAAATAGAACTTAAATTTCTCATTAAACAAAAATATAGAAGTTCAAGCAACAAGCTTGCATTCTTTGTCAAAAGGGTCTGACAACGTGTCAATTAACATTATGAATAAACCACCCACCTCTCACAAAAATAAAATCATATATATATATATATATATATATATATATATATATATATATATATATATATATATATCTTTCCTCCCTTTCCCGCTAATAACTGTCCAAAAAATCCTTAGCAAGCATCTAACCTTGTCAGCATATTAGTATATCATGAGTATAATTCTAACTTCATGTTTTAATAACAATCAACCTGTAATTTTAAACTTGTCTCTTAATTAACCTTATTTAAAGTCAATATCTTAAAGCATGCAGCCACAGGGTTTGCCTTCCATCACTCAATTTGTGTATGGGGATGATCAAAATAAGCATGACACGAGGACAAAATAATGCACAATCTAGTCTTGTCTGTGAATATGCCCCATTTTTATCCCACGTCCTGCAATTTGACAATTAAACTGTAATATCATTCACTGGTCTAAAATGTCAGAGAGATGGTAAGAAAAGTGGAAGTAGGTTACAAGTATTCATTACATATAAACAGTAGAAACAAATATCCAAACACGAAATAAGTATAGAAGAATCCAATTTAACATAAACAAATATTCATGACACATCAACTACAGAATAAATGAATGTCTTGTCGAGGATGCTAACTTCTTACCATTGTCAGTGCCAAACATTGGAAAGTTTCATTTCGACCAACTATATCATTTCGTACTGTATTTATAACCATTCTTAGGAAGTCATGGTTCTCATTGAGTAAGCAAGATGTCACTATATATCCAACCTGCAGCAATACTTTCCATGTATAAGAAAAATCCACAGGCAAATTTTAGTAATATAATGCCAAAGAAAAAACATGGGTCACAGACTAGCAATAAAACTGATTCTCTGAAATCCAAGAGATTCATAAAAATTATTTTTATGGATCAAGCGGACAACTGATTATAAAGCCATATTATTTGACAATATAACTAGCTCAGCCATAAATGATAAATCAATCATTTTACAAGAAACAGAAAGATGACCACCCATACTAAAGAAATATTTAGTTTAATATTCCATAATGTTCTTTATTTTGCCATCAATATTCCGTATTGTTATATACAATCCAAGAACTAAAAAATATCAAGTAATTAGAAGACAACTGAATGCATGCAAAACTCAAATCCATTTATCAGATAAATATCAAGCTCTCTTCCCATTCCCACCTTAACTAATGTTAAAACCCTTGTAGATTTTTGGTCATTGTCAGATTGCTCCAAATCTATGTGATGACAGTTCGAGTTATGGAAAATTTCCATAACTCGAACTGTAATCACATAGTTATATAAAGAGGTTATTTCCATTGGAAATAACCTCTTTATATACAAGAATCTAGGTTGTGTACATTAACCCTTTATAAACCCCATATTGGCAGAAAGATACCTTCTCAAAACCTTGCATTAGCGGAAAGGCATTCTGCATTTGATCGCCTTGTTTTATATAGTGTTTTAGCCAATTTTTTATGTATGCCTTATTTTCTGCGCTCATGATAGGTATTAGAATAGGACTTCGAGCTTCAGTCACATGTTACATTTGAAAACCTGTAAATATTTTAAATTTGGACATGGAATGATATAAATTAGTAAAAGTTGGGTCCAAAACTTTATAAAATTGACTGTATCTAACAGGAAGAAAAACAACCCATAAGGTCTTAACTTTTTGAGGACTGTAACATGGATATCTTACTGCTACTACACTTAGCAAAGGGAAATACCACTAGTAAAAATAGGAACTACCAAATCTCTTACTATTTCTAATATAATTTCCTGTCTCTCTCTACCTCTCAACAGAATAACAATCGCGACTCACATCATTTAATTAGTATATATGCAGTGTCCTTTGGACATACATAGACCACCTTAAATGGTTTCCTGTTGGTTTATCCTTAACCAGAATAACCCCTTGATGCACAACCAATCTAATCAATCGTTTATTTAAATATATTTTATTAATTTAGGGGTTATTTTGCAGGTGTCAAATGTTGCCACATGACAACATACAGAATACTTCTAATCAAGTTTCCTACTTTACTCACGGAACAGAAAAAAAAATTCAAAGAAATCAAAATATGATTGTGATTGAAAATTACAAATTTTGATTGAAGATTTTGTGAAGATTGATCTCTACAATGATGGAACTTATCAATCTAGAATATTATCTTCTTAGGATGGAAGATCAAATCAAATATATATTTGATCTGATGTAATTGTAAATTTTATTTTTACATTTTCCTTTTCTTTTCTTGCATTTGGGCACCTATAAAAAGAAACTAGGCCATATTTGTTTTTTCGATGGCATAATTCCATCGACCATGTGCGAGACATGCGGAGGTGCGAAGCTTTCATCCTACGAGTTCGCACCTAGAACCAGAGTAAGTCCGATGGTTCTCTTTTTTTATTATCTTTCTATTATTATTATTCTCTTTCCCTCTTTTTAACCCTCTATCATTTAAAAAAACAATTTGTTGCTACTCGTCCTACATCAGATTTGGTATCAGAGCCTTTGGTTTAGCCAGGATGTTCTATCATCAAGGTCGATCCATATTTCATGAACTCGAAATAAGTTCCCACGCAACAACAAAAGCATTTGACGCAAGACCAATCTAGTCCATCGCTTATTAAAATATATTTAATTAGTTTAAGGATTATTTTTCATGTGCCATAGGTTGGCACATGATAACATCCAAAATAATTCTAATCTAGTTTCCTACTTTACGCAAGGAACAAAAAAATTGAAGAAAATGTGAAAAAAACAGAAGAAATCAAATTATGATTCTGATTGAAGATTACAAATTCTGATCGAAGGTTTTGTGAAGATCGATCTCTACGCAAATAGAAGCTTATCGTTCAAGAATATTATCTTATTTGGAAGGAAGGTCAAATCAAATATATATTTGATTTAATGCAATTATATATATATATATATATATATATATATATATATATATATATATATTTATATTAGCCTATAAAAAAGGGTTAAAACATTGTAATTGTCATAAATAAAAAATGGATCAATAAATTGATCTTTTGTCCCACCATGTGTGTGTGCACTGTGAGGCCACATTTGTTTTTCCAATGGCATGATTTCATCATCCTCATGAAAGACATGAAGAGGTGCGAAACATTCATCCTACGAGTTTGCTCCTTGAGCCGAAGCGACTCTGGTAGTTATCCCTTTATTTGTTATTATCTTTCTATTATTATTATTCTCTTCCACCCTTTCTAGTCCTTTATCATAAAAAAAAATTGCTACTGCTCGTCCTACAACAGATTTGGTATCAGTATATATAAGCTTTTCGTTTAGCCATGATGTTTCATGATCAAAGCCAATCTATATTCCATGAACTCGAGATGAGTTTCTACGTAGCGAAATTGTACGATGCAGGACAAATCTAATCCATCACTCAATTAAATAAATTTTATTAGTTTAGGGATTATTTTTCATGTGCCAACCAATTTTTCATGTGCCATAGGTTGGCACATGACAACATCTAGAATAATTCTAACTTAGTTTCCTACTATATTCAAAGAACAAAAAAATAAAGAATGTGAAAAAAATGGAAGAATTCAAATTATGATTAAAGATTTTGTGAAGATTAATCTCAATGCGGACAGAAAGCTTATCAATCAAAAATACTATCTTCTCCGGAAGATCATATATGTATATGTATGTATGTATGTATGTATGTATGTATGTATGTATGTATGTATATACATATATGTATATAAATACATACATATATATAGTGTGAGTGAAATTGAGTGCTTTTCCCACCATGTGTGTGAGTGCTACGAGGACATGTTTGTTTTTTCGATGGCATGATTTCATTGTTTACGTGCAGAGGTGGAAGGCATTCATCTTACAAGTTCGCCCCTTAAGCCAAAGCAAGTATGGTAATTATCCTTTCATTTTTATTATCTTTCTATTATTATTATTCTCTTCCCCTACTTTTAGTCCTCTATCATAAAAAAAAAAATTGTTGCTACTAGTCCTACATCAGATTTGGTATCAAAGCTTTTGGTTTAGTCAAGATGTTCCATCATCAAAGTCGATCCATATTTTATGAACTTGAGATGAGTTCCTACGCACCAGAAGTGTATACTACAAGACCAATATAGTCCATCGCTTATTTAAATAAATTTTATCAATTAAGGTATGTCATAGATTAGCACATGACAACATCCAAAATAATTCTAATCTAGTTTCCTAATTTATTCAAGGAACCAAAAAAAGAAAATATAAAAAATGGGAAAAAATTTAATTATGATTGTAATCGAAGACTACAAATTCTGATTGAAGATTTTGTGAAGATCGATCTCTACGTGGATAGAAGCTTATCAAAGAATATTATTTGCTTCGAAAGGAAGATCAAATCAAATATATATTTGATTTGATACAATTGTATTTTTTCATTTTTTTTCTTTTTTTGGCATTTGAGCTTATAAAAAGGGGTAAGAACATTGTAATGCATTAATCAAAAATGGATCAATATATTGAGCTCTTTTCCCACCATTTGTGTGAGTGCTACGAAGTCATATTTGTTTTTCCGATGACATAATTTCATCATCCATGTGCGAAACGTACAAAGGTCCGAGGCATTCATCATGCAACTTCGCTCCAAAGCGAGTCTAGCAATTATCCCTTTATTTTTTATTATCTTTCTCTTTTATTATTCTCTTCCTCTCTTTTTAGCCCTTTATCATAAAAAAATCTACTACTCCTCGTCCTACATTATATTTGGTATCATAACTTTTGGTTTAGCAAGGATGTTCCATCATCAAAGCCGATCCATATTTCAAGATGACTTCCTACGCAACGAAAGCGTATCATGCAGAACCAATCTAGTCGATCACTTATTTAAATAAATTTTATTAGTTTAGGGATAATTTTCATGTGTCATAGTGTCACGAATGGTCGTTGCGCACCCGCAACAACTTTGTTCAACGAATCGTTCGTCGCTTTTGCATGCTTGTACACAGACATAACAGCATGTTTTGCCTTGGTTTTGTGTGTTTTTGCTTGGAAAATGTAAGCAACAACAGTTCACAACGCTGCAATGCGACCGCTCGTCGCGCCGGGCCGAACTGCCCCAAAATGGCTCCATTTTCGCATGCCATAGCTTTTTTTTCTGCAAACCGTAGCTGCACGCGAAATGTTAGTCATCTCAGCACCTTGGAACCCCTCAAGTGGCACAGGGCTGGATGGGGCTTCGATATATTGTCGGGCGTTATACAATCTTTACAATTTCGCATGTTAACTTGACGGGAACTTGCCTTCGCGCCCGGCACCCGGTGAGCAGTTGTTTGTGGACTTGCAACTGTTCGTTCTACCTTATAAGGTCCTTGTTTTCTCCTTCCTCTCTTTTCTCTCTTGCACTCAAGGTGCTTGCTGAATTGATTGTAAAACTTCCCTCTTTGCGAGACGTCGAGACTTGTCCATCGCTCGTTTTCAATCTGATCAACTTTTTGTTTTACAGGTCATTCGAGACCTGTACGAGGTTGCAACTAGGCTGAACCTTTGCGGACACATATGTCACAAGGGCGCCTCATGACTTAGGCAATCTCAGCTAAGTCCGAGGAGTTGGTGCAATTGTGCTTCACGACTTAGGCAACTTCAGCTAAGTTCGTGACTTTGCCGCAATGGTGCCTCACGACATAGGCAATTCTAGCTAAGTCCGTAACAATAGGTTGCCACATAACAATGTCCAGGATAATTATAATCCAGTTTCCTGCTTCACTCAAGGAACAAAAAAATAAAGTAAATATGAAAAAATTTTAAAGAAATCAAATCATGATTGTGATTGAAGATTTTGTAAAGATTGATCTCTATGAGGATGGAAGCTTATCAATCAAGAATATTATCTTATTCAGAGGGAAGATCAAATCAAATATATATTTGATTTGATGAAATTGTTTACATTTTCCTTTTCTTTTCTTGTATTAGAGCCTATAAAAAGGAGCTAAAACATTGTAATGCATCAATGAAAAGAAGATCAATGAATTGAGTTATTTCCCCACCTTATGTATAAGTAGTGCAATACCACAAGTTGCTTTTCCGATGGAATGATTCCATCGCCCACGTGTCAAATGTGCGGAGGTAATGACACCTTTATCCTAGGAGCATTCTCCTTGTGCCAATACGAGTCTAGTAGTTATCCCTTTATTTTCTATTATCTTTCAATTATTATATTTATCCTCCTTCAATCTATTCCTTATTGTCGGTCATCCTACATCACCCTAGTTGTTAAAACACTAATACTCTTTGCATGCACCTTATGAGTTGCCAAAACACTTTGTATGTATCTTATGAGTCGCCAACATTCACAATCATAAAACACAAATGGCCTTACAATTGTCTTGTAATATGGGGAACACATGATCAACACACAACTTAATGCACCTCTCCGCCTTATCCATCCACACTTTCAACTTTACAAATAATATCTTCATCACTCTCCTCTACTTAACGTCTAACGAGTAATAAATCAAAGATATTTAAACTTTGTGTCCCTCTATTTTAATTATACCCTTGGTTCTAGTCTTATTTAGCCTAATAAACTTGGTCCTGTTTTTGTTTAACATGAAAAATTACAACACACAAGAACTGAGAAGAGTACAATGCACATGAAAGTAATTGAGAACAGATCAACAATTGCGAAGATATGGACATCATTCACTCATCCATGTTTCTTGCTCGTTTTTGTGCTGTCCATTAACATGTACTTCTAATATAACGCATGATCTTACATATTTCATAAGGTGTCACCTGTAGACCCAAACTCCTAAACGCCTTATATAGTTTAGGCTTTTTGGTACCTTAATCTATCATGTATTCATGCATATAAACATGTGTGGTGTAAAAGTAAATGCATTCAAGTCAACTCACTTATAAAACAAGTCAGTAATTGATTTTTTTAGAGAAAAATGCCCTATAAAGAAATTATGGAATCTAGTAGAGCAATGACAACATAGCACTGAGCTCTAAAGATGGATTCACTTCATTTTCACATGGCATTTAACTTTGCCAAGGACTATGCCTCCATCAAACAGACAGTTAACTTTGTGGCATTTAACTTTGTCAAGGCTATTTTCCTTTTTTGCCACTTGAATCCACATCTGATTTAGCCACAATTAAAAACTAAAAGGATGGGAAATCTAAAAGGGCATTGGGTTAAAGAAACTATTCCCGAATTGAACTGCAGCAATCATGTAAAGCATACAGTACCTGCTTCTCTGGATACTTTGGAGCAGATATCAAAGAAACAGCTTCCGTATGTCCAAAATCAACATCATACCCTAGCATATATATGTAGAGCATTTTCCAGACGTATTTCTTTTTCTCATAAGGTGACAAGCCCTGTCAAAGAAGGAAACATCTGTATCATTATCTGATAAACTGAAACAGGATTCAGGTTTGTATCAAAAGTTCAGTACAAAACAACATTAACAGTACCAAGTCAGGTTGTCAATATTTTTGAATGAGCAAGAAGAGAATAAAAAGAAGAAAACATACTTTAATACTTGTATTTTTTTTTCATTGCACATATTTGAAATATAAGAAGACAAGCTTCTAAGAAGCCTTAGAAATAAATAGAGCATGATGTATACTCAGTGTTGCAGCACATGTTCTCTTAATTTTGTTTAACATTAATTTTTATTTGTTGTTTGTTACTTGAACTATTTATTTTTTAAAAAAATTTAGCTTTTCAGATAAAACTTGACAAAGTTGAATTGGAACTATTAGACATCATTCCAGCCAACCAACCTCACTCTTCAAGCATGATGACAGTGTTAATTCGTCGTTCATTGACTACATAAAATTATCCCCAGCCTAAACCACTACTTGTTTTCTTCCTAATTTTTGCGCTGCAACCCTAGGTAGTCAAAGACGGCACGAAAGATAAGTACCTTAAGTAGACAAAATTATAGACAATTTCAGCTGCTTTCTGCGGCAAAACATCAACTAAAATAACCATAACATTCTTCGAATGTGAGACAATCGTAACCTAGGAGCAGCGATCTGCGACCTATTCGTTCTTGGCGCATTAAGACCACGTAAGAAAAGGGTTTATGGAAGAAAATCGAATAGAGAGAGAGAGAGAGAGAGAGCCGAAGAAATCAGAAAGAAAGAAGCAGGCGGAGGGATGACCTTCTCGTTCTTGAACCGGGTCCTGATGTTTCCGAGCTCCTTGTCGACCCGCAACCGCTCCTGCTCCTTGTTCTGACAATTCCTGACATCACTGATGAACACAGAGAGCCCTCGCATCCCGGACAGCGCCATGGCCGCCCTCGATCCGCCCTCACCGCGGCGGATCCGATCGCCGGCGTCCGATCGGCCGAAGCCCGCCTCAGATCCAAGGGTTGGCGCACCGGATAAGCCGCGGAAACGCCTCCGTCCGCCTCGATTCGGAACCCCAAAGAGCGATCGGAACCGAACGAACAAGGTCGTTCCCCAAGACTGGCGAGATGAGAAAGAAATGAGCTGCTCTGTCGATGGCGGATCGGCGAAAATGAAAAAAAGAAAAGTCGACTATATATCGCTTCTTTTCTCGTTTTTTGTTTACCTTTTTTTTTTTCTCCCTGGATTTAATATAAATAAATCGGAGCTAAAAATTGGAGAGATTTGTTTGACGTTTTCGAACGATTCGTCCACGGGACGTTCGACGTACCTGCTACGGGGTTGGCTGGGATCCGTCACCGCCATGTAGCAACCTACGCGGAGGATGCTTCGACTGGTGCGCACGAATCATAAAGCCATGAATCGAATCCTTACGTGGATCTCGAAGCGCGTTGTAGCCAGATCACGCGCCGGCGTGGCTGATTCGGGACGGTCGACGGACATACAGTGAATCCGGGTCGTATATCGCACGCGGATGATACTTCTTTTCACCCTCTTTCGCTGTACCCGTTTGATACTGCTGTGATGTCTACTGGGTGGGCTCAGGCGGTCGCGGCCATGTTGTCCAATCATAATGCACAATCGTTCGCAGGCTCCCACCGGGGAGCGTACCGAAAGTAAATGTGACATGAGCAAGCGTGCCGCAACGGGTAACACTACGCCTACCGTTACCGGCTGTACCGCATAAGCGTGTGAGAGGACGAGAGCGGGCCCCACAGAACATGGATCCGAACGGTGGGAGGTAGAGAAGCGGGCCGCTGAGGAGCAGGTAGAGAGTAGGGTTGGATCAGGCCCGGTCAATGTAGCTTTGTGGTCCCGTTTGACTTGTTTTATGCCAACAAGGATTGAGATCGTGCATTTTTGTGCTAGATTTGACTCGTACAAGAAACGGGTCGGGATCAGAAACGATGTCCTGCGGTCATGATTCAACGAAGCCTGTGGATTTGGGCCGCCATCTTTTCATCGATCTGGTTATTACCCTCACATCATGACTCACTCACCTTCCAGAAACCTGTGGGCATTCCTTTGCTCGATCTTCTCATCAAGCATGAGGCAACGGTAGCACATCGATACTTTGCTTTAAAGGCACACACGGACCAGCACGCGCTCTCCGCCTCACACTACCAAGCATGCAGAAGCTGCCCGCTTTGCTCCTCTTCGTCGTCCTCCTCACCTCCCTGCCATCTCGCTGCCTCTCCTTCCATGACTCCGACGACATAGACTACTGGTGCAGCAACATGCCGCACCCGGAGCCGTGCCGCTACTACCTCGGCAACAACCCACACGTCGGGATCCCCAAGGACACGGCCCAGTTCTACCAGGTCTCCCTCCGCCTCGCCTTTGACCTCACCGTCCGCGCCCAAAGCCAGCTCAAGCGCCGCGGCCCCGCGTGCAACCAAGCCCGTGAGAGGACCGCCTGGCTCGACTGCTGGAAGCTCTACGACAACACCGTCCTCCAGCTCAACCGCACCCTCGACGCCCCGCACGGCGCCTGCACCGCCTTCGACTCCCAGACCTGGCTCAGCGCCGCCCTGACCAACCTGCAGACCTGCCTCACGGGCTTCAATGACACCGGCACCTCGTCGGAGATCATCGAGCCGGTCACGCGGTACAACGTCTCCGACCTCATCAGCAACTGTCTCGCCATCAACCGGCCGGCCGCCGCCGCTGCCACGACGAACGTGTCGACGACGACTGACCGCGGAAGGGTTTCGAGCTGGATGATGATCGCTAACAGGCGGCTCCTGCAGCTCTCCGCCAGAGCTGACCTCGTGGTGGCCAAAGATGGGTCGGGAAACTTCCGAACCATCAAGGAAGCTCTCGACGCCGCCGCGGCAAGGATGCAGAGCGGAAGGCTATCCAAGTTCGTGATATACGTCAAGGCCGGTGTGTACAACGAGTACGTGCAGGTAACCAGTAGCTTAAGCAATCTCGTGATGCTTGGCGACGGCATTGGAAAGACCATCATCACCGGAAACAGGAGCGTCGCTAGTGGCTATACCACCCTCAGCTCTGCGACCTTCAGTAAGAAACTACAGACCCATGTTACCTTTGTTCGACGAGCATGGATGCATGCCTGCATCACTCATCAGTTCACGTGATCTTATTCATGTCGATAGGTGTGTTCGGTGACGGATTCAAAGCGAGTGGCATCACGTTCAGGAACACGTTTGGTCCAGGATCACAGGCGGTGGCGCTTCTGTCGGCGTCGGATCTCTCTGTCTACTACCGATGCAGCATCGAGGGATACCAGGACACGCTGTTCGTCTACAGCCAGCGGCAGTTCTACAGGGAGTGCGACATACACGGCACGATCGACTTCATCTTCGGCAACGCAGCGGTGGTGCTCCAGCGCTGCAACATCTACGCAAGGCGGCCCCGGCACGGCGAGTCCAACGTCATCACGGCGCAAGGCCGCAGCGACCCCAACCAGAACACCGGCATCGTGATCCAGTCCTCCAACATCGAGCCGGCGGCCGAGCTGCTGCCGGTGCGGAAGACCGTGAGGTCGTACCTGGGGCGGCCGTGGATGCAGTACTCCCGCACGCTCTTCCTGCAGAGCTACATCGACGGCATCATCGACCCCGCCGGGTGGCTACCGTTCAACGGCAATTTCGCGCTGAACACGCTGTACTACGGCGAGTTCGAGAACACCGGGCCGGGGTCGAGGATGTCGAAGCGGGTGAAGTGGCCGGGGTACCATGTGATCCAGCGGCGGTCGATCGTGCGGCCGTTCACCGTAGGGCGGTTCATAGCCGGCCGTTCATGGATCCCGTCGACGGGCGTGCCGTTCGACCCGAGCTTGTAGCTCGCTCGACAGCTCGACATTCTTACTAGAATAGCTTTTCTTGCTGATTGCTGAAGGATCTCCCTTGTGCACTCGCCATTAGAACATGAGATTTGGCTGAATTCTTGCAGTAGCGTTTCGTTTCATGTCGTCTCGATCTAAAACAGGAACATGTGAGTCGTGGATCTTGCTTGCTGTTCTTTCGCTGAAACATAGGTATGATTTGAGAATCTAGAGATGTCAAAGTCTCCAAACGCAGATCGAGGAGATCCTTGGATCAAGCAATGTTCGTGGATCCAAGAGTCTACAATTAAAGAAGTGGCGGCGGCCAGACCGGTGGATCGGGGAGCGCCGGGTCAAAGGGTTGCTCCACTGCCGATGTGCATCGTGAGGTGAGCCCGGTGGCCACGGCCAGCTGTTTCCATTAATGGAGAGGCCACATCTCCGTGCACGCAGCGCTCAGGACCGCTCGCCATGGTCAGGTCACGGGAAGCTTCGCAAGATTAAATCTGGTCATCAGCCCAATATGTTGAGTTCATGTAGAACTTACAGAGGTAATAATAAGGATGGTCTTCTGCTAGATCTTGTTCTTATATGTAGGATGTGATGTCCTTAATTAAGCAACGAAAACAGAGTGCCACATTAGTCGTGCTGTGTAGCATTAATGATGGCTTACGAAGTGATGGCCTTACATTAATTAGGATCACAACACAGATACCTTACGTGATAGCTAAGCTGTGTGAGGTAGCCATATTAATATATCTCAACAACACGATGACACATGCACCATACCATCGCAATGAGACATATTAATCGGTAACTACGTCACGGATCAAATCTCAATCGAATTAGCGACCAATCAGCCGTTAATAGACTAATAGAATATTATATGATGAGAAATATATTATTCGCCTATAAACTCTGTGCAAATTGGCTATTTATTGTCAACTTGGACAAAAGCTTGAAAAAGGTGGAGAACTCACTCTGATTTACTATTATACGAGACTAAATTATTAATTTGACAAGTCCTATCTGAAAAATAAAGCTTATTATCTCATATTGCAATTATAAATAAGGGTATGGGCTTTGAAACCAGATGTATCGTAATTGTCCCTTTTATAGTAAAGTTTTGCTCCTCCTTCATGTTCGTGGATAAGTTTTGTTCCTTCGTCATGTTCGTGGATATAGGTCAATTGACCGAACTACGTAAATCTAGTATTCTTGTCTCTTTTATTTTTCTATTTTATTATTTTTATTGGGTTGTCAAATTACCCGTTTGCTAAATTTTCTGGGACAGCTCTAACATAAATAATTTATTAAAAATTTAGGCCATAAACATCATTATTTAATTATTAGAAATTTTTTATCTATATAAATAAACAAAGCTAACGTCAATTTAAACATTAGGGCTTGCGTATGCTTGTTGTTGAGCAAGAGGTGTAATGTTTCCAGAGCAATAATGGTTCTTATGGCCTTCTGAAGTGTGGAGCATGTTGCTCCACTATTTACATCCATCAGAAACAAACCTGATTGATGACCACAAGTTCAAATAAAAATCTCGAAGAACATACCACAAATCCAGTGAACCAAATGAATACGAATGATTTGTTTCTTCCCAAGACCGATGGACAATTTATCAGAATAAGAAAAACATATTTATCGTTGTCTGCAATGAAGAAGATGGAAAGTGATGGATTGAGAAAACCACTGATTCATCCTAATCCATCAATCAAACAATAATCTTCAGACCTGTTCATTCATTCTGTGGGGAAAGAAAACTGCAGCAGAAGACCAAGTCTGTGGAAGGATGCAGTGTTAACTTCTATGTCATATTCATAGAGAAAGAAGAGAGAAGATTAGATAGTGATTCCAAGTCTTGTAAGACCAGTCTTTCACCAAATGCCAACATGATTGGGGTCCATCATGCATCAGATGCTGATCAAGTTTAATGTCATCAATCAATCTTTTGTTTACCCTGAAAGAAAGCAGAACTAATGGCAACTTGTCCTGAAATAAAGGGAGGGATGTTCCTAAAAAAAGAGAGAAAATTTGACCCTTGTCTTTGTGATCAAAAGTTAGATCAGCTTTGAGGAGCAGTGTTTGCTATAGTAAAAGTAGTTCCATTTATGATATAAGGTGTGAAAAGATAGATCAGCTTTATCAGTTTAAGCCAATAAAATGAAGTGAGATGTCATGATTTATTATTATGAGTTGGGTGTCATTTTTTTAGCTTGTCTTTTTCTTTTTTGCTTTTTTCTCACAAAAAAAAAAGCAAAAGAAGTCTCTTTTCTGAGATTAATTTTTTGTCACCCATAATAATTGATCTCAATGATTACAATTGATGTCATCACTGTTCCACAGGATAAACATTATTGCATTCTCAATCTCTTCAAACTATCTGCTGAAACAATTGTATTGTATTGTTGTTGTTGCATTGGTTTGAAAACATGAAACTACCCATTAATCAACTTGAGATGTTTTCAGACCACAGATGGTAAATCTGGTGAAAAGAGCTTGCTAAATCCTTCATATATATGTATATATATTAGAATAAAGTATAAGTTAGAATTTTCTTTCTGCTTAGTGGACACCAAAGCAGTACATTGTTTGCATGAAGAAGTTGGCCACTATGGCAACACAACACTATGGAAGTTTTGCAGAATCCATCAAACATGATAATAATATTCTTCAACTTGTACTCTGAGAAGTAGAACAGATAGAGAATGAGATGATAACTAGTGCTCACAAAGCAACAGCAGTTCCACCGAAGCAATTGCTCTGCCCTGCTTCCTCTACAGAAGACAAATGTAATCGTGCAACAGTAAAAGAATTGATTTGTGTGGTGACAGTGATCATGCAGTAGAAAAGAATTAAGAACAGCTTTTTTGATCTTTCCTCATGGAACAGAAGTATTAGATTAATGACCAAGTAATTGTTGCAGCAGATTTGGTCATCGGGACATCCACCTGCTGCCAGCCAATTCCTTTTAGTAAAAGAAAAGGAATAGATTTGCTTGCTTAGATTGATTTTTCTCTCCCTCTAATCATAAATTATTTCTCTTCAATTTTTTTCATTGCAGAATATAGTTTCTCTTCCATCCAAATTCAATATCCTTTCACTCACTCAATTTACTATTTTTCCTTGGAATTCTCCTTGATTTATGAAAGTATAATTGCAATGCGAAGAGCAAGAGTGAGAAAGAAAGGAAAAGGAAGAGCGTGGACTGATGCCAAGTCTTTCCAAGCAGAGAAGAAGTACTGTGATTCTCATTCAAGAACATGGCAAGATTATAAGAAGCTAATCCTAAAAGACTAAAAAGGATTACTGACACGAGAAAAAGAACAGTTCCAAAAAGGAAATGTTTCCAAGACAACAGTGATGCGATGGATTACGGGAGGACTGGGGCGGCATCAGCGGCGGAGCTTGTTGTTGTGTGCGGCGGCGGCGATTCGCGTCCGGACAAGCTCGAATTTGGCGGCGGGGCAGGGGATGGTGATGCCGCCGGGGTGGTGGAACCCGAACTCCTCCTCCGACTCCCGCAGCAGCTCCCCGAACAAGGGGTGGTTGAAGTAGATCACCGGCACCGTGTATCTGCGTGGTGGCCCACCCTCCTTCTCCCCGCCGACGTACACCGCCAGGTGCCCCTTCGGCGGCGGCGTCCAACCCCGCCCGCCCTCCCTCTCCAGCAACGGCACTCCCGCCCCGAACATCACCTCGTCAGCGGAGCCCCGGGCACAAACCATGCGCCGCGATCCTGATCCTCCTCCTCCTGCGCTCCGGCCGCGGCGCAGGCGGCTGGCGAGATGGCGGCCCCAGTGGACGAGCTTTGTCGTCATCGTCGTCGAAGGCCCGGAAAGGAGGGATTTTGAGATGGAGTCGGTGGTGGAGTCGAGGCGGAGGTAGCTCCTGGGGACGCGACGGCTCCGGCGGTGGAGGACCCATCGCCAAACTCTCACGAGCCGCCGCCCCAACTTGAATCCTCTATACCTCTTCATAACTAAGTTACAATAAGAAGAAGAAGAAGAAGAAGAAGAAGGAAGAAAACGACGTAGTGTTACTCAGCAGCTTCAAAGAAACCAGAGGTGTTGGTCATTCCTTCCTTGTCTCTGCTTCTTACTTTTGTTGTGGAACTAATCAGCACGAACTCTCTTCTTCTGTCAGCGAAAGAAGGAGAGAGAGAGAGGCTTTGTTGTGTAGAAAGAGTATAGTAGAAGAGAGAAAGGTAAGAGGAGGAGGAAGAAAAGGAGGAGGAGGTCGGGTTGCTGAGGCTCAAATGTGCAGTAAAGACCAGAGAAAGTATAAGTAGAGCAAAGGAAGGTCAATCAATAGTGAGCCTTTGCATCATGTCGTTTGTTTTCGAGTCCCAATTCCCAAGTCTCAAACGAAGAAGAGACGTAAGAACTGCAAATGATGTATTCTTCTTCTCTTTTATGATTGATTCATATCTTCCTTAATTGGCATGCCCATATGGTAATTACACTTGCAGGGATAATTCTTGCCCACAGAGTAAACTGCCGAGCCTAATAATACTCTTCGTATGCAGGTGAGAGAGAGAGAGAGAGAGAGAGAGAGAGAGATGTTGCCTTGCATGGGATGGAACAGTAAAAGCAAGACCAGAATTAAGGGAATAGAAGCTTCCCACCATCTGCTAATGCCTCTCCCATTCAACACCAACATGTTGATACTTCTCTGCTAATGCTAAGCATCCCATCATCTCTCTTTGCCATCACTGCAACCGATCATAGTGTGTGATATGAAAGCTTCTTCCTTTTAAAACAACAACAACATCAATAATAATAATAATAATAATAATAATAATAATAATAATAATAATAATAATAATAATAATAATAATAAAATCATCACTTGACAAAACCAATTAAATGGCTTTGATGTTAAGCTGAACCACTTATCAGTATTTTTGGTTTAGTATTTTTTTAATTACTGAACTAAAAAAAATTGTAAATCAATATTTTATTAATTTAAATTTTCATAAATATTAATTATGAAACTTATGCATTAAGTTTCATAAAATATAAATGAATTTTAAAAATATTTCAAAATAAAGGATGATTAATCCTTATTTTAAATTTAATCTGATAAATGCTTATTTTATTTATTAAAGAATGATAATATAAAACGCATTTGTGATGTTTTTTTGTCATTTAGTTAAAATATTATAACTCTAGTAAAGGATATTGTAACTAAGTTCCAATTAATTAAAATTTTTACTAATGATAAATATCAACCCTACTATAGGCTTAGTGTTATTATGAAATTTTGAATTATCTTGGATGAGAATTATGATAAAAGATTTAATTTTATTAATTTTCTTGAATTTAGGTCTAAATTTTTTTTATTATAAAATTCTTGTACTCTTTATAATAATTTATTATGAAATAATGATAGTTCTATTAAAAAACATTATAAAAAAAAATTATGACTCTATTCAAAAATATTGTAACGCTGAATCGATTTAAATTCAAATATTTTTTTTTTAATTTAGACCTAAATTCAAGACAATTAATAAAATTAAATCTTATATCATAATTCTCATCCAAAATGATTCAAAATATCATATTAATGATTTTATAAAATAAAAACAACCTAATAAATTATTTCATAATAAAGCGATAAGTTTTTCTGATCTTTTAAAAATGATAACAATAAAAGCAACCTAAAACTGAAGATTTTTCTTAGGAAATCTCTCATGTAGTATCTATCTAAAGCAAGAAGGACAGAATCCAGCCTTATCACGAGGAGAAGATCTCTGCATGCAGTGGATCTAAATCTTGCCAATTCAAATTCTGTGTATCTAATATAAGATACATCAGACGAAGGAGGAGTAGAACGAACATGACACAGAGAAGTCCCACAAACATCATCGATTGCCTTCGCCGGCACTCGGCATGATTTATCTCGTCCAACACGAGACACGAGGCAAGTGTTGGTGAAGCAGGTGGCCGGAATGCATGCGTGTCCCTTTCTTTACTCCTCATGTTGTCCCCCAGCTTGCAACCTAACAAGAAAGACACTGTGCCAACCAAGAAGATCGAGTTTGCTATGTGGGCATGGCAACAGAACCTCGAGTTCTTCTAAAACGCTTAATATGATGATTGTTTGGATGATGAAGACAAGATTTGGGGGCGTGAAACAGCTCCACCATCTCAATCCGACATGAAATCTAGTCAAAGTCAGGGAGCCTCCATTGCTCTCAGTGTCAAGCACGAGAAGGACACGCCGTGCGTTGCCGTACGGTGGCATATCCTAATGGTTTATGGATCCATAATGGATCAGATCGACTTGTGTGGTGATTGCAACGTTGAGTCATGATGAGATTGGGTGAACGCGTGATGAAAAGATTATAAACGTTGGGGTCGTCTGCCAGTACGAATAGATTCGGGTGGCTTCCGACTCAGCAGTGTTGGATTTTGCTGCCTTGACCTAATTGTCCCCATGTTTACGATGACATAGATGAAAGGGAAACAGAGAAACTAAAGACAAACACTTGGATACATTTAAGGTACTGAAGAAATTAAAGATGGTGCAAACCATAGTTTTAAACATCAATTGGATACATTCAATAATATCAAACATCAATCGGATACATTCAATAATAGGTTGCGGAAACAAACATCGAAACCATATTTAAAACCTTGATGCTAATCTCATAACAGAAGTCAACTTCATAAGGGAAGAAAAGATATGTTGTAAGCCCACATCTTTGTTATCTAATCCGACGTC
The DNA here is from genome assembly GCF_036884655.1 of Musa acuminata AAA Group. Classification (NCBI taxonomy): domain Eukaryota; kingdom Viridiplantae; phylum Streptophyta; class Magnoliopsida; order Zingiberales; family Musaceae; genus Musa; species Musa acuminata. The sequence continues at coordinate 30,582,203 of NC_088330.1, forward strand.
AATCTCGACAAATATCACAGCAAAAGTCTCAAATGAATTGCAGATAAAAGCCAAGAAATAGGAGAGGAAAAGACACATCAACATGACAAAGCATGAGATGGAATGCATGGACAAAACATGGGGCAACAGAGAACGATAACATCGACATCACCGAGATGAGTATGTTCCACATACGCAATTATGTACTTAAGTTCCAGTGGATAAAGGCGGCACATCGACGGCTTGAAGCAATCTACAATAGCAAGAAAACTATCCACAATTCTACAGTAACATGCATGTATGAATACATTAAGATGTGTATTAGATACATAGGGTGGAGGGCCCTTGCCTCAAAGTACTGTAGTAAGAAATTTCTTGTACCCACTCCAATGGTCCCAGGTAACATAGATAAAATAAGCACTTGTGATGTGTAGAACAGCTTATATAGGAACCTTTTCCGCCCAGTCCAAATAACAATGCAGTGCCTTTGACGCTACCTAACGATCCCACTATTTGTCCCTTTTGAGAAGCATTGCAACTAACAGGAAAAGGCCGAAACGGTTTGTCTCTAGTTGAGGCATAGGCAAACATTAACCCCAATTAAAATGACAACATTCACAAATGGGGCGTATAAGACCGATGCCGGTGCAAGACACATCATCGTCGAAGATGCCGGTACCTGCAAGTTGCCACAAGCGTTTGAGATGTATATCTACACTCATATAAAAGAGAAAAGGCCTGAGAACCTGCGAATACCTAACATTTACATGTAAGCAAAGGCAATCATCTCCACCACATCCAAATTCCCAAATATACGTGCAAGCAATTGTTGAATAAAAGAATATAGAGAAGCTTCCTGATTCGGTCTCCTTTGTATTGCTGAACTCCCACTTAATAAGTGCACCTGCAGGCAGCAAGTAATTGTGACTTCAGATAGTAAACTGTAACTCCAAATCATTCATTACAGGACAGTACAATATACAATATCTTACCATGGGGTTCATTGATGCTACAACCAGTAAGGTTTTTAAAATATGCATATCATGATTTTGCAATAAACTGCTACCATAGTAACCTAGCAAAGTTTTAAGAACTAATTACTCCGTCAGTAAGAAAAAGGTTGCAGTACATGGACCCTATTTCTTTGATACACATGCCTAAACTAATCATAGCATAGAATTCTGAGGCAAAATCACAAATATTGGTTTGTAAAGGCCATAATAGATATAGAAAGAACAAACACCTCTGTTAGGTATAATCCACCGGAAAGAGGACAATGAAACACCCTAAATAGATACAAGAATTAATAACTGACAAGCAAAAATAGCACACCAGGGAGCAATATTCTGTACTGTATGTATATTAATCCCAGTAATCCAATACATGAACAATTATATGACAGTTATACCACAAAGATGTAGTGCTCACCAAAAATGGATATTTATTTAACCACTGGGAGTTAACCACAGTGTGCCTTCACCACTGCTTCTCATGTCTAGCATATCACTGTTCAACTTCCATTGAGCACCACATGGAACACGCTTCATCATGTAGAGGGTGACTGACAGCAACATAATTCACTCCCTTGTCTATTGGACGTGGTCCTCATGCATTTGAATAGTTCGTCAAATAGAACTTGATCAAACAATAACCTAATGGATGCCAAAAGAATTGTTATAGTAGTTGGCAATCATCATGCAGATGAACTAGAAATTGCTGAAGTGCATGGATGAACCTGAAATGTTGAATTAAGTTGCAGGTTAACTGTCATTTATATGGACTATACACTTATTTCCTGTCCAGACTTGCTAATGATCATTCTGTTGGTGGCTGTTTCTCTACCACACAAAATGTTCCAGCATACAAACCTGAAATAGTTATCGTGCAACTTGAATTCTTTCATTTGAAGAGCAGCATCCAGGTTCTTCTTGTCCTTTCATTAGCACAAGCCTGGAACTTACGCCCATGCCGCTTGACAATTTAATTGTCAGCTTATGTAATTGTCCTGCAAAAGAGAAAAAAAACCATACACACTTATTGGAATTGGTTACAGATTTTATGGACATGATATGCTCTCAAAAATACAGAAATTCTCATTCATAATCATGACTGATCATGCATTTTCGACAAAAATTCCTAGAAGAAAGATGCATTACCAACACTTAAATAAAATGGATAAGCAGTTATCCTAAGTAATCCATGAAGCATTTACTAATTAGATATCAGATACCTTGAAAGAGGATCCCATATGCATCATAACCAACATGTGTCTAATACAGAGTGCAAGTTTCCATGCATCAAAGAATTTCATTACCTTAAATAGAAGGTTAATGAAGGACGAAAATCAATTAAGCATTCAAAAATTTCAGGCACGATTCCAATAACTTTTGATGCTTAATGGCACTCACTCCGTCGAGAGTTCTCATGGATTAATGTGTTTCCTTCAATCTCAAAAGCCATGTCAAATAGTCCATGCCTGAAACACATTTCAACCAAATGCATCTTTGTTTCCTGATCCGGACTTTTTCCTCTTTTCAGCATCATATTAAAAAATCTATGAGCCTCAAACAAATTACTTTCAGAGAGAAATCAGATCAACTTATAAAAATTACTAGGCCGTGGCACATAACCATTAGAAAGCATCTCCTCAAGCAGCTTGATGGCAAGGTCAGTGGAAGAACTAAGAAACAGAGATTCAGCTAGTGTATCATATGCAGTATTGCTTGGGCAAAAGCCTCTTTTCTGCATCATTTTAACAAGCGACAGAGCCTCATCAACTCTTCCAGCCTTGCAAAAACCCTTAATTAATGTGTCATAGGAGATTTTATCAGGAACATGTGTATCTCCATTCATGTGGTTGAATAACTGAACAGCACGGTCAATCTCACCTACTCTGATGTGGGCATTCATTAAAATTGTAAAGGTCACCTGGTTGGGAATGATGCCAACTTTCTGCATTAGTGTAACCAAATCATAAGCATCTTGAATCATGTTAGCTCGACATAATCCATTGAGCATTCCATTATAAACATGAAGATCTGGCATCATCCCATTGTCCGCTAGATCTTGCATTATATTTAACGCAAGCTCAATCGTTTGTGCAGTTGATCTGCAATAATCCCTGTGTTCTATCTTTTCTAGGCACACAGTTTTCTGTGGCAGCAACCTGAAAAGCATGCATCTTGCGTCTTCCAGTTTCCAAGACAATGGAGGAGGCATTCTATTTCGACGCAAGACATTTCTGCAAAGCCCACTAACTAATGATCCATAGGTAATCAGATCAGGTTCAATCTGGTTTCTCATCATCAAGTCGACTAGATCCAGGGCTAAGGATACGTCCCCTTTCTTGAAGAACTGACTAAATAGCATTGTATAGAGAACTGTATCTGGAAGAAACCCATCCATCAACATCTTATCCAGATAATGGCAGGCTTTTCTAAACATGTTTCTTTTTATTAGTCCGTTTATAAGTGCACTATAGGCATGGGAGCTAGGCTGCAAACCCTGATCTATCATCTCATCAAAAAGGCGACAAGCATCAAAAGGCCTGCCAATTTTAGAGTAACCATTTAGAAGAGTAGTATAGGCAGCTTCATCAGGCATGACCCCTCCTCCTATCATTCTGTCAAACACTAGCTCAGCTGCCCTTGGCCTTCCCATTCTGCACAGACAACTGATTATCGAGTCATAGATAACGACATTAGGCTCAACACCTTGATCAATCATCTGATCAAATGATTCAAAAGCTGAGTCTATGTCCCCAAGTTTTCCATATGCATGTATCACAATGGAATAAGTAGCCTCATTCCCTACCACTCCCCTGCTGTGCATTAGGTTCAGGAGTAGTCGAACGTCGTCCATCTGGTTCTCTTTGCATAGGCATTTTAGTAGAAAATTGTATGTTGAAATTGAAGGTTCACAGCCAGAACTAACCATTTGGTCCATCAAACAATAAGCAACACCAAGTTTTCCTTCTGCACACATGGTGCTTATCATTATATTAAGAACCACATCAATAGGAAGCACATTACACTTCATGATCTCGTCAAGTAGAACTGCTATTTCTTTTAGAGACTTTTCATCTGAACTACAAATGGAAAGTACTGAGGAATATAAATTATCAGCAGTACTGTTTGCCTTAGCTATAGCCTGCAGAGTCTTCCAAAGAAATTTAAATCCATAACCTTTCGGAAAATTCTGAATCAGCAAAACAAACATCATAGGATCTGGGATGAGACCACTTTCCAACATCTTATCAAACAACTGCTCAGCTTCTACCAATCTGTTTTCCTTGCAAAGCGCTGTTGTCACAACTCTGAAGCATTGGACATCAGGAACTAAACCATGTCTAAAGGTCATATCAAGCAGCTTCAAAGCACAATCCAGCTTGTGGTTCCTGCAGTACCAACAGATCATCATACTGTGAGTCACCACATTAGGTTGCAATCCGGTCTCAATCATTTCATTGTACAGCTCCAATGCTGAATCAACACAACCAAGTTTCAGGAAGCAATGTATCAGGGAATTGTAGGCATAGGAATCTGGCTTCAAGAAAGTATTTTCCTTCATTGCCTTGAAAATATCCAGAGCCGGTTCCAACCTTCCCTCCTTACAATATCCACAAATTAAGGACTTGTACACATGGGCAGCAGGGTGCAAGCCTGTGCCGATCATTGTATCAAACAGGTAACGTGCCTGACCCAAGTAACCCTTTGAACACAAATTAGGGATTAATAGATTATAACACAATAAATAAGGGTAAACGCCGGCGCCTGCCATTAGCAAGAAGAGGTCCACAGCTTCCAAGAACTTTGCTTCCGTAAAGAGCGCGCGCAGCAATGCGTTATACGTCCTCTGCGATGGCAAAGTTTGAAGTTTTATCATCTGGTCCAGATGGAATTTGGCCTCTACCAACTTCCCCATCTTGCAAAGACATTCTATGATGGCATCCAGCACAGAGGGATCATCGGAGAGTGCACCGCTGGTGGCGTGCGCGAAGAGAGCTTCGGCCTTTAGAAACTGTTCGGAGTAAACGAGGGAGCGTATGAGGCGTCCATGGTCAGGGGAGAGGCCGAGGAACGCCACGAGGTCGACCGCCGCGGTGGCGTCGGAGATGGGCAACCTCGTCACGATGCGGTCGAGGACGGAACACGCGGCGGAGAGCAAGCCGCGGCGGACGAGGCGGAGGAGGAGGGAAAGGCAGAGGGACCCGTGGGCAGCGGGGATGTCCTCGTAGGGAGGCGGCGTGTCGGAGTCGGAGATGGGAAGGGAAGAGGAGACGGAGGCGGCGGCCGAATAGGAGAAGCGAGAATATATGAGCTTTCTTCTGACGGAGCAGAGGATGCGAGTCTTCGACGCGAACATCTGGTGGCGGCCGCCGCAGGGAGAGAAAGGGGGCACAAAGGGGGACGAGCATCGCGGGAGAGAGAGAGAGGAGCCGGCAGCGAGCAAGAAGAGTCCGCCGCCACTTCACCTGTTCTACGCGTCCAACCAAATTGGGTTAGGATACTGCCCTCTACGAACTCGCTTCAGATCCACGGTTCATGCTTAAGTATACCGTAAACGGACGGTAGAGATGTTACAATTGAGGGGAGAGGGTTCAAATCGATTCGGACCCAACATGGAATCAGTGGATCTGCATCGAGTCTAAGTTAAGAATCTAAGCCGACTTGGTTCCTCCAACTTGACTCGAGAAAACCCCAACCGGTAATATGTCAAGCCGGGCCGTCCTCCCCCATCCCAAACCCAAACCAGGAGTACTTTGGTCGAACACCTTCGCTTCAAGGCAAGATGCTGCGCGAGTCCACGGGCAAGTCTCTCCTCCTCCTCCCTCGTCTTCTTCCGCTCCTCACTCGAAGAAACCGAAGGAACCATCATGAAATCCTAAACTTCATGGCTCTTTCTCTCTCAAATCACGTTGGTCGCAAGAATAAAAAGAAGGGTTCTAGGCCACCTGATCGTGGGTTTATTTCCTATCACCTATCAGCTCAGCTATAGAGGGTTATCTTTTACCAGTGTGAAGGTGATTCTTGTTCTTGCTATGTTCTACACCAGTACATTTACAGAGGATTCATTCATCGAAAGACAATGTGATGCGCATGATATGCGTTTGTCACCTTATACCGATTATAGGCGTATCGATGATCATTACATCATGTAGATTATTGTAATACCTTGGAGAACTTCTCTGAGATGATCAATTACCATATATGGGCAAAGCTTTCAACTTTTCTGAGATAGTCAATGACCATATCTGAGCAAAGCTTTCTCTTAGTATGTTGGAGGTCAATACTTGTTCTCACTATGTTCGACACCAGTACATTTGAAAAGGTCCTTTTGTTAGAATTCATTCATCTGAAGACATTGTGATGCACTAGAAATATGGTTTTGATCTTATATACATTATAGGCATAACGATGATCATTGCATCATGTAGATTCTAGTAGCTTGGAAAACTTTTTCTGAGATAGTCAATGACCATTTCTGAGCAAAACTTTCTGTGTGTGTGTGTGCATGCATTTGAACTCATTTATCAAAGAGCATACTATTTATTACTGCTGGATCTCTCATCATCATGGTATAATCCTACAATCATGACTTGGAGAAAGAGTCTTATATGATTCTGACTCATTTTTTGAGACATCATATTATAAATGCTCAAGTTTACTCTATCACAGTTCATCCCAACACCCATCTCATGATAGGAAAAATTAATATATGATGTTAATGCATATTAACATCTGAGGTAGAGAAACAAAACTAGACAACATATGTTGCATGCATATTAATGAACCGATACACCAGATGGAAATGTCATGATTGGTAGATATTTTTGGTTGTCATTGGACCAATAAACTCGTTCAAGAATAGATTGCATTACAAGTCTCTCTGTCAATTGATATTCAAGAAAGATACTCCCAGTTACAGATATTTTTTTTCTTTCTGCAGTCACCACTCTAATATGACTGCAGTAAGCCTCTTTTTCAATTTATCAAGCTGCAGTCACCACTGATACTAACTGCATCTGTGGGAGAGTGAGCCTTAACAAGATGGTGAAGTTGCTCTTTTGCAGCATAGGTGATTGAGTTCGAACCCCAGAAACAACCTTTAGATTTACGGAGGGAAGACTAAGCTCCTCAAACTCCACCTTGGCGGCAGCCTCATGCACTGAGTTGTCCTACATTTATATTTTCCTGAGTGTCAAAGAATATTCCACTAATCTGATGATATTTTGACTGAGGAGATTGCTCTCACTATGGGGATCAGCCAATGATTTGTTTGCGAACATTAGCTGCCGGGATTTGGGTTAACAAAATGCTGTTTCTCTTTCTCCAGAGATGCTGAGACACAGCAGGCTTTACTTGGTATTTGCATACAAGTACCTCACATGGTATATTTATATAAGAACTCTATTTTCTATACTTAAGAAAGAATCGTGAAATTGCTAACTTGATGCTCCTTGCTAGGATATTCAAGATTCTCGATGATGTTTATTATCGGGCCAACAAACCCAGCTCGACAAACAAAATTTAAGATCGTCTGGTAAGTAATTGGACACAGTCCAATTTTCAGTTCTTGGTTTCATTTAACTTTATGCCTTTCATAGAATTGGTGTTTCAGATTTGGTTGTACATAGTGTTGTGTTGTTAAGAGTCGAAGACCATGATCAATTGAACCCATACCACAAGGAGCAAGCACTTGAAGGATAGAAAATCCGTAACCTTTTCCATTTGAGTGGAAGCTCCAAATTCCATTTCCTAAATTCTCAGTGTTCCAACTTGTTCCTCGTATTCCATTTAAATGGAGCATTTTCTATGTTGTTCTCAAGAAAATATTGTTGTTGTGCAGATCCCAGAAATATCTAGAAGAAGACACTGAAGACAGCTACCCTAGACTGCTTTTAAGATGAGGCCATGGTGTAGCTGTTGCTAGAATTATCGGCATGGTCCTAAGAATTTGTTGTGCCATGAAGAAAACAGAGCAGTGATACGGGTCCCCAGGGCCATACCAGTGGTGTAAAGTTCATCGTCTCGTGCCCCATCTCACATGTTGATTCATTTGCTGCAGCATTGGAGTTGTTGGGGTGTTCTTGAGGACCCAAAACATGACAGAGCCATTTAGTCTTGTCATATCTATTACATTTCTGATGGGGCATACAAAAACTTGGACATAGCTCAACCACAGATGCCAGTGTCTCCCATCTCCTCAACATCTCACGGAAGAGCTTCTGACCTAATTTGTCGGCGCAACGAAAGCAGAGCGGGAAGTAATTGCTTTCAACTTTAAGAGAAAAGTTCTCTGTTAACTCTCCCGAATTCATGAACATGATTGTAAAGTTGCTTCTTTGCAGTCTGATGACCGACAAATTCCAAACCTCGTATATTAACCTTCCTTGTATCATTACTCATGTATTGATCACTAAAAATATATGCCAGGTTCTAATCCTGTTGAAGAAACTAAAATGCCAGTGTTTGATGCTTATCCACATTTTGGGTATTGTGTATAAAATGCATTAATATTAGTGTCTTGCACTCCCTGATCTCAAACATCCACCCTAACACATGCAGTATATGAAATTATATGAACATATAATCCTTGCTATTGTCTCCATTTGCCGTGCGACTGCTATGTGAGCTGGCCATGACTGTGAGAGCTTAGCAACCAATTCATCATGGATTCTTGGAATGCAATATTCCCTCCCCTACCTGTCAGCGTAGCTGATCAAAACATCACAACCCAATTGTACACAGCTGATGCCCTGACATATGTGGCTACAAAGATTTTGCATTTGATATATTATCATACAAGCATTGGATTTAGTGCATCATAATTTAATTTGACGTACGATTCAACAACAAAATTAGTGAGTTCAACGTCTGTAAATGTTCTGACGGTGTTGACTCTTTCGACGTCGCAGGAGTTGGCTCCGCGTCATCTCCGAGTCAAAGCCCAGACGATGGTGGTAGCGGCGTCACCGCCACGTCGAGCCCCACCGAAAACACAAATCATCGGCGGTTGGCGCGTGGGCCCGGCGGGCCCCCTCCCGTCGTCGTCGTGACTCCGTCCTCGACAAGCCGCCATCGTGGATCCGAGGCGGATTCGCTGCCATTTCCTGTCGCTGAGAGCTGAGAGATGCAAATTGTCGTAGGCAACGCAAAGCACAGATAAGAAAGAAAATGACCTGCACGCAACGTTGCTCTCTCATTCAGAACGGAGAAAAGATAATGCAGACACAGGCAACGGAAAAGCGCCACCGCTACGGGGATCAATAATCGAAGCAGGGAATGCGCGCGAATGCTTAGACTTCGAGCGTGGTGAATGGCGGAGCGTCCGAATCCAGCAACTCTCGCGAACCATCAACGAAGCCTCATAGGCAAAGAATTCGATGGCATGCGCCGACAGATCGATCGAAGACCACCACGATCATTAAATATTGATGAGAAGAAGTCTTAAGCAGGACTTCCACGTTGGCGCCCTCCATGAAAGTTCTACCGCAGCAGAACAACAAATGCTTTGGACCCAGCTTTTGAGACATTAGCATCATTGACCAATCGAAGCCGCAGAAAAGGTCAGTAACTTTTGGCAATCGGCCCCAGAGAGCACTCTTTCTTCTGGTGGCGGTTTGTATTGTTTGGTAGTTTAATGTCCCTGTCCTCTCCTCCATGGAACAGTGACGAAGAAGACAGAGCAGCTTTTGACCGCGGAGCATCCGACCGCTACCAGTTCGACGGCGAGCCCCGGCGGGATCTCTCTTCCCACGTGACCGGTTGGGTCACACGGGTGGGCGAAACGGTCAAAGAAGGGACGCGCGCATAAGAAAGGCACACATGCGTAGCCCCAAGAAACTTACCCATCAAGTTGATTGGCTGGCCAACCCGAACTAGGTGAGCTTGCGTAGGACCGGTATCTTTTTGGGTTCGTAAATAATTTAAGGGGAGGGCAGCTAAGGCGAAAGCGAGCGCGGGGCCCAGCTCCAGCCCGACGACACGTGGCCACGTCGAGAAGCGTACGGCGTGCGTCCACGCGGCCGTCAGCGTACGCGGGCGGTCGCGAGAGTCGCGGAGGCCTCGCAGCGGACATCGACCGCCAAAAACACCCACTTCCGTACCCATATCTCAGAACCACCAAAACCACGGCAGGGATCAGCCGTCTTTGCCCAGGTAGGAGTCACGGATCTCCGCTCGCTTTCTGGGTTGGGGCCCATCACCGAGTTAGCGAACATGGCGAACCAACGTGAGCAAGAAAGCTGAACCGTGAATCACGGTTGACAGCGTGGCAACAGGAAGCATTGATGCCGATGTGGGTCTCTTTTCAGCTACGTTCACCGGGAAGAGCGTGATTTTGTTACCAATACGGGAAGAGCGTTAAACATCATAGATTTCTCGCTACTATTTAATGTCATCCTTTCATATATAATTAATTAGGATATCGTAATAAATAATAACATTAATAACAATATTTTTCGCAACCGTAAGTTACCTCGAAGAGCACGCTTCTCTCTCCCTCTTTGTCGCAACGAGGAACGCTATAAATAAGGCGCCTGCCCCGAACGCTGATCTCTTCTCTTCTTCTTCTCTCCCCGATCTCTGTAATATTCCCTTATCTCCGATTGTTTATTGTTCGTTGCGATTCCCTAGCGATTGATCTTCTCGCCTCCTCCTCGATTCGTTTTTAGGGTGTCGATTTGGCTATAGCTCGTCAGATCTCATCGGCGAAGCGGCTCGATCGCGTTTGACTTGACATCCCTTGCTGTAATCAGGTGAGCTTTTCCTTTTTTTGTTGCATCGATCCAGAAGCAATGTCCTCTCGGCAACTTTGGTTTCTTTCTCGGTGATGGGTTTGTTTGTTCATACAATCGTTCGATTTATGCCGTGGGAGAAAACGAATATAATTGTAGCTTTTCTTTGCTCCTTTTTTTGATTGGACGGTGATGTTTTGGCTATTTCTTTGTTCATCGTTTTGATTATTTCTTTGATGGAGGTTGTTTTAAAGGCTAATCGCTCCTTTTTTCGGGGTTTAAGTCCGATTTCTTTTGCGTAGTTTGGTTTTCTTGGATTCGTTTTGCTGCAGTTGGTGATGTGTTGGAGACTTCATTGGGCAGCCAAGACCACTGTTTGGGTGATGGCGTGCCTTCTATCGCGTTTCTCCGCCTTGGTTTCCGAGTCAGCAGCCCGTTGTTTCCGAGTTTGCCCTTTGCCCGGATGATGAGCCCCATCTTCGGTGCTTCTTTGTTACGTAATAAATCGATATAATAACTAACAGTAATTGACAACGATAGAATTAATTGCCACCGGAATCAGCACGGTGAATCTGATTTTGATTGCCAGTTCCCCAACCGCCAAATCTGCTCTTTGTTTTGATCCAATTGACGGTGGACGTTTTTATAAATATTTTCCCTTGGAGATTATCTTTTCTTAAAAGCTGATGGGAATAGACTTTCTCTTAAATGTGACTCTTTGTGTCGTATGATCATGGGTGTTTGTGAGGGAGAAAAGTTTAAGACCAAATTATAAAATTATGAAAAATGATGTTTCCATTTCACGTTATCCAACATCATCGTCGTGGTTTTTTTAATGACCTTTTTATCTACTTGACTCGTTTTCTAGCTTGTTATTCATCTTGTCAGCATTTGGCGAGGTTCTTAAATATTGCTATATTATGTCTTTGTTTGTGTGATGCGTCCAATCTGGTTGAATGAATTAATTTATAAGCAGATTCTTAGAAGATTACAAGATTAAATTAATTTCATCCGTGACATGGTGCTTAGCCTTAAATACTACTTAAACAGGGTTGGTACCAATTTCTAATTGAGCATCAATGTGCGCATATTCCATAAATTTTCATAATTATAGCTCCTTATATGTTGATTGGGTAGATATTGTGCATGTATAAATCCAGGAAAATGAGCATGTGTCAGACATTTTTAGTACTATTGGAATGCCAGTATTCTATTAGTCCTTTTTGATATTGTAAAACCTAAGTTTGCCACTGTAATGGTCCTACTATTACTATCGATTCTTTCCCACAAGAATTTCATTTGGTGATCTTTTAAATCAATAATTTGGTGTTTTTTCCAATTTGTACAGCATAGGTTCTGCTGGTTAAAGTGATAAAGAATTGGTTCTTATTGATGACAACATACAAATTCAAATGATCAAATTGCCTTGTGTAAATGCTTTATAGTTGTTGCAATGATCAGGTATACACTGCGTTTATCTTCATTTTCTTCATTCTCCAAAAACTAAATATTTTTTCTGTTTAATCTGACAAATCTTTCTCAGTTTTCAAGTAGCGTCTGCTTGATGGACTGTATGCACAATTCAACTGACAAGAAGACATTGAAGAGGTGGTTTTTCATTGATAAGAGGGTCGGATAAATATACAAAAAAAGGAAAAACAGAGGCTGATTAATTCTGTGAGAGCTGGCTGTCAGATATCATACTATTGAACATAACTTTGTTGGTGGTCTTGAACCCATGGATATGAACCACAGTTCCCCTGTTCTCACTGATCCTGTACCTTTGAGCAAGTCAAGATTGGGCTTGCCATCTAACTTAACACCATATTCCCCGGTAGCAGCACCGTACTCGTCTTCTGGTTTGTATTTACAGATTCCCAGAAGAAAAGCTGGTAAACTTGATGATGTCCGAGCCACTGGTTGGCTGGACGCGATGAAATCTTCATCACCTCCTCGCAAAAAGTTAATGAACAAAGATTTCACCTCTGAATCTCAACCAGACGAAACTGATGCTGCGTACCGCACCTGGATGGTGAGTTTATGCTGCTGTTGTTTATTAAAACTGCTACCCTATGGAATTTTTATAGTGTCATAAAAAAAACATTTTGAATAACCTCATATTTGTTTGCACTCTTTCTGCAGATGAGCTATCCATCCGCTTTAACTAAGTTTCACCTCATCACAACTTATGCTAAATGCAAGAATATTGTATTGTTTTTGGACTATGATGGAACTCTTTCACCTATTGTCGACAACCCTGACCACGCATTTATGTCTGTTGCGGTGAGTTGATTTCCTACTTGCACAAACTTGTTTACTACACTAACCAAATAATGGTTAGTGTAGTAAACAATATTTAATCTCTCGTCTGCTGTTTAGGGTTTTATTTTTCTTCATTGTGATCATTTAATTTGTTTCAGATGCGAAGCGCTGTAAAAAAAGTTGCCAAGTACTTCCCAACTGCAATTATTAGTGGGAGGTCCCGTGACAAGGTAATGCTTTTTATTTGGGTGGTAATTATATATAAATGAATACACTTTAACGTGTTATTTAATGATATTAAGAAAACACTTGTTCGTTCTAGGTCTACGAATTTGTGAGGCTATCAGAACTGCATTATGCTGGCAGTCATGGGATGGACATAATGGGCCCAATCAGAGAATCTGAGTCTGTTGATGACCATCCAGGCTGCATCAGAACAACTGATGAGCAGGTTGAACTAACACGACATGCAGTTTGTATTTGTGATCCTGTTAAATATCTTGTTTAACCATGGTTATGGTTCGAACAAATGATGATGTTATATTCATAATTCAGCATCTAAGAAAGAAAATTCTACATTATTGTTGGCTTGCTATCTAGCTGCTGATTCATTCTTGGTAACAGGGTAAAGAGGTCCACCTATTCCAGCCTGCTAGCGAGTTTCTGCCAATGATCAATGAGGTAGGACTGGCTGCCATCTTCAACAACTACTAGTTCCTGTCATCCATATTATTCCTGAAAGATTGTTTTGAATGATAGGTGTACGACTCTCTCGATGAGATCACCAAAGATATTATAGGTGTCAAAGTCGAGAGTAACAAGTTCTGCGTCTCTGTGCATTACCGCAACGTTGACGAGAAGGTAAAAGAAGTAAAAGCTTTATTTTAGTTACCCAACCTAAAAGAAGAATTTGCACCTGATGATTTTTATGTATATTTCAGATGTGGGAAGAAGTTGGAAAGCGTGTTTTTGGCTTTCTAAAGGGTTTCCCACGTTTGCGAGTCACCCATGGGCGGAAGGTGAACACAAACTTTAGGCCAGAAAAAGTTGGAAGATTTCTATGAACTCTTGTAAGATTGATTCTTCTTCTTTCTTCAGGTTTTAGAGGTCCGTCCTGTGATTGACTGGAATAAAGGTAAAGCTGTCGAGTTTCTTCTCGAATCACTCGGGCTTAGCCATCGTGATGATGTACTTGCGATATACGTTGGAGATGATCGTACCGATGAGGATGCATTCAAGGTATACTAGAAGGAAACTTGTTACTCGAAATTACGCTAGTTTTGTTATATTTTCTTTCTTATAATTCGAAACTTGGCAGGTCTTGAGGGAGAGTAACCGTGGATTTGGTATACTGGTATCCACCCTCCCTAAAGAAACTAATGCCTTCTACTCTCTCAGAGACCCGTCTGAGGTGACTTAATATCTGTTCGTTCCCCATTTACTTCCATTGTACGTGTGGTACGTGAATATAATACTCGCTATTCTTCTCTTGCAGGTACTAGAATTTCTCAAGTCCCTCGTGAGATGGAACAAGTCCCAAGCATTATTACAAACCAAAGATCATATAACTAAATCATAAGCCATCATATATATATATATATATATATGGTTATCTTTTTATTCTGCATTTGTTAATTGTTGTCAAAGTTCAATGGCCATGTTCCCCCGTTTCTACTTGTTAATTCAGTATATGTTCTGGTCATCCAATGTTGAATGCAGGAGCAACTTTTGGGAAATCATTTGTTAATCGTAATTTAGCTTTGAAACAGGTTCATCTCAAATCGTAATTTAAGATTTGAGTCTATTAGGAGCTAATGGCTAATTGAAGTACCAACAACAAAACGACAGTTTCTTTGAACACGAGCAAAGAATACCATACCAGAGTGACCCTCAATGATTGCATAAAGGAAATTACGTAACGAACAATAAAGGAGAAAATATTATATATCCATATGAAAGTTTACACCAACGAAGCATTCCACATTCCACAAGAAATGATAAGGAGATTACGATATGATGGGTGGAAATAATGATGGGAGCTTATAGATGATAAGGAAGCAGGGGAGGACTGCCCTGGGATCAAATACCAGGAGCTCCCCGTTCCCCAGGCTCACCGAATCGACCTCCCGCTCGGGGTCTGACTCTCCTCTGACTCGGCCCGCGATGACCCGGCACACCAGCATCCCCCTCCGCCCGGCCCCGCCGCCCCCGCTCGCGTGCGCCCCGCCGCTGCCCGCGAAGGTCCGCACCCCCTCCACCTTCCTCCCCGCCGACCACACCGCGCTGCGCGCCACCCCCGCGTCGTAGACCACGCTCCCCGCGCGGCCGCTGTGGAACCGCATCATCTCGTTCCCGTCGGCGGCGCAGCGCGCGTCGTCGGCCCGGGCGCGAACCGACGCCCGGTGCTCCTCGAACCGCGCCACCGTCCGGGCCGGGTTGTGGACCCGGAACAGCATCTCGATCTCGCTCGGGAACGCCGCCGCCGCCGCCGAGCCGTCGACTCCGCCTGCCCCGGAGGAGCACCAGCTCGAGCTGAAGATGATCTCCACGACCCGCCGCGACGAGTGGCCTGCCGGCAGCTCCGTTAGCGTGGGGATGGGCTCCGCGCGGGCGGGCCCCACTAGCTCGGACGCAGACACCGACGGCGGCGACGCCCACGGACGGGGTGTTCTTGGTTTGTGCTTGGATTTGGGCCTCGTGTTGTGCCGGGGCTTCTTCGGAATCGAGGAGGAGCAGGAAGGGTAGTTAGGGGCCAGCAAGATGACGTCTTTAACGGTGTGAGATGCGCTACTGCAGGAAACGGAGGAGAGCAGCGGCTTCTTAGCAGAAGAAGAAGACGAAGATGACCGCGTCGGCGAGTAGACGACATCTTCCACGGCGTTAGACTTGCAGTGCAGTGACTTCACCCACCCCGTCGCCATTTAACAGCGACGGTGACGGCTATGTCGGCCCAATACAATGTCGACGGTGACGGATGTGACGGCCAAAAACAGAATAGAAGTAACGAACCAGAACACAAAAGAGAAGGAGAGAGCCGATGAAGAAGAAGGTTAGAGGAGGAGGAGGTGGTGGCGGTGAGTGGTCGGTCCTCTTGGTAATGTAAGTAGGGCGGTGGGTTTTCGTTTATGGGTTTGCTTTAGGTGGAGCTCAATTTATTTTCCACCACATTTATGGTCGGTTGGGTAAAGTGTAGTTGGGATAAGCATTGGGAACAAGTGGCCGATTACTGTTAATGTTACTTTTTTTGTTTTACTTTCTTTTCTCATATGATTATGTTTTTTTATATAATTTTAATATATATATATATATCTTTTCAAAGAATAAATCATAAAGATAGATTTTTATCAATATATTTAAAATAATCTATAAAAAAATCTTTATCAATTAAACTAGATTCTTTATATATATATGGTTGATGTTCCTGTTGTTTGAACTTTGGTCAGCATTGCAATGATCTCACTCACACCTTTGATTGATGTTGGACCAGCAAGGGTTGATGATTTCAGTATTCCACCAAAACCAGAGAGGAGGAATAAATGAGATCTGACCGAGTGGTGCTGCCTGCCATGTCCAGTCCATGATAAATATCTCAGACCAATCTATAGTTTAATTATAGTTAATCTTTGACATTCAAGATCCAACAAAGAGAATGCCTTCTCATACATAGCCATAGTGTTGCTGTGGAGAGATAGAGATGAAAGGCAAAACTTCAATGCTCAGCAGCATTCTTGGTGGATTAACCGAGAGGAATGATGGCGAAGAGGGATTTTGGAGTCACCCACTGAGTCGGCAACAAAAGCAGCATCACCATCACCATCATCATCATGTGCAATTTGCAGTAGCGCAAGAAGGCCTGTTGTTGATGGAAGTAAAGGTGACCCAGAAACCAAGCTCTTATCCTGTCCCTACCTCACTTGGAATCATTATTACCGCCACTTCCGCTGATGGGATCTGCAGTCAAAGAGTCGTTCGATGTGTTGCTCGGGTGAAATCCCAAGTATAGTTCTTCTTGAGGAGACATTGCTCTACACAGAAGCAGAGGATAGAATGGAAGAGGTACTACGAAAGGAAGGGGCTCTTTTCTTCGTCATCTCTGTTCCTTCAGCAGCACATCATCGACCCAGGAAAGAACGCAGCTTTGAGATCAAATTGGAATGATGAGAAGAGGGAAGAGGTCTCGGAAATCTCGAGGTGATGGAGCTGCTGGATCAAGTGAAGCCTGAAACGAGTGTGGGGTTTGAGGAGGGGGGGCAGATGAGGCCACCACCGACAGACAGCCTTTCTTCTCTCACGCCTGCTTCGTGAGACGACTCGGAGAGCGAGAGAGCTTTTGGGCCGGGCGTGCCCCTCGGACAACTCGGTGCCTGCCGGACTCGCTCTCTTCCTCGGTTGGGCTCAGTGGCACTCGGTCGAACACCTGTTGCGCAACCCATATAAAAAAGGTATCTGGTCATCATTATAGCTAATTATAATCTTATACAATGTTAATCGTGTCATCGATACAAACCTTGTGGGATGGATATTTTAGAATGTCAAATATGATTTCATGAACTGTTAGTCGTGTCAAATATGATTTTGGAGTCACTCTTAATTAGGTTTTGATTCTTCAGATTCTCTAATTAATATGAGATTAATTGCAACTCTACCAATTGTGCACAAATAATTAAATGATAAATACTGGAAAAATAGAAAAAAAAAAAGGAAAGAGAAGAATAGATGATTATACATAATGACAATATAGGATTTAGGAGATTGCGAGAATTCATTTTTATACATTATAGGATGACGATCTTATAAACAAATGTTAGATTGGAGAAGATAGAAAAATATAATCCTTGCATAGAAATAAATGCCAACAAACATGCCTTGGTTGTTTGTTTTGTGATGGTGATGATGTTGTTTAAGAGACAATGAACAATAGCAAATGGTTCCATACAAAGATGTGAAACGACAAGGAGAGGACATGTAACATGTGAAGGGCATCAAATTGATCTTAGCTTTTCCTTATTAGTTAGTGAGTTATCATTTTATTTTAGGAGTGATCCAACCAGAATGCATGGCTGTAATACTTCATTATATTTTTGTTGCCATGCATTCATTGTGACTTTACAATGCCATTAGTATCAACCATTGAAATTGGGTAAGGGAAAAAGGGTTTCAGGTGAATTGCTTACTGATGGAAGTGTCTCACCATCTTTGATCACCTTCTGTTCTATAGAAAATGCAACATAGACACAGAGCTTACATTCACATTATTTTAGCAAGAGAGAGACAGACAGAGAGAGAGAGAGAGAGAGAGAGAGAGAGAGGGAGAGAGAGGAATATTACTTGATGATGGGGACACTCTTCTATGACTTTATTCTCCTAGAAAGCTTAAAAAAAGGGCTTCATTTCAGCCTCTTGTTGGGGTATCTAGCTTTTGATGATTTCACTTTGTGAGGAGTAAAGTGATGCCAATCTGAACTTGATAGCAGCATCCTACTACATCAGTAGACATTATGTTCTGTCATGAACTTGAGGGGAAGTTGAAGACTGTAGCTGAAGAATCCTTGGAAGTGGAACATCTCAAACAGATCATTCTCATTTACAAAACTGACAAAGATCAAAAGTAATTAGGTAGGTCATGTGTAATATCTGAAGAAATGGAGAAAAATCCGGCACCGTTCTAAAGCAATTCTATGATGCTTTTATTTATGCTAAAACTAAGTGCAGTGAATTCCATCTTCAAAGTTCCCTTCAATCCAATAATCCACAGAGCAATAATGTCTTCGAGGCCCATGGTTCTCTCCTCGGCATGATCAAGAGCTCACATAAGCTAGATCCAGTCCATGGATTAGTCACTCGTGTTTTTATTAGCGGCGATCCACTGAAATTTTGGAGACAATATCTTAAAAAAAATTTATCTACATTGAAAGTTCTACAGATCTTAAATTAAAAAAAAATAAAATTATGTTTTCGTTGCGAATCTTAATGCAACTTTTTCAGATGATTTTTTTTCCCATTATGGCGAGATTTTAGAGTGATAATTAGCAGACATAGTGGTATTTATGTGATTGTAACAAAAAACAAAAAACAAAATGGTTAGAGTTCTACTAATTGTTCATGACCATCTGTTCTTTGTTATTAATATACATAACCATGTTTCTGTCCCAAGATAAATTACTAGAATAAAAGAAATGAGAATCAAACCTGACCATGTTTTTTCTCTATTAACTAGTTCCTTTGAGGTTGTCAATAATTCTTCATTCCCTACTCAATGCTACTGTTCTTACATGATTTCTGCTGCTGCCATCACTGCTTGTTCAAGTCCTCTTAGCTTCATCCCTGAAGCATTCTCCAAAAGACAAAAAAAAAAACTGAGGTAGCCATGGATACTGGCCTATTTTAATCTTTGTCTGATCTCCAACTTTTTGCTCCTTTGATATTTATCTAGCTAGCAATCAACTAATGTATGTTATGAAGTTTATTGATGTGGCAGATATAAACGAAGGATTTCAGGTGACAAAATTTCAAGGCACCAATTTATTCTGGTTTCCGAAGACAAAATAATTGGTTTGATCTTAGAACATCCCTTCAGTTCATCTTTCCATGCCATTTCTACGAATAAGCCTATTTCTGAAAGCACAAATCGAAGCAGAATTTATTTGGAGGGATATGTTGACAAATCCACGATCAAGATTCTGAAGTTCTATGTGTGTAATTTAGATACTGTAAGGGAGAGATGTTCATTGCCGATTCACTACATGGTGTTGTTGTTTCAGTAAAACTTATGAATCAAGAAAACAAACAAACGGTTGCTTCTGGAATGACTGCAGACAAACAAAATCATTCATCAAGAGATTATACTTTCATAGAGGCTCCTTATCATGTGATAAAACCAAGCAGGGATTTGTTCGACCTGATTCAAATGCTCAAGACATTCAAGTGCTAAGAACAAAGCTCAAGACATACCTTGATCATATATGATATGATGATGCAAATTTGAAGTGAATCAGAGTCCTCATCCTCCTCCTCAACCGTAACACCGGCAGAAAGAGGGGGGGCGAAAGACTCCGCTTCCACGACCATCCCCGTCATTATTGTTCATGCTCAAGCCGAGGCGAAGAAGCGTAGGCCACAGACACCAACAACAGAGATTCAGAGATTATTAGAATGGCATTCTAAGAGAAAAATAAATAAACCAGGATGTCATTATTCTACTAACCATGGCCTGACATGGGTAATGTGCCTTCCTATCATGACCACTTAATCCTCAATATTTAACATCTTAGATGTGGAAATCTCTGGCTATTGTATGGAGCGGCAGTCAGGTCTGTCCAGTATGCTGGAATATGATCATGGTAGGTATTGAATAAAGTTAAGGCCATCATTTAACATCTAAAGATTACATTTAATACAATAAAAAGTGTCCAGTTTCGAATCAGCACACAGTGCAAGAGAAGTTGATGTTCTGTGCCACTCTAATAGGAATCATCTGAGGACAAATTTTGGGGATGGGTGAGACAGATCTGTGTCTGTGCAAGTCAGAGATAATCTTTAGAGAACAGCCATCCTTCTTCAATTGCATGTTAAAGATAAACATCTCATATTCACATCAAGGGTGAGACCATGTTCTGGCACTGCAAGACTTCTCTGACTCTTCTCATCTCTCATGTGTGCCGAGTGGGTTCCCCACCTCAGTGCCTGGTTTGGATTTGGAAACATGAATGAAATCCACAAATGCCTTGCAACAACGGGAGTCCCTGCAATGTGCTTTAGACCTGCTGCTGTACTTGGCAACTGGTTGCACCACTTAAAACCACACTCCTCATCACTAGGTGGCAGTGAAGAAGGTCTGCCAACAACAGGTTACACCATCCAAAACCAATCCCCACAATTAGGTGGCAGTGAAGGTTTCAGGTCCCTGCACATCTAGCCAAATCCATTTAATAGGCAAGATAAAAGAAGCACCAATCACATGATTTCTTCTTCTTCGATGCATCGACAGAACAGTAGGGGACCGAGGACCACAAGCATCAGACTGGGAGTCTCCAAGGAGAGATAAAGATTGATTGCATTGGATTTTGCTGGTTTCATGTTCTTATGACGGATCTCCAACTCATGCTAATCCGCGGTGGAGAGACGACAACCAAAAGGGGATTCAGATGAGCTCCCACTAGTTAACTTTCTCCAAGAGTTCAAATTTGTCCATGTCTTGTAGCTATCTATCTGGCCACATGTTTCTTCCCAATCCCATTAGGGAAGACTATACATTGTCAACTGGAACTCTTGTGGATCGATCATGCATGATGGTTCCTCTGTAACCAAACAAATGCACATACCAACAACCACATGTTCCTCACGCTCGCAGAGATCTCTGATCCAGAAGTCACAAGGGATGCAAATTTGCTAAGCCAACAACACATCAAATGGGTCCTAATCTACTTTTGCAAATTTAAGGTTTTGTCTCCTCTGTTAGCACATCATCAACAATAATTGGTACCACTGCTACTGCTACTGCTACTGCTACTGCTACTGCTAGCTACCATCACTCCCAGGATGGATGATCATCATCGACCAATGTCTTCGAGCCGCCCGAGAACTGTTTTGATGTCTGGCCTCATGGTAGGCGACGGAGAGCAACAAGCCACTGCCAGGTGAAAGAGCATCACCAGACCTTCTTCATTACTAGAATTCTGATTTATACTCTCCTTTAGGAGCTCCGAGGTGAACACATCAGAGACTTTATGCTCGAGAACCAAAATTCTCAAGGACGAGGGCAGATGAAGATCCTTCGATTGCAAGAAATCGTTATTGATGGGATCCTTTTGAGTGAGCATTTCGAGCAAGACGACCCCCAAGCTGTAGACGTCGGTCTCCCTGCTGGCATCTTTCATCTTCATCAGCTCAGGGGCTTTGTAGCCCTGAGCTGCTGAGGCTTCAAGCATTTCCTGGGTTTCAGCTGGATTCAGTATGATGTGCAAACCGAAATCCGAGAGGCGAGGCTGGAAATCAGCATCGAGTAAAATGTTGTTCGATTTGAGGTTGCCATGGATTATGGTCTTCTCATACCCATTGTGCAGGTGATCCAGCCCCCCGGCGATGCCACAAGACAATTTGTAGATGATATCCCATCTGTGCGATTCAGCAACACCAGCTGCCAATGATAGAAGAGATTTCTGCATGAGCAATTCTACATTCCAATTTGAAAGCAGGTAGCAAAAAGGAAGCATGCTCTGATCCAAATTATCAACAATCGAAAAGAAGATCATTAACTCGAATATTAAGCTCAAATGCCACAAAGTTGCAAGGTTGAACCTTAAGAAGATCACATCGCTGAAACGGTAGATGGAAAAACTCACCTCTCAGGAGCTGTGCTAGAGTCCCTGCGGCATAGAAAGGATGCACAAAGAGCTTCTCCCCCTTCGGCCCCACATACATGGCCCTCATCGGCACCAGATTCGGGTGCCGGACCGATCCCAACGTCCGGACTGCCGGCAGCACCTCCTCGGTCCGGCCAACGCAATCTGGCCGGACGAACCGGAGCAACACCACCGAGTTGCTCTTCTGAATGCTAGCCCGATAAAGCGTCCCGTACCCCGACTTGGCGACCACCTCCCCCGGCGCGTCCAAGATGTCGTGGGCCGTCAAACTCTCCCCTCCGGCGAACTTGATAAGCTCCTCCGCCTGCAATTCCTCCTCTCCCCCATATCGAACACCACCGCCGTCCTCCAAGGAGCCGCCTTTGCTCCTCCTCGACGAAAATCTCCTCCGATAACAGTAATACCACGCGTACAGGAGGAGGAGGGAAAGGAACGAGAAGGTTAAGCCCAAAAGGATCCTGACTCCCTGGTTTTTCCCCATGTCCCCTCTCCGACGCTTTGATCTACCTGCGAGGACTAAAAAAAGCTTCCATTTTCTGTCAGAAAAAAAAGAAGAAAAAGCGCTTTTTTTCCTCGATGGAGTGGGGATTAGATTAGGAATTACAGAGATTCGAAGCTTCGGATCTGAGAGGAGCGACGAAGCGAGCAACAAGATTCGGTGCCTTCCGCTCGGATTGAAGTCCGACGAAGGAAGAAGAACCCTGGCGATACCTCTGGTCGGGTTTCTCGGAGTGTGTGGAGAGCAAAAGGAGCTGCTTTTGGTGGTTCGAGTAAGGGAAAAGGGGAGGGAAAAGAGTCGGGGGTATATGAAGGGCGTGGAGTAAACGTGGAACGTTTTGGTTTGATGTCTTAGCTGTTCGGTGCCTTACGCCGTGTTTTGTTATCGATAAGGAGGCGACACGCGATGACGCCGATTGCCGATCGGCTGTTTGGTCCGTCCCAGCCATCACGCGTCTATTTTGTATGTAAACGACATCATACGACATCACAATAAGAAGTCCTAATGTTCCCATTTTTGTGTGCTCTATCGAAGCAACTCACAATAAGAAGTTCTTATTTTTTGGTATTTTTTTTATCACAGTAAATAAAAAAATGGTAATGATTTTTATTATAATACATTTAGAAGATTTTTTTCTAATAAAATCTTTTTTTATTTTTAATCTTATAAAATGATCTTTTAAACCGAGTATTAATGTAATTTAATTATAGGGACGGATGAACTTAAGAACTTGGCGAATTAAAATACTGTATTGTCGATCCCGAGGAGAGGGTAGGGTGATGGGGTTAGGATGATGCATCATGGTGTTGTTAGGCCTGAAACCTCATATCATTAGAGAGCATGTGGACAAAAGAAGAGGAATTAGCCGTCCACGTCGTACGAATTAGATGATGATTAAATAGGACAAGTCTTACTGTGGTGGTGTTGTTATCCATGGAATTATCCTCGTCCATGGCCTTAACTACTACTATATATTAATAATTCGGCTGGACTCATTCGTTGCATGAGTTGGCATTTGGAATATTATTAATTAGGGTATATATAGTACGGATGGATGGGTTGCGAAATGGGATCGATCGATGATGTCGGAGATCCTTCCTTATCAAGCTGTCACGAGTCGATCGGGCACTTAATAGTGTCACAAGATATTAAGATCAAAAAATTATTAAGAAGCTATTATATATATCTTAGTAGAAAATAAAAAAAATTATTAAGAAGCTAAATAGTCTTTAAAAATATCAAAAAAAAAAAATCATATATCAAAGAGTTCAATTTTTTTGAATCAATTTTTTATCATAGCTTTTGGACATATTAAAAGCCCAAAAATCAAAGAAGATTACATGCATCCATCATGATTTGATGGAAATAAATAAAAAAAAAAGAAAACACCAAACTATTTTGATTCTAAAAAAATAACAAAATTCTAGATCAAAAAAATTATTATAGAAATCTATCTGGTTTCAATTAAAAGTTTTTTCTGAAAAATTTATATTATTTGGACCATTCCTTTCTGTTGATTTTGGGATCCAACCAAGATCCAGATATTGTATACTAGAAGTTGATTTTTTGGGTCAAATTTTTATCATAATTTTAGAATATATTAAGAAGCTCAAATGTCAAAAAAAAAAAAATGAATCCATCATGCCCGATGGAAATGAAAAGAAGGTAGAGAAAATAATAAAAAATTAGAAAAAAAACTTGGTGACGATGTTGGAATCCCTAAACCCTTATACTACGAATGAATGTAAGTAACGTCGAAGACAAAAGTTCATACGCCTGGTAGACATCCTCTAGAATTGGGGGAACAGTATATGATGTACGTATTGGTTTAACTCGATGAGCGGATTTTATCGAACGAAACGAAGCGCAAATGGACGAGCAAACTATATGCACAGTACATGTATGAAGCAAAGCTGATGGATCCCACTGCCATATTTCCCCTTCTCCGCCAGGCTAAAAACTTGGTGGAGAAGGCCTTCGAGAATCTTACATCACCTTGAAAGAGGACTCGTCGTGGAAAAAGTATTGGGTACATAGCCTCTATAAGAGACCGTAAACACATACATGCTTGACAAAGACACAAACAAAAGGAGAACGATCCACGAGTCGGTGACTTATTTACAGTTTCACTACTACTAACCCTCGCAGTAAACGGGGATCGTCATTCTGGAGTTGCTGAGTCTCCCACGTGGGTGACACCTGATCAAGAAACATGAGAACCTCGTAAGGGCTGCTTGCCCAGCATGTTGCACCCTGTACACTAACCTCAGCTCTGCCCACACGGTGTTCCCAATGTTTGTGTTTGTGTCATACCCATCGAGGTCAGATCGTGATACCACCTCGAAGGAGCTCTCATCCAAAGCTGCAAAATTTCCAGTTGCTGCTAGAACAGGTGGGTTTGAAATGAGATCTAAGGGGTGGACCGACCTTCCAACTGTATTCACTCTCAGATTATAGTAGTCTTGGACAGCCTGCAAAAAAAAAAAAATGTGATCCAACAAGATCAAGTTCTTGAAATTGGATGTCTTCTTCAATCCTACATGCTACTTGAGAAAAAGAATCACACACACTCTAGCCAATCAAAAACACTCCAAACTTTCCTTCAGATTAAGACAACTTACAGAAAAAAAAAAAATAATAATAATAATCAAACATGCTACTCCTGAATGAATTAGTTTCTTATTTAATAACTCACCTGAAAAGCAGCTATTTACCATCGGGAGTTTCCAAATTCATACAGAGGATTAACAAATACATGAGAAAAATACAAGTACAATTAACAATTATGCTTCATCAGATAGTTTCAGCCAAACCACAGATACAGATCAGCAATAAACACTAATATACTCATCCTGATCCCATCAGTTTCTTTTCTTTTTTTTTTCTTTTATGAAATATTATTTCACTTCAAAGCCACTACTTCCGATTGCAATTAGTCAAAACTGCCAGTGAAACTGTGAAAAATCTGATACCCTTGTTCAAGGTTAAAACTGCCACTAAAAACCTTAAAAGACTCTTCATCACTTACTTCTCTTTTACCTACAGGTTTAGTCTGAAACTTCAGTTTTACCCTTCTAAACTCTTAAGATTATGTTTCACGTAACCCTAATCACAAATTCAGGAGTAAATATAAACTTATCCTTTATGATGACCCTATATTCCATAGAGAAACTTGGGCACATATGCATGGCCAACATGAAACATCCTAATTTTGATAAATGAAAGCCTATTAGAACATTCAAAAAAAAAAAATCAATGCTTTGGACTGCTAGTAACTTCAGTTATAAACTCATTCAGTCAACTCTGTCAGAAGGAGAGTTGCATATATGAACTTAATCATAACCTAAGGACATACCAGACAAATAATCATAACCCTGCTTTCCCTTATAAAGCTATATCATAAACTTAATGAAAGAGAATAAAGGGAACATAGTTACTGATGGATTAATGGTAAGAGAATCTTGATTGGCAAAAGTTTTCAAAGGTCATTATGTTCTCTTTAAAATATGCTTCACAATTTTTCCAACTAGCTACAAAATTCAGCATTTGAGTTAGTTGAAAGATATACACATACAAGTGAACAAAGAAGGGTATAGATTTTGATTGGAATAAAATGCGCACAAAGGCTTGAAGTTACCTTCCACTGGGCAGAAGCTAAAAGTACTCTTGGCCTAATTAATTTGACATATTCATATGCAGCAGTTGGTGTCATTTGCTTGTGTTGCATCTGTAAAATAATATTTTAATACCAAGCACTACATCAAAAACAACATAAAAAGAAAATTCTGTTTGAAAAAAACTTCAGCGAACCAAGTAACAGAGAACAATGGTTGTGCTGCGTCCTCGACCAGCTTTGCAGTGAACATAAGTTGTTTTCCCACAGGTGGAATTTCCTTTTCAAAGTCAACATAGAACCAAAAGTAAATGTCACTGAAACGGGTAGACACATGACATGAAAATAAAAACTGTAAAAATAAGGAATCATGGCAATAGAAAGATAGATAGATAGAATGCTGAAGGAGCAACATGATTGCATTATTCAATAATATAAACATTTGATGGATACAGAATACAAGTCATCCTTCAATAAATATTTTAACCATCCTAGGGCTTTGTGTATCAGGCCCTTTGCTAAAGCCTCATATGTTGAGACACCTGTTAATTCAAATACTGAAAGATACTCAGCAGGTGCTTAGTATCATCAGCAGATGATTATCAGTGTCACTATAATATCAACAATTGTTAAACTAAGATACCACAACCATTGCTCTTATTCTTATTGCAAGCAACAGTTTCTAAAATAAAATGTTATAACCACAAGTTACTCAAAAGTAGAAATGGTTACAGCGCAATAAGGAATACATCAGCTGCAATTATGAGAATCTTTAGTTGCATCACTCGTTACAAATTTATAGGGCAAGTGCAAAATGGCATATATGTTATTCTTGATATGGTGTGCAAGCTGTTGGCCATAACCTCCTAATGGGATCAAGTAACACACTATTTATCAAACTTTAAAAAATAACACCATTATCAGGGCTCAGAGGCATAATAAAATATCTAATCTGATCATAATAAAAGGTAGAATGTAGCACTTACTGTGAATGAAGTCCACAGCTTGGCAAATGTCTCCAAATGATGGAGCAAAAAGGTAATCTCTTGTTGGTATCCGCAAATGCTCAATATCATGAGACTACACAGAAGAACCAAAAGACTAAATATCCAAATAAATGATTTTTAAGTTCATAAAATCACTCACTAAATAGGGGGGGAAGTATTTCAGAAGCCGCAATAAAAAAGAAGATATCAAAATTTGTATCTGTTAATAACTAAAATATTTCAACTCATGGAAAGACAACATTCTGGGAACATAGATAACCGTACGCCATAGTTCAAATTTTCACTAGCATATGATACGATACAACTTAAGACTAATAAACATGCCTAAAATCTTAAAGGAGAGCTGACATCAGTTATGCAAGGTTGCTACACAAACGAAAAATATATAACCTTTATCCATTCATTAAAGGCTGGTTCAATTGTTTTGGCCTATGATTGGTCTTCATGGCACAAGACTAACTTATATGGGAAAATACATGACCAATGAAACAGAAATATGACGCAGCCCCCAGACTCCCAACTTCAGGTCTAATTAGTAGGCTGGGTCAGGTACATGCAAAATTGGCCAAGAGTAATATCCATCGGGAAACTTGAAAATAGTTGATGGGTATCTTCACATCATACAGATTATTCTTCATCAAAGATAATCAAGTAGGACTTATGATTTTTATTCATTAATACGATCTGAGGTAATATCAGATGATCATGAAAATTCAGCTTACCTGATTCCAGCTGATGCCAGGAAGAAGGGCATGCTTAACTCAATTTCACCACACAAACATGAGAATATGACAATTATTATTCTAAAAAATCCCTGAAACTCATATATAGTTCTACTCATTCTCAAGGTACAGAAACAATTTCAAAATGGTACAATTCATAACTAAAATAGAAATATGCATTTAGTAGTTCAAAACATGAATCACGAAGTAAAAGAAATTGGCTTAATTTAAGGTCGAGAATCTAATAATCACAGATGTTATGATTCTGTTTATGAAGCTAAATGTAGAGCCAAGCACTGAGCTGAATGGGATAAAATTTGTGTGTGAATATCATCTCCAAAGAAAAATAAATGATAGAAGTGCTCGGGAATTGTGACAGAAATAACCTTGCTATTTCGATCTAAAGAGAGGGATGCATCTTAGTAATTCAAACCATGAATTAGTAAACCAATAAATGTTTTTGTCATTACTTATATTTTTGGATGTGATGAAACAGGGTGTTTCTAAATTCAGAAGCATTGATCTAACAATGCCGCTTTGCAAATGTAGGAGAAACAAAAATACCAATT
Organism: Musa acuminata AAA Group; assembly: GCF_036884655.1. Taxonomy (NCBI): domain Eukaryota; kingdom Viridiplantae; phylum Streptophyta; class Magnoliopsida; order Zingiberales; family Musaceae; genus Musa; species Musa acuminata. Next base: position 30,610,954 of record NC_088330.1, read on the forward strand.
CAGTGTATCACAATCTTTCTCAGGGAACAACAACAAAATGCAATGCTAAAAGTAAAGCCCGAGCAGAAAAGTACTCACAACATATAATGAGGTAGGCACTAGGGTCTCATATGGTTCATTCAATGTAATTACTCCACAAACACCAAGTTGCTTTAAGCAAGGAACATGAGTAGGAAATGGAACAGCACCTAATAATAGAAACTGAAACCAAATATGTTAGTGAAACTCTGAATATAGAAAGCATGGCGAAAAAAATTAGAAGACTTGTGGGTTAGTTATCATCCAAAGTAAGAAAAGCTAACAAACCTGACAGACATTATACAATTTCACATAATAACTTATCATCAAGAAAGAACAGGCAGTTATATTTCCGAGACATCTAATTGGTTGTTCGGTATACAGGATAAGTAACAGAAAGAATCTCTATATTACTTGAATCATTTAGTATATTGCAACACATTTTATGCAAAATTCATGTGTCATTCTAATATAATCATGACGCAAAGGGAATCAGAACACAAAACCTCATTGTTCACATGGAATGCTTACTCATTATCACATATATTTGAAATAAGGTGACACAAAAAAGAAAAAAAGACATCCAGCGTTCAGAATCCACAAAAAATCCTTGTCCCATGCAAATACTGCATCGTTGGAACGTTGCAAAAACTTCCATTCAAATATATACGCTCGAGTACCATTTTTTTGAAAATAAACATCATGATACACATTAGTATTCACAAACAAAGTTTACTTTAAAATTTTAAAATCAAACCAAAATGGCAAAACTTTTCCTACACTTTTGGGGTTATAATGGATATATTTGAACAATACAAAGAGTTCTAGCGCACATCTTTAGATTAAAGTCAGAAGAAAGATAGGATAACCAAATCTAATTTTCGTCTAAAACTCACTCGAACTTTTTAAAGATCAACATAAAATGAAAAACTAATCAAAGTACCACTTAGATTATGTTTTTTCCTATCATAGTCTTGAACTTACTCTTTAAAAGAAATGCAAGTTATACACAAAAAATGGCACGTACATCCCCACTATTTGAATCAGCTACATGAAACCTCTTAAATTTCATTTAGTTTCAAACACTGCAAATACGATCAGTTTGGTATCAGGATAGGCTGTAGACCTTTGAATTGGATTTCGCATTTCTTTAGGTCTCGTTGACATGTAATGATACCATAAATTATCATAAAAATTCAGCGAATCATAACATAGTAATACCATGCCATGCCATGTTAAATGCTCTAAAATATATCGCTATGAAATATATATGTGTTTTTTAATATTCTCTTCAATCTTGGACAAATATTACAATACTTAAATTTAAATCCGCTCTTATTCACCATAATTTCAATACTTAAAGCAAACTTATAATTTCCTGTTTCCCCGACAGCTTCCCAGCTCAGAACCTTCACTTCTCCTACTGTGATTAAATCTCAAATCATCATTTGCCTGACAGAAGTGACATGGCATTGCCCCAAAATAAATAACCTAAAACACAAAGACCATTTGGGTCAGCTATGAGCAAAAACAACCTGCCTAAGCCCACTCATGAACAAATTCGACTTAATTCATATATAGAGAAAAATAGTCAGTTAACAAGAGATGAAAGAAAAATACCACAATTAAGGAAAAAAAATCCAAACATTAAATTCAAAGGATGAAAGACAAAGAAAGCAAACCTCGTCGACTCGATCCCACCAATGGAAGTCGGGCTCGATCTTATTCCGCACAATGTTGTACATCAGCGTCGGGTAAAAGAGAACCCGAGCCCCAACTCCGACCACCGCCCTCTTCACATACAGAAGCCCATTCCTTCGGCCATAAACCTCCAAGATCGATCTCTCCTGCTCACCTCCCCCGCCCTCGGTGTCCCCCTCCCTCAACTCCTCAATATACATACTTCCAATTCCTTCAGCCCAATCTTGAGATCCGAAACGCACCGAACCAAACCTACGTTCTCCACTATACTAGCCTCAGATCGAGACCGCAGCGATCGGAAAACGCAAAGCAAAAGAGGGACCACAGATGATCGAAGGGGAGACCCTTTAGGGTTTCCCGATGGAGCAAGAAACGGATCAAGAACCCCCGGGGGGCGATTCCCACGCCACAAGCGATCCCCTATTGCGTCGATTCGAATCGAAGAAACGATCTCTCTATCTCTCTTCCTCGCCCCCCCTCCCCCACCCCTCGCTCCCTCCTTTTGATAACTACCTGCTTGCCCTTCGCAATCACCCCCAATCGAATGAGAGCAATTTTATTGACGAAGAAGGGTCGGTGTCCAAAAGCACATGAGGAGGTCAAGGCTGATCAGGCCCGTTGATGTGGTGGCAATGAGGTCATACGGACGGTTGATGATGAAGAAAGCCCATCCAGACTCGAGTCCACGTGGCTGTCGAGTGGGTTCCAAGCATCGGGGCTCCCAACACCACGTCATGTGAAACGATGGCAGGGCTCATCACGCCGACCACCAAACAGGAAACGAGTTCTTCCTATTGGGGAATTCTGAGCCATAAGTGGGTCCCATTTTTGAGATCCAATAGGGAAGCCTTGTAACAACATTTCGGTGCAGTAACCGAAACACCGAATTCTGACTAAATTATAAAAGGACAATTAAAACCTTCATTTTCATTATGATTTTTAATTGTATTTCTGAAACCAATTCTCATGCTTTGACATTAAAAAAAAAAAACAATTAAAAAAAAAAGAGAAGACTTTGACATAAAAATCACTAGTTAGCATCATTCTCATGCTTGAAAGCTAAATATAATGCAATTTTATGTCCCACTTGATTTGATTTTGGAAGTTGATGTGTTAACCAATGGCATTCCATATTGCACAACCATCATTACAAAAACAATTACTACGAAATAAATCTAATCCCAAAAAAGAGATGTGACCGAATATAATATGGTTGCTTGTACAAATCAAACGAGGAACTTTCGAACTACTTTGATGTGATTCTACTCGATGCAATTATATTGTTCTTTACAATAATCGAACAATATAATGTTCATAGATCATCCATCAAAAACTGTTTCGTGTGATTGCAAATTATGTCCAAGTGGTATAATTTGTACCATTATTATGTCCACAAAAGAGTTTCACCTTTTTTTGGCAATTACAATAATACTCGCGCAATGTCCTATAATTTTCAGAGATATTAATTGATATAAATTGAATCCAGAGTGAATTATTCCTAAATAATTCAAACTCTTTTGTTAGGGTATTTTAACTCTATCGATGGACAAACTATAAGATTGTTTGTATGGACGAACATTTACTAATGTTATATGTATCATCGTTACTATTTGGGTAAATTCCCTAAAAAAAACTAATATTTCACTGTTTTCTTCTCTTTTTTTTCCCATAGAAAACCTCTATTTTCCAAGATGGACAAAAAACAATACCCGCAACCACTCATTTGATTTGTTTTCGTCATTTTCCTTCCCCTTTAAGCCAAATCCAAATGAACCGTCACATTGAATCGGTTTAACATAATATTAGATCAATCATAAATAAATAATAGTTAATAAAATAAAAGTAAATTAATATATTTTTATTTATATTAATAAAAATATAAAACTAATTTTAAAACTTAAAATAAGATATTATATATTATATTATAAAAAATAAAAAATAAGATGTGTCAGTTATACCGATAGAGACCTACTTGTAATGAGCGAGGAGGATGCAAGGTGATAATTAGGGTATTTTTTATTATTTATATAGCAAGGTACTCTCCATCTTATCTTCATATCCATCTTATTTATATTATTATATTATATTTAATTATTGATAAGGTTATTTAGTCCCACATTGATTGAGAAGTATGAGAATCAAGAGCTCATAAGACCATTAGATCTCCCTTACCCTTAGAGATGTCTTTTGAAACTTACATGTTTCGAAAATATAAAACCGTGTGGGTACGCCCATCGCCCAAAACGAATAATTTCTCACAAGCCTGCGGGTCTCTTGGGACAATCTTTTTGGCGAGTTCCGACGAGCTTCTTTGGCAACGATCAATTCTGACAGAACTTCCGACGAACGTCCGGACTTTCGACGAACTCTCGAACACCCAACGAAACCGCGTTCTTGACTCCAGGACTTCATTTTGCTTTATGTCTTGCTATCGTAGTTAATCCTACATATGTAAAAACATACTTCGATCTAGACAATTATTACTAAGCATGAATCATGTTGTCCGGCATGTCATTAGTTTATCGACGTTTCATCTGATTCATCGACGCTTCATCTGATTCTTCGACGCATCGTCTTATCTTACAACCTATTGCCCAATCGGCCAGTTGACCTCCGTAGCTCCGATATCCTTGGCGTAATTTTCACTCTTCTTATCCCGATGCCCGAATTCATGGCCTGAAGTTTTCTATCGATATGTCATCTGATCCTTTGGTTAAATTATCAATGACCTAACATGATTCTTCCTGCTTTAATTGTCTCATCCTAATCGAAGCATCCTGCATCACTCAAAACATAGATCAATTCATAAACACTTATCAATTGGTTTTATCATCAAAATCCGAGATTCAACACGCGATGTTTTGTCGGCCCCCTATGAGTTCACTCAGACGTGGGTGGATGGAGCTCCCAGACATGGGAGACTTATGTTTGGTGGTCATTCAGAAATGGATGGATCATATTATGTTATGATCCCACTTCACCTTCTATGTATTTGACATGATATCCAAAGCTTTGGTTATATATTTCTATGTGCACTTTAGATAAGAATGAAATGAATGCGACATCATATGTGTTATTTGAGTTTCTGTTTTATATTTGTTCTTTGATATGCTTCGAAACGGTTATATATTCTTGATATGCTTTGAAATATTCCATATATCATGGATATGCTTCTTATTCTAATGATATACTCCAATTAGCCCTTACTCCATTGTTATGAACAAAATATGCTTCGAACGATATAACATTGTAATTCTATATTCGTCAAGTAGCTAGCTATCTTTGAACTCTTATATCTCTGTCTTGTATTTTGAAACCTTATTTGTTCGAAACTGTCCTCTTTGACATGGATATGTTAGTCACTTGCTAAGTTTTATATGCTCATTCTATTGCTATATAATTTTTTAGGATAGCTTGTTGCTCGCTAAAATGTTTAAATTGAGCTGAGGTAGTTGAAGGCTAGAAGATTTTTGGGGCAAATCTTTTGTAGTTGAAAGGTGGTTGATCTAGAAGTACATTTTGTATATAATTAAATATTAATGACAAATCTAGGTTGATGTATATTGTAAATATTTGAAAAGTACCTCTCAAGATTTTGGGAGTGTTAAGTTTAAATTGTATAATGATATAAACATGTGGTATATGTTAGTTTTGTGATTGTATAGATTATATAGATTCCCAATTTATGATATGGTTATAGATTTATGATATTGTATGGTTATAGATTCCCACAACTATAGATTTATGATATGGTTATAGATTTATGATATTGTATGGTTATAGATTCCCACAACATTGGATTTTATGAAACATTAAGTGATATGATGTATGATTATAAACTACGTATGTTTATGAATTATGGATTGTAGAGGTGAATTCTGACTTGAATATATCTTAGTGGTCTCAAATGTGTGTTTGGATCCTGGATTAATTGTTGAATTATAATATTATCAATTTTAAGTTAGGTTCACACCTCCTAAATGAGAATTAAATTTAGAGGGCATGACAGGTACCACCGCTCAGATCACCTGAGAGGTTGAGTCTCAAGCGTTGCCACCGCCTGATATGACTTTGGGTCACTGAATGAGCTAAACAATAAGTCAAATTCAGTCATAATTTAGGCTGAGTTGACCCCTGAGTTAGTAAGATTTCTCCCAAACCTAACTCAAATTAAGACCTAACTACATCAATTAAAGCTAAAACAATTATAATCAAGTAATCTAGTGGTCCAGCACGTCAATTGTTCATCCAAACTCCTAGCGAAAATTCCATTGCACTTCTGGTGAACTCCTGGCGAGCTTCCGGTGAACTTCCAGCTCGTTGTTCAGATATTCGGCGTATCGCTCGATCCTCCTGTATATTGACTCTTGCAACATCTGTTCTCGGTGCATACTCTAATTCTTCCAACCTGATGTTCGATCTTTGACTCCAGTCCAACGTTTGATTCTTTCGTAATTATTTTTTCTTTTTCCACGTAGTTAGTCCTGCATCACTTATCTCAATACATGGATTAGAGCATTAATTTATCAATTGATTTCATCATCAAAATTTGAGATTCAACAAACATATCTTAAATTAAAAAAATTATGATTCATCCATAATCCAAATACAAAATCCAAGACATAATATTTAAGGATACTAAAAGTATTAAATTATTATCCACCTACAAAATCTATATAATTCATAATCATTGAATAATTAACTCAATAACTCGATTAAACCCAAGGTTATAAAAAATTATTAACAATCCACCTATAAACCTGAATTTATTTAATTATAAAATCAATCATTTATCGTAAGTTCATATCAACATAAAACTTTAAACCGAATATCTTAAACCTTCCAAATAGAGAGGTCATTTAAACTTGATAACACACGTTCAATTTAGATTTGTTTGAAAATATATTGCATGCAAAGTGTACTTTTACAATACATTACAAGCTAAGTTAAAAATTTAATATACTAATAGGGTGAGCTACAAAACTCAACAAGTGACTAAGATATCTATGATGAAGAGATGATAACAAAACTCAACAAGTGACTAAGATATCTATGACGAAGAGATGATAATGCATATGACCTGAAAATCAAGGTGCAAGATATGGATACAAAAATCATAAATTTTATTTCATTAAATACAAGAATCATAAAAGTTATTACATTAGATATAAGAATCTTATTTGATAAGCCAAAGCAATTCATCTCTCTTCTTCTATTTCTCTTCTCTAGTTCAAGCTGGGTTACACCAAGGTTCTTATTTGATAAGTTTTATTCTCTTTTCTTATATAAGTGCTTATGTTTAGCTAATAGAAAGATAACAAAATGGTAAGCATATATCAAAGAAGGTGTCACAAATGGAGGAACAAGCATAAGTGACACAATCCTTAAGTTAGCTACTCACCACCTTTTTTTTTTAACTTAATATGAATTCTTTCATAAATTATATTTAAATTCTAAGATTCATAATTAGGTCCCTAACATTGCAATAAGTTTCTAATGTAAAATTATTTTAATATAAAAATTATTAAATAAATATTTATCAAAATAATCAAATAAAAATCATGAATATCATAAATAATTTAAAAAATAAAGGATATTGTAATAATCATCAGTATTCTAACTTATATTCACTTGTGTTGTGATATATGCATTTGGTTATAGTTATGATTATCTATAAATTTATATATCAATTCTTAGTTACGAATTTAGATGTGCATTGATCCTTGATTAGTTAACGGCAACTTTTAATTAAAATAATTCTTATTCACTTATGAAAAATATATTCAATGACTATGCTTGAAACTTATCTTGTATCTTATTATGTTAAAAGTTATGATTTGAAAATCATATAAAATTATATTTTAATCTTTATATAAATATAAAAGAATGTTTAACATCTATTTGTTTTTTAAATTCAAGCATAAATACAAAAATAATGTACAAGTTTAGTAAAACATTCTTTTATGATAAGTTTTATCAAGTTTGGATATTTACTGACTTGTGTTTACTCACACCCCTATTGAAAAAGAGTAGATTGAGTTTGGAGGAAGTAAATTGGGTTGATTTTAGGTTTCGAACTCTTGATATTCATAATTTAATAAATATTTGGTTGGATATCATTTGGTAAATTTATTTTATATTTGAGAGTAGGATATGTTATTGATTTTATTTATGGATATTTTAATTTATTTGATTGAGTTTTGTACATGTTTAGACATTGTAATTCTCTTAAGCAAACTTTGTGGAAATTATGATGTTGTATTGCTCCTAATTTTTCAGTGGGTTAAGGGTGTTACAATTAAGATACAAAATCATAAATGATAATTTTTTTTATTTCTAGGTATTTAAAATATTTTTTTAATTTATTTTATTCCTTAAGGCATTTAAAATAGATTTATTTCTAGGCATTTGTAATTATTTTTCATTGGGTTAAGGGTGTTACATTTTTTCTATGAACACATCATATATAACTATTTCATCTTGTAATCATGTCCATAGTGGTGTATAAAAAAAAGCTAAAAATAATTTAATGAAACAACAGAAAATGAATTAGTAGAATAGTTTGATATATATATATATATATATATATTAGAAAAAAAAGAAAACAATATAATATATATATAATCATAAAAGAAATACTACATATAATCCATCGTCTGATTCCTCACGCAAAAGCCTCAGTGTTGACAGTAGTACATACTGTTTAAACAGTATTCCATCATATGAAAGCGAAAGAGGTTACTACTCAAAACTCAGCATCATGTAGAGCTGTTCATGGAGGTGGAGTGGCGTGGGTGGGCGAAAGGGGCTGCGGCAACGGAGGCTACGATCGCTGCGGAGGGGCATCGAGGAAGGACGGACGAAGCGAGATGGGCGCCCACGGTGCAGAGACCTGACGGTGGTGTGGGAGGAACTGGTGGTGCTCCGGCAGTGGTGCGTTGGTCGACGAGGTGGCGGTGGAGGACTTGGAGGCACGCTCACAGGAAGGACACATGATGAGGGTTGTGGGAGGCGTCATCTGCGTGTAGAAATGGGGCGACAGCTTCAGGGCTCTCAGTTCCTGGACTTCCTTCTGAAGCCTTCGGTTCTCTTCCGTGAGGTTCTCGCAGCAGCGCTTGAGGAACCCGCAGTCCACCTCCGTCTGCTTCAGCTTCGTCCTGAACCCAACGACGGCATCAGTGTGGCTTCGTGTCATTCTGAAACGCCCCTATTTCCGATATGTATGAGGAGTAGAATACCTTGCTCTTCTGTTTTGGAACCAGACTTCCACCTGCCTTGGCCGCAGGTTGAGCTGTTTCGCCAATGCCAGCTTTTGCTTCTGCTCACCAAGGCCAAGGAGCAACACGGTCAACATAGAGAGAGAGAGATAGAGATATATATATATATAGAGAGAGAGAGAGAGAGGGTACAGGATTAAGGGTGCTGTTCTCCTTGAAGCTCTCCTCGAGGATGGCGGACTGGTCCTTGGAGAGGCGGAGCTTCTTGCGGGAGACCAGGTCGCCGTCCTCTTCGTCGCTGGCGGCGCCGCGGGAACAGGGTCGCTCCGCCTCATGCTTCTTGTCGCGCTCGGCCCTCTTGCCGCCCACGCTGGAGGTGGCGCTGTCGGGGGAGGACGCGTCTGCCTCCTCCTCGCTGTCCCTCCCTGCTGCCGCAGCCGCAGACGACGCCCAGTTCACGTCGATCATTCGCAACACAGGCTGCGCCTCTCCTGCTCCTCGCCACACATCAAGCGTCGGTCTATCTTCTGCAATCAACATACCTCATGTAATCTGTGGTTTCTTTGCGACAAGAACACCGGATCTACCAACTGTAGAACAAGCGTGGTGGAAACAGTACCCGAAGGGGCGAAGAGGAGATGGCTCCACCGCGGCTTCTGAACACAAGACGATGGCAGTGGTCGCGAAGGAGATGAATGATCAAAGTGATTGGTGGAGGAGCTCAGGCTGAGGCTTAGTGCCAGATCCTCCTTTTCCGTCAACATATTTGGCTTTCTCAGCTTTCTCTTCTTTTGCTTCCTTCTCTCAATGTTAGCTTTAACCCTTCCTTTACTTCTACCCTCCTCCTTTGGCTTCCTTTACCTTCACCCTCCTCCTTTGGCTCCCATTGATATGATTGATAGCAAAGGAAAAGATAGAAAAGAAAGCAGCTGAAGAAAAGGATGAGTACAACAGTAAATGTGTGAGAGAGTGTGAGAGAGATATGGAAATGGTGGCCTCCTGTTGTTGAAGAGGTGGTGTCTTCTCTTGGGGAGTATGGGGATGGCGAAGGGTTATTATATAGTAGATCGTGCCTTTCAAGTGCTCCCCACTTATCGCAATCATGAATGCTGCTACTAAATCCTTCAACTCTTTAGATTATTTCTATCTCCCCCCCCAAAAAGTTGATCTCAGTGGTTCTGTTCTACATCTCCACGCGCCACTGAGCTCCGTAAACCAAGGGCTGTTCCTCCGGTTGACCATCGACTGTTTCCCACTCCTCACACTTTCACGTATATATATGTATATATATGTATGTATATATATATATATATATATGTATGTATATATATACGCGCGAGACACAGCACCAACAGCAGAACATGCAGACAAGAACCATGAAATGCAATTATCTTTAGGATGGGATGGATTTCCTCCGTGATGAGGCAAGTGTGTTACCCAAGTTGACCAGTTGTGGCGTGGTGTCAGGATGACTCTGAACACTGTAATGATCACTCACATGCTGCCATCCTGTGTCTATCATTGCCTTTGAGTTGTGCAATGATCACAGTCCGTGGACGAGATGGGATCCCAAGGAACAGTGTGCCCCCACCACCACTCCATGCCCATTCATCTCCCTCCCCATGCCATCGTGGTGTGTCCAAGACTGCACCAGCACAATCACACTCATCACCCACTCACCTGGTCAACCATCATCACATCATCATCATCAACCGTAATCCATTCTTCCCAGCAAACTCATCTTCCAGAGGGAGATACGCACACAGATCGGGGACGAAGAGAGTGAGGATGGGACCCGCACCATGATTCCGAGGGAGGAGAAAGACGTGCCCAGTTTGACCGTGGATCAGCGGGGCCCATACCCCGACCGGCGAATCATGTGCGTGGGCACGTGGTGGGGACGTGGCCGGGTTCGGGCCGACCCGGTCCGGCCGTTCGTGCGATCTTGTCGGGCCAAACCCGGACACCGGCTCGGCCCCATTACTTTTGCCCATCCCATTCGACTCCGGTTCATATGTTTTCGATTCAGCGGCTAAGATTAAATCGTGGATTCCAATAAATCCAATCCGGTCCGTGCCTGATATCACAACCCTTGGTAGCTCATCGGATGACGGAGGGCAAACCTGCATTCGATTTGATATCCTCTGCCCTCTTTCTCTAAACGTGGGTTAGTGGGTGGTTGTACGTACATGCGAGGATTTCATGCAGAGGACTCCGGGTGCTAGACGCCAGTGAAGCCAATGCAAGGGGCCAAGCCCGCGACCAGCAGCAGCAATGGGAGCGTGGGTAGCAGCAGTAGCCGAAGCAGCGGTAGGCGAAGCAGCAGACGGGATGAAGGAGGGATGGCGATCAGGAAAGGGACGTGGATGGCCGAGGAGGACGAGATCCTGATGGAGTACGTCCGGAAGCACGGTCCCCGCGACTGGAGCTCCATTCGATCCAAAGGCCTCCTCGCCCGCACCGGCAAGTCCTGCCGCCTCCGCTGGGTCAACAAACTCAAGCCCGACCTTAAAACGTAAGTCACCCCTTCTCCTGATTCGAATCAAATCCTGTGGTGGATTCACTGCATAGTTCATGGCTGTAATCGCTGTGTTGACTGGTGTTGCCATGGCTGGAGAAGCGGGTGCAAGTTCTCGCCGGAGGAGGAGAGGATAGTGCTGGATCTGCAAGCCAAGTTCGGGAACAAGTGGGCGAGGATCGCGACGTACCTGCCGGGGCGGACGGACAACGACGTGAAGAACTTCTGGAGCACGCGGCAGAAGAGGCTGGCTAGGATCTCGCGCTCGTCTCTCCCACCCAGATCAAGCAAGAACGATAAGGAGTTACCTGCTGTCTCTTCATATGAAGCACCGCCCAACATGGAAGTAAGTCTGCGTTACATCACCAGCCTGATCTCACGTAGGAAACCATGGCGATGTCTTACTTCACCTCTCCTGTAAGCAGGACACCTGCCTCGATCTGGTTTTGCTTGAAGAAGGATCCTCCAACGTTCAGTGCGGCACCGCTCTCTACGTGGACAACCAGTACGCCATGAGCATGGCTCCGAGCCCATGCAACCTTGGCCTTGGTACGGCCCTACCGCCCCTGCTTGAACCAGCAACTGAAGAGGAGCTGCTTCGCCTCCCGAACACCTCGATGCCGCCGCAGCCGCCACCACCGCAGCAGCATATCGGCCCCCTTCCCCAGCCTTCCCTCGACTACCTCGACCACTTCACCGGCGAGGAGATCTGCTTTTCGGAAGAGTTCGGTTGCCAGGGGTCGTCACCGTGCATGCAATTCTTGTACGACGGATCGCCGTTCGCGAGAGAAGATGAGCAGCCACCGGCGCCTGATAGCTTGTTCGATGACTTGCCGTCGGACTTGTTTGACTACCTAGAGCCACCGCCGCCGCCTCCTCCAACTTCATCTGCTTCATAAGGGAATGCTTCACGGGAAGCGGTTGCAGTGCCATATGCTTGCTTTAAAGGCTTACTATTGCTTGTTATAATTGTGGAGCTTGATTTCATCAATGATTGACTTGTGTTTTGTCGTTTGTGCTAAGATACAATGAGTTTACAGTTCTTTAGTTCCAAAATACTTCGTCAAATAATCCATTGTTTTACATCAAATTTCATGTAGTATTATACAATATTTAATGAACTATATATAATAGACATAAGATAATAACGATATAAGAAAAAACATAAATCTAAACAATATCTAAATGTTAATAAATCTTATAATTGTAATATAATGTGTTGTTATAACTTTCATTTGAGAAAATATATGCAACCCAAGTATTTGACCCGACAAAAATACCTTCAAATTGATTGGGCAAAGCTGTTGGCCCATTACGACTCTTGCATGAAGAGACTTCACATTAGGTAGAACCAATGGTAGAAATGTTTACTCGAAATAATATCCTCCTCGTGGACAATGCCGCCATCTGTTCTCCGTATATCTTGCATCGATTTCTCGATAGTACCTCTTTGATCACCTCCCTTATTGGTTTAGGAGCGGAGCCCATACGGCACATGCTTGTGGAACCCATACTTGATCCAACCATCGGATGGTAATCTTTCCGGGGAAGCCTTGAGAGTAGAAGACTAATTCTACTCTTCATCACATCTCCAGGTCTTCCTCTTCTGCAACGCCGTCGTCTCGAGCGATCTTCCAATCCGAAACCTGTCCACTTTGTTTGGCTCCAAAGCTTGAATCCAGAGGAGACGGCGGGGGGATGACGCGGCGGTGCTCCCACTGCAGTCACGATGACCACAACTCCCGGACGTGCCCCAACCGCGGCGTGAAGCTATTCGGTGTACGGCTCACCGATGGATCCATCCGGAAGAGCGCCAGCATGGGTAACCTCTCCATCGTCGCCGGTTGTAGTGGCGGTGTGTCGCCCGCTGACGGGTCGGAGCCGGGCTGCCGCGACGGGTACGCGTCGGAGGATTTCGCCAAGGGGTCGTCCGCGAGCTGCCGCGAGCGAAAGAAGGGTGAGTCGCCCTTGATCTCTCGCCCCTCTTGCTTGCTTTGTTCCTTTTTTAGGTCAATCCGTAAAAAGTGGGCCTTTTAAGCCGAATGAGAGCCTGTCTATCATACTTCAGTATCTTTCTTTCTTATCTCAATCGAATATTATGTAAAGGTCTGGATTTGGTTACACTTAGCGGAAAGTTGAAATGAAATGTGTGATATGCCCGTCTGTTCTGCTTTCCAAACTTAACATGTGTGTATGCTGAGTAGAATCCACACGTTAGCTTGTAGGCATTCTTATTCGGATCCCAAATTTTTTTGTTCAAATGCATGTTCTCTCTTCATGAAGGATATAATTAAGTTTTGGGTCATCTTGGACTTGTAAGGGATGAGATCTATGCGTCACGATTTCAGGATATCCTTGAGGATTTTGTTTTTGCTTTAGATTTGCTATCTTGGTTTTCACTGTGTAGGAAATGATGGTATCTGAACAATTATTAGTTTACGGAGCAGTATGAAGAAGTTATAGGTAGAGGGAAGATGGCAATGAAAACTTCTACTGAGCTGCCTACATTTCCTTCTATGATAGGCACTGGATGGGATGATTTGTTCTGGATTTGTATTTGGTGTCACTAACCGTGCTATTACTTTATCTGGATTTTAGAAGGAAGGCTGTCAAAGAATAAATTACTTCTCTTGTAGCTGTGCTGTTACTAATAAATACTCTAACCAAATGGGTAGTCAACTTCATTGAAATTTTCATAATCAGATGTAGCTTTCTGATCCAAATAAGAAGAGCCAAGTTGCTAAAAATTTGACAGGAAACAAACCGAAAGAAATGGCAACCACAGAAAAATGAATGGATCAACTTTTACAGTTTAGTTTGACTGGTTGGCCTGCTTATTTTAGATATAAACAAAGAAATGGAGCTTGTTTGAGGAAAACATAAAAGAAATGCAAAGAAATATACTGAACCTTTAAAGTGGTTGGTGATGCAGCATATAGGTTTTGGTGACTAACTAGGGTTTGATATAAAAATTCGTTCGATTCTTGGGAGGTGATAGAGTCTCATAGTTTAGTTGGGTTGTTCTAAGAATATAAAAGGAAATCTGGAGAAGATAAAAGTATTTTGAGAAATAATGAAGACAAGTTGGTGACAAACCACCAGATATTCTACTGATTGATACAAAACAAAAAAGTCATTGTGTCATGATAAAACCAATAGAATCTATTCCAGTTGAAAGCCACTTCTACTGCCCCCCACACAGTAACATTGGCAACGCACAATGCAACCCTGAGCTGTGGCTCCCACAGGTTGTAACTGACTTCCTAGCAAGTGGCAAACCCTCCATGGATGGCACTTCCACTAATCCATCTTGACAGAAAGTTCCTATATATGGCTTAAAAGATGGAGAGAAGAGAGTGAAATTGAGAAAAATAAAGATACATTTAGATAGAAGTAGAACAACAGTCCAAGCTTGTGCATGTATAAAAAATCGCTCAATTGTACTAGATTCGTCGACATGGAAGATTTTCTTGGTATCACGTCCATTTCAGTTTCTGATTCAGTGTTTATAACCATCAGCTGTGTTATTCCAATCTGGAGCTTGATTGATGATAGTTGCATGGGCTCTTTGTTGATGATATATGCAGGTAATCCGTGGACTGAAGAAGAACATATGTTGTTTTTACTCGGCTTACAAAAGCTTGGTAAAGGTGATTGGCGAGGCATATCCCGTAACTATGTGGTATCAAGATCACCTACTCAAGTGGCTAGTCATGCACAGAAGTATTTTATTCGGAAAGCCAATACAACAAGAAGAAAGAGAAGATCAAGCCTTTTTGACATGGAACCTGATGAGGTCCCTCTCTCTCTCTCTCTCTCTCTCTCTCTCTCTCTCTCTCTCTCTCTCTGTGTCACTGTAATGAGCAGATGTTTGCATCTGTTCATTTTAGCTTCCTTAGGGGAAAATGTTTATGATTGTCTATTAGACATGCACAATGCCACATCATGTCAACATGATTTCATTTTCACAGTATTTCAGCCTAATCTATTACATTCAGATAAGTTTGGACCCTTTCTGTGATTTATCAAGGACTGATGACCCCTTAAATCTGTGTCTTTTCTTTCTGGGATCGATTATTTCTGTGAGGGCTACTGATACCGAAGACTCTATGGAACCATTTTTATCTATCAACCATACAGTTTAGTGAAAATGAAAGGATTTCTGGAGAGAAGAAGTTTAAATACCCAATACTGTGTATAGTTGCCAAGTCAAGATTGACAGAATTAGGAACATTCTTTCCTGCATCTCTGAAATTTGAGCAAGGTGAATGACTTCTTAGAGAAAAATAATTTTCAAAACATGCCAAGAGTGGATCTCTACATGTAGAACTACCATGCCTGGAGGTCTTGCAAAGAAAGTTTTCAAAACCTTAAGGTCAAAGATCCAGATAATGAAGTTCTTTGAGCCCTGTCCTACAGCAAGTGCTCAATGGAAGCCTGTGAATATAGTTGAGTTATTGGGTTTTCTTTTCTAATTAACACACACACACTTTCCTTTACTTGTTTGGTCGCAGATGAGGGTTGATGTATGCTATTTTTACATTAAAGAAATCGTGCAAAGGAGACCTCTTTAGAAAGGTGGGAAGGATTAATTTTAGCCACATATATAATCTGTTTCTAAAATCATTTTTTCAGTATGCCTAACTAACCCACCTTATACTTTTTCAGCCCCTCGAAGCTCAACCATCTCTAATGAACTTCCAAGAATCAGAGGCACAAAATAACAAGCCCCTTCCAGTGCCTCCAACACTGAATGAGGATTTTGAATCAATGGACTCTAATGATGAGAAAGCAGTTGTCCCACAACCGGAAGCTCTTCAGTGCAGTTATCCTGTGTTACGTCCAGCTTATTTTTCACCATTTCTACAATTATCATTCCCTCATTGGTCAGGAGACAAAGCAGATACTTCAGAGCAACAGGCACATGAAATTATTAAGCCAACAGCAGTACATTTAAGGACCCCCATAAATGTTGATGAACTTGTTGGTATGTCAAAACTGAGCATAGGAGAGTCTGCTGGAGAAACAGCATCTTCACTGTTTTTGCTTGGAGGTTCAAAGAGGCAATCCGCCTTCCATGCTAATCCATCCACAAGGGCTCATACATGATCCAACTATCCGGACAGGGTCAACAAGTGAAGGTTTGTCCTGTGATAATTATCCTTGCCTTCTTGTTAATAGATGATCACGGAACCATGGAAGTAACTGCATTTTTGGACAATTTCCTCAGACTGCCATTCTTATCTGATATTTTCGTAAATGATCAGTTGATTAGCATCCTTGGTCATTGGTATTTAGCAATTTCCAATCAAACAGCAACTGTGGCACATAAACTGCACCCAAATACCGTAGGTTCTTGGTTGCAGACGTAACTCTTTTGGAACAACTTCAGTTTCCCACTGCTGAAGTCACTGAAAGTAAGCACTAGTTCTAAAAGTTAAACTGCACTTTTTAGATAGCTGTGGTTCTGAACCGAGTTCATTGAATTGGATAACAAGTAGCTTCCAAATTCATGTTATTAAATTTTGGTTTAACAGAACATACGCTTAGTTGGACTTTGCTGGCCTGTTTTCGTTCTACTTGTACTCTTGAATGGATTTACACAGTATGTTCTTTGTAAGTCTTTCGGAATTAGGATAGCTTTCCTGTTTCAAGATTCAGGGCCAAGAATTAAATAAGTGCAGAACTTAAATGCATGTGAGACTGGTTTATATCCTGTGATGCTTACTTGGTTACTTTTACGTTGATGCTTATCAGAGGAAAACATAATAAGGATCTGTTATACATGAATTAAGAATAGACTGAAGATAATCTGGAGATCAAAAGATGTTGCATATACTCTAATAAACCTGATAAACATGTATTCCCAAGCGTTGTATGATTTCTAAGCAAAGTTGATGTGTTGTCCAGGAGATATATTTTTCATTTGCTTTCTGTTATATCGATGATAGTTCACTTTCTAGTCTTTGATATCGTGTGATTTATGTGCTGAGCATGTCTTCCTGTTTTAATCTAATTAAGGTGTTGTGTTGCTGGGGATGCTACTCTGGTCTTCAGAAGTCTTGCTTTTTCCATCAGAATACAATTGAATCCATGCTAACCATCTGCCTCCTGCTGCTGACCACATAATCATTCATTGTTCTTGTGCCTGTTAATAATAATGTACAGCTTCAAGGACTTGTATCTTTATACAAGAACTTAAATATGTTATATGTATTCATTATTTTCTATATGTATTATATGCTGAAGACAAATGTAATGTGTAACTAGCATAAAAGATTCAAGATTCAAGTTTATTTACCATTGTTTACTAATTGAGTTCTTTTTTATTTTGTTTTGTTTACTTAATGGTGTGGCTATCACTGATATTATGTGTAGATTGCTGGATTTGCTGTATTTGAAGTGGCAAGAACTGTGGATGTTTCACTGCAAATCACTGCTCTGACCAATTCAAAACATTGGTGAGTTTTTTTGTTTCTAGGAATTCTCTAAACTATGCAAGTACCATAAATCAGGATCAACTGTGAGCTAGCTAGTCTTCAACCCTCTCAGTATTTCTCATTCTGAGAATAATTGGAGAAATATGATGAAAAGAATTGCAGATTGAGAAGTAGGCTTTTTTTTTTTATGAAGTAGTCTTAAAATTCCTTGAAAAAAAGGCAAACAAAAGAAAAGAAAAGAGAAATCACTCTTTGCATGAGTGTGAATATCTAGAAAAGGCTTTTCAGGTTTTCTGGATAGCACCCCTTGATGTCTAAAGAGAATCTCACTTTTTAATATATGACGAACATATCATCAGTGCCGGTTGTAATTCTCAAAATTTTCTCCCAAGCCAGTAAGATGGGTTAAGTAGAAGAATTTGATTGTCCTTATTATATCATGATATTGAGGTGTCGATAGCCCTTATTATATCATGATTCTCAAATCACTTGCTCCCTAATACATAGATAGTGGAGTTAGGGCATGATGAAGTTTCTATTTGACTATTTATCATAAGGAGGATGATTCAGCTATCTTATCGTCGAAAAAGTGTTGTGGGTTGATTCGCTTGTGATGTCATAAAAAAGAGTCTTTTGGGTTGATTTGATGATATTGCGAAAGGAGCATTGATTTAATTGTACTATTATTAAAAGAACTACTTTGGGCTAATTTCGATCGTATTATCATTAAAAGGAGTGTTATTTTGGGCCGATTCGATCACACTCTCATCCAAATAATACCTTGGGGCTGATTTGGTCGTGCTATCCTCAAAATAGCACCTTAGGCTGATTTGATTGCATTATCATCAAAGTGGCATCTTAGACTGATTTAATTATATTGAAATTAGCATTTTGGACTCTTTCGGTCATGCTTTGGGCTAATTCGATTGCATTGTCAAAAGGAACATTTTGAACCGATTCAATCATGCTATCATCGAAAGGAGTGGTTTGACGGATTCAACCATGTTGTTGTCGAACTAACGCCTTGAGCCAATTTGGTCACATCATTATCATGAGTTGTCTCTTCAAGCGGTTTGAAAGTGTTGGTGTTGGGAGACACATCTTCAGATGGTTCGGTCGTGTTGGTGTTAAGTGACACCTCTTCAGGTTATTTGGTGGTGTTGGTGTCGAAACACACCTCTTCGGGCAATTTGAACATATTGGTGTTTAAAACTATCTCTTTAAGTGGTTTGGTTATGTTGGTGTCAGGAATGGCCTCTTATAGTAGTTTAACCATATCAGTATCTAAATTTGCTTCTTCAGATGATTCTATTATATTAGTATCGAGAGCCATCTTTTCGAGGGGCTCAACCGTAATGGTGTCAAGAGCCAACTCTTCGGGGGTTTGGCTATGTTGGTGTTAAGAATCATATTCGTATTAAATTTTTTTTCTTTTGATGGAATGGTTCAACTATATTACTGTTGGAAATTAACTTTTTAAACTATTACTTTATCCTACCAAAGGATGGTATGATGCAACTTCAACCCTCCCTACTTAGCTCCAATGGTAGCCCTTATGCTTAGATAGTGTGTGTCATTTTTTTGTTATGCCCTCGTAACATCGGTCTATTAAAGCAAAATTTGATTATCTAACAAGGGAACGGATCTCACAAACTTGATATTGGGAGATATATAAGTTCAACAATGGATATATAAAAAAAGAACTATGCCAAGGGCTTGATAATATCTCTCGGATACTTAAATTAGTAAAAGGTTCTTCGAATTTGATGGCTCTTATAATCCACCTGGCTGGCTCCCTTGAGAACATAGTTGATGGCTCTTATAGAAAATTCGATAAACATAGGATAATGGTTGGTTGATTCAATCTTTTGTACCAATTTTTATTGGACTAAGTTGGTTGTCATATCACCTAAAGGCTAGTGATGCATCACCCATTCGATGCGCAGGTGTCGGTAATTTAACTGTGAGATGTCAATCATGTGACGGTGTCGGTAATTTAACTGTGAGATGTCAATCATGTGACATTGATGTATCAATAATGTGGTATTGAGGTATTAATCATGTGACGTTAGATATAAATCATCGGATACTAAAGTAACATCTATCCATATTACTTTATAATTCTCAAATCATATTAAATTGAATCAGTTATTATTTTTTAATAAAGTTATAGTATTTTTTTTATTGAAATGGTTTATCATATTTAAAAACACTATGACTCCTTAATCAATTTAGATAATCTTAAACATTAATTATTAACCATATTATATGTTTTAAGATTTAATAAAATATTTTATTTAAGAGTTTTTAAATGATTTTAATACAAATTAAGAATATTTTGATATATTTGAAAATTAAGGATGACAAGTCCTTATTTTTTTATGCAACCTTAATTTAGGCATATAGTTATTAAAAAATCTTATATCATTTATATTATATAAAAATATTATGATTTAGAATAATTTTGAATGGACTTATAGTGTCTAGTGTTTTTGTCACTGAATCAAAATGTTACAACTCTAATAAAGAAATTATAACTAATTTTCTATTAAAATTTTTATTAAAGATAAATATCAATTTTACTAAAATTATTAATATGAGAATCCGAATGATTTCCAATGAAAATTATGAAGATCTTGACCTATTTCATACTAAACCATAATGAAAATTCTAATTTTTTTTGCCATTGTCTTAAATTTAGGTCTAAATATTTTAAACAATCTTATATTATTTACAATCATTTAAAATAGTGAGATATTACTCATTTATAATGTGTTTCAATGAAATTATTGTGTTTTTCATTCAGTAATAAAAAACACTATCACCATATTCAAAAATATTATAATAAAAAATATTATATCTCTATTGAAAGATCCCAAACTAGATTTTTTGCAAGAAATAATTTTTAAAAGATATTTTAAATAATTGACGAATTTTTTTTTAAGATTTGAGCGAGAAAATTGATATTTTTAAAATATTAGAAATATGAGATAATTGTTTGAAAATTATATAAAAAGGATAAAAAGATCTTTTTTCGGACAACGTTTATATATATATAATTTAAAAGGGATCGAGGCACCGAAATAAGTCACAATAAGACACCTTTCTCGAGCGTTGGTTACGGCGGTGGGAGTATAGAGCGAGAGAGATGAGTCGATGGCGGAAGAGAAGCCCAAGAAACAAGCCCCTCTTCTTCCTCTCTGTTGCCCTTCTCGTCCTCTTCGCCCTCTTCCTTGCCTTTTGCCTCTCCTCCACCGCCGATGTCCTCCGCTCCCTGCTCCCTTCCTCCTCCGGAACCCTCGACGCTGCTCGATCCACCCAATGCGGCTTCTCCCTCCGCGGCGAGCGATTTCTCTGGTTCGCCCCACACAGCGGGTTCAGCAACCAGGTCTCCGAGCTCAAGAACGCCATCCTCTTCGCCGCCATCTTGAACCGCACCCTGATCGTGCCCCCCGTGCTCGACCACCATGCCGTCGTCCTGGGTAGTTGCCCCAAGTTTAGGGTCTCCAGCCCCACCGAGCTCCGGACGGCAGTGTGGGATCACATCATGGAGCTCGTTCGAGATCGGAGGTGAGTGGCTATTAATTGATTTTCTGCTCTCAATTATGTCCGATGAGGATCAAAACCAAGAAATTTCATGGGAATTCAGTAAATGTTAAATGAACAAGCAGTTTCCTGTCATCAAATTGATTTTTTGAAGTCACCAATCAAGAAACTTCAATTATTTATCCAGTGAAATCTGTATACTTTGCACTTCGTGGTATGTCAGCCTGGGCAAAAAAGGCTGATATGAAGAAAGGCGATTCTGCTAGGAAGCATCATGTCAAAAAATGAGTGGAGAATAATAGTACCTTGATCGCTGCTCTTGAAATCTGTATCATGCATTACCTATGTTTATTGATTTAAACCAGCTCCAATTACCGCCACCAGAAGCGACAGCAATTTTGGGGATTAGTCTTTGCCCAGGCTGTAGTCAGTTTGTTATATCACAACTTTGTAGAGTTTGTAATATACCACAACCAAAACCCAAAATCAAACTTAAAAAATCTTCTAGATTGTGGGTGACTAATTCTTCTTTTGTCAGTGTTGGCTGCTGTTTGTTAGTATTTCTGAAAAATCTTGTGTTCCTTTTTCAGGTATGTATCAATGGGAGACATAATTGATCTGTCTGTGGTGACATCATCTATGGTTAGAACAGTTGATTTTAGGATATTTGCTTCAGCTTGGTGTGGGTTAAACATGGAGCAAGCTTGCTCTGGTGGCTTATGTTGTGCCATTTCTGGCATAAAATCTGCTGTGGGAAATTTTGATCAGTGCAGATCATTGCTATCTGGCTTGCAGGGTAATAATAACCAGTGTACATATGCTGTAGAAGATGATTGTAGGACAACTGTGTGGACATACCTTCAGGACAATGATGAAACGTTGGACTCGTTTCAGGCCGGCAAAGAGTTGCTGAAAAAGAAGAAAATTTCATATGTTAGAAAACGTAGAAGTATCAGTAAAGCTCTTGGGCCTGGATCAAAAGCTGCAATGTCCCCGATCCTGGCTTTTGGAACGCTCTTTTCAGCACCTTACAGAGGTTCTGAGTCGTATATTGATATCCATGAAGTGCCAGGAGACCCACGAATACAATCTTTGCTCAAGAAAATGGAATTTATTCCTTTTGCCCCAGAAATCCTGGCTGCAGGGAAGGAGTTTGCTCTGAACAAAATTAGAAAGCCTTTTCTCTGTGCTCAGCTTAGGTTGTTAGATGGGCAATTTAAGAACCATTGGAAGACTACATTTTCAACTCTGGAGCAGAAGTTGAAGTCCCTAGAACTGAAACCAAATCAAAGAATACTAAGTGATCCTATTAATATTTTTCTCATGACAGATCTTCCTTCTGTAAACTGGACTGGTACTTACCTGGCGGACCTTGCAAAAGATTCAACATATCAACTATATTCCATGGAAGAAAACTCTGAATTGGTCATGGAGGCAGCCAAGAGACTAATGGCATCAGAAAATGGTATCAGGTCTAGTGTCCTTCCAAGAAATTATGAAGGATCACGGAAGAAGAAAGCTTGTAACCAAGTGTTATTACCAGATATTCTTTTGTATATAGAAGAATCAGTTTGCAGCTGTGCATCACTGGGGTTTGTGGGGACTGCTGGGTCGACAATAGCAGAAAACATAGAGCTGATGAGGAAGAAGAACACCTGCAAGTTGTAGGGCATCTTTTCATCATTCTTATGTTGGTAATACGGTTAAACAGTTCCTTGTCATTGATTTCACAATAAACGTGGATGAACAGTCTGGATACAATCATTCATGAGAAAAAGATGCTTTTTTTTTTTTCAGGAAGAACATGAAATACTTGAAACAGTGTTTGAGTGAGATTTACAACTGAGGCAGCATTCTTGTCTTTGGAACTCTGTAGAAGGGAATGAAGCTAAGTAGTTGATCTCAGCTTTACGTGCAAAGCACAACATCAGAAGGAATCGACACATGCCCCGTTTTTTGTCTGAGCAGAAGGGAACAATCAGCTCTCATCACTTATGGACATATATATTTATATAGAAGTTTAGTTCTAAGGATATTGCAAAAAGGACAAGCTTCAGCAGTTCAGCTATTGAAAACCGATGATGCTTCATCCCCAATTGCTTTCAAAATGAGTGTACTTAATCGGTTATCAAATCTGTATTTGATTTTTCATGGTCTACTTTGTCACGGAAAGCTTGTTTTTGGCATACCATTCTAATGTTTGTCCAAAGCTTACTGTAAGATGCATCCTGGTTCAACATTTTTAACTGTGGATCCTTTCAAAAGTCTGATTTTAGTTGTGCAATGCAGCACTGACAGTTTGGGAAGGATATCTAGATACCAAAGGCTAGATTGCTGCAATGTGGAGTACCAAATAAATACTTGTGGTTCATGAACTGCATGACGGGAGAAGGAAGGCTATGCCATCATGTATTTGCCCACCCTAAGATGAAGTTAATGTCGTCACACCAGGATCAAGAAATTCTAATCTTTACCTCTGAAGAATTTCCTTATGGAACCAGTTGCATTCAGATCAAATGGCTGAATTGTAGATTGTAAAACTGTTAGCTCCATCTTTTCAGTTCACTGACTTCACATGAATGCTACTAGTTGAGACACCTATGACTCAGTTATTAGCAACTTCTTTAAATGTTGGTCTAGAGCAAGCTCAGTGGCTGTTGTAGTCCTCCTCTCTCGGCACACGGATCTGCCAACCTATCGGCACGCGGATCGCTCACTAATTGTATGGTTTTTCTTTTTGGATCTCGGAGTTAGGATGCAGAGAGGGTTGTGCATCTTGAGGCTGGACAAGGTCGTGGGAGGGCGACGGAGCTTGTCGGGAGGGACGTGACGGTGACAAAAGAGAGTAACCAAGTGACAGGCGTCGACGCAAAAGGTGATAGAGAGGAACGATGAGGCGTAAGGGTTGGACGAGGCCGATCCCATGTCTAATGCATGGAGACCATCGAGTCAAGATTGATTGTTTGGGGATCACAAGTCTTAACCGATCATGTCGAGTCAACTAACCCACATCCGATCATCGTTATGGTTGAACCAACCTATTTTCATCGAAAGTGGTCTTTAATTACTGCCTATGTCCTGACTCGCTTACTATAAATATCACGTTAGAAAAAAAAAATCACTTAGTTAACGAATCATACTGTCGCAAGTATTTTTAGTAGGTTAGATGAGCTCGTGGAAGACAATATCTTTCGATGACGAACACTTTGGATTCACTAATACACACATTTTCAGACATGTCTCTAACACGTCATCCTCGTTTCGAGGTCAACGAGGAGAGAGTGGTTTTAGTGGACGACTTACCAGCATACATCCACCGTCCAATTCATCATCCAACGGCTTCTACCACTCCGAGCTCTCCGAAGCGTAGCCCGTGCGAGCGGTCTCCTTCCTATATAAACCGACACGATCTCCTCCTCTCGCCCTCGAAATCCGCTTCGACGCGTCCACCACTTGCGCCCGCGATCACGTCGCGCTTCCACCGGCTCCGATCTCCATCCCTTTCTGGTAAAAGTTCTTCTCTTTTCTCTGTTCCTCTTGTCGAATTTGTTGTGTTCCTCGAATTGATTGAGGAAAAAATAGGCTAGGTTTTGATCCGAGATTTCAAGAAAAGAATTGCATCGATGTTTCTACTGATTCTCCGCCGTTCTGGTGGGAAAATCGGTTCTTGGCTTGATCTTTCGCATAGTTTTACTGATTTAGTGTGAGGTCGGTCATCATGTTTGGGGGTGCGCCGGGGAGTGACCGTCCCGATTACTATGAGATTCTTGGTGTTGCAAAGAGTGCAAACCAGGATGAGCTGAAGCAGGCCTATAAGAAGGCAGCCATGAAGAATCATCCTGATAAAGTTGGTGACGCTGAGAAAGTAAGACCGTCCTCCATCTCATCAGTAGTTCTCTTGCTCGTGTTACTTCTTTTTCTGAATGCTTATTTCATAGGATGCTGTCGTTGCCTCATGTGTTGCTTGTGCTGAAGCATCTGTTGTCTTCCTGCTAAAAGTTGTCCATCGTGATATCTCAATTGCTGCTTTCAGTTGTATCATCGATTGTGATTTGATGTTTATGATTTGGAGCAGTACGAGGAGTTGTCTCAAGCATATGGAGTTCTCAGTGACCCTAAAAAGAGGGAAATTGATGATAAATACAGGAAAGATGCCCTCATGGGAGGTGGAGACACATCTCATAATCCTTTTGAAATATGTGAACATTTTTTTTGGAGGTGAGTATTGATTGTTCAAATGCTTTATTCTCTGTTTTGGTTTCATTCAATGAAGCTCTGTTAATCTGAAGGTGGCAACTCTAGACATCACATATACCTAGAGAAGTGGTGAAGATGTAGTTCATAGCTAACGGTTTCTTTAGAAGACTTGTACAACGGGGCATGCAAAAGGATTTCCCGGTCGAGAAATGTGCTATGTCCAAAATGCATAGGGTATGTCGTCTACCAAACCTAGTTCCTTTCTGCTATGTGTATCACGCACTTAGTTTGCAAAATTTTTCTTCACTTAGATTTGGTAGTTTCTTATATCAATACATTCTACGCATAATGAGCTTTTCTTGTGGAGAATTTTTCAATTCCAAAACGCAAAGGGTGTGTTATTTGCCAAAAATAGTCCATTTTTCAGTTATGTATATAATGCACTTAGTTTGTAAAAACTTTTCCTCTTAGCTTTAGTAGTAGTTATATGATAAAAATTTACACATAGATTGAGTGCTTCTTTTGGTATTATAAACTGAGATTTTAATTGATTCAAGCTGACACAATATTTTCATGGTAATGGTTTTGCAAATGTTTGCAAATGTTGCAGAACATGCATCTCATTGAGCATTCTGTGGTCATGTTACACCAAAATGCTTTTGGAACTTCCAAGCACCGCGGGAGATTTTCTCCTCTTTATTACGATGGTGGACATTTTTAGTTAATAATTTTTTATCATAAGAAACTTATTTGATTGGTCTCCCTGGATTTTGGAAAATGCTTTTGATGTGTCTAAGATTTGTTTGAAGCAGTAGTTTTTTCGATAAACATGCTTTCACCCCAGGGTTTGTAGTACCAAGTAACAATCAAGTTTGGTAATTATGTTCATTAGTGTTTCTAAACTCGTACTTCCTTGTTGACCTTTGCAAGCCACCAGTGCATCTGCAATGGTGGCCTTCATGGTGACTTCTTATAACCATGGATGCTAGTAGCTGACTTGCCAAATGTTATATTCTTGAATTTGTGAAATAAAATTGCCTGTGAAGTAGTAAAATGAAATGAGCTGATTTAAACAGTTGCCAAGCATCCAAATCCACTTAAGGGTTCCTAAAACAGAATCTAAAAGAAATGGTTTCTTGTTAAAATTCCTAAAGCTCATCAGAATAATTGAAGTCCAAACCAAAACCTAAGATGACCCAACATGGATCTTATTAATTTCGGATTATACCAACTAACTTCTGTAACCTTTCACGAAATTTGTACGATGTGTCTGAGTGTTAAGATGTTTTATTGGTTACTGAAGTTAGAAAAGTCTCTAATGTGAAACATTCTGTCATGCCAATTGATAGTGAAGTAGTTTTACTGCTTGCATACCTCAGAATACATTTTCTAGGACTTAATGAATAATGCAAGTAGATTCTTAATTTCGACAATGCCAGGTGCCAAACAGATAAATCTTAATGAAAATGAACCGGTTCTGAAGAAAGAAGGGGGAAGTAGAACAAGAAGGAAATGATGCAGTTCAAATGTTTAATTAAGTTCAAATTTTATTTTGTTGGTTCTTATCTTTAATCATAGAAGGCTATGAATTCATCTATTGTCATGAAAGACTCGGTTCAGATGAGATTTGTTTGGTGCTTATAGGATTCTACAGGTAGTGATAGTTACCTTACATTTATAATGCATCTCAAAAGGTGCTCAATTTTCACGTTATGTTTCTGAAATAGAAAAGAATATATTTGATCAATTATTGTGACAGTGGAGATCCATCTTACCTGAAAATTAAGTTAGATTATCTCATATCCATCTTACCTGAAACATGGAATCTGAGGTGTAGTGTGCCCTTGTTATTAGTCGAAGCCCAACTTGATTCAGCAGTCTTGGAATGACCTGTCCAATGGGGTCAAAGCGAAATCTTTAATTTAGCTCAAATCCCATGCATAAGTTTTCCTGTCCTAAGTGAAGCACCTTTCCAATTGAAGATTCATAATTTGTTTTCCCTCTATAGGTTATAGATAAGTGGAAACTTGTAGCAAAACTACTAGTCCTTTGATTGATTCTACTTGTCCACGAAAGGCTCCAAGAGTGGGAAATCAGAGACATGCCATTCATGTCAAGGTAGAGGCTTGAAGATTGTAACAAGAATGCTTGGATTAGGCATGATCCAACAAATGCAACATACGTACGAGCAATACAGCAGCTCAGGTGTTACAGACTATTTCCATTTTCTTGTGACATAACAAGAGCAGAGATATCTTTTCCCATTCGATTTGTTCAAACCTATAATTAATGCAGGTGAGATCATCGGCAGAAAGGATAAGTGCCCTCGGTGCAAAGGAAAAAAGGTTATCCAGGAGAAGAAGTTACTGGAGGTGCAAAGGAATGCAACATAGAAGATTGTAATCCGAGGAGGAGCTGATGAAGTCGTAAGCAAAAATTTTGTTTCTTTTAGTCTTCCTTTTGCGTGGGTAACATTCATTGATATATGCTGACCATGGAATGTTAAACCAGTCTCTACCTTTTTTCTCTTGTTGTCTAAATCCTGCTGATAAAATACAAATCTTGCAGCCTGACACAGTGACGGGACACATTATCGTCATCGTACAACTCCAGGAGCATCCGCAGTTCAAGAGAGCATTTGGTGATCTCTATGTGGAACATTGGCTCAGTCTGGCACAGGCATTTTGTGCCTTCCACAATTTGCTCTGACTCATCTCAATGGTAGACGGTTGCTCATCCAGTTAAATCCAGGGGAAGTCGTGAAACCTGGTAAATCTTATAATCGCTTCACCTTCTCTAATTAGTTTTCAGCTTCCATGTAACAACATTAATCTGGCATGTTTCTTCTGTAAGTAATCAACTGTGAAGGGATGCCTTTACATCAAGTTCCGGTGCCTTCTCACCTGAACAGTGCCGTTCTCTGCATAAAATTCTGCTTGCAAGCTTTAGCAGCCTATCAGTTGTCTGACATGAAGCTGATAAACGTGAAGAAACCACTCCATATGATGTTAGCATCGGAGAACAAACGAGGATAAGGCAGCAGCAGCGGCTAGAGGAGGAAGTTTCGGATGAAGACAAGGATAGAGCTGCACGCGTGCACTGTGCCCAGAGGTAATTTTCATACACCCATCAGTACTTTTTATCTATTTGTTCACATCTGCCCATACGATAGTTTGATCACTAACCATCAGATGCTTAGTTTTTCTCATTATTTTACGGATCCGACGTTATGATTATATATATATATATATATATATATATATATATATATATACTGGAATTTGGTGGCTTTGCACATGGATGAGTTGGACGTCCATCAGTTGTCATATGATTTGGTGCCATGAAGTTGATCAGCATCATTCATTCCAACGTAGGGAGTTGAGTACTCTGTCCTAGAAACCACGTGCTACTTGTGTACCAGATATTGTTAAGAAAGTTGAATCATGAGATCCTTTCTTGGGAAGGACAGATTCCGCAAGGAATCTCGAATCATGTGACTGAATCTTATATACATGTATAGTATCATCAAGATATCGAAGGTTCACTTGGAAATTACTATACTGAAAATACAAAATCATGATAATGATCCGTGATGAGCTTGGATAAATCTGAAAGAAAGAAAAGAAAAGAAAATTCGACATTTCATGATCGGTAATCACGAAATTTACAGCAGTTGCTGCTGATGGGTGGTTGTGTCAAGGAGAGGAGAGGGGTCTTCTGAGGGAACAGCAGTTGCCAATTATTATTATTATTATGGCTCGAAACAAGACCTTGGTTTGGCAGGGTTGGAGACCTCGTGATTCGTGATGACCCACCGCCACATGGCCTCCACTCCTGTGCGGTGGACCAGTCTACGGTCTAAACCACAAACAGGTTGTCGGCACGTGCCAGTAGAGTGAGATCACAGCGTGTTGCTTTGACAAACGTGCATAGACCATCATGAGTGCGATTTCATATTTATGTTATCCCCACACGTTAGAGAGACTCCCAATTAACTTATGAGGATGTAAATTCTTTGATCATTATTAAGCCATGAAGATGTTTGTCAAATCATCCAACATTATGATCATAACATGACGGACGGCTCATATTTAATATCAGGATTCTCGGTTAACGTATCATGATGAATATATAGGCATCTATATCGTGTGATCCGGTTGCTATGAGGAGGACGTGGTGGTTTTGCCTCCAATGCATTGTTGCCGGAAGAGAGAGAGAGAGAGAGATTAATTTGACCATCTAATCATTGAGAGTGGGCTGCTACCTAAATCTTGGTTCAAGCTGCAGTGGGGGAGACGAAGACGATGCAATTTGGTAGGTGGCAGGGCTGATGAAACTGATTGCTGTCATGTGACTTGACCACATTCACGTCGTGTTTAAGATGTGTGGGGGCAGCCACCACCGCCATATCTGACACTTTCATTGGCCACTGTATCTTCTTCAGGCCATGTTTTTACGATTGTGCCAGGAAGACCCGATCAGATCAGTTTGGTCATGTGGCAGCATCCTACACAACCATTCCCCTTTCAGGGTCCCACATGACAACCCCTCTTCCTTCCTACTGTACTGTCCTATGTTGGTATACACACACACACACACTCTCTCTCTCTCTCTCTGATGTGCATGTAGTACACTTAAGTGGGCGAAGTTTTTTGATGTGATGAGGACTATGGCGGCATCACATAAAACAGATTTATAGTCTTAATGCCCTCATCGGATGTATAATTGTGGAGCATAATCTAAGTACTTTTGGTTTGCTTAAATAAGTAAGAAACTCCTCCACCTTTCGTGGCCTCTTCTGCACCACTGGACCATCTTCTCCTGCCCATAATCATCCTTCTGTCAATTTCTCATATATATATATATATATATATATATATATATATATATATATATATATATATATATATATATATATATCATATTTATATTCATGTGTCAAAATCGCATAATTATTTATGTTCTCCAATAGACACAATAATCTTACTAAGATTCTAGAATTTAACTCAAATTGGATTCATCAAAAATAATTATTTTAATTAAAATAATAAAATATCAACCAAATGGGCACATGAAACACACACACTTAGTAAACTTTTTGGGTTTACTTGGGAGAAGAAAAGGGACAAGTAAATGTTTGAGTCAATGTAAGTAGGCCACTCATTCCCAATGTAATCAGTGACAGCATAAATGCATGCATCGTCTTTCTTTAATTTTAATTGCAGGTCTCTCGCTGGGCATCATGAGAGCCCATCACATTGCTATTTATGCTGCCACTCATCATTGCCCCCTCCTCCTCGAGCACCTTTTGGCTTCCTTCTCCCTCCATGGAAGAAGAGTTACTCCTCCAAGAATGTGAAGCTAACACCTGTTCTTCTTCTTCTTCTTCTTCTTCCTCCACCATCACCTCCTCCTCATCCTCGTCCTCCTTGTCCTCCATGGCCACCTCTTGCTGCCCCAATGCCTCACCGGAACTACCTGGTCAAAGCTCGAACAAGGAGAAGAAGACGTCTAAGAGTGGATCCAAGAGACAGGCTCAGGCTGCTCCTGCTGGTGGTGGGGGTGGAGCCGAGAAGCGAAGCAAGGATGGGAAGCATCCGGTGTACCGTGGCGTTCGAATGCGGAATTGGGGCAAGTGGGTGTCGGAGATCCGGGAGCCGAGGAAGAAGTCGCGGATCTGGCTGGGGACGTTCCCGACGGCGGAGATGGCGGCCCGGGCGCACGATGTGGCGGCGCTGGCCATCAAGGGCCAGTCGGCGCACCTCAATTTCCCAGAATTGGCCGCCGAGCTGCCGCGGCCGGCCACCGCGGCTCCCAAGGACGTCCAGGCCGCGGCAGCCCTCGCCGCCGCGGCCACATTCTGTGGGCCATGCACGACCTCCCAGTGCTCGGCCCCGGACCAGGCCGAGCAGCCGGACCCCACGACGCCGCCGAGCGGCGACGACGACGCGCTCTTTGACCTGCCAGATCTCTTCCTCGGCCTAAGAGAAGGATTCTGCTACTCCTCCTCGTCTTCTTCTTCTGCATGGCTGCCCTCCACGGAGGAAGACGGCGTCGAGTTCCGAATCGAAGAACCATTCCTTTGGGAAGACAATTAACCTGCGCAACCCAATGCATGCATGCATCCATCCATATCCCTTCTGTCCACCACCAATGGCGTGAGCAACGGAAGCAACACGTGCACCGTCCACCATGAGCTTCCTCCTCAACTGCAACTGGAAAGCAGAGTCCAAATCCACAAGCTCTGCAACTCTTCTACCTGAATTACTCATCCGCTCTGCACGATCGAATGGTCAAACAACAATAATGAGGCAGGAACACATGTTTACTTTCTTGCATCACAAGTTAGTCTGCGATGGCAGGCAGGCATCGATATGAGTGTGAATAAGCTTTGAATTCATGTGTATGTGAATAAAGAACAGGATTCAAAGGCGATGGTCGTCGTTGCTATCTCCCCTTTTGCTGAATTGGAAAGCATTTGCTCTGATCATGTGCTTGGCTACTATGGACATAGTGACAAAAGCACTAGCAGTACATTTCTTTTCCTCATTTGACGAATAATACATCTTTATCAGCATTCGTTACCCACTCGTCAAGATGATCTTTCAGCACTAAGCGAGAATCTAAGCTGCACTTTTATGTATTCGTAGATACCTTAATCTCCCTCTCACAATCATTTGGCTTAAGGTCATGACTTGGCAAGCCAGGTGGCGCCACTATACATACATCAGGAAGATGAAAACCTCCATGGAATCAGCAACTCTACCTCCTCTTCAGCCCAAGAAAAAGTTACGGAGATGGGAACAAGGGTTAACCTGTTGTCTTTCCCATCTAGACGCCACAACCACTTGGATCACAAGATGGAGGTCACGAGATAAAGGAACTGAGATGGAACGATCTACAGCCACTGAAGTCGCAGGTCCTTTCATCTTCGATATGTGATTCAGCTGACAAGATGAAGCAATCATGGGATTGAACCCTGCAACGACTTCTCGTGTACTATAAATGATGAGTGTGACTTTCATACGTGATAAAGATCACTGCAGGGATTGGGTTGCAGAGCGATCAGAAACCTGCAGCTGATCTCCACACTAATGACGACGAGTGACAGGTGAGCGGTATTTGATGTTGCATGGGCACACAGGCTGGCAGCACAGAAGGCAAGAGCAACAGTACACGGTGAGAGTGTCCCTTACCCTTATCAATGCATGCATGGAGACAGAAATATACACACAACTGATGACAAAGCTCGAGGCACAACATTGAAGGGTGAATTGATGATGTTGATAGAGGGCCACGGAATCTTTTGATGAGCCAATTTGGCAATAGATACTGCTGAAAGGGGAACTTCACTAGCAATCTATCTTCACGGTTGTCTCATTACATGATTCTGTAGCCAAATACTGACAGAAGCAGGTTAGCTGGGTGCTCATGAATAGTCCATATCTGGCGGCAGAACTTTGTATGCACGGTACAGACCTTTCAAATAATGTGGCCTCTGAAATGACAGTAAAATATTGTTGCCTCTCTCTCTCTCTCTCTCTCTCTCTCTCATGTTCACAATTCAAGCCTAACATGAGTTTTGTACTCTGCAACTTTTTCGTGCCGAATAATTACAATGGATCTCACAGGATAACTTTGCCTTGGTCAATTATCCTCTTTTCATTAGAGAATTTAGATTTAGATGTTAGACTTTGATCAACTAATTAAACATATAATTTAGATTTCAGATGTTTTGCCAAACCACAAACATACACAAGATTTGCCATCTTTCACTCACCAAGCAGGCAAAATGATTCATCATTATGCCTCCTGGAGTAACAGTGTGAGCAGTGGTAACAAGTCACTGCAGACTCTGTTGTTCCTTTGTTTCCCTAACTTTCACTGGCCAATGGAACAAACAGTTCATCGTGGCAAGGGCAAAACCAATTGTTCAGCACAGGTTCGTCATCCGTTAATTGCAGATACTAAGACGAAAGATGCAAAGTTTTTGCTCGACCAATTCCTGATAATGTCGTCGTGGAAGCTGAGCAAGACAAGCACAAGCAAAGCATAAAGTCGCACATTATAATTCTTATTCTTTCATTGTGGAAGAAGGGAAGGAACAAGTGTTTGCAGCCAGCCTCAACTTTCCCTTTGTGATGGAAAGAAGCCCAGGATGTGCCTCTTTTTACCACCACCATGCGTCACGAGATCTTGCACGCCTTTGGTGCATCTTCTTCCTCTCCTTTGGGACCCAAAAACAATGGAGTAGATTTACTTGCTGCCGCCGGTGCAGTAGCCACTGATAAGATCAGGCTAATATGAATGACTTGATGATCCTCTAGAATGTACATTGGCTTACTTGCATGCAGTGGTTAGGCTTTCATTTCGCGAGCTCGAGATAGGAAGAAAAGGTGCTTCATGGATGCCAAATTGCTTTTCACTTCACTTGTGCTTGTGATGAAGCTGTTGAATCGTCGGGTG
Source organism: Musa acuminata AAA Group (assembly GCF_036884655.1). Classification (NCBI taxonomy): domain Eukaryota; kingdom Viridiplantae; phylum Streptophyta; class Magnoliopsida; order Zingiberales; family Musaceae; genus Musa; species Musa acuminata. The sequence continues at coordinate 30,645,057 of NC_088330.1, forward strand.
TCGTTTTTATGGGGAAGAAAGCGACGCAGCAGCTACCTCGTGCGGGGAGGAGGGCGCCACGCAATTTAAGAGACGGCAAATGCACCGGTGAAGAAGGATATTTCTGCATGAGGTGGCGAGACTAAAGCTGTGGTCGAGAACAAAAGGAAGAGGGCAAGTGGGCGATGCTCCATCACGGAACCCGCTGATACTGTTGATCATCGGGGTAAACAACAGGGAGGAAGTGATGTGAGGAAGAAGCTGAGATACCCGACAGGGGGAGAAGATTCCGAGGAGGGCGAGGAGGAAGGAAGGAAGGCTCACAAGCACGAGCTGTTCTCCGGCATCGGTCATCCGTATGATTAGAGTGGGCGTATGTACCGAAATCAACGATGAAGAGATCAAAAAGGACTGAGCATCGAACGAATACTCATTGATTTGGGTCAAAAGAACAGATTTAGCATGACTCAAACTTATCATCTTTCTGAGTTCAATCTATCTCGCTCAGTAAGAGTAGGAAATTGCTGGAGTCAATCGGAGTAGCTGCGATGTGTTCCCGGTGACCTAACACAACAGCAGTGGGGAAAGCAATGGTAGCAATATACGAACCACGATGTCGGAGTGAGTCCATTGTTTTGAGCAATTTAGTTTATGTATGTATTATTTGAATCAATTTTATTTGAATAAATACAGAAAATGAAAGTCTATCGATCGATAATTTCAAAAAAAATATTCATCAAATTAATTAAGTCAAGAATATTATCTTCTTTGAAAATAAAAAAATAGATCGTATGTTACATTTGAAGCGATTATAATTTTTATTTTTTTTACTTTTTTTTTTATAAAATGATTCCATCTTCTTTTTTTTTTTGATAAAATGATTCCATCATTTATTCAAATAGAATAGAGTGGGAACGAGAATGCCTTGCGGCCACATGTCTTCTTGCATCTTAGATTCCAGTCACTGTCAGTGACGTCATCACTGGTGATAGATAGATAGAGAGAGAGGAATAATAGCAGTCAAAAAACAAAAAGGCAGTACATAGAAATAAACTAATTTATAATAATCATAAAAAAAAGCAGTGCAGTACCACCTATCCTACACCTACATATCATCTGTGGAATAATGGCAAAGAAGTTGAACCCTCTCTCTCTCTCTCTCTCTGTAATCCAGATAAGATGGTCTCATGGCAGTGGTTGGCAACTTGAGAAACAATAAAAGGTTAATAAACAAACAATAATGTCCATGCTCAAGTTATATTGTCAAAACGAAATTTCAGATATTTAGGTAAATAGGATTCACCCTTGGGGAAATATGAAAAGAACAGCTTTGTCTGATATTGTAGGTATTATACTTCAGATATTTATGGTAAATAGGATTCACCCTTAGGGAAATAATGAAAAAGGACAGCTTGCATGAAAAATCCTAATAAAAGATGGTCTTTTATAAGATAATATAATAAATTTAATTTGTCATGGTTAACATGAATGTCGTCGATGCATGGATATTCACTGACATAAATGAAACACCGTGCACTATTGTCGTGGTGGTGGTGGTGTGGACCTCCATTCGATCCGAAGACCTACTCGATCCCTACTGCTAGATTCCTGTTACAGCGCCCTCCGAAGAAGATAAGAATGGTGTGGGGTGGGGGGGGGGAGGGAAAGCAAGCACTGCCCACCACCTACTCGATCCTCTTAATTATTGTCACCATCTGCTGCACTCATCACAGTACCGCTGACGCAGTCACGCAGTCCTTCGTCTTCCCTAAGCATTGCGTTATGAGAACCGACGCGCTGCTGCCGCGTCGGATGCTCATCGACACAAGTATCCTATTGCGACTGTGGTGAGCACCGTCTCCACTGTAGATTTTCCCGTGCACTCAACTCAGTCGGTCAAACTATGCGCTGCGGTGCAGTGTTGCTGTGGTAACGTTCGACCCTTTTCTCCTAGCTTTCTTTCCATGGCGACAAAAGTGCACAGGTGGGGATGTCCGACGATGTGAATGAACTTTGAGAAGCTATACATGTGTAATGAATCTTCTTCCTCCTCTGTTCCAATAAACCTCCATCGACATCCATACATCAAGTAATATAACAACCCAAATTGTCCCATATAACTGATACTAACATAGCAACCATTAGTTAAGAATAATAAATTTTTATTTATAATTTTTATCGATCTATTACCTCTTCTTGTTGTGTTACAATTAGTAATTTATCTCAAAATTTCTAATTCCATCTCGTAAAGGGCCGAGTACACAATTTTACTTGCATATAATAATGTAAAACAACTGGGCCTGTGCCATGGCTTCCACTCATGAAACAACCAGAGTGATATAAAAATGGAAGAATCCACAGGAGCAACCTCCAAAAATCTTAATTACAATTGAGGCTTCAGTCCGATTTGGCAGAGTCCAGTAAGGCAAGCAAGGTGAATCCTGAGCTTCATTTCATTGAATTATGAAACAATAGATTGGATGGAGCAGGGCTGGTCCAGTGGTTCATCGTGTACCGGGATGATACAACTTGCTATGGCAGACAGCCCATGGTGCCTCGTCATTCAATCACAAGATATGTTACAACAACAACAACAACAACAAAAACTAAGCTTCAAGACACAAGAATGGCAGCGGCGACACAACTTGCCTTCTGTGGTGCCGCGTCAGATTTGAATCCATCATCTCCGATGACACAACGACACAAACAACCCAGGATCATATGTAGATTGGTTTCACATCATTAGGCCCAAAACTCGTGCCACAAGTTGGGCACTTACGTTGACGGCTGTTAGAGGTCCTCTGAATGCACTGGTGGCAGAACAAATGATAACATTTCACAATCACAACCTGAGTCCACAAGAAGAAAACATGTAAAATATTTGGAAAACGGAGTAGCCTAGTTAATCATTAGAAGAAAAAAAGAATGTCAGCATAAACAATCACAACGATCGTAGTAATAGTTTCTAGAGTATTTTTCACCTCCTTTTGTCGGTTGAGGCAGATACTGCACTTAAGGATCCCCCTGTATTCCTTTACTTCTTGCCGAAGTTTCTCCAGGACCGTAGAACCATTGATTTGTGCCCTAAGGTAGGCAGCTTTCCTGGTCATGACTTCTAAGCCTTCCTCAACTCTCTTCTTGTCATACCTGATCATTTGGACAAGAATTCAGTAGACTCTAGCACGGTGAACTCAACTCTGTTATAACAGCAGGAATAATGTAGCTTGGTACCTCTCCTTCTCTAGTTCCATCAACATATTTGCAACATCCACTCGGCCTTTCTCGACCTTGTTTTGCATCCCGTCAAATGATTGCCTTAGGTTATCCGACTCAGTCTGCACCTCCAATAATCTTTTTTTGGTATTCTCAGACATGACAGTACTCTGCCACGCATCCTCGGCAAGTTTCCCAACTTGATCTGAACATACCTTTAACTGCAGCAAGTACATATCTGGTCAATTTTTGGGATGAGCCGCATGCCAAAGTAATTGTTAAAGTCGTACTACCAGGTCATCCATTTGGGAAACTTTTATATTATATAAATCCACCAACAAGTTTGCCTGCTGCAACTTCTTATTCATGGTTTGCAGTTCCAAGCGCAGTGCTTCCTGGAGCTGCGTTGCCTTCACGCCCTCTACAACAAGCTGGACAAAAAACTATCAAAATTAAGTGACTCTATGGTAATAGTTGGAGGCACAACATAACCAATAACAAATTAAAAAAAACAGCACAAAAACCAAAAGGAAGATTAAAATGGAAATGGAAACACTCAAAAATGAGGAAAGAAGAATTTCGCATAAACAGATGTGAAGCATAACAACTATTAATTGATGCATAATTCACAATTGAACCAAGCCGATAAACTAGATCATGGCCATCGTTCATATGGATGTTTTTGTCACAGAAACCCATGCCTGGTCCATTTTTTCTTGAAATAAGTAGGTTAAACCAGAAACCATCAATTTGATCTCATTCTTAACAAGGAAACTAGAAACATTACAACAAGGTCATAAGAAGAGTACACTATTATCGATGCTTATGGCTTCAGTTGCAGATCTAGAACAGTAGGAAACATGCTGGGTAAAATAGAAAAACTATGACCATCAGTCTCAAATCCAGGATTTTTCCCCTACTCGATGTAGCAGTGCAGCTTGCTCCACCTATGACACGATTGCATCCAACAACCTTGTTTCTGCTACGCGAAAAACATTTTATAGGTTCCTTGTCCCTTAGATCAAGTATTTGAGTTCAAAAAAGAAAATGTTACGGGAAAATAGTCCAAATTTCACAAAGGACAATTCATGTGAGGCATCAGGCACCATGTTTGCAACTTGAGAGGATTATCTGAACTGGAGACCTATAATATCTGCTGCTAAACTATCATGAAGTTGTACCCAAAAAATTTGTTTACTCATGCACTCCAATCAAATAAGTAACCATCAACGATGACAATTTTATGTCATTTCTGAAACGCAATTCACATGTCTCAAGTAAGAGGAACCAGCTTGTAAAATGCTCTCGAGGAAGCCAAAGAATCACGAAGCACAAAAATTATGTTGATATCACCTTAATGTTGTAATCATCTCTCTCTATAATTTGCTGCAAGAGGTGTTGGTTTTGAGTTTGCATATCTTCATATGCTTGCCCAATACTCTGCAGTAAGTAGGTCAAGTGTTCATCTCAGTATATATTTTCATTACTGAACAACCGATACATCTTTAATAAAGAAATTCTAACCTCGATTTCAGATATATAGGCTTCACCTTCCTCATGTTTAGACTTCAGAATCTCAGACAATTTAGATATATCTCTGCATTAAAAAATATACTGGTCATTCATCACATACTTCAGAGAGAAACCTACAGAAAACCCTCCAGCCACCATTTCCCTGCAGGACGAAATATGAAAGTGCTAAAAACTAATGTCGCATGAATACAGACATGGGAATATGATACGAATCTGCATTCAAGTGACCAAAAAAAAAGAAAAGATATGTGGACGTGTATTATTATATTACATGTTTGTTTATTGAAATAGTATAATAATTAAAGAGTCATTAGAGCATCCGACTCACAGGCATGCAGCACAAGTACATGCAACACTCTGTGCATTACATATTACCTAAGCATGTAATCATCTACTAAAACTTTAACAAAACTTTGTGTAACCATAATAACACATCTCAAACAGGTCCTGGTACAATTCATGGAATATGCTACACACTAACAACAGCTCCATCCACCCAGGACTGGGAGAATAAAAGACAGTAATATGAGCATAAGATACCTGCCACATGCCTCCAACTTCCGCCTTAGTTCATCGATCTCGGCTTCAGCAGAGGTTAGCCTCTTTTGAGATGTTGCTTCAGCTTCAATGGCTGCCTTAACACGCAACTCCAAGTTGTGTTCATCAAGAGATGATTTAAGACTTTGAACCAAAGCCCATGTTTTGTATTCACTATCCTTGGACTCTATGACATCCCTGCGGTAAGAAAGATATATAAGCTTAAATCTTAGTTTTGCTGGTCAATCTAAACATACTGCCCTGTGAAAACAGCATCTGATCTTCCCACATCAATATGGTCTAAGCTATAGAGGCTGGAAAGGAAGTTTATTAATGCAAATATCGCATAAAAGAAGAAGAATCTCTGCTAATAGTTAAACAGGTGCAAGAAGTAGACTTTCACTCAGTGATTTAAAAAGAGCTAGGCGCTCGCCCGAGCGAAGCGAGGCGCTAAAATATAAAAATATATAATATAATTAATAATAATTAATAATATTAAAATCAAAATAATATATTATTAATCTATTAACAGTATTGAAAATTAATAATTTCAAATAAACCTAACAATATTAACAGTATACAGTATACTGTTAACAGTATACAGTATACTGTTAACAGTATACAGAAGGAGAAGAAAGAGTGTAAGGGGGTGCTGACTGAGAAAAGAGGAAGCGGCAGCGACAACGGGAGTGTAAGGAGGCAGCGGTAGCGGGAGCGACGACAACGGCAGCAGCAGCGGCAGCGGGAGCAGCGAGCGGCGATAGCGACAGCGGCGAGCAGCGGGAGCGGGAGCGGCAGCGGCAACGAGCAGGGTTAGGGTTAGGCAGCGACAACTGATATCGGTTTTAGTTGGTTTGATTGAACCAACTAACCACCGGAGACCGAACCAAATCTAAAATCCTGGTTCGATCGCCTGGTTTAGCCCAGGCGCTCGCCCGAAGCGCCCAGGCAGCAACTATGCTCGCCCGAAGCGCGCCACCTAGAAGTTTAGCGAGGCACTTGGGCCTCGCCTCGTCTCGCCCGAGCGCCTTTTTAAATCACTGCTTTCACTGTATTTTCGGAAAATGAATGAACTGTTTCTCCTACTTAATTAAAAATCATGATTTCATTTGGATGAAAAGCCAACAGTTATGATCATCATACCAGTATTTAAAGCAAACATCTTGCTTAACATAAGAAAAGTAAGCACACTAAAGAGTGGCAAAGCCACAGTCATTAATAGTATTGGAAACACAAGGTTTGCAGGACACGAATTTTAATACTCTGATTGAGGTGTCCTACTTCAGATTCATTGATATTTACTCACTCTAATACAATCACAATTGCAAGTAATTCTACAAGAATCAGAAGCATTAACCTAATGAAGCAATTCCGTGATGTAGTGTATTAACACCAAAGGGAACATCCCAAGCAAAGTATGATAATATGTATTCACCCACTAACAATTCATAAGGTACAGAATCTATGGTAAATTCTAAATAGAACTATGCTTACAAGTTTTGACAATAAAATAGTTTGCATCTCTTAATGGAAGCAAATCAAGAGAAAATCTTTTAAAAAAATGAAAAGAAGTTAGAACCAAATAATCAAGTCTAGGGCTCCCAATCTAGTTGCTTATGACAAAAGGACTGATAGTTATTCTTATTAATTAATATGAAACAATAATTAAAAAAAAGAATTAGTTCATTCTTGTTCAACAAATTTCAAGCATATGTGCATAAGTCATGCCACCGAGAAAGAGAACATACATGTGAATCAAAACATTCACTAAAAGCTAACATGTCGAAAGATATAATGCAGAATGTATCATGTGGCTCCTACGCAAAAGATAAAATTACAAACCTGGAATCTGTGGATTCACGTTTATACATTTCTAGGAATAGCATCGACTCCTGATTACTCTCTCTTAAATCATGAAGCTGCTTCAGCATAAGCAAACAACAAACATTAAAGCAAATTCAGCATGTAAATATAATGCCACACATAAATATTTACTCTCCAATCCCTAATATGAACATCGGAAAAAAAAAGCTCTAGAAAAACATCACCAGCTAGTTAATGTTCAAAAAAGAAAAACAGAATATATTTCTATATGTCAAACTCTGCAAAAATGTTGAGAAAAATTTATACAGTAATTCGAACACAAGAGTTGCCGATGCATTTTAAAATTATTACATGGTAGAAAGGCAAAGGAAGCAAAGACTGTAAACCAATCTGACAATGAACACATCAAGACAAGGTAAAGCTCCAAACAGGAATAAGTTGGAGTAGAACTAATTCCAGAATGAAAAAAATTAAAGAATATATACCAAAATGACCATTGTTATTGAGAAACAAAAATTAGTTCACAGAATCAAGACAATATAATAAAGATGAACAGAATAAGTCTCTGGATACATTGTCATGCAAATGAACAATGAACCAAAGACTTGTCACAAACTCAAGTAGTACGTATAGTTCTTATGATCTTTGTGAAAAACATTGGATAAGAGATCTACTTTCAAGCAATCAACAGTCTTTCTAAAGACCATCACAAACTTAGGCTTATCTTGCTTAATTTTTCATTCTTCAGTTCATGCTGTAGTCCTTGATGTCACCTTCCACTTCCCGTAAGTTAATAATAAATTCTCAATCATATAAACACAAGATCATCCATTTTAAACAACCTAACAAAATTCCTATACTTAAGCTTTTCTTTTTGGGTATTCCTCAGTTTACAAGGTATCCACAAACTCAAGCAACATGTCATCTTAAAGCTCCACGGCAACCAAAAATAAACCGTAGCAGTAAATTTTAGAGCTTAAAGACTAACAGAAAAAAAAAAACAACCTAAATCAAATTTGTCTATTTATAATTCTAATAATTAAAAATGAGCAAACCTTGGTAATATAACTATTTCAACTCATACAAACATTTTCCACACACAACTCCAGCCACATATGATAAAGAGCTACTTGTGCACATATATAGTTCAGCAAATATTGCAGTTCAAGCAATACTTAAAAAGCAAGCTTAAAAAAAGTAACAAAACCAAATTCAACATGTCTTGCTATGATGCTATCTATTCCTTATAGGAGTAAACAAAAAGCAGACAAGCATATCTGAGCCTACCACTGAATGCAGTTTCTTTATTTCAGAAAGTTGATGAGCGGAATTTCCAGATAAAGATTTAATCTCATTCTCCTACACCAAATATTGTCAGTCGCTTCAAAATCCATCATGCTTAACAAAATGTAGCAGGTTCTGCATGTGGCCCGTTTGACAAATTTCTTACCTTCCTGTGCAACATACTAGAAAGAGATTGAACTTCTGCACGGAGAGAATTAAGTTCTACGGCAGCCCCCTTGTTTTTATCGATTTCACTTTGCATGATTCCCATGTCTTTAGGTAACGATGAAACAAGTGCCTTAAATTCGTGAATTATTTCTTTCCTACCTGAAATCATCAGTCATGCCCCAAGTAAGTCCATTGAAACAGGAGAAATTAACTCACAAGGTATTTTGAAGTAAACTTGAGCCACTTGACAAGATACTTGGTTCTCTTGTGGCCTCTTCAAATTTGGTCTCTAAGAGAACCCTTTCATTGGCTAGTTTCTGCAAAATCTGCTCTAGCTCAGCAATTCTAGACTCAGAGAATAGAGAGACTCTCTGAGCAATATCAGCTAATTCAACTTTCAAATTCACTTCTTTTTCATGCCAACTGAAGCTATCCTTTTCAACCTGTAATAAAGATGTCGAGACAAATCTCATCAGACATATATGAGCTAAAATACCTAAACATACATGTAGACTGCATGTATCTACCGACCGGTTACCACCTGCAATTTTTCCAGCAATGCCCGGCACACATCCATTTCTTCTCTTGATCCTTGCAGGTGAGCATTCAGCAATTGAAAAGCTTTGGATGAAGATATACTCTTGACATTCATCAAAGCATTCTGGAATATATTTTCCATGCACAGTAGTATTATAATGCATAAGAATTTAGAAAATAATCAGAATATTATACTTGACAGTAAATAAGATAAACAAAAAAGAACCAACCCGCAAATAGGCCAGTTTCTTTAGAATTTCAATTCTTTCTTCATTCAGTCTACTAATCTCTGTTAATCGGCTTGAAACTAAATCCTGATCAACTCAAGCACAAATGCAACAGTCAATAGGATAACAAAAACAACACAATATAGATCAGAAATGTGAAGTGTCAATATCTACCATCAATTCCTTGAGATAAAATTCCATATCTTGCATATCCTTTTGAACATCCTTGACCTTATCTGCACCAACTGGTTTGTTTCCTAAAGTTTGAAAAAGGAATCGTGGGGTTTGTGCTGTATCTTTTTGCGACTTGAGGACTGTTAGTCTACGATTGCTTTCTTCCAACTCTGAAACTGTATTTGCCAACTCCTCTTCACAAAATATCATAAAGGTAAATGTCAATATCAAACAAGTATTTCAATATACAATATAGATTGCTGTTGTTCTTAAAGAGAGACAAAGGTTTATGGCATCGTTCCATAAGCTAATATAGAAACCAAAGGCACTCCCAACCCATTAAGTCCTTAGTTCAAAAGTAGAAATTATTAAGAAGCATAGGTTCTGAAGGAACCTCCAACAGTTTTGACAAGGTTACCTGCCAGGCGTTTACATTCAGCTTTGTTTTTAATGTCTACATCTCGATGGTTCTGGACATTATCTGCCAACAGTCTGTGCTTCAAATGAAGATCATTTACAGCCATGAGAAACTTCCTAATCTCTACCTCTAGGTCTTTAGCAGTTTTCAGCAATGTCCTACTGGGTTCTGTGACATACCAACCAATGTAAAAGAATAAGCCAGAAAAAGATCTCAAGATTAATCAAATAAAAAAGCTACAAAGATAAATAAGACACTGCATGATATAGGTTTATACCATCTTCAGGCAGAGTAGCAAGGGCAGCAGCAGCACACACCTCATTTACATGCCACACATGATTAAATGAACATATAATATTTTGTAAGATGTTTTTTTTTGTCAATTGTGCTGCTTGTAGATCATTTTGGTTCAAAGTTGGAGCTACATCATCTGAACACTCAGTGGCACCAGTTTCCGTGAGTCTTGTCAAAAAATCATCTTCTGTGTGGGAGACTGGTCCATCTGTAAAGAACATATAAAATAAGTTACGCAGACTACAATAACAACAAAAAAGTGTGAAAGGCAACCTAGCATTCAATAGTTGCTTCCCTAGCTGGAAGCAGAGAACGCCCTACCCAGGATTTTGCAGAAATCACAACTTTGGCAAATATAAACAGACCGGTGCCTAAATAAAGACCCGCAGAAACTCCCAGATAAAGACATAATCCACAAAAGAAGAAGCAGATTGAATCAATCAACTAACACAAGTCCACTAATCTCTTATATCTGAAGTCTATATAAAATCCGAAATTTCATAACTTGACACAGTGGTACAACAGACAACAAAGAGATTCTTTGAAGATCAAGCCATGCCAAACATATGTTTCCATGAGCCCGAAATAACCACAAGATACGATGCTTTGTTGCCCCCACGATCTCCAAACAAAATTTTCCAAGATTTATAATCAACATGTTGATGAAGGAATGCAACTGCCTCATAACTTCATGAGCAGATTCTAGCATATCTGCACTAGTTGCTAGTTAAGAATGCAACACAGTGAACTCATTTTATTGACCTCGCTAGGCAATAAGCTAACGAACACCAAGCTGTATTAGGCAGTAAGACATACTGGTTTCAAATCTTCTTTTTTCTTAGAATTTATTAACAACTCTTAATAACTGCATTTTCTTTTATTTTCTTCTCTCTCCTCCTTCTTTGCCACCTCCGCCTCATGTTCTTCTTCTCCTACTCCACCACCACTTCCAGCTTATCCTCCTACTGCTACAGCTACTCCTTTGCTTCCTCCTCCATGTAATTTCCTCCTTGTTGTCATCCATGTCCGCTGCAGCCTGCCAGTGTTGCTGCCTCCTCCCGTCTTTTGTCTCTCTCTTTCTCTATCGTCTGGCATGGTAGCTATCAGTACTGACCTGTTTCAACACACCAACCTGTACCAGTACAGTATCGATCCGGCCTCCAATCAGTATCGGCAGCGAACCAAGATTTCCATCCATCCTTCATATCACTAACAAACTTCACTGAGTCAAATACTAATATGTGTTGTAAAAAGTGAGAATCAAGTGGAAGAAAAAAAGAAGACAAAAACAATCTCAAATCCCTTTGGGGTGATTCCTCTAACTTGGCCATCCAAGTGAAAGCAAATGATGCATTTGCATATGCTGGTTGACTCCGCTTTTAATTTTTCCTGCTGGTCTTTTCAGCATACCTCCAATACAGCAAACATTTTTGTCTTGAGCCACGGTAAAACATCATTGCAAAATGTTCTCAAAATGTGGCCTTAAAGCAACATACAGCAAAGTAAAAGCAAATATGCATGAGCTACTAAATTTTCACATGGGAAAACTTAGATCTCCTAAAGGAATAAATTTAGAACTTATTGAATGTAAAGTAATGGCTAAAATGTCTCACTCTCTGTCACATGAGAATCTTTCAAGTGAACAGCACCTGTGGATCGACTTGCATTGACAGAAAGTGATACCAGATCACCAACAAGCTGTTGAAACGATTAATGAAATTGTTATTTAAGCCAATATACAAATCTGATGGACTGTTGTAGTCAATCATAAAAAGAAATAGAGCATACTAACCCGCCCCCAGTATTTATTAACCACAACTAACGTGTCATCGTGAGTCTCCTGTTTCTCTTTCAGCTGATGAAATTTATTCTCGAGAGCAAGATACTCAAATTTCTGAGCTTCTAATTGTTCAGCAAGCTTCTGGTTCTTGTACCGCAGCACAGCAACATCAAGCTACATAAATAAAATCACTGAAAAGAGTTACAACAATAGTTTCTATTCAGCCAACCTCAGCCAATAAATCTCATTCAATATGACAGATAAATAGGGGAATCAATCAATGGGTGAAAAAATGGGAAAGGTAAAAAAAAAAAGCATCAAATTGTCAAAATGACACTTTGAGTCCCTTGCTACATGAACCAATCACTTACGCACGTTCCCCAAAGTATAGTGATTTTCTTTCAATGTTTGATACCAAAATGCCAAAACGTAGAACAACTGACACTTCATGAAAGAAAAAAAATTATTATAAACAAGTTGGGAATTGAAGCTAAGTTTAATAACACATCAATCCTAATATAAGATACTACATCTAATGAACCGCCCTCTTGAGTCCATCGAAGATCCAACATAAACAGAAATCAATCTTATACCATTAACCATCAAATTGTGCTCCACCCCCTGCGATATACAATCCCTGCTAACCCTAGAAATTGCAATTACCAATCCACACAATGAAAGAAAAAAAAAAAAAAAACATGTAACTCGACCATCGACCCTAAAACAATACCAAGGTATAAAAATGCCCGAAGCACAGAGATCACACCTTCTTGTCCTCAGAGAACGGGGCGAACGGCTGCTTCTTGGCGGCGGGACCGGCACTGGTGGGGGAGATGGAGCTAAAATGGCGGCGCTTCCTCCCCGGCTCCCCGGTGCTCCCCATAACCCTAACCGCTAGCAGCAGGAAACCCTAGGCAGCTGCTCCACAGTCATACACGGCGCTCCCGAGTCTCCCCAAATTCCCAACAAAACAAGCAGATAACCGATACGAGAAGATGCGTTCGGCGATCAAAAGCAGGAATCTAAACCCGGACTCAAGGATCACCGAAAGATCAAATAAAAAGGGGAAAAACCAGCAAAATCGAAGTAGGGCAACAAGAGGAACTGGAAATTGGGATCTCCCGCAGAAATATTCGATCTTTCGGAGTCGCTTGGCCTCCGATTGGATTGGATAGGTAGAGAAGTGGGGATCCAAGGCGTCCCGACAGGGCGGAGGAAGCAGGGGAGGCACACGGCCGCAGCAAAGCGCGCACGGGAGAGAAAAACAATATTGGTCGAGGACAACTTTTTCCTTCGAAAGACAGTCAGGGGTATTTTAGTCTTTCCGACGAAGTCTCTTACGGGATCCGGTCACCGTCCTGTGAGCGGTAGGTTTGGCTCGTTACCGTTGTTGCAAACTTGCGTGGATTTTCTTAATAAAAATTAAAATGCAATATTAAATTCCATAAATGTTATAATTTCATTAGTTCTTTATTTAATTACATGCATATTATCTCCCAATTATCCACAACAAAAAATATTATCACCGAATTGGCGGGTTATCGTTGGCATCATCAATTATGAAGTAATTTATTTTTATATCAATATATATTTATAATATAATTTTTATATACTATTTACCAAACATTGAAAGCATTCAAACCTCTTTCTTTATAATGCATATTAAAATATAAATATATTACTAAATACATTTTTTTTATAATATATATTAAAAATAAAAATATGTTACTAAATGCATCGGAACATAATTATTTATTTTTTTTATAATTTTATTATGATAAAAATTCACAAAAAAACCTATACAATTCAACCAAAATTGAGACATCAAACCTATCCGAAGATACAAATAAATTAGAATGTCCAATAAATATTGGGACAAAATTTTGCACGTTGCACTAATTACAAATAAGAAAAAAAATCTAACAATTGTCTAACTTAAGAGCTTTTACTGTTTGTTTCTGTTTGCTTACATGTTCTTATTTCCTGACAAGTTAATGTGAGTTGTCTTTCAAGGATCGCGATAAAAAAAATCCGACCCGTCTTGACCCGAACCCGATCCAATCTCTCACCATCACTCTGCTTCGCCATCGAATCGATTCACCGATTGTCCTTATGCTGCCAGACTCTTCCCAACCCGGATCCGACTTCCAACCCGGATCCGATATCGTCAACACAAAGCAGCTGAGCGAAAGGGAGATGCAAAACGGGTACGAAAGCTCCATCTCACCTGCTCTTTTAATCTCGACCGTCCGTCTTATCTGATCAAAATATTATGTTCCGTATTCGAAGGCTGGCGGACGGTTGAGATCAGAAAGAGAAAAGCGGGATGGATGGGTTCGGACGCAGGGAGTTTGCATCCTCACCCGACACGTGTCCGCCCCACCATCCGCATGCCGACGAAACCGTCGTCCTGCTCTTACGACGCGCTCTCGCACGTGCTAATGGAATCGTCAATGAGGGCAACACCGTAAATCTGAGCCCATCTTATGACCGTTTCCGGAGCCCCGCCTCTCTTCGCCGCAGGATCCCCTCCAACCTTTCTACAGACCCAATCCGACAAGACCAAATCGGTGTCCATTGGCACTAGCGGGGTCCTCATAATCGGACGGTCGAGATGAGAACTTGAAGAGAGCAGTCGAAAAGTAGATTTTGGTGGGAATCCTCATCAGAAAAGGGCTTCGTCATAAACTCCGCTTCCCCCCCACCCCCCCCACACACCCACACACCAAATCCAACGCAGGGCGTGTGAGCCAGTGAGCGCAGGATAGGGTGCCCGAGGAGGAAGAAGGAAGAGTAGAGGAGGATTAAAAAAAAGAAAGAGGGGCTTTTGGTTTTCCACTCCGCCTGTCGCTTCGCCTTCGCACCCTCCGATCCACCGGAGAATTCGTGGCCCGTGTCGCCGCCATGCCGGGATGCCTCGGAGCTAGGGCTTGCTGGCGGAAGGAGTTATAGTTATCGTGATCTTTAGGCGCAGATGAGAGCCCACGGATCTGCGTGGGATTTCTGGTCCGGTCGCTGAAGGGGCGAGATTTCGTCTTCGGATGGAGGGTGGTGGAAGCTTAGCCGCTCTTTATTTGGTGCGTTCTCTTATTTTCTCTTCGTTGGCATCCGCTGCTTTCTCGGCGCTCCGTTACTGCTTTGGTTCGCTTTTGATGTGCTGGGGTTTGGTGTGAAAGGAGGTTTTGGTTGTGGTTTTCATTCGTTGGGGTTGGCATGTTTGAGAATTAGGTCATTGATGTGCTTTATGTAGCGGGAACTTTTATCTTGTTCACTTTTTTGTTCTTTCTCGAAAGTTGGTGCCTTTATCGCTAAATTTAGATGTTAGCCTTGTTTCTTGAGCTTTCTTCGGTGCTGTCATCAGTGTGGTTTACGATTTTGCGAATTTATTTGCAAAAGTTGGCTGTTTGCGCAGTTGATGGTTAAAGAGACCACTCTTTTTTTTTTGTTGCATATAATTGTTCTTCATGTAAATAGATTTGGTTATTTAGAGAACATTTATATGTTGAACGTTAGGAGTCGTTGTGAACATGGAAATTTTTTGATTATGAGCTTGGTGGAGGATAATGCTTAACCATATTATTATTAATACTTTCTGTTTTTGCTTCAGTAAGTTGGTATTTTAGTGAATAGCTTTGTTCCTTTCCCTATCTGCACTTGTTTTCATGTTGGTGTTGTTAAGAGATTTAATAGGGTTTATGCAATTTAGATGATTGGTATTGTAATGCTTGTTCGGTTAGAGTAATGTTTACCATGATGAATTCTCATGTTGCGAGAATTTATACCCTTATGTGACCTGAAACCTATTCATATGGAATGCTTGATCGTTTAGAGTCAAGATACTGCTTGCTAGTAATCTTCCCATGATGAACTCTCATGCTGCGAGAATTCATACCCTTTTGTCACCTGAAACGTATTTGTATGTATTGATCATGACAACATTCCTTTGTTGCAGCTATTTGCCTGGTTATAGTAAATTACAGTCACAGCGAGGGGGTTACTAAATTAGTGACATCATACTAATTTGTGCCAATGAGAACATATAATAACATTATCTGGCTGGTTTTGATCTGGGCATCAGCTATGACTTGTTGGCCTCTTATTGGTCTTCTTTTTTCTTCCATGGCTTTGAGATGGTTTCAAGTTAGTTATGCGTATGCAAATGCTGCATTGGCCTCAGGCTTGTGCCATTTGAGGCCACATGATGATCCCATTGGCAGTTTAAGAATGAGCAGGAACTTTTCAGATTTTTTCCTTCTTTCCTTTCTATTTCTTCTTGTTGTTGTTATCATTGTTATTGTTATTTTTGTTATTCTTGTTAAGTCATAAACAGCAGATTATGGAATTTTAAGAATCTGGTAGATCATGAAATGCTGTTTTCCTCTTATTGTGGTTACTGCTTATTTAGAAATTTTTTCCTTAAAAATGTACAAATGCCCAAATCATGTTTTTTTATGGTCACAAGCTCTTGGTTAATATCTAGTTAGTACCTAATATG
The DNA here is from genome assembly GCF_036884655.1 of Musa acuminata AAA Group. NCBI lineage: Eukaryota > Viridiplantae > Streptophyta > Magnoliopsida > Zingiberales > Musaceae > Musa > Musa acuminata. The sequence goes on from NC_088330.1 coordinate 30,661,520, forward strand.
GGGCAAGATCCTTTCTCTGAAGAATGCATCTCACACTTTATGTGAAAAAAAAGTACATCTTACATGAAGCTGATTCTTGCAGCCATCATACTGCAGGTGCAGCAAATGCTGCTTTCAGACATTGTATTGATCTGTCGCCTCTGTACGCTGTACAATTATATTTTAACTGTAGCTACAATTATATTCTTAACTGTAGCTCACCTGATGTGTATCTGTTGTTGTTATGAGGATATGGTGGAAAATGAACTTTCCGGGGTTTTGTTGCTGCAATGAGTCAGATAAGGTGATCTGGGCTGAAGGAAGATGCTGGAGAGTCATTTAATTGTGTACTATGTTAAATTAATTATGTTGTGTTGGATCCTAAATTAGGACCGTGAGGATGGTTAGATATTTACAATGGTAGCAAAGGATATATTTTATGAAATTAAGCCTCAGAACATCATGTTCACTTTGTGCATTGTGCTATGGCTCTATGGCTCTTGCATCACAGATTATTTGCTGAAATCAATTTGAAGGATTCATGACCCTTTTAATATGTTTTAAGGTTTGTCTTTGTATATTGCCGAGAGATACTAGATGCGTTTGAGATAACATGGTTGGTTCTGGATCAACATGCTGATGGAACATGCTATATTTATATCAGCACTCAGTTTGGGCTTTTGTTTTTGTTACTTGGCTTCTCTTACGTTCTGATATTTTACCTTTTTTATTTTTCTAAGTCTGTCTGTTTACTCTTTCAACTTTCTGTTGGAATAAAAATGAAGCAATTGATAGTATCTCAAGTTTTGCATTCAGTTGTTTCTACTTCAAAAATGTACTATTCTTCTCTTATTTTTCTCATTCACTGTGTTATTACATTTGTTACTTCAGAATTTATCCTATCTTGTGAAGATACCATTGGATTTTTATAATGTAGATATCCTATAACATTGCAGGGCTATATCCATGGATTGTGATGATCATGATTTTCAGAATGAGAATTTTCAACTAATTGGAGAGGACAATGATGGGTTTCCTCGAAGCTTACAATCATATGCACCAAAATTCGATATAGACGATCACTTCCAGACTCACCTAAGATTTGACAGTTTAGCAGAAACAGGGCTTTTACTTGGCATTCAAGGTGAAGAAAACAATTGGATTGAGGAGTTTTCACCCAGAAACAGTGCCATCGAATTTGGTTCAAGTGCCTCTCATACTTGCTCCCTTTCCGGGCATGACATTAATTGGTCCAATGCTCCATCATCTGAATCTGTGCAAATGTTAGTGAAATCAGTTGAAAAGGATGAGAAGGTAAGCCCACAAATTATGAATACAGAGGCAGAGATACATGCAATCGAAGATTCTGCTATATGTGCAACAAATGCTATTACACACACTGATACAGGTCTTTTGACTGATAAATTACATAACAGTATTTTGGTGTCAAATGAAAATGTGGAGCATCATGAAGTTGCTTCTCAAACTCCCACTGATGAAAAATCAGAAGCTGGTTTGGCTGTAAGTCCATCAGATCAAAGATTCCACTCTGTTGCAGAAGTGGTTGCCTCACAATGTAGTGCTAAAGAAGGATTAATTTCATCATCTGGTGATGTATCTAAAGCATATTTAGTTTCTAGTGAGCTTCTTGAGGTGGTTCGGAGCATGGAACCATTGGATAATACATCCACAATGAGTAGTTCACTCGATGATCGTGCTTCTGCTGTAAACAAAGATACCGAAGTTAGTTCAAATTTTGTTTCTCACAATATTCAAAATGACATTTCAGGCTTATCCACTGCTAATGCTGGTATGATCACTGAACAGCTTGATAACCCATTATTTTCTGAGCAAAAAATGGAAGAGTGCTATGTAGTTGACATAAGCAAGAGATCAGAAACTCTGCAATCTGAAAATAAGCAGAATGAAACAAGTTACAATCTGTATGGTGATTGCAAAGTGAATGATCAGCATTTTCAAGACCAGGTTAAGAATCATGTTTGTGATGTTAAGGATTCTTCTGAATTGGTTTCATCTGCAGAATCTCTAATGTTGTCAAATGACATATCTAATAGCACTGTGTTAATGCAGAACTCTGGTGGACTGCTGGAAGCTTTTGCTTGCCAGGTACAGGTTTCAAACAAAGACTCAATGGCAGGGGACAAAAGTTTAACTTGCACAACGGAGGTACCTTCTTTAGCAATGGAAAAAGATGGTATTGTTGGGAGAAACTCTGTTGGAGTTGACACTGAAAATACTCGTGAGCTAAGTGATATAGCTGAAGGACCGATAGATTTTAGACATGATGTACATGAATATATTTCTGAAGAAGGTGGTGTCAACCCACATGCTCCAGCGACCAAAGACAGTATTGCTCTTGAAGAAGAAAGAGACCTTGCCACGTCTAAGGCGGTTATTAATGATAACAACTGTAATGAATTGAGAAGATCAGACATGGCAGTTGAGGTAACTGCCATGAAAGCTGAAATAGGGACAGCTGGAGTTGATAGTGATAAGGACTGTAAAATTGATGCATTAATTTCGAAGAAATCTGACTCCATTCCAATAGAAAAGAGTGCAGAAGGTGAATGCTTAAAATCTATTGTTGAAAAATCCATTACAACAGAAGAAAGTTCTGAAGATGAATGCTTGAAATCCATTTCTGAAAATCCCACTGGTAAGTTGGATGGTAAGTTGGATGCTCCAGGACATGCTATACTCAATGAACCTTGTGCTGCGTTAGTGGATGACACAGAAAATAAGCTCTCATCTCCTGTTCATGATAAGTTGGATACAAGTTCTTTGGTTGCTGAACATAATGAGGATAATACAATTCATTCTGAGGAAAAGGAAAGCACTGCACAATTGATTGATTCAAGTGGCACAACTCTTAAGGACTGCTCCACTGTTACTGAGGATACAGAAATTTCCTCATTTGAAACTCAAAATAATGGTATGGTGATGGAATCAGACAAAAATTCAATCATGGACCAAGCAGGTTATGCATGGATTTTTCATATATATCTTTATTATGTTTTTTGCTTGTAGTCTAATATATATGTCACAGTTTCTATGATAGTGGTACTGACGTGCCTGTGCGTTATTGCAGTTGCTGATCTGCACTCAGGATGTCTCACATTGCCTTCTTCTGACAATTCAATGATTCTCCAGCGGTTGCATTCTGAAGTTGAATTAGTTGTAGAACTGAAGGAAGTGACACCATTATCTATACCTGCATCTCAGTGCGATGAGAAGAATGTAAACACCTCTTCCTTATCAGTTACAAAGAGCAGCATGGACAATCAGATTTCAAAACAACAATTTGTGGTGCCTGATTCAGAAGCCAATGTCCCTTCAATGAAGAATTTTTCAGATAACTTGGGTAATTTGGCTGCTAATGTGCTTGATATTTTCTAATTTTTAGATTGTACAAGTCCATACTTAACTCTAAACAGAATTTAACTTTCAATTGAAACATTTACCATAACATTGAGTAAAGATTCGAGTGGTAGTTCGATCGGTTTTAGTAATCTATTAGTCCAGTACAATTACTAATATACTGTGTGATGTTTTGACCCATTCCCCTGGTACCATTGAGTAAAATAATAAAAAAATAAAAATGAAATAAGAAAAATGTGATATATTGACCCATTCCCCTGGTACCATTGAAGAAAATAATAAAAAATAAAAGTGAAATGAGAGAAAAGTGTCGATTTTTAGCTATACATTTTGATATTCAGTACTTGGTTAGGCTGGTAAATATTTGTCAGTATGTCTTGGTCTATTTTGAACTTTGATCTTCAGAATATCCTTAGTGTTACCCACAAAACTTTGTCACTTATGATTTGATAAAACATTTAGGTTATATAAAGCATATGTTGCTTAAATGGGTTAAAATTCTTGGCCAAGGGACAATAACCTGAATGAAGTGAACAACTGTACAAAATTAAAGTTATTTTGCTTTTAAAAATGTAAATTTCTACCCAATCATCGTCACCTTGTTTGGCATGACTATTTAGGAAAGTTATGGAAACTGTGGTTAGGTGCAACCTTAAGTTTTACTTTACCAAATTCAGTCCGATGACAAGGAATAATGGATTGCTGGAAGCTCATGCTTCTAGTTGTCATTACCAGAGGTGATAAACAATGCCAATGTATCAGGTCAGGAAAAAACTGCCAAGTTTTTGCCGGTCTTGACAGTTCGTGATTCTTACACAATAAAAATCTAACCCACCATGCTTAATCTTTTTGGAAATTTAGCTTCTACTGGCTATCAAATGCCAGAAACTGCTTTACATCATCGTTTCTGTACATGCGTGCTGATTTTTTTGTCTTTTGTATGGACCTTCATTCCCAAGGTTCTGTTGTACATAGAAGGAAACCATCAAATTTATTAGGATCATTCACATTAAATTGGGAGAGGACCTTTTCATTACTCTGGCAATTCCATGTGATGAAGCAAATCTTCTTTTCCCATTTAGTTATTAGGTGTCTGGTGAACATATGTCATGATTTGTTGCAAAGAATATTCAACTGCTGCTTTTCCTGGCAAACAGGTAGAGATTACGAAATTTACTGTTTCCTTTTGAACAGAAACTGCCAACAGTGATGAGGTATGGGTAGGTTCATCAGATGGTGTATCTTCTCTTGCTACATGCCTAAGCAAAGAAGGGAAAGATACTGATTTAGTTCGAACTAACAATTGTGACAAACCAAAACATACTGAAACTGAAAGTGAGTCATCTTCCCTTGATGATTCTATAAGTCATTATTCCCTTCTTGTTTTAGCTTACTTCATACTTTTAATGTCCATTTACTATTCTGTCGAAACTATGATAGAAGTACAGTGGGGCATAACAAAAAACAAAATTCTTATATTGGTTGGGACACGAGGGTTAGAATATTTTGTTATTTCTGTCGACTTTTCAGATAATCTCCATATTTACACATGCACATGAATATTCCTTTAGAAACTGTTCATGTGTGTGCAAACATGGAGTGCTAACCAGTGGTTTAAATAGGCGCTCGGGCGAGGCGAGGCGAGAATCGAGCACCTCAAGGGTGGACCAGGCGGTGCACTTCAGTGAGGCACCACCTGGGCGCTTGCTTGAACCCAGCCGCCAGGCGGCTCAAGCGAGTTCTCGGTTCAAATGAAGCAACCGAACAATACTTTTAAGTTTGGTTCGGTTCAATATTAGCTAGTTGGTCTATTGAACCAACTAGTCACTTTCTTACCCGTAAAGCCATCCCTCGCACACCCGCACGACCCCGAGCCATCAACCCTAGCGCAGCTTTTGCCTTTGCCGACGACGCTTTTTGCCGCTACCTCCACTGCAGACGCAGCGGATTGAGGCTTCCTCTGTCATTGATGGACAGGTCCGACTGCCTAGCCTTCGTTCGTAACTTCTTTTCGTTGTCGTTGGTTCCGTGTGCAGCTCCTTCCACCATCGAGGGAGAGGACCGTAGCTTCCTCTACCACTGACGGACAACTTTGAAGCTTCCTTCGCCCACTATGTCATCGTTCACAGTTGTCATCGCTGTCGTTGCTGTCGTCAGTGGCTTTCGCTGCTGCCACTGTCGTCCGAAAGTTCCATTGTCAGTGACTTTTTCTCCCCCGTTAACTACTGTTAACAATAGTTTAATACTTTAATGTCATATTTTTATTTATATAATCATATTTATCAATTATATTATATATTTTTATATTTTAATATTTCAGAGCGCCTTGCTTTGCTTGGGCGAGCACCTAACGCTTCGAGCATTTAGGGACCTTGGTGCCTAACGCTTTTTAAATAACTAGTGCTTTCTAAAATTTTATTTGCATGAAGCCATATGTAGCACATGTTAATTCTGAATACTTAACACTAATTAAATAAAATGGTCTACATTTGGTCATCGACATGTCATTTGTTAAAATGATTTCTTTACTCGCTACATTCTGTTTCATCTTAACATCCATTAGTGAAGATTGTATTTGGTTTGTGACTTCGTGTTGGGCTAGCTGAGGCATATTTAACATAGTATTGCCTACAATAGGTCATTGGCACGTCATCTGTTAAAATAATGCTTTTCAGTAGGTTCTGTTTCATCTCATCATCCGTTAGTGAAGATTGTACATGGTTTGTGTTAGGTTAGTGAGGGCATATTTAAAATAGTAATTCAACTGTTAGATGTCATCATGCTGTAGCCTTTAAGATCATTGATGTCCTTGTTATATGCATGTTGATATCGTATCTTCTAGTTTGCATGATACAATATGAAAGCCAGTTCATATGAAGGTAACCAACTTATGTCATTGCAGTTGCTGCATTAAATAGCGAGAGAAACAACTATCCTCAATCTACTTTGCCTGAAAGTAATCTTGAGTCCTCCTTATTGGATCCTGATGGTGGTAATCTAAGTTCATCTGAACCAAATTGTGGTTCACCAACTGTTATTAGTTGCAACCAATCTATTATGGAGAAAATGGAACATAGAGAAAGCAATAGTTCGTTGCAAGATCATGCAGGTTCTGCTTCAACAAAAAGTTCTGATATTTTAAAATTCACTGTTCAAGATTCTAAAGTGAGCATAACATCAGAAGAAGATGGCAACTTCACATTTGTAGTTCAGCCAGATGCAGATTTTTCCCAAAAAGACAGTAACAAGGATTTGGCACTTTTCTCCAATACACAGTCCTTTGAACAGCCGCAGGTAACTACAATTACCATTCTCAATATTATATATTATATTTTAGTTTTATAATTTTCTTAAAGACAGGTAAGGCCTTCTACTAAATCTAAATGTATCATATGTTACTTAGATTTCTACGGAGACTTCACAGGGGTATCTGAGTGAAGCTGTAAATGAGAGTACTAGCACCATCAGCAAGACAATTGTGGAAGACAAAAGTGGTAAAGTTTCTGCTCAGGCAACTAAAAAGGTAGGCATTTCAAAAGGAGATGCTAAAGAGAAGTCACATGATTTTCGTGGTAAAGGTAGGAAAAGAAACCCATGTAGTACCTCGCCTGTCCCTGAGAGAGCCACAAGAAGCAAAAGCCAGAGGGAGGGTATGCAGCAATGTCTCTCTGTTGAGACTAAGACTGCAAATCCATCCTGTTTTCCAAGTGTTCAAACATCTAATCTGCCTGATTTGAATACATCAGCTCCTTCTGCCCAGTTTCACCAGCCTTTCACAGATTTACAGCAAGTACAATTGCGTGCTCAGATTTTTGTGTATGGATCACTGATGTGAGTTGCAGCTGCCTTTTCTTTGATTTTTAACTATTATGTAATCCAGTAAAATATGAATTGATCTACTTTGTGCAGCCAAGGTGTCTTGCCAGATGAGGCTTGTATGGTACCAGCCTTTGGAGGAAGTGGTTAGTATACATAATTGTTAAATTGTTGTCATGCATTCTTATCTGATGTAAACTGTATTGGCTGCTTTCATGAAGATGGAGGAAGGAGCTTATGGGAGCGAGCGTGGCGTGCATCTTCAGAAAGATTCTATAACCTGAAGTCATCATCCATTAGTTCTGGCACACATTTGCATCATCATTCAGGTGAATGGATTTTAATTGAGCATTCCATTCATTAACATTAGGAAGTTATTCAGGGTAATTGATACTTGGTGTATAAATACAGAACAAGGGATCAGCTGCAGCCCTCTTCCTGGCAAGGTTCTTGATTCCCCTGCTGGCTGGAAGGACAGCAAGGTCCCAAGTTCAGCAATACAAAATTCCACTGTGTCTTTGCAGTCAGCTTTCCAGAGTTCATCTAATGATGGTTTACACTCCAATATCACAAGAGGCATCCACTTGGAATCCAGTCAATCTCTATCTCCAATGCATCCATACCAGACTTCTCAGATCAAGCAATACATGACCAATTCTACACCTTGGTTATCTCAGAGCCCTCACCCTGCTTCGTGGTCTTTTTCATCGCAAAGTTTACCTGTTGATTCCACTTCACAATATTCTGGAATGCTTGTTTCTGAAGCAACTCCAGTAACCCTTGTTAGAGACTCTTCTATACCTTGTGCCTCAAACATGCAGCTCGCTTCTGCTGGTACCTTGCTGCCTAATCAGGATGCTGCCCATGTGTCTGCTGCATTAGTTGTGCCATTCGAGACACAAAATAGGGAAGCAACTCCTGTAAATGCTAAGAACACATTTGTCAGTGAGAAATCCAGAAAGAGGAAGAAGGTTTCTGCACCCGAGGAGCTTGTGCCAAAATTTTCAGTTTCTCAACTTCAAGCAGAATCTGCTTCTGCAGCTTTTACTACTAATAATCTGCCTAATTCTGTGGGTCTTTCTTTGTCTTCTAATTCTCTAAGCACTGTTACATCTACTGGTCTAGTTTCAGCTACAACTCACCCCATAACTATGCCTTATTACCAAATATTAGGCAGTGGTCACACTCAGCAGAGGGTCACCTTCTCGAAAGAGACCTGCACTCAAATTGAGCACTCAAAGCTTCAAGCTGAGAATGCTTCTGCTTATGCTGCGGCTGCTGTCAGGCATGGTCAAGTTATTTGGGAGCAGATGGTTGCCCAAAGAAAATTAGGCTTGGCATCAGAAGTTGATCAGAAACTTGCCTCTGCAGCTGCAGCAGCTGCTGCAGCAGCTTCTGTTGCAAAGGCAGCTGCAGAAGTTGCCAAGGTTGCATCCGATGCTGCATTACAGGCTAAATTGATGGCCGATGATGCTCTAAATTCTTCTAATACAGGAATTACTATTAAAAATTCTGAAATCAGCTTTGATGTTGGAAAGAACTTGTTGACATCAACTCCTGTTTCAAGCTCCAAGGGCAAGGACAAGATCCGTGGTCCTTGTTCAATAATTTCTGAGGCACGTGAGACCACCAGAAAGAGGGTTGAAGCAGCTTCTGCTGCCATCAAGCGAGCAGAGAACTTGGATGCCATACTGAAAGCTGCAGAAATGGCTGCAGAGGCTGTATCACAAGCTGGAACCATCATTGCCATGGGGGATCCCTTACCATTCTCAATAAGTGAATTAGTAGAAGCAGGCCCTGAAGGTCATTGGAACATTCGTTGTGCAGCTATAAAAAAGGGGATTGAAACAAATGGTGTGCATGCTGGGGAGAATCTGGCTTTAGATTCGACTGTTGATCGTGAGGTAAATACAAGAAATTCAATCAAGCAACCATTGACCTGTAATGAGGGACAAAAAGTTTCTATTGTGGAAGAAATGCCTCCCAACAATAAGAAGTCCTTGTTATTGGAAGAAAATTCTGAAGGTAAGTGCAGCTTGCAATTGTTTAACAAGTGCTGATGTATTTGGATGCAGTCTGTGTATTTATCTAATTTCATCAATATAGTGGGTTATCTTACCCTGTCAGAATGCGAATTAGAAGATGAATCAAGAATTGTTCCAACTGATGGAGCTGCAAGAGATGCTATGCAAGGAAGTAGTATTCAGAAAGGTTCACTTGTTGAGGTACAATTTTGCGTAGGAAATTATTATTCTTCCTTTCTGCAAATACTTTTGAGTTTTTAGTGTTCTCTATATCAAATGTAAAACTTCATATTTTTTTATTTTTTAAAAATATTTTGAATTTAAATATCAAGTACAAAACTTGTATTGATATTGATTTAGTGTTTTTGGCTAAAACTTGGTGTCCAAATTGGTGGATTCTCTAGGTAAAGGATTAAGGATCAATGTTAACTTCTAAGTACATAAGGAAGCCAGAAGATCGATAAATTCACAAAAGAAATTAAAAAGTTTTATTTTATTAATAATCATCACCTTTGTGTGAGAGCTAATGCAAATATTCTAGTCCTAGGTTATTGATTATGAGAAACTCTGCTTATGATGAAAGACATTGATATTTAGTTGTAAAGGACTCAATAATAGATTGCATTGTTAATTTCATAGGGCAAAAGTGAATGTTAAGTGGGTGAACTTGCCTTTATGTATTCAGAATCAGCCATATAATGTGAGATTTCTTGGTAGGATGATTGTGTGCCTGCTAAGTGACCAGCCCGTTGATCGGGTCTAGTGTCCTCAGTGTATACATAAGGGCTCGGTGGCACAACAATTTAAACAAGATTAAGTGACAGTGCCTGCATCTACGGAACCTTGTTAGTAACGTTAGATTGCTAGTATTTTTTTGTTTGATTTTTTTTACTTTGCTCTAGCCTACTTTATGATTGAATTGCTCTTTTTAACAACAATACTTAATGTTTCTGGTCCTTGTAATTTTCTCCTTGGGGGTTTAATTTAGATTTTCTAACACAATGTTTTCCCAGGTTGTAGCTGATGGAGATGGTCTTAGAGGAGCTTGGTTTTCTGCACGGGTTCTTGATCTCAAAGACGGTAAAGCATATGTGTGCTATGATGGTCTTTCTGATGAAGGTAAAAGATGGTTAATCCTGTAATTGAACTACCCACTGATACAATATTAATTTTTAGTGTCTAATTCTGGTCTATTAAGTCATTCAATTTATATGTTTTGAATTTTGGCTGTTGCAAGTTGGTTACTTGTTGTACTTGAGAAACTCATTATTGTATGGTGTTGTTTATACTATGTAGACTTTGGCTAGCTTAAGAAGTGGATGGAAATGTAGCTTGAAAGTGATAAACCTCTCACAACATGTGAAGCTCGTCCCTTTAAATGCCATATATTGATTGATATGTTCTAGTAACTTTTTCACATTATGCAGTCAATGACAAGCTTAAGGAATGGATACCACTTGAATCCAAAAGTGATCAACCTCCTAGAATACGTGTGGGTCATCCTGTTATTGTAGCCAAATCTGAAGGAACAAGGAAGCGACGTAGAGAAGCTGTAGGCAATTTCACTTGGGCGATTGGAGATAGGGTAGATGCTTTTATACGTGATGGGTAAGACTGCTTTATGTACCTTTTGGTATTTTTGAATGATTTATTTGTTAAACTAGAGTTGCCTGAAGAGATCATTTTATACAGATGACCTTATGTCTCATCTTCTGTTTACTTGTTCTCTACTTCACTCCATTGGATTCTATTACCATCATATATAACCTCAATATGCCGTGACTGAAATTTGTTTGTTGGACATTTTTACCTAGTTCTTAGTTTCATTAATCATAAGTGAGTTACTATGCATGCACTGAGTTGAGTTCGATATGTGCTATTTGTTGATGGCATGCCAGACTAGGTATCGGTTTAAGGTAGAAGCATGTGGCAAGTTTTAGATGCTATGTACGGCATAAGTTATATGGCATCAAAGACAAAAGCCTTTGTCAAAATTAATGATCAAGAGGTGCCAAAGGAGGAGGCCTATGTTGCCTTGTGTCAATGATCTAGCAGCATTTAGAGTGAAAAATAGGATATATATAGAGCATGGGGTGCACAAAAGTCTCTGGAGTATACTAATGGCAAATAGAAGAAAATAAAGAGTCATATTTATAAATCAAAAGATGCAATTTACTATGTCAAAATATCCAAACAACAGACAACAAGGGGGAAGAGAGAAACTACAGTCTTCCGTTTATCTGAAAAGTCTTAAAGAAACTAGTGGCATTGATTTCCTAGGGAAAAGTGTGTGTTAGGGCATGGAATCAAATTTATATTTGGACAGGTGAAGGCCATTGAATCAAAAACCACATAATGACAGTTGCAAAAACAAAAGAAACTGCAGTCTTCTGTTTATCTGAAAAGTCTCAAAGAAACTAGTGGCATTGCTTGCCTAGGGCAAAGTGTGTGTTAGGGCATGGAATCAAAATTTATATTTGGACAGGTGAAGGACATGGAATAAAATACCACATAATGACTGTTGCAAAAATAAAAGAAACTACAGTCTTCTGTTTATCTGAAAAGTCTCAAAGAAACTAGTGGCATTGATTGCCTAGTGCATGGAGTCAAAATTTATATTTGGACAGGTGAAGGACATGAAATCAAAAACCACATAATGACTGTTGCAAAAATAAAAGGATAAAAACGCCTGCTTTTGCCTTGTGGTATAATTAATACTATTTCGATGACCGCTTATATATATATCCAAAACATTGTATACTAATTCTGTGATTTAGCATGTAATATTGTTTCTATGGTAGCCATCTTAAATTCTTTCTTCTTTATTACCTATTTCATCTGATTATTTACAGGCTTTGATCTATCTCTAATTTGTGGTTGAATATAATTGATTCGGCTCCTTTAGTAACCCTTCTACCCAAAGTTCATAGACAAAAAATTTGGATCCAACATCTGTGTAGAAATGCTGTTTTGTCTTTTGAGTAACTGATATACAACACTTGGCTTAATATTTTTTATTTAATTTTTCCAAAATTTTGATTCTTATACGTTTTTTTCTTTCTTGGATTAGCAGTCTCCCCAATTAATTTGCATCCTTGACGACCATATGTTACCTGTTGGTATTTGAGATTTCCTTAGAGGGCCTTGGTTTATTGTACGGTTGCTTTATTGTGTCTTGGGTGTCATGCTTTTCGCAAGGAATTAACTTCCCCAGACTACGTACATCTTAATCCCATCCCCCTTGACATGGTGGTTGTAGCTGTGTGCACTAGGGTTCTCCTTAAATAAGAGATTCTTACTCATTATGTGCTTCAGGATTTTTTTTCTAGTAGCTGGTGCGTGAGGGATTTTTTTCTTAGGTTTATCTCTTGACTCTGTGTAATCTTCCTCACAAGGCCAGAAATTACTTATCTCTGCAGCTGCAACTTGCTTCTCTTTTGCTTGTGTCTTTCTTATGCTTCCTTTTCTCTATGCTTAATTTTTGTCACGAATGAGAGATTGCAATGATTTGAGACATTTCCCTACTTCTAGTTTGGCTTAACAGATTATATGACAACCGTAAACTAAGTATGTGCTTCTTATATTCTCAGTTGGTGGGAAGGCATTGTCACTGAGAAGAATCAAGATGATGAAACCAAGTTAACTGTCCATTTTCCAGGTATGTTCTATGACATCATTCAGCTATCGTTTTCTTTTTCTCTTCTTCTCCCTTTATTTGTGGGTTTTCTTATTATTTTCTTTTTAAGAGATGATGGTATTGCATTTTTTTTTTCCATTTTCTGAGGTTTGTTTTCTGCACATGCTTTTGGGACCAGGTGCGGCTGCACATGTTATTATGTGCAGCCATCATCTCTGTTATATTCTAGTATCAACTTGGTGCCTGAAATGAAAGGCATAATGATTTAGGCACCTGTTAAACTGTTCATGTCAATATATGAAATGTGTTTATAGGAAACAGTTTTCTAAGTCTCCATGGGGTATTTCAGTTTTTTTATCCAATCAAAGATTCCTTCAGTCTTATTCGTCCTACATTATGATCTTGTAGCTTGTAGAGGAGCTTGTGATGGCAGATTTTGATATATGTTTTATTCTCAATCTTAATGCATGCTAATGTAACAAATAAACTCATTGCATTCTGCTTAGGAAATTATTGTATTCATCATGGATTAGATTGTTTCCTGCATATTTACTGTTTTACCCTTCAGTTGCTTATTGGGCTTCTGCATGAGCATGTGCCTTATGCTGCCAGAGGATATTTATAATCCTTGTGAGTTAAAAAAGGCATTGACTAATTTTTGTATATATCTATGTTTTATTTGATCTTAATATGTAGTATGGCTTGTCTTTGTTAAGACATTTGATCAGTTATTACATTGTTGTACAAGGGATAGATCGTAGGCTTGAGTCCACGTGTAAGCGTCATGTATGCCATGAATGTAATGATTTTTTTATTAAAAAATATGTAGTATGGCTTGACAAGATACAGCCCAGTGTGTGTAACATGCTAGTGGTGTCCCTCTGCTTAAGGGGCAGGGTTGGATCCTTAGACTGAAGTTTCTATCAAAATAAACCCAAAAAAAATGTAAAGATAGGATAAAAACATAGAGAAGAATAGTTGTACAAAAGAGGTATACTAAGTCGTTGAAACATATGTGGTATGTGATTTTGTTGAAAAGATGATCATGGAGTAAGGTCTAATCAATGTGAATGTATCTGTCTTGATATCTTTTTCCTCTTCTTCATCATTCTCTTATCCCACCTACATCCATTTCCAGCTTTAGTAGCCACACCAGGAATGTGGATCCAAGCCTATCAGTATGATCAAAGCCAATTATCAGGCAAACTCTGAGAAAACAGGCACGTTGGGTTTAGCAGAATTTGAGGGGAATCTATGATATGTACAGGAAATAATAAGAAATGAAAAAAAAAGAATTTGTGGGGAATCAATTGATTTGTAAATTTGTGTCACTAACTGCAATAACTACCATTGCATTCCTAATCCCAACTCCCAAGCTCTCCTTTATTAGAAGTCAGGATTACATCTCTTCGACACATTAGTCTGATTCCAGTCAAGTAGCTGATTGCCTGGGAAGAGGAATTTCTTGGACATGTACCTTTGTAACCATGATCTGGTTGCCCCTCTGGCTCTTTCTATAGCATCAGGATAAGTTGGTTGAGGACAAACAACAATGTTTTACTCGAAAAGTTCTTTTTTGACTTATAGACATGAATTGATTAATATATCATGATTCATGGTGGATGAAAGCCTTTTTTGGTAAACCATAAGACTTGAATAAAATCTTTGGCCAGCTTTGCAAGAAGGAAGACATCACAAATGCTATATATAGTGAATTTGCATTTCACATAGATTTCTGTTGGTCCATTATGCCATCATACTTGAATTTAGATGCTTAAATGTGAATGTGTTGCCCTTAGTGTGCATGGGATAATATCCAGGTGGGTTTAGGCAGTGATTTCAATAGGCGCTTGGGCGAGGCGAGGCGAGGCCCGAGCACCTCGCTTCATGTCCAGGTACCTCGCTTCAAATAGGCGCCACTTGGGCACTCGCCCGAGCCCAGGTGCCGGGCGCTTCGGGCGAGCGCTTGGGTTAAACCAGGCGACCGAACCAGACTTTTAGGTCTGGTTGGTCTCCAATGCTTTAGTTGGTTCAATCGAACCAACTAAATCATCGATATCAGGCTTCCTCTCACGATTTCCCCAACTTCCCCAACCCGAACACTCGCGATTTTGCGGTCGAGATTTCTTCTCCGCTGCCGCTGCCGCTGCCACTGCCACTGCCACTGCTGTTGCTCGCCACTGCTATCGCTATTCGTCGCTACCATAATCGTTGCTCGCCGCTGTTGTCACCGCTCCCACTCCCGCTGTCGCTCGTCGCTCCCGCTCCAACTACGGCTGTCGCCTGCTACCGTTGTCGTTGCCTCAGCAGCCTCGATCTTCTCACACTCTTCTCACTATATTGTTAACAATATATTAACAGTATACTAACAATAGTATTTTTATTTATTATATTAATAATATATTATTTTTATTTTAATAATATTATTATTTATTTATTTAATAGTATTTTTTATTAAAAAAAATACTATTATGATTTATTTATTTATTGTGATTTTGTACCCGATATTATTAATTTAATAGCATATTTTTTATTTAAATAATTATATTTATTAATTATATTATATATTTTTATATTTTAGCATCTCGTTTCGCTCGGGCGAGCACCTAACGTCTCGGGCACTTTTGGACCATAGTGTCGTTTGGCGCCTAACGCTTTTTAAATCACTGGGTTCAGGACTTGCATGTTTCTCTCTCTGTTGTGTTCACTATGTGGATGAGCATGATGGAAAATCCTGTTTACCTGAAGGTTTATCTATAACATCACTCATTTGAGTTACGAAATTGTGCTTTATAACCATCTATATTTATCATGTTAAGTGCAATTAGTCTTTTTTTTGTCACTGTTTTTACCGATATTCAGCTGTTTACATGTTAGGTGCAATCCCTTTTTTCACTGTTTTTAACGAAATTCAGATCTAGAATATGTTAAAAATCATTCACTTACCAATTTTTGTGTTGTTTGTTCTCTGTGAATTGACCATTCAAAATTTGCTTATCACTGTTTACAGCTGGTGGCAGTTCTTCAATTGTTAGAGCTTGGAATCTACGACCATCACTTATCTGGAAGGATGGCCAATGGGTAGAATGGTCCCGGGCAAAAGAAAGAGTTACCCTGGAACCCTATGAGGTCTTTTCTCTAACCTTTCTTAGGGAACCTTTATTTTTCTTTTTCCTCTCGGCTAAACATCGTCATTCCATGTGGTTGATCTTTTGCATTATGATGTCATTTTTATAATACTTTGATTTTTATATGCCATGATGTCAATTAGGTTGACACACCACATGAGAAACGACAAAAACTAGGCCGACTAGATTCCAAAAATAAGTCAGAAATAGGTGAGGAAGGAACGGGGACTGTGTCAAAAAATATTTGTGCAGATGATTCAAGGAAGCTTGAGGAGTCAGGGCCACCTAATTTGTCAGAAAGGTATGAAACATTTGCTGTTGGAAAGAACCTGGGTGAGGATAAAAACGCCAATGCACTTAAGGTAAGACGAGCTGGCCTTCAGAAAGATGGATCTAAGGTGGTATTTGGTGTTCCTAAGCCTGGAAAGAAAAGAAAATTCATGGAAGTAAGCAAACACTACAACACAGATAAGCCTGAAAAGTCAACAGAAAGGAGTGACTCTATAAAGTTTGCAAAATATTTGATGCCACAAGCATCCCAGTTATGGAGGAATACTTCAAAAGTTGATGTAAAAGGAAGACGAGTCACCAACCTGAACACTAGGGCCCCGAAAGCCTTGAGGTCTCAGAATGTTCAGGCTAGCAGTACTGTGGAAACGGATAAACCTGTCACTGCTATGTCTGTCTTAAATGGGGGAGAAAGCAGTCTTGTAACCACGTCTAGTAATGAAGAGAAACATAGCTCAATGGAAACTGGTTCTTTTCCACACGTTCTTGAAAAAGTAGATACGGCAGTGATAGAGTCTTCTGTGCAGTCTGTACCTGGCATTCCATCGTCTAAGAAGAAATCCACTACTGTTGTGGCTGAGATGGAGGAGAAAAGAAGGGTTTTATCTGCCGTGGACAAATTTTCCAGATCTGAAGTTAAAGATTCTGAAAATCCAGGAACAAGATCTGCTGATGTTATTGAACCCAGGAGATCCAATCGTAGGATTCAGCCAACATCAAGAGTAAGCTTTCTTGAGACTTTGTTTTCTGTATCATGCTTGTAGAATTTGTTTTGCTGCTTTATTCCTTTTTTTGCCTTCTGTAAAGTATTGCCATCATTGAGGATCAAACTTGTGTGGCATTTGTATATTTGTCCATGAGAATCGAGAGAAAGCAGCATGCTCGTTTTGTTGGGGCATTATGGCATGTTGTGTCCAAGTTTGAATTTTGAGTTGTCTTGGGATTTGTTTTTGAAAACAGTTCCATTAATCCTTCATGTCCAGAGGTTCTGATTATCAGAATTTAATCGTGTTGTTGTATACAGTTACTGGAAGGTTTGCAAAGCTCTCTGATTGTAGCCAAGGGTCCTGGTGTTTCACAAGAAAGAGCTGCCAAGCCGTTGCATCGGGGTGTATTGACTGCTAGAGGTAAGCTTTTTTTAATAAAATAGAAAATACATTATCCTTCATTATACGGGACTGAGAACCGTCTCACTTTACATGATGCAACAGGTCAGAGTCATGGATGATTGGAGGGCACCGTTACGATGTAACGACGACGTAATGCGAGTTTGCGTTGCCTGTCCAGCCAGCTTGACAGTGAAGGTATTGTCTGTAGGCGTCATCATGTACATATACAATCCGAAGGATTGGGACACAAGATTTGTTCTCAGACGACAGACAGACGGTGTAAAAAAAAATCTCGTAATCAGATGATTAGGTGTAAAATGTTACGGGTGCAAAGTTGCAGTCTTTCTTTGTCTTGAGCCTAAACACATCAATCTGACTCTGACTCTTAGTATTGCTAAACCTCTCACTGCTCTTGGTAGATCTCATTAGGATTTTGTACGCTACAGGATGCAAGGGAAGCAATGGACCAAGAAATAGTGATCACATCCTATTACTAGTGTTTCTGGGTAAGAGTAGGGGTTGCAGTTTTTTTGGATTTTGATTTTAAGCATCGGATAGCTCAGAATGATGCGATACAATATATGAGCAGACAACTGTGAAGCTTTATTTTCTACTTAAGGATTTATCCAAAATGCTAATTATATTTTTGAGAAAAAGGAATGGATCAAAAATAATTATATTTTTGAGTAAGTTTTGCATTCTTTAATTAACATTCCTTTGCTTCATCGAGACTCTTAATATGAAGAAAAACACAAACCAAGATCAATCTTGTCATACGTCAACTTAACGACCAAAATCTACCGAGGTACATAAATATACTCCATGATTGATTGATTGATTAGTTCGAAATAGGACTTAGAAGTCAACGTTGACTTATCTTATTAGTTTTATGTGGGCCAAAATTAGGACCTCTGATTGGAGGAAGCCTGCCTTCAGTCACGTGTCTACCACGTGATATGCGTCCCCGGGTCTCGACTATAAAACCCGGCCATGGATCGCGATCCCAAGAAAAGAAGCGAAGCGGAGAAAGGTGGTTCGACTCCCAACGACGGCCGACCATGAGTACCATGAAGTTTTGCCGTGAATGGTAAATGAGTGCCCTATTCTCTCTGCCTCTTCCTCTCTCTTCGCGATGATCCATCTCTAACTTTCTTCTTCCCATTGTCGGAAACAGCAACAACATCCTGTACCCCAAGGAAGACAAGGAGCGGAAGGTCCTCCTCTTCGCTTGCCGCAATTGCTACCACCAGGTTCCTCGATCTCGGCTTCCTTTCGGTTTTTTTGTTGACGTTTGTGCTGTCGTCTCTCCTGCACTGGCGAGCCTCGCTAGGGTTTCTTTCCCTTTATATTTTCGGCTGTTTTTTCACCAGCATCATTCCACGGTAGCTATTGCGACACTATTGCGCATATACGTCTTCGACCTCTATCAGATTCTAATCGTTTTGGTGGAAGCGATTGGGTTTTTGTTTCGAAAGGGAAGTGTGAGGAATGAGGGAGGTAGGTCCGACCTTGGATTGAATATAAAAGCACATGAAAAGCTTATCAGTGTCAAGGCAAACGATTGAAAGTAAGTTGGTGCCGATCTGGTTCTGCAGAACCCACAAAAATTTGCTTGGAATGGAGATATATGATTAGAAACCAAGGACAGAGAGCAAAAGATCTTTAACTACATACATGTAGTAAAATGCTACATAGATAAAGATGGAAATGAACACATGATGCGAATCACAAGGAATTCACTCCAAGATGATTGATCTTGCTGGATTTGAAACATGACCCTCTGATAATCTAACATTATAAAATGCTTAAATAGATACCTGAAAATGGGCATAAGCTCAAGGTGCCAAACATTATTCGATACCTCACACATTTGGAGTCTGATGCTTCCAGTTACTACCGGATCAACATCTGCGTCATCACTCAGAATTGGATTTTATTTGCTAAATATTTTTTTATGTATTTTCTTGAGGATATTTTATTTAGTATAGAAGGATCAGTTCATCAAGACATATGACATCCTTCTGGGTTTTTCTTAGACCATAACCCAAATAAAGCTACCCTCAACTATGCTTCAGAATAAAATGTTTTAAATGATTGCTTTGATTTTATCAACATGATATGGTGCCAGGCTCCATATTTTTGTATAATATGTGATTAGGTACCAAACTAATTATATGCAAATCCCTCGTTATCAGTTTCTTTTTTATGTTATATATTGTCGGGAAGAATCAAGGTACTTGTTCTTGTTTACCTGTCCATGTTAACATGACATTTACCAATGATGATTTTCTTTTTGCTCCTTTTACTTTGATGGTGAATCTTCCACTTTAACTTTATACTTATATGGATATCATGGATGTGGACGTCACACAGTTCAGAATGTTTAGAGACATGTACCTTGTACCTTATCATTTGCCTAATTTATCCAGAAATTTGTGCAGACCTATATGTCATTTTAGTCCTCTCCTTTGCTAAATGTGGCTTTTTTCTTTCTAAACTTGACATAGGATTCAATTTCTAATCTGTATGGTTTATGAAGATTTATGAATGGCATTTCTTTAGCATCTCTGAGGTTGCCTAAAAGAAATATATTTATTACCAAAAAGGCTATTCTATGATATTAGAGCACAAAGAATTATTAGTATAATTTATGCTTATAGTGTATATATTCGAATACCAACCGCTACTGTCACACAAAAATAGTGACACATAAGCACTTTGGAGGAACAAATATGCAATAATAAATTTGTATAGGTTTTATTTCTTAGAGATGTTCTGCTATTTTTATGGTTTTGTTGTTCTTCAATGGAATAACTGCAAAGCTAATTTCTTTAATGAAAAATAAAATGATGAACCTTGTTATATTAATTTTAGTTGGGTATTTTAGATGGTTCACAGGCCAAGTTCTTCAGTTGAATTAGTGTAAAGCTCTTGAATTTGTTTCTTACAGCTCTTGGTTTGAAATTTCTTGATTTACCTAAAGATATTGCTTTCTTTGGAACTCAATAATGGGAAATGAAGAACTTGGTTAGATTCTGCCAAATTACTCAATATTTTGAAGTATACATACCTAGGTTAGTTTATCCCAAATTACTCGAGATTTTTAAGTGCCTCTAATATACAGTTATCCTCAAGTTTATGATGAAATGTACTTTTCAAAATGCAGGAGGTTGCTGACTATAGTTGTGTCTACAGAAATGAGGTACATCATACTGCAAGTGAACGCACTCAAGTCTTACAGGATGTAGCAGCTGATCCAACTCTTCCTCGTACAAAGGCAGTTAAATGCAGCAAATGCAATCATCCAGAAGCTGCTTTCTTCCAGGTCAGATCTATTTCACCTATTTTACTTTTGAGAATGCAAGATTTTCGTACCCTTGGAAAATGTTCTCCTGTGGTAATGTATATAGATGTGCTAATTGGCTATTTTCTTTTTGTTGCTTCGGTGAAAGACAAAGAGCATCTTGAAATCTCTTTTCTTCTTTTGACGGTAATGGAGTCCTGTTGTTGGTATGGATGATGGTGGTGGCATTAGTAGTGATAAAAATAAGGATATATGTATTGACAGCAGTAATTGTGGTGCCAACAACCAAGGTGACGATAATATTTACCACTATTATCATTGTTGTTGCCACCATCACTCTGTCTTTAACACCACATCATCATCATTTTGGCCATCTCCATAACCAGACATAACTATTACCAAAGATCATATCATCGTCATTTTCATTATGATGCTTAACAAGACGTGTCAATGTTCAGCCCTAAAGTACACATAAGGAAAGATATGTTATATCCAACCACTACAACATACTGGATCTAAACAAATTTTGGTCCAAGAATGCATGGGTAGTTATTTTACTACCAGTAATCTCACCAACATAGTTTCTAAAAGCAACTGGATGGTAAAAGTTTTTCCTGGAAGTACTTATGGTGTTTACTTTCATCTATCATTATTTAAAAATATTAATAAAAGTATAGAAAACATGTTTAGTGATTGAAAATGGGAAACTTTTTTATGAAATAACTATTTTCATAATTTTTATTTTTCCATGTAGTTTGAAATACTACAAAAAAAAATTTCTCATATTTTCTTTTTTACTTAAGCATGTCTTCATTATCATCATTACTCCATTCTCCACAATTTTTTGGCAGAACGACTATAATACCATGCCACTTCACCTCCACCATCACCATTACATCATGCCTTTGGTATTATTGTCAGTACTCCTGTCACCAATACCATCCTCTGGATGCTGTTGCTGTCCCCACCAACACTAATTAAGCAGCACTTCTCTTATTATTGAGTTTCAATGGTCATGCTTTGCTCCTAGCTGATGATGATCGTCTTTTGTCAAACTAAGTTCCTAATATCTTTGAGTTAATGTTATACTTTAGTTCATAAGATGTTTGTTATAGCAAATTTTGCTTTGAGCTTCTAATTGTATTCTTAACACTAGATACTTGTCCTCTATTGTTTTGGCTTTTGTAATGTATCTCTCAGCCAAATTTTTAGGTAGCCGCACTATCTACTTGTTTCAGTTATTCACCTTGTGGTCATTCAATTAGATCTTGGTGTTAATGCATTTATTCATCAAAAGAGGCCATGGAGAATACAAGAAGTTATGTATATATGTAAAAGAGGATGTGCATTCCACAATTACTTTGTGGCCCACACTGTAGGACGTCATTGTTATTGTTGCTTGTGTTGCATTGCGAGTAGGGCTCAGCCAATGGTGCAATATATGTAGGATGGTGCTCTATTTATTTGACTGTCAGCAGGAGAGATGCCCTGCAACCATTTCATGGATGATCTGATACTTAGCATTATCTTAACAATGTGAGATGCTTCTTTAAGCAGTGATCTAGTAGTGAAAATCTCTAAATGAATGGTAATTGAGAAATAGGCATTATTCTTATAGATTTACTAGAGGAGCAACTACTTTTGACAAAGAAGTTGACCAATGTTTAGCATGTTACATGTGTTTGTTCATAAAGGAACAGCTGCAGCTGTCATAGCTTTATTTTAGCAAGTTGTTTTTGCTGATTTAGATGTGTGAAGAAGGCCCCTTACTTTTTCTCTACATATTATAGTGCCCTAGATGGATTATACTACAGCTTAGTTCTCTCTACATATTATAGTGTTAGATAGAAGGCGGATAGGTAAATGCTGCTAATTACTTGAATACGAGCAAGAAAGCTTTTGTCCAAGTAATAACCCTTTCAGCTGTCATTTCATGAACAGACTATGCATTACTAGGTGCCGATTTAATTGGCTTACGTTTCTCATTCTCTACTCATTTTTATTCTCTATATAGCTTACACGGTATGGTGCCCAATGTTTGCAGGCTGCTAGCAGGGGAGAGGAAGGAATGACATTGTTTTTTGTCTGCTGCAACCCAAGCTGTGGCCATAGGTGGAGAGAGAGCTGAGTAGATACAAAACTTGCAGTTCTATTAGTCGATGATAAAACCAGTTCATATATAGTTGAAGAAGTCTTGTTCTATTAGATCAAACTTACATCTCAAATTTAATGATTGACGATCAGACAACAAAAGATGTATTTGCTCATGACATCCACTGGAAGCTAATGACTTACAAATTTAGATACGCACTCATACAAATTAATCAGAGGATTACAAAGTTGACATGTTTGAGGTTGGTGTTGGGGCTTCACATGGTATCGGTTTCCAGCCGCCCCTCCTGCAAGTTTGACTTCGACTACCAGTAGTAAGCTGGTGCGGTGCTGATTCTGGTGTTACTTGGTAGGTGTTCATGTGGCCACACTGGCGGCTGCTGCTTCGCAGAGGCCACGGCGTGCCACCCACCTCCTTGATCTTGGAACAGTTGCCGAGCCTGGCGGCAGCACGGTTATAGGCGATCAGCTTGTCGACGGTGCTCGATATGGACCAGACGCCCGACATCGAGATACAAGGAAAGGAAGGCTTGCATGACAGGTGAGAGAGTGAAGTTGATAAGTAGGAGGGCCATGTCTCCGGTCATTGCACCTTCTGCCAACAAATTGGAGCTCAAGGAGCAACACGAGAGTAAGGTTGACTGCAACTCATAATTGCTAATAGTTAGTACCGGTTATAAGCAACTTCTTCAAGCTACGTGAATGTGCTTCGTGACAATGGTCAATTTCAATATGAATTGCAGAGCTAGCCTACATGCAAGTTGTGCAGCATGCAACAAAAAGGATACGTTTGTGTTTGCTCCTAAAAGAGGGATTGTAGTGATGGAATCACTGCCGTTGTTCCTTCTGCTTTCGTTGTGCCCGGCCAACTGCCTTCTGCAGCTCCTCTCGGACTCGTCGAACTCGGAGATCACATGAAACCTGCATCATGTTTCAAGTCCAAAAAGAAAACCTCTGAGTTCTATCGAGGTCTTCAGTTCAACTTCTCACTACTTCGGTGGCGGAAGAACCTGCTGCACTGCTGACAGAAGCGCTCGGTGTTAGACTCCGAGCACCACGGCTCTTGGAGTTTTGGACTGCAGCTCGCACTCCTCCGCCAGAACCTGTCCACCTGGAGCCTCGGCAGTCGAAGAACCAGCAGCGGGCGGCAGCCGGGGTATATGCCTGTGCTGGGCTGCAGCCTAGTAACAAGAGGCGAGCCAAATATGTGAAGGAGAACACCAGTTCCCGAGCTCCCAGAAGTCCCATAACGGGACTCGTCGTTTCCATGTTGCTCTCCCAGTCTCCATCACTCCTGCAGCTGCTGCTACTACAAGTCACAAGCTGTTTCACTTTCTCGGACACACGGATAACGGCGGCTGCCTTCGCCGTAAAAAGACGCACATCACGCAGAGGACATTTGTCATGGGCTGAGACGTGTTCGCTTAATGGGCCGGTCTTGGATAACTAAATCTTGATCCGCAACCAATTGGATGGGTGACGATCACCCCTATAATTACCATTTTAGCCTCTACCGGATCGCTTTTCACCCACGACCGCGCGGATAGGCCCCGCAAGCTCTTCCAGTCTCGGCGAAACCCTAACCCCAGTCGAATTCGCTAGTTTCGTCGAATGGCGTCCAGTTGCGTGCGATCCATGAGCCGCCGCATCGCTCTGTCTTGCCTCGGGTCACTCGGTGTCAGATCGAGACCCGTCGCCGCCGCTCCGTGTCCGATCCGCCGCTTCTCTACCCTCTCCAGGTGAGTTTCTCGATTGGTACTAGGAGTCGTTTTTTGGACTCAGGTTTTAGTTGGCGCTTTTATTTGTGATTCGGATGAAGGATTCCTGTCGAGTTGGGGTGCTGCGGCGGCTCCCTGTTCCCGTTGCACAGCGCGGTGGCGGCGGCGAGGCTGACGTCGCGTTTGAGCGCCACCTCCCGCGGCGGCCGGGCTCTCTCACAGGGTATCCTCCGCCGCACCTATCCCGGACTCTAGTGCTGTCTTTGTTCTGTCAGTGTTTCCAGTTATCCGTGAGTAGCTTTGTTTCGAGCATTTAGTATTTTTGCTTTGTATCAAAGATTTCTTGCTACTAGTTGTGAATCTATTTGTAGAATTTCTACTTGTACGCTATGTTTCGACAGGAAAACTGAAGTCATCTCAAATTGGTTTTGATTTAAAACATTAACGAAGCCATCAATTGCTTAATTTGGGATGCGAATTGCTACATTACTCCGACTTTGACTGTTTGGAACTGTTAGTTGTACTTAAGACTCGATATAATCAATTTGTCAACCCTGTATAAGTGAATTTTTCCTGAAGTTGTTTGTGTTTCTTAAAGAAATATTTTGGAAGTCGCCTCTTCCTCATAATATTTCATCAAGTAGCCTCTTATGTGGTGAAAACTTTAATAAAATAATGCATCCAAGACTATCATTGTTGGTAACAGTTTGACATGCTTGAAACCCATTATTACCAGGTCTAATTAAACCAAACTTAATTAAACTACATATATCTAGCCAACAAATTGCACAGTTGATTGACCTGTCCTGTGTGCTTGGTGTTTTGTTGGTGTGTGTGGGGGTTTTGTATTGAATTCCCTTGCTGTTGGCAGTTATTAATTGATTATGCATCATTATCTACTTTTTATAGTCTTCCTATTAATGCCTTACAAAAATATCTTGTTCTAGTCTTTGTTGAATGTCAACCTTATGATATATGGTGCGGTTGGGTAGCTGTTTTCTGTATGTTCACCGTGTTCTTTCTATTGTTCACATTGTATCTCTTTGAAGTGTCACCTAGTTTTTCTTAATAGACTAACCTTGGTTTTCCTTAATTGAAAGGATCATGTAATTAACACTTTAACGTTAACTACTCTAAGTACATTTGGCCATTGCATTATATGAAGTAATTGATTGTACTTAAGTTGCGTATTAATTATTATTAAATGATTTATCTACTGAGAATTTTGTCTGCTATGTTGAGGATTGCAATTGCAATCACATCAAGTAAAACAAAGATATAAGCCAACTTTACTCCCACTGTCTTCATCGGGCTTCTCTTTATGACGCTTTAAATTTGAAAAAAAAATATTTTTTGTGTGGAGGTTAGACCTAAGAATTACACATCAAATAGATGCAGATATGACAATTAGTATTGTAGCACACCTTTACAGAGGGATATTATGGCCTAAAACCTCATGATGCATCACTGCTAGTGATGCTTGTGTGAGAAGCATTTACATTCTATTCATATGATGCTTTTGAGGAATAGACACCCCTTTTATTGTAAGAATTCTTTCATGATTATCTTTTTGTTTTGACAGCTTCTGGATTTGAAGTTTTAAGTTATGAGAAAAGAAAAATTAAGATATTTTATTAAGGCACTTAAAAAGGAAATATTGAGTGGAACAACTAGATTTTCTACAATGACTAAGAAACAATGTGGATCACTTGTTATAAGAGGAAAGAGAAACTGGATGAAGGTTGGCCACTTAAATTCATAATAGGGGTGGCTGGATCAGAAGATCAAAAATGAAAGATGACAGATGTGAAATTTGAATAAGTATTTCCAATCATGCGACTTGCTCATAAATGTTCTCCCTGGTGGGTTGGAATAATGGAAACTGACTTCTTGAATGAAGTGGAATGAATTGCATTTCTAATGCTAAGACAAGGTAGTTGGTGACATGTATGACTTGGCATTGTGATTTGTGATCAACTTTTGATGGCTTTTTTATCTTATACCTATCGACAGAGTCTTTCCTTCATGAATTGGATGGCTAGTTGAAAGTGGTCTTTTGTGGTTGATGTTTGGCTGCACGATCTTGCTTAATTTATTTTGTAGAAATTGATGTGATTATGTGTAAGTTTGTATCGGGGATGCAGTATCGGCTTTAGTCACTTAGGTGCTAGTTAGGACCTCATTACTCTTATCCCGTAGCAAAAATTCTATTTTGAAATGGTTAGGTAAACTGAAGATTTACAATGCTCAAGAACAAAAGCCTTTCTTGATAGATATGCCATTGTTGGGCCTATTCTTAGCTTTGTTGGAGGCTTTTGTTTAAATTATGGTAAAATATAGGACATTCTTGTGCCTGTTCACGGTTGTTCTGAAAGATTCTGTACAAGATAGATTCTACTTCCTATGCCTGAAAGTTCTCTACATGCTACCCTGTATCAACCGTAAAGCAAGGTGCTTTGTATCTGATTGCTGTGAGGAAAACCGGTACAAGCGACTTTGCATGTTGGATACACCTTTATTTTACTGAAAATTCTCTGAGTAAGTATAATTTTTGGGTTGAAATAGCAATGAGATAGCTAGAGTTGAGTTTTTGTGCAATTCTTGCACAGAAGAATGTCATATTGTTTCCTATTAATTTATTTAAGAGTTTTGGGAAATGCTAATAAGTTGGTTGCACTTTCAACGATTATTACAGTTTAGAGTATAATGACATTGTCCTTTTTCCAGATCACATTGATGGTACATGAAGCAAAATTGCTTCATCCTTTTGCTATTTTCAAAGGTTGGTCCATACTTTTGTTGTTTCTCATTGCTGCCATGGGAATTGCTGATTCATCCTTTTGTATATAGGACTGCTTTGGTATTTTTCATCTTCCTGTTCATAATTGAAATATTTTTTTCTTCTCTGATGAGTTTGTCCATTTGTATGTTCCATCCAGAGACGGGTCTTTCGGTCGGAAGGTGATTCTTGAAGTCTGACCACACAGTCGGAGTGTCTTTTACCTGCTCAAGGAGGTGGGAGGTGCACGAATTTGTAGAACTCGGACATCGATGAGTTCAAATTTTACAGAACAAAGGATGTTAAATAATTGCTGAATTCATAGTACCTCAATTCCAAACGACCTTCTATCTTCTTTTGTGCTGTATTTTTTTTCCCATCCATAATTTTAGTATGGTATGCTTACAAACCTGTCAGCTTGAATTAGGTTTCTCTCCAATTTCAATCTCAGGAGAATAAAGGAACTTGAAATCTATGGATAACTGAAATGGAGAATTCATTACTTTAGTTGCTATTGAAAATTAGTACTAGGCAATTTTTGAGAACTATAGTTATTGACTTACGTGTGTTGATGGATCGTCCTTAGTTACCTACGGCTCAATGTAACATGATGTTGTTTTTTGGGACAGATAAGTCAGTAGGTGGCTTGTCTGATCTAACCAATCTGCACTATTGAATACCTCTTTGTTTGAATGAATCGTGTGGTCTTGTGTACTCTATTGGTTCCAACTGTTCACATGATTTAATATCATGGTCTGGTCGGTTATCAGATGCGTAACCTTTATGAGAAACTAGAACATAAATGGTGGTGATTCATTATAATTAGCAATTTGTTTGATCCTGATCGAGATGTGTGACGCAGCTACTAGTTCAGTTCAGTTCAGGGGAAACATCTACTCGGTTTGGGTGTCTGCTTCTCATGCATGGTGGGTAGGTACCGACTTCCGTTGTGTAGCGTCGTAGCATCTCATCAAAGTTTACCAGCCACAGGTTGGTTGGTAAATTGGTAAACAACGTAGTGTGTTTGTTGTATGGGAAATCACATGGTGGTCTTTTTGGTAAAAAAGTTTCGATTATCCTTTGGCACGACTATTCTCGAATCAAATCCCCAAATGAAATCTTTACACTTGGAGATGGAGAAAAAAAGGTGATTTGATGATGGTAAGTTTCAAATCACCAACGATCGAAGGCCTTTGTGAATGTCAACCATGTCCCGCACATGGTAAGGTGTGTTTGATTACTGAGACTTTGGACTTCACATTGAGGCCACCTGCTCCTCCGACCAAGTTTCTTTTACCTCCCCGTTCTCTCTCTCTCTCTCTCTCTCTCTGTCAAGATGCACAGATGACAACTTGCTAGCAGTTATGGTTGCACCGAGACCGAGGTAACTGCCAGTTAAGCAGCATCAATGCCCCGAACACGCTGCCGAGCTGCCAATGGTGTTCAATTCTCAAGGGAAGAAAGCCCCTGTTTTCTTCCATCCAAGTCTCCTCCTATATATACACAATTCACCCATTGGATAATGTAAAAGGCACAAAAAAATTCAAATTCCGAGGACGGGAGCACAGAGTAAAGCAACCACCACGCAGATGGGTTAGAAAAGCCATGTCGGACGCCATCTACCGCACGTGCGCTCCACATGCTCTGCACACTGGCAGCTACTGCTGCTGCTGCTGCTGCTGCTGCTTTCGTCCGTCGTTAAAAGACGGAGAGGAGCAAAAGAGATCACTATGGAAGGAAAAAGGGAGGATTAAGAGAGAGAGAGAGAGAAAAAGGGTTTTCCCAGGCAGGCCTTCTGACGACAGCCACGTGCCCGTGGTCCACCAGAGGACCCCGCGTGGAGCGGGATGCACACCCGCAGCTCCATCCTTCGGCAGCTACCCGACACGTGGAGGGGTGTCGATAGCGACCGCCACGTGATGATGGGATTGTCCAGGGGCGATTTCCGAAGTCGACCGCCGACATCGACGCGGGTCTGCTCACCCGCGGAGCACCCACCACACGAACGCGTCATTACCTCAGTTCGTGGAGTTAACTTAATCGGATGATTCAAGTAAACAAAAGTGGATGAAAAGCGGGGGGAAGAAAACAAGGGAAAGGAGGGCTGGCACTCAGGCCCGATCACGTGTAAGCGTGATCAGAGGCCACGAGCGAGCACGTGCGGGGCGGGTGGGTGTGCGATTCCTTCCCCGCCTCGGGATCCCCATCGCCCTCACGTGATTCGATGCTGCTCCGCCCTCCACTGTCCTCTTCCCACATGACAGCCACGTGGATGAACACCGAACCCGGACCCACCACGGGCCCCGCCCGACGCGACGGCTGAGGGATCCTCAGATTGTCGACGCGACAGTGGCACATAAAAGAATAAAAAAAAGAAAGAAATAAATAAAAAGGTGCGTGGTCCTGGGCCGTACCGGGACCGGTTGTACAGCTGGCGGCCGAGGCCTCGTCCATCGCCCGGGTCCCGCCTCGGACGAGGTGTCGTACGGACCGTCGCGTGAGAGTGAGTGCGACGCCAGTGTGCGGTCGCCCTCGTGGCCCGAAGCGGCGGGGAGGTGCAACGCCAGCCGCATGATTGCTGGGAGTCTCCTCCTCGGAGATTTCACAGCTGTATCCAGTTGTCTCGCGTCGGTAGTTTTATTTCCTTTCCCCCTTTAGCTTCTCGGCCATGTCAAACATATGAGAGAGAGAGAGAGAGAGAGAGAGAGAGAGAGAGAGGGAGGTAAAGGAAAGCTAAAGGTAAACGGTTAGAGAGAAAAGGGCGGAGCTTTGGTCCCCACGGCGTCCGACACTACACATGTGTTACCGACCACTCGCCTCACCCACAGTAACCTCCACCTCCTCCGGCTCATCGGCCGCAGCACCGCTGCGGACAGGGAACAGGACGCGTCCCGCTCCATTTGCGCCGCGGGGACCACCACCTCCTTATCCGATGGACAGCGCCTGCGCTATTCCACAAGCCGCAAGCCGATGGGATCCTTTCGTGCATGGACGGCAGCGTCGGAACGCAGTGGCTGGCGCAGTCCCATGACGTACGGGTAAATCTTCCTTTAACGTCGTATAGACAGACAAACTCACCACCCTTGTATTCGTCCCCTGCTACTCCCCCGGCCGAGAGTCGGTCTCCGCAGTCACCGTTGGTAGGCATCAAGTTGGCCAACCCAAGTGCATGTCAATCAAGCCACATACAGCATGAACGTGGCCATGCCACATGGGCAGTACCTCTGACACAAAAAAAAAAGAAAAAAAAAAGAAAAGAGAAAGAGAATATATATATATATATATATATATATATATATATATATATATATATATATATATGACAAAACTCACATGGTAGAGGGATAAATATGAGGGGGCAGCAGAAGAGGAAAAAGAGAGGAAGCAGTGAAAGTAACAGGACTTTAAAGAGAGGAAGGGAGGTGGGGGCGGGACGAGACGAGGGCAAGGGATGGATCAAGTGCACGAGCCACGACTCCTTTTTTTAATGTGCTCTCCACCCGGTCCTTCTTCCCAGTCCGAGACCCTCATTACTTCCGCATCGCCATCGACATTATTTATCATTGGCCTCATCATGACCGGCTCCATTATTTGTAGCAGAGTTGCAAGTTAATGAGTGCCATATTGACCCCAATCCCATCGCCATTTCTTCTCCCTTCTTTCGCTCGCCCTCTCTATATCCACCACCACCGCCACCGCCACCCCCCCTAACTAGGAAAAGAACAAGATTAAGTGCCCCGAGGACCATCGTCCTTCGTTGCTCCCCTTCCCTTTGGCGATGGTTCCGGAGTGGGAGATGGCAACGGGGGTGGATTTTGGGATGGGAATGGAATTTGGATCCGGAGCTCGTTATTCTACCACAGCACCTGTTGTCGCGCCGCTTACTCCTACCACTAGCGCTACTGCCACTACGCCTGCCTACCTCTACGGGGCTCTTCCGCCCACCGCCGACGCCAGTCTCCGCGTCGATGACCTCCTCGACTTCTCCGACCACGATCTCTACGCTTCTGTTGGCGTCGACGCTCAATTCTACGCCACCACGACGACCGTGCCCGGAAGCGGTCCGCCGTCGGGACAGACGTTCTCCGGTCGCCAATCTCAGCACACCACCTTCGACCTTTACGTTCCTGTGAGGCAACCACCGGAGCTCCGAGTATGATCTGCACGCGCTTGCTTTAGATGAACGAGTGCTTGAAGCTTTTGTATTGTTTGTGCAGCAATGCGAGGACGCGGCCGAGCTCGAGTGGCTGTCCAAGTTTGTGGAGGAGTCCTTCTCGGACGTGCCTTCTTATCAGTCCGGGGCGGCCGTAATTGCGCCCTCGTGTGAGGCGCAGCTCCGGGCGGAGCAGTCGGCCAACGGCCGCGGAGCTCGGGGCAAGCGCTCGAGGGCGACCATCGGTGCCGTTTCGGCCGCCGCATGGTCCTCATTGGTGACGCCACCGCATCCACCGGCGCAGAACTCGCCTTCGTCTTCGTCCTCGTCGTCGTCCTCCGAGTTCTCTCCGTCGAGGCCGAAGGCGGGCGGTGCCGACAACGGAAACAGGGGCAGCAGAGGGAAGAAGGGCGGAGGAGGCGTGGGGTTGGAAGGCGGGGTACGGCGCTGCACGCACTGCGCGTCGGAGAAGACGCCGCAGTGGCGGACGGGGCCGCTGGGACCGAAGACGCTGTGCAACGCGTGCGGCGTGAGGTTCAAGTCGGGTCGGCTCGTGCCGGAGTACCGGCCGGCAGCGAGCCCCACCTTCGTGCTCACGCAGCACTCCAACTCCCACCGCAAGGTCATGGAGCTCCGCCGCCAGAAGGAGCTGCTGCTCCTCCGCCACCAGGAGAACGACCCCTCCTCCGCACGGCCGGATCTGCTGTTCAGCGACTATGGGGTTTGCTGAGCTGAAGCCAGGCCCCGAAGCTGCCCACGGCCGCCCGCCGGCCGGGCGGTCGTTCTCCCACCACCGCATTATGGTTCCCTTGTTTCTAAATTTGTGCCCCCAACAAATTCTTGGGTTTCTGTTGTGAAAGGGTCTTCCCGAATCGGACGGTTGAGATCTCATCGAACGGTCTATCTAGATAAGAGATAGGAGTAAAATAAACAAATGAAATGATGGAATAGGGGATGGGAAAGCACGTGACTTGCCGCTGCAAGTGAAGTGAAAAGAAATAAATATCTCGGTCACGTGATGACAACGGGGCGACGGTGAGGAGACGAGCAGTTGTTCCTCTCCCACCTCATGCATGTTTCCCCGGCTAATGACATGCAAATCCTATCCTTGCGTTCGGTCAATCATGGAGATGCTTTCTGCCTGATATAACGATTGGGTAGGGAGGGAGGGAGGGAGGGAGGAAGAAGGTAAGAAGAGGAGTGTCATTTACACTGTTCATCCCTTCGTTAATCCTCAATCCTCTTGTGCACGCCGACATGTTTATACGTATAAGGTTTTCGTAATTCTATAATAGAAATATTAGACAAAAATAAAGTGGTCAATCCTGTTGAGTTTGTCATTTCTCACTCGACCTGAGTAGTTTTCCTAGGCTTAAAATCCAAGAAAGTAAGATCACCTTCCAGTTATATTGGTTCAACTCACAGTAGTTACAATGGAGCTATAAGCACGCTAAAACTCCAAACTCAATTATTAACGACCACTTAGGAATCATAAGATCATAATATTCATCTAACAATAATAGAAGATCACGATATAGGTAAATACAGAATGATGATTTTTTATTTTTATATATTTTTTAATTCTCAATAAATTTATAATTTAAGAATTAATCATATATTTAAGTATAAGATTTTAAAAGTGCATGATTGAATGAATCTCTCCTTCAAAACATGTATAAATATATATTATCTTAATAAATAAAATTATTTTTTTTCATAACAAATTCTTATGAGAGCTTTTCTTTGCTTCGAGCATAGCTCTCTCTTCCTTTTATCTTAGCTTTATAACTTTTAATGCTTTCGGATTTTGATATTGTTGCATCAAAGATGAAGACGTGCTGACTCCTCCATACTAATCTCCTAGCATGTTTGGAATAGATCTACTCCATTTTGTTGATCTGATCAGCCTCCTCTAGTGATCGACCAACTTCTTCGATATTTCTTCATCATTGTACAATTATGTTTGCTAGGTGTACCATATGCTCCTACCTACTACTTTAGCATCCTCATCTCCTTTTCGTTAATCGTTTAACTCACTAGTGCCTTGGATCCACGATCGACCTCTCGACGATACTCCATTACTTATTATCATCTTTTCTACTACACCATTAACACTCGTGATCGAGAGAAGAACTCAAGAGAGAACAAAGAGATCGCCCTATTCTGTATATCTAGATCCTTCCTTGTGCACTTCTCAAATTTGATTTCCTTCATCATATTAAATCCTCTCCTATGCACTTCTTAGATCTCCATCATCGGTGCATTTAAACTAGATCATCAGTTGATTGGATTTCTCTTATTGAATTACAATGTCTTCTCAATATGTCTTTACATTTGATGCTCTAATTATTATTTTCATAGGAAACAATAATTCATCTTAACCTACAGAACTTATATCTAGCAACTCTAATCCCCTTTAAGCTCTCTAAAGATGACAACTATATATCTTGGTGAGTACAATTCACCAATCTTGGATGTGATCTATTAGGTTGTATTGATGACTCTCTTAGTTGTCCACCAAAACAAAATCCTAATATCAAGAGAACCTATCATAATAGTAAATCCGGATCTCAGGACTACAACAATATCATTTTATTCTATAAGACATTCAAGTCTTATGTTGGCTCTATAGTATTACTAATCTTTTCATATAGCACTATAGTAGAAGCATGGTCCAAGTTACCTATCACCCTCACCAATCACTCTTGCACTCATATGCTAATTTTTTTATGTACTTTGATAAAAATAATATAAGAGGAATGTACTATTATTGATTATATACAAAACCTAAAAGTTATAATATATAATTTGACTTTAATAAGTCATCCTAAGTGATGAAGAAGAAGTCATTTTTCATACTCTCAATGACCCAAAAGATGAATATAAGGAATTGCTGATAGTAATTCAGGCACGTGACTTATCAATATCATTTGATGAACTATATAATAAATTGATTAATCATAAAATATATATGAAATAAGAAGAGAGAAAGATAAGACCAATAATCACACTCCAATTCAATTAAAAATTTAAAAGAAAAAACAATCGAAGCAAAAAGAACTTCAATAATCATCCTTCATTTTCTTCTTTTTACTAGCTTACACCTCTCCTTCCCTCTTGCTTAGGGATGTCAACAAGGCAAGATAGAAGTGAGGAGTGCTTCTCTTATCCTCATCCCCATCTCATCCCCCATCCCAACCCCATTTCCTATTTAGATGGGGGCGGAAATGAGAAGTCCCCATTAGTAACGAGGAACTCATAGATTCTTTATATTCTCCTAATTAATTTATTTAATTAAAAACTATCAATTAATAATATCAAACTTTACAACTAGTAAGTATTATATCTCATGCCCATTTTTTTTTAACACGTGTATAGAATAATTCAGAGCAATATACACTAATAAAATAACTTATTCAAAATAAATTCTAATTTCTTAAAAAAAATAAAATTTGGCATTAAAAACGAAGTCATAATGATTCCAAAAACATATAGTCATAAATCTAAAAAATTAATCTTGATAGAACAATTAGAAACAAGGATCAATATCAAGTCTCATATTAGATCTCATACACGTTATGTAGGGTTGCAGACTAA
This sequence comes from Musa acuminata AAA Group, assembly GCF_036884655.1. NCBI lineage: Eukaryota > Viridiplantae > Streptophyta > Magnoliopsida > Zingiberales > Musaceae > Musa > Musa acuminata. The sequence continues at coordinate 30,696,563 of NC_088330.1, forward strand.
ATAGACTATCCTCCCAATAATCGATAAAGATACTTTATTCTTCGCGATGGATTCTCTTCTCTCCTAACAGTAGATGAAATGAATTCATATCATAATTCCAGATAAAATGATGTTCCTCATCTGCCAAGGTGTAGATACATTCCTCCTAATAATAGATGAAGGAACTGTTTAGTTGCCACGTTTAATGATCCACTTGCCCTTGAAAGGAATCACCCTTCAGTATAATGGATCACCTATAATTGATAGGGATCATCTACGTCCTTTTATCATAGTAGTATCATATATCTTATTAGTTAAGATTTGTGCTATCACATATATCCATAGATTATACCAGAAGAATTATATGAGGGATTCAATTTAGTAGGTGCCACTCGATATATGATGGGCGCTCTTCTCATGTAAAGCATGATGGGTAAATATCTTACATCCATACTAATATCTATAGATCACTTATCTGTTAAACAATCATAATTAAACTCATAAATCAACCTCAATAACTTAAAATATAAATGACATATCAATATCATTAACATCATGAATCAAAATATAATTAACCCTCAATCAACTTGAACCCTAATTGAATTAGCCCAATCAATTTGAATCGAATTTAATTAAACTAGAACCTAGTTGAACCAATTAGCAATCTTCATAAGACTACTAGAATCATCCTAGACTAGTCTAATTTATATTTAATTAAGTTAAATTTAAGTTTGAATTAGTCTAAGTTCATTTCATAATCATCCTAAATCGGTTAAATCAAACTAGTTCGATTCAAGTTTAAATCAAACTAACAAAACTTGGGCTGGCTCAAGCAGTGCCAACAAGTGGGTGAATTTTTGCCCAAATCTATACTAAGACAAGGATTTGAATAATGCTAGAATTATCATAATAAATTTGTGCTATAGACTGGGATAAGACTCCTAAATTTTAAGAAACCAATATAACCAAAGTAACTCTAACGTAGTATCAACGAGAGCATGATATTTGGCTTCGGTACTTGAAGGGACAACAAAGCTTTATTTCTTATTCCTCTAGAAAATTAAAGAACAAAAAAATAATAGTATAATGTATATTAGTAGGATCACATATTCGTATCACCTTAGTTGAAAATTATAGCCCATTAAATATTATTCCTTTTATATAGTGTAAAATTCAAAGTACAACAACATAATCAATAGATGATGGAGTCGTCGTCTAAATGAATTGCATATGATATATGCAGATGTACGGCAGTAAGATAAACAAGACAGCTAATAAGTTATCAATAAATAATTATATCTTTTTATGGTTCTTCATTTATGGCACATATTTAATATTTAATTCAATATAGATGAGTCTCCTACTCTGTTGTCAAAGATATTGGCTCGAGTGAGAAGATCGAGTGCATATTTAGTTTAACTAACTTAAATAAATAGTAACTATAAGAAGAAGATACTTCGATCCCGAAAAAAAAAAAGAAAATAGAGAGAAGCTTTGAGATCATAAATGCCACGGTGTGCTTGTAAGAAATAGAATCTTTTCTAGATTCCGATAAAATCCAGCCCTCAGATTCGACTCGAGTCGGATAATTACCGGACAAACACGTGCGGTGTTCCAACTACCACTTGACAATACCATTTCTACGGATTGGTGACGAGTCTTCTTCAAAGTATGGCAAGAAGCCACATTTCCAGTTCCATCTCCATGGATGGTTGAGAACATACCAGCTTCTAAGCTCAGAGGCTTCTGGTTGACACAACCACCAAGTCAGATTACAAATTAGATTCCTCCTGGAACAAAAAAGAAGATACTTGGGAATCATTTCTTATTCAACTTTTCGCTTGTCTTTTCCTCATACAATAAATATCGTGCTAAATTAAATTTATTTATTTCTTTCCAACAATCGAATCTTATGCTTTTAAAGTAGTGCAAATTAATAACCGCAGCATCATCCCAAGAACTCATGCTTCTTAGCTCTCTAGGATTCTCTTGTTTTCCTTGTTGAAATCGTATCGTAGTTGATTGCGAGGAAGGAAGATGTAAGCCCAAGCATATCTAACACACAAACAACATAAAAGATACTTGACAAGCATATCGAATTAGATGGCACAAGCACATCTAACACACCCTGGTACTCCAAGAAACCTTGACAAGATAGATACTTTTATTCTGTTCGAATATTTTTGTTGCTGCGGACAGAAGCAAGCTGAGAAAACAGAAACATGCATACACTCGATCGACGTCAACGTTGCACGGGAAGCCCACTGAAGGCTTATGGTCGGCATGGGGGTAGATTCACTGGAGGCTTATATGGACTTTTGCTTGGATATGGAGGATTCGGCTGATGGACAGGAGCCAAACAAGTAGCGCCGCAAATGTTTGATTTTGGTTTAGTAAACGCGTGATGCTACCATCCAAAACATGATGACGATGAAGGAGGAGATGATGAGGGTGAAGCGAGCTTGGTGATGATTCCCCATATGATATTTTGACGTTGCTGTTGCTCTTGCCTCTTGTCCCATCTGTTCTACATAAGGAGAAGAAGAAGAAGAAGAAGAAGACTTGACTGAGTGGTCCGTCTATGGCTGTCTTTCGTTTTCCTTTTTCTCGTGGGTGGAAATCGACTTCAATCGTTGACTGTCTGCAACTTCAGCCATGGGGTTGTTTTTGGGAACACGTAAATAACTCTGTGTTTTTAATCTTATTTAGTTTTTATTTGGTAGCTCTGTAACCAGAAATGGTTGTAGTTTCGAGTGAAACATTTGCGTCGATTGATTCACCCATTCTCTCTTCGTTTTGTGTTACTGCGTCTATTTTCTGAATTTTTAATATAATTATTTAATTAACCTTTCGTAGTTTATTTTTTTTTAATTAGAGTTGTGTATTTATATTATTACTTTAATAATATTAGCTGAAACTTTAATTGATTAAAACAAACTAACGAAAAATACTTGATAGTACGAGCATACCGTCCCTTAGATTGAGGGTTCAAATCGTTATGTACCCCACTCACTCACTCTTGGTAGTAAGATCGTGGAATCAAATTTGTCTTTATCACTTATAGTTGTTTGTGTTGAATTGATGGCGTATGCCTAGATATGATAATGAACATCTCAACTTTGATGCACTTAATTTATTATCAAACAAGGATAAAAAACTTATCATACATTAACTCTCTAAATTAATTTTGTAAATTATATATTCTTGGCAAACAATCAAGAAAGAGCTTTTGAAAGGAGTCAACTTACCATACAAAGGGATCTCTTGAGCTAATCCACACCAGCATACATCGATCGATATCTCTAATATCATCCGGTGAGCATCATCATTTTCTAATATTTATTGATAATTTTAGTAGAAAAATATAAATCTTTTTTCTGAAAGAAAATCAAAGATTTTTGGATCATTCAAAAAATTTAAAAGTACAAATGGAGAATCAAACTAACAAACCATCAAAGTCTTACAATCAAAACACGAAAAATAATTGAAGGATTTTGAAAGCTTTTATGAAACATATGATATTTAAAGATCATTAACATCGCCTTATCCCCTCAATAAAATGGTACAACGAAAAGAATAAATTCTCAACATGGTCAGAAGTACATTACAAAGTAAAAAGATGATAAAAGGGTTTTGGGTGAACATTTACCTAATGTTGCAATCATTATATGATTAATCTTCATGATTAGTAATATAATATTTATAAGTGTCTTGCTTTACTCGGATAAGCATCTAATGCCATAACATTTTGACATCTTATATCTTTTAAGCATATCATTTTTAAATAATTTTAAAATGTCTATTTATGTGATTCAATAATTTAAGATAAGATATATTAGTGGCTTAATAATTTTAGAGATTATCTTGATAGAAAAGAGCTCTTTAAAAAATCTCTTTTTAAACCATCGCCTCTCTATAGTGTTAGGATCAAGAGCACTAAGAGGGGGGGGTGAATTAGTGCAGCAGAAAACTTTCAATGGTTTAAAACGATGTTCGTACGAAAAAAACGATTTCGGTATGAAAGCCGATTCGGAAGTTACTTTAACTTAGATTAGATGAAGTGTAGTTAAAGTAAAGTTATGGAGGCAGTTTGCAGTTAAGATAGAGAACAGAAAGTAAATGCAAACCGAGATTTAGAATGGTTCGGTCAATCTTGGCCTTCGCCTATTAAAGAAAGGCCTCTAGTAGACGTCGGTGACCTCACTAGGTAACTGCAAACTGCCTCCATAAGTAAATGCAAACCATAGAATGGTTCGGTCACTAGGTCACCGACGTCCACTAGACGTCGGTGACCTCTAGTGGACGTCGGTGACCTCACTAGGTGACCTCACTAGGTATATATATATATATATATATATATATATGTATATATATACATATATATATATATATATGTATATATATATATATATATATATATATATATGTATATATATATATATATATATGTATATATATATATGTATGTATATATATATATGTATGTATATATATATATGTATGTATATATATATATGTATGCATATATATATATGTATGTATATATATATATGTATGTATATATATATATATATATATGTATGTATATATATATATGTATGTATATATATATATGTATGTATATATATATATATGTATGTATATATATTTATGTATGTATATATATGTATATATATATATATATATTCATAGGAATTGATGAGGGTAATAATGGCGACATGACACGCCACGACGTCAACCGCGGACGACACTCTGCCCAAAAAGGGCAATAACGTCGACGCGATGTGCGCTGACATCACCCGCTCTCTGACAACGATTTCATCGTTATGACCCAACACGCTTGGCCGAGGCAGGGAAGAACGGCGACCGAAGCACGCCCATACCCTGCGGTAGTTCGGTTCTTCACGTCACGCCAACTCAAAGTCAGACGCTACCTGCCCCCTGCAGGCGGGTAGCTCAGGAAGCAATATGCTTCCCTATAAATACCCTCTCATTCATTAGAAAAAGACAGGCACACAAAGATACTGCTTCGTCTGAAACCCCCTCTGCATCTGCTAACTTGATCGTCGGAGGGGTCGAGCCGAGCGCCTCGGCCCGACCTTTGTGCAGGTGTGAAGCTGAAGGTCCCCTCCGAACGCGCAGGCGAGGAGTTCCTGCCCGGAAGAGACGACTACGCCGTCCGGATCGAACACCGCCCCCGACCTCCTCAACGGACTCGAGGAACGCCATACAAGATCCCCGCCCATTCGGACCCGAACCAAGCCATGTTGGCCCCGAGACCACGGCATAAAGTTGTTTACACTAACAGGAATAATCGTAATTGCGATATGAGATCTCATTTACATTTATATAGTAACTTTTATACCCTATAAAGTATTATTAAGTAATCTCATAATTTTTTATGTAGAAACCGCTGAGTTTGAAAACTAAGATGCTAATCGTTGTGAAGATAATAGCTTGAAATATATCTATTGGTTGATTGTCATATGAAGATGATATCATATAAAATAACAATCAATCTCAATATTTTGTGCTCGTTATGGATGATTTGAATGATGTTTATCATAACAAATTTGTGGTATAGACTAAGAAAAGACTCCTAAATTTTAAGAAACCAATCTAACTAAAGTAACTCTATCGTAGTATCAACAAGAGCATGATATTTTGGTTCAAAGTATGAGGACACCTTAATCGAAAATTATATCCCATTAAAAATTGTTCCTATTATATAGTGTAAAATTGAAAGTACAACAACATAAGGAACCTATCTATCTCAATAAATTACATATGATATATCCAGATGTACGAAGAGAGCTAATAAGTTATAAATGAATAATTATATCATTTTAGGGTTCTCCGTTTATAGCACATACTTAATATTTAGTTCAGTATATGTGAGTCTTCTACTTTATTGTCAAAGATATTGACTTGAGTGAGAAGATCCAATGGATATTTGACTTAACTTAAATAGTAACTATAAGAAGATAATACTTCGATGCTAAAAAATGGATAGAAGATCCTTAATTTCAGATTGTTAGATTATGTGGCCCTATTTAATTAGGTAAGATATATTATAGATATTATTGGATTCTGATTATGGTTATTGACCAATAGAAAAGAAGTCCATATTAAAATAGGATTCTTTAGGAGGAAGGAACTCTCCTAATAACTTATCCTAGACCCTCTGCTCTCGCCTATAAATAGACAGGACCTCTAGGGGCTAAAGACAGCATCATATATCATCTGATATATCATTTGTGCGCATTTGATAGATAAGACCTCTAGGGGTCAAGATTAAGTTTTTCTCTCAATCTCCCTCTCCCTTAATCCCCTAATCCATCAATCTAGGTGGTCCTGTGAAAAGATAGGAAGAGAGGAGAAGGATCTAGTTCTTTTTGCAGATCCTTGCAGATTGATATTTCAGATCCGACGATGAAGTGTTTGTAGATCAGATAAGGTTTATTTCTTCTGAACAACAAGAAAGGTATGCATCGTAAAATTGTCAGATCTAATTTATTTGATTTCAATCTTGGTATAAAAGTTTTTCCGCATTATAGATAGCATGATTACAGATTTTATGCTAACAATTGGTATCAGAGCCAGGTTCTTGAGATCAAATATATTAGATCTATTATTGTTCTTTACGATGCTTGAATGATTCGTCGGATATTATTGATCTGTTTTTTTTCTATATGATTTGCTCTATTATTGATTATGAACAATATATAATTTTATGTTTAATCAATGAATTTACTGTTTATTATCATCGATGTTATTGAGATGACCATCTTTATTGATCGTTGTCGTCAAAGGGCCGTGTACCACCCCGCAGCTGCGCATCACGGTCGTGCGCAGGCAGAGGTTCGTTTGCGAGCGGTGGCGGCACCACGGGCATCCCGCATCGCCTGTGAATGTGGTGATCGCGGAAGGCGGCGGCTGCCCTCATGCATAATGGTGGCGGCTGCCCTCATGCATAATGGTGGCGCCTGCAGAAGGCGGAAGGGCGGTGGTCGCAGATGGCGGCAGCCGCTGACCCCGTGGAAAGTGGGCAACGGCAGTGGCCGCGCCAAGGCGGCGGCCAAGCGCGAGCAGGAACCGCGGCAGCCGCGCGCAGGTAGTGGCAGCGGTAGCGCGTGGGCACAGGCGGCACAGGCAGCGCCACGGCATGGCAACCGCGCACCGGCGGCGGCCGCGCGTGGGTAGGCCGTGCACAGGCGGCGGCCACGCGCGGGCAGGAACCGCCGCAGCGGCCGCTCGTGGGCAGAGGCAGCCCCCCCCCCCGCAGCGGCAGCGGCCGCGCGCTGGCAACAGCCGCGGCCAGCCGTGAGCGCCGTCCGCAGGCAGGAAAGGCCGCAGCGCCGCACGTCGCAACGACCGCGCGCAAGCGGCGGCAGCGCCGCACGTCGCAACGGCCGCGACGCACGCGGCGGCAGCGCCGCACGTCGCAACGGCCGCCACGCAAGCGGCGGCCGCGCCGCACGTCGCAACGGCCGCAGGCAGTTTAGGGTTTTGGCATAATTACGGTTTTGACCTCGAGGTTAGGGGTTTTGCAAAATTACAATTATGCCCTTTGCAAATTTAGTTATTGTCTGTCAACATATTTACAGTTTTACCCTCGGGTCTAATTTTGCCAAATTACAGTTCTGCCCTTGTGAATTTCTTAATTTCAGTTTATATCCTATCGTATATTTACAATTTTATTCAAATTGAGAATTTTAAGTTATATTCTCAATTATAAAATTAATAAATATGATTTATTATAATTATGATTGAATTTAATCATGATTATATTTTGGTTATTTGATTGGATTTAATTTTTGATTTAAAAAAAAAAACTATAAATTATAGTTTACTTTATAGTTTTCTCATATGAATTATTGATTATACATGTGATAAATAAAGTCCAATTATTGTTCTTGGATATTTATTTAGTTATTCACATGTATATATTTGAAATTGTGAAAATAATATTTATCTTTCACATGAAGGCAATTAAGACATGATTTATATGTTATCATGATTATCATATGAGTTTTCTTTTGTTGATTAAAGTTCAATAATTATTATGGTTATTTATTATTGAATTGCTTAGCATTAAAGTTCAATAATTATTATGGTTATTTATTATTGAACTGCTTAGCATTAATGTTCAATAATGATTATGGTTATTCTATTATTGAACTACTTGGCATTAATGTTCAATAATTATTATGGTTATTTTATTATTGAACTGTTTAGCATTAATGTTCAATAATTATTATGGTTGTTATTCTATTATTGAACTGCTTAGCATAAATTAAAGAAATTTGATGAATATTATTTGTAATTCATCTCCTTAAGTTTTATCTGACTGTATTTTATATTTTTGTATTGGTCCTGTAGCCACCAACCTGGACTGATAATTTATAAAATACATTATGAATTTAGTCCTAAATGATATTAAATAAAATAATATTCATAATGACAGAATGAATCAGGATAAAGAAATTTAGTGAATATTATTTGTAATTTATATTTCTAAGTTTTATCTGACCGGTAGTTACCAAAGTAGCCTGGGATGATAGGCTTATGGGATATGAATTACAATAAAGTTCATGTCATTCATGGGATATTTTAGACTGTATTTTATATTTTTGTATTGGTCCTGTAGCCACCAAAGTGACCTAGACTAATAATCTATAAAATACATTATGGAATTCATCCTAAATGACATTAAATAAAATAATATTCACGATGACACATATAATTATGAGATTTAGATAATCCCAAAGGAGAATCTATTTTAAATAATTATGTGATGGGGAAGGATGATACTATTTTGGATATTCTTGCAGTTTAGGGTTGTATACCCAAAGGTAACAACACTATTCCACAAGAATGGTATCAGTCCTCCATAAGTAATTTTGAGTGAACACTAGATATGTCAATATTTCACCCAAAGGTGAAATATAGATGATATCAATAGTTCATCATATTTTGGAAACTCAAAGCATTAATGTTATATTATTACTGTGGCACTTCCTTTATTGTGTTTCTGTAAATGTCCCTATACTTTGTGAAACAAATGGCTTGAGCATATACAAGTTGTATTGAGTGAGTGAGACCTTGATCAGATTAATTGAACAGAACATAATATTAATTACTGAAAGTTCTGTGAAATAAATAATTGAGGTGACTGATCAAGAAAGGCATGAAATACTCAATTTTATGATACTTAAACTTCAGTACAGTTTACAACTTGCGCATAAGAATATCTAAGGATCAATTTAAATTATCTGATAAGTCATTAGTTGACACCTTACTATGATAGTATTTGAGGAATTTAAGATTATATCCTCAAAAATAAATGATAAAGCTGTAAGCTCAAGACTCATAATATTTTGAGTACTACTCAAGGAGTAGGTAACACTAAAATAAGGATGAAGCGTAATTCCATCTGAGTTTATAATTATTATATAAACTCATCAAAGAATATCTTCACAATAAAGTGTTACTTTTGTAGCAAATAAAATTATGTGAAGAAGAAACATATTATAAGATTTGATTTGAAATGAAAAAAAAAGGTATAATTATAACCTTTGTATGGTTCAAATCAAATATTACGGATATTATTGATGGATTAATTTGATGCTTCATCGTTACCAATAATAGATATTGGGATAAAACCAAAAGAGAATGAGATATTTATCAATGTAGGGAATTATCTTAAAGTGAAAGTGATATTAGTTTGTATTTATCGCTTATATCTAAAGATGATTCAATTTGATAAATCTTGAGAATCCATGTTATGTTCTTATAATTCTGGGAATTTAAGTTTTTTTTACCTAGAATTGTTATAATATTATTTCTCTTTTGGTGGTTGTAAACTTACTGTGATTCAATAAAATTAACCTTTGAATTCTGTATAATAGTCTATGCAGAATTAATATGAATCATAAGTTTACAATGATCCTATAATTAAATATTGAAGTGAAATGTAGTTTTATAAACTCCTTGAGGTTATGTTTATCACTATATGCTTTTGTCTCATTAAAGAGAGACATTTTATCACCATATAAATAATCTGTTGAGATATGATTATATATATCTAATTCATGTAAAGTCTATGACCATTTATACTCTTGAAGTGTATATAAATGAAGTTGATAGACAATTAGATAGAAATGTCAATATCATCATATCTGAAAATGGTGATAAATTTTATGGTATTTATGATGAACCCAATTATAATTCTTTTGCTAGATTCTTGAAAAAAAAAAAAAAAAAAAAAGGTATATGATTTACCAGATGTGTTACAGCATAATATGATTGCTGAAAGATATCATCGTACCTTATAGATATGGTTATGAGCATGATAGACTATTCTTTTGTACCCAAATCAATGTGAAAAGAAGCTCCAAGGACAACTATGTATATCTTGAATGGTGTTCCTAGTAAGTAAATTACATGACTTTTTAAGTTATGAAATGATAGGAAACATGACTTAAGATATTTACATATTTGAGATTGTCCTATGGAGATAAGGATCTTCAACTCACATAAAAGAAAATTAGATTTAATAATTATTTCTGAATATTTTATTATCTATTCAGAAAAGTTTGAAAGGGGTACATATTTTATTGCTCTAATCATAGTATGAGGATAATTAAATCTGGTAATGTAAGATTCCTATAAAATAGCAAATCAGTGGAAGTGAAAATCTCGAAATTTAATTTTGATATAGAGGAGATATAAGTTAATACTCCTTTATTATTCGAGAGATTGTTGTTACTCAAATCATTAAATGATTTGATAAAAGTGAACAACAAAATAACATTACTAAACTCCCATATTATATTGATATCATTATTAATGGTCTTGTAGAACAATCATAATTGATAACTTTGAGAATATCTCAAAGTGGAAGGAATCATGTCATTTATGGTTATTATGTTGTATATCTACAAGAATTATATTATGATATAGGAATCAGAATGGATCCCTTATTGTTGTCATGGGTCATGAAAAGTAATGATTCTGAAAAGTAATATGATACAATAAAAGAAGAGTTAAAATTAATAATCAGAATGGTGTCTGATAAATTTATCGAATTGTCCAATAATTGTAAAAGAGTCTATTATATAAATGTGGCTCAAAGGACAATGTCGATATAATGGTCAGACTTGTGGTTAAAAGTTTTACTCGTAAGGAATGTATCGACCATAACGAGATTTTTAATGAACTCGTTAAGAATCATCATGACATTAATGATTCATTATGAGCTTAAGTTATATCATAATGATATGCAAATATTTTCTAAAAGATCTAGCTTTATATGGGTTACTCTAAATGATTTATAAAGAAAATGAAAGAAATATAAAGTTTGGTATGCAAATTCAGGAATCCATTTATGACCTTAAACAAGCTTCAAGGTAATGATATATAAAGGTTCTTGATATCATTATTTCAGATTTAAGGTAAATACTATTAATCAGTATTTATATCAGTGGGAGCAAGTTTATTATATTGGTCTTATATATGGATAATATTTTGTCTTACCAATAGTGATCTTGATTTATTATACTAAATCAAGAATTTGTCACTGAGAGTTTTAATATAGTTGATATGAATGAGACATCTTATATTATTAACATTGAGTAATTCAATGATAGACCTCAATGATTATGAAGATTGTCTTAGAAAGGATATATCAACCGAGTCTTGAAATGATTTTAATATACAGCTTTGTTCAGTAAATCATAAAAGCAAAGTTTTAGTCAATAGTAAATGCTTGAAAATGACTTGAAAAGAATCAGATAATGAAGATATTCTTTGTATATGCGCAGTTGGAAGTCTATGCTCAAACCTGTGTTAGAAAAGATATCAGTTTTTACAGTTAAAATGTTAGGTATATATTGGAGTTACCCAAAAGTAAAAACATTAAAGGACTACAGAGAAAGTAATAAGATATCCGGAAGGGACAAAGGATTATATGCTCACATGTATGAAATTATATCGGCTTGAAATAATGGTATTTTTTCAGATGCTGATTATATAAATTGCGTCGATAATAGGAAGTCCACCTTACGGTTAATATCTATGTAATTAGAGAGGCAATTTATTATTATTAATAATAGAAGTTGATTTTGTGGCATGCTTTGAGGCCACTAATCAAATTTTTGACTGCAAATTTTTTTTATCTCAGGACTTGGTGTAGTCAGACTCAATTACCAAGTCGTTGAAGATATTTTATGACATTGCAGTAGTTTTCTCCTCTAAGAATGACAAGTACTATTGCATCTATATGCATTATGGTATAAAGTACTTGATCGTTAGAGAAGATGAGTCCAGAAACATCTAATGTCAATTAATTACTTGAGTTCCACTGTATTAATTGCTGATCCATTCACTTAAGACTTACAGTCTAAAGTATTTTGAAAGAACATGTTCTTATGATTGGGTTTGTGAGCAACCCATAAAGGATATGGTGATGCATGTTTGAGTGGACACTATAATTGACATTTTTACTTACGTACTTAAAGTTATTTGTTTCTGCTATCCTGTTCACAATTATGTATGTACATATTATGGTTGAATGTGATGACAGGATTGTCTTGACAAGACAAATTATAGGGGTCATTTTGGACTGCATTAGGAAAGGCTAACAGTATTGTGGTACATAGAATGAAGTGTGACACTGATGGCATACAACCGCTATGACTCATATTGTTAGTCAGACTTAATGTAGTATTATTATTATTATTGGACTTATTGGCCTATTTTCTAAAATTCACGCGCGTGTATATAGTTTTTCAAAAATTTCAGAATCCAATTGAGTCAAATTGTTTTTAAATAAATTTTGTTTATTTATTTTTGATTTTTAAGTCTTTTTATATCTTATCAATTATTGGGCCAAGTGGGAGAATGTTAGATTATGTGGCCCTATTTAATTAGGTAAGATATATTATAGATATTATTGGATTCTGATTATGGTTATTGACCAATAGAAAAGAAGTCCATATTAAAATAGGATTCTTTAGGAGATAACCTTGATGGAAGGAACTCTCCTAATAACTTATCCTAGACCCTCTGCTCTCGCCTATAAATAGACAGGACCTCTAGGGGCTAAAGACAGCATCATATATCATCTGATATATCATTTGTGCGCATCTGATAGATAAGACCTTTAGGGGTCAAGTGCGCATCTGAGTAGCATCTCAGTCAATTGAGAGATTAAGGTTTTTCTCTCAATTTGAGTTAAGTGAGAGATTAAGTTTTTCTCTCAATCTCCCTCTCCCTTAATCCCCTAATCCATCAATCTAGGTGGTCCTGTGAAAAGATAGGAAGAGAGGAGAAGGATCTAGTTCTTTTTGCAGATCCTTGCAGATTGATATTTCAGATCCGACGACGAAGTGCTTGTAGATCAGATAAGGTTTATTTCTTCTGAACAACAAGAAAGGTATGCATCGTAAAATTGTCAGATCTAATTTATTTGATTTCAATCTTGGTATAAAAGTTTTTCCGCATTATAGATAGCATGATTACAGATTTTATGCTAACATGTTTATCGAGAGAAGTTTTGAGATCATAAATGTCGCTGTGTGCCTCTAAGAAATAGGAGCTTTTCTAGATTCCGATAGAATCCAGCCCTCAGATTCGACTCGAGTAAGAAAATTATCGGACAAACGTGTGCGGTGTTCCAACGACCACTTGTTCTACGGATTGGCGACGAGTCTTCTTCAAAGTATGGCAAGAAGCCACATTTCCAGTTCCATCTCCATGGATGGTTGAGAACATACCAGCTTCTAAGCTCAAAGGCTTCTGGTTGACACAACCACCAACTCAGATTCACAAATTGGATTCCTCCTGGAACAAAAAAAAGAAGATACTTGGGAATCATTTCTTATTCAACTTTTCGCTGTCTTTTCCTCGTACAATAAATATCGTGCTAAATTAAATTTATTTATTTCTTCCGAATCTTATGCTTTTAAAGTACTGCAAATTAATAACCGCAGCGTCATCCCAAGAACACATGCTTCTTAGCTATCTAGGATTCTCTTGTTTTCCTTGTTGAAATCGTATCGTAGTTGATTGAGAGGAAAGAAGATGTAAGCCCAAGCATATCTTACACACGAAGGACATAGAAGAAGAAGAATAGCCAACGAATTAGATTGCACAAGCATATCTAACACACCCATGTACTCCAAGAAATCTTGACAAAATAGATACTTTTTATTCTCTTCGAATATTTTTGTTGCTGCAGACAGAAGCAAGCTGAGAAAACAGAAACATGCATACACTCGATCGACATCAACGTTGCACGGGAAGCCCACTGGAGGCTTATGGTCGGCGTAGGGGTGGATTTAATGGAGGCTTATATGGACTTTTGCTTGGATATGGAGGATTCGGCTGATGGACAGGAGCCGAACAAGTATCGCCGCAAATGGATGGTCCAAGTGAACGCCTCGGAAGAGTAGTTCCCTGAGGCAGCGACGGCAACAGTAGATCTGGGCCCACCCACCTACTCGGCATCGGCCACCCGTCGTCCGCCTCTGCCGGCTGTAATGCTGCCAACCAAAACATGATGACGATGAAGGAGGAGATCACGAGGGTGAAGCGAGCTCGGTGATGATTCCCCATATGATATTTTGACGTTGCTGTTGCTCGTCTCTTGTCCCCCTCTTGTCCCATCTGTTCTACAGAAGGAGAAGAAGAAGAAGAAGACTTACTGAGTGGTCCGTCTATGGCTGCCTTTCGTTTTCCTTTTTCTCGTGGGTGGAAACTGACTTCAATCGTTGACTGTCTGCAGCTTCAGCCATGGGGTTGTTTTTGGGAACACGTAAATAACTCTGTGTTTTTAATCTTATTTAGTTTTTATTTGGTAGCTCTGTAACCAGAAATGGTTGTTGTTTCGATCATTTTGTAGGTGAAACATTTGCGTCTATTGATTCACCCATTCTCTCTTCGTTTTGTGTTACTGCGTCTATTTTCTGAATTTTTTTATATAATTATTTAATTAACCTTTCGTAGTTTTTTTTTTTAATTAGAGTTGTGTATTTATATTATTACTTTAATAATATTAGCTGAAACTTTAATGGATTAAAATAAACTAACGAAAAATACTTGATAGTAAGAGTATACCCTCCCTATAAGATTGAGGATTCAAATCGTTCTGTACCCTCGTTCACTCATTTTTGCTAGAAAAATCTTGGAATCAAATTTATCTTTGTCACTTATCAAGAATAAGTTATTCTTGTTGAACATAAAGCATGTTGATGGCATATGCCTTAATGCTAATTTGAAAGATAATTCTTGCATATGATATTGAAAATGTCAGTTTTGGTGCACTTAATTTATTATCAAATAAAAAGATAACGAAAGAATTATGATACAAGGTTTTGACTCTAGAACTCAAGGAAGAAGGGGCTATGGCTAGAGGATAGAATCATTTTATGAACTTGTGGGAGTTCTTAGCTGCCTGTTCTTCTTTCTCTTTTACTTATTTTTGTCAAAGATCTCTTTTAAAGATATTAAGACTATAGTAATTTATAAAAAATCTTTACGGTAAAGTGGTTGTAGGATCAATAAGGGTTGCCAAACTTACAAACCCCTTTATTTATTTCTTTCTCACCTCTTTTCCTAGCTTAGGGTTGGTTGGCTTCTCAAGAGGGAGTATGACTTGGATTCTTTAGGGATGCTTTAGATGAGGCTCTCCTCCTTTTATAATTGAGGAAGGGGTGGAGTTCTACCTTAAGTTAGGACTTAGTGCGTCCTAATTGATAGCATATAAGATTTTCCCAACTATATGAGGAAATCTCTGTACTCTATTAAGGAAATCCTCTATTCTATTTAGGGAAATCCTCCCTCCTAATCTGTATAAATAGGAGAGGGACATATTAATACATTTAAGCTAAAGTTTCTTCGGCTTCTTCAATAAAGCATATTTAATAATTGTTCTTATCTTCTATTATTTCTACACTAACACAATTAGGACTTCAAGATTCCTAGCCTTTGGTACTACGAGAGTTTTAATGCATTTAGGAATTGGAATCTGTATTTGAGTCTAATCTAAATGAAGCATGAGCTAACTTGAATATGATTTTGAGCTTAGACTCCAACTTAATCTTTATTTGATCTTATTACCATGGAATTGGAGTATGATTTGGAGTTGGAGTATAAGTTGAATTTTACTATATCATTCCTAATCATAGGTAGAGAAAATATATGCTGAATTATTCATAATAGATATATAATAAATAAAACTCAAAAGCTATTTTTCATGAATTAAAAATATTATTCAAGTTAAGAATTCCAAATTAATATCTAAAAACACTTGAAATTTTTTGACAAAACAAATAAAATTCTAAACATGAAAAATAGTTTATTCAAAATAGAAACATAATTAAAATATTCAAAATATATTTTTATGAATTAAATATTATGTAGGTCAATAATTCTAAATTAATAAACATAATTACTCAAAAAAATCAGAATAAGTAAATAAAATTCAGGACATTCAGAATAGTATATTCAAATAGAAATATAAATAAAAAGGTTTCAAAATCTATCCCCATGAATTAAAATTTACATAAAATTAATAATTATATATAATTTTCATAATTATTACAAATACCTAAAAATCATAGATAATCACACAAAACTCTTTATTTAAAATAAATTAATAATAAAAAATATTTAAAAAATATTTCTATGAATTAAATCTATTAATTCATATGAAAATTATTGTAACACATAAAATTCTAGATAAAAATCTATGAAATACTTAGAAGATAGAGAGATCAAAATATAATTAAATAATCATCAAAATAAAATAATAATAATAATTAATCTAACTTTCTATGTGTTAAATCTAAATACCAAAATAAATAATTTTTAAAATATGAATTGTGAAAATATTAAAAATATGAATTCACATATAATAGAATATAGAGAGTCAAGGAACCTACCTCTTTGATGATTACTTCGTACCTCTTTGCTTAGTCTAATCTTCATGATTTTGTAGATGCTGAAGAAGCAGTTGATAATATTCTAGTTCACTTTGTACTATTTAGATGTAGTGATCCAATTACTTTTAAGGAGGTAAAAATGGAGAAAGTGATACAAGAGGAGATAGAGTCTATCAACCTGAGAGTTAGATTGATTTACTTCTGGAGCAAAAGCCTATTACTGTAAAGTGGATCTATAGAATAAAATTGAGATAAGATAGTACTATTGAAAAATATAAAGTCAAACTAGTTACAAAAGGCTATGAACAGAAGAAATAGACTTATTACAATAAGGTGTTTGCACTGATCGCTAGATCAGAAATAGTAAAGTTAGTGCTTTCTCTTACATCTTAAAATAATTAATTAGTTTATCATTATTAAATCAGACTTTTTACATGGTGAGTTACAAGAAAAAGTTTATATTACGTAAGGAGGATATCCTTCACTAGCTAGAGATTTTCTAAGCCTATCAACTTTAGAAAAATCTTCAACACCACCATCTACATCAGCTCCTATAATTTCAAAGAAAATAAGAATACAACCAAGATGGATAAAAGATTATACTACTAATCATTATGATTTTATAAATGCTTAAGAAAAATTAATAATATTCTACTTCACTTTGTACTATTTAGGAGTGGTGATCCAATCACCTTTGAGGAGGCATCATATAATAAAAAATGGAGAAAAGTGATAAAAAATGAGATAGACTTTATTAAAAAGATTCAAACTTGGGAGTTGGTTGATTTACCTCGGAAGCAAAAGTCTGTTGGTGTAAAGTGGATCTATAGAACAAAATTGAGAGAAGATAACTATTGAAAAATATAAAACTAGTCTAGTTGCAAAAAGCTGTAAACAGAATAAAGAGATTGATTACAATGAGGTATTTGCACTGGTTACTAGATAAGAAATTGTGAAGTTAGCACTTTCTCTTATAGCTCAAAATAATTTTTTAGTTTATCAATTAGATATTAAATCAATCATTTTGTACATTAAGTTATATTAAGAAGTTTATATTGTATCAAGAGGATCTCCTTCCAAGCTGGAGATTCTCCAAGTATTAGAAGGCAGCTAGGATAGATAAAACATCATATTACTATTTTTTATGATTTTATAAATGTTGAAAAAGAAGATGATAATATTTTAATTCACTTTGCACTATTTGAAAATGGTGATCCAATCACAAGAAATAGTGAGGTTAGTATTTTCTCTTGTAGCTCAAAATAATTAGTTAGTTTATCAATTAGATATTAAATCAGTCTTTTTGGTTAGTGAGTTATAAGAAGTTTATGCTAATCAATCTCTTCGATTTATGATTAAAGGATTTAAAAATAAGACATGCATATTAAAAAAGATATTATATGGTCTAAAGTAAGCACCTAGAGCTTGGTATTATCATACTGATATATATTTTGAGACATGTGGATTGGAAAAATACCCATATGAACATACTTTGTAAAATATAAAGAGACAAGGATGATATTAAATGTTTGCTTATATATGGATGATGTTATTTATACTAGTAAAGATGGTGACATGATTCATGAGATTCAATCTTTTATAAAGAAAAAAATTGACATGAATGACTTGGGTTTGATGAAATATTATCTTGTGATTAAAGCCAAGCAACAAGATACATAAACTTTTATTTCTTAAGAAAAAATACATCAGGTGGATTTTTGAAATAAAAGCCAACTGTTAGTACTCTAGTTGAAATAAGTTTGAAGCTTAGTTATGCTGGTAGTGGCAAGAAGATTGACAGTACTTTTTATGGACAGATTTTGGGGAGTCTTATGTATTTGACTGCAACTAGATCAGATATTATATATATGGATTAGCAGATATCTAAAGAATCCAATAGAAATTCATCTCCAAGTAACACATTTGGTTAAAATTCTTATTTGAATGGAACTTATGATTTTGGTTTTTCTTATGATAGCAAAAAAAATTATTTAACAGGATATTTTTTATAGTGATTATACAAGTGATCTTGATAATAGGAAGAGCACATATGATTATGTTTTCTTCTTTAGATTTGGGGCGATTTTATGATCTTCTAAAAAGTAATCCGTTGTAGCAATGTCAACTACAAAAGTAAAATACTTTGCAACAACAACAAGTGCATCACAAACTATTTAGCGTCTACTAAAAACTTTTATGATAAATTTTTAGCTTTAAAATTATCTAAAAATGCAGTCAATCATGACAGAAATAAGCATATTCATATAAAATACTACTTTCTAAAAGATTAAATAAAGAATAAAATGATTGAGAAGAAGTATTGTAGAAATGTGCTAAAAGGGTTAGGATTTGATCATGTCGTGTCTACTAAAATTTTTTGTGATAATTTTTTAGCTTTAAAATTATCTAAAATTATAGTCGATCATGATAGAAACAAATATATTCATGTAAGATACTACTTTCTAAGACATTAAATAAAGAACAAAACGATCGAGAAGAAGTATTGTAGAAATGAAGATCAAGATATATATATATATATATTTATATAAAACCTCTGAAGACCGAAGCATTTGAGCACCTGCAAAGATTACTTAGAATTTTAAAAGAAATTTAAATTAAGATAGGATGTCACATATTGTACTTTAAATTTGAATGGAATTAGATTAAGAGTTTGAGATAAATTAAGAGTTTCTGTTTAATTAGGAGTAGAAAACTATTGATCTAGGACTAATTTAGGGATATAAACAAGACCCTTTACAATCCTATTACCCTAAAACAAAAATGAGAAAGAGAGAGAAACAACAACTACAACTATTTTCTTTTGTTTTTCTTCTCTCTCCTCTTGATATGACCTTTTGTATGGGATTGGCCACACTCATCTTGATGGATAGGGATGATGGTAACAGCACGTTTTTTTTTCTTTTTAATCAAATTTTAGATACATTCATATTATATATTTATATAAATATATGTATGTATGTATGTATATGTATATATGAGAGTTCCATATGCTGCGGTATTCTTACAGCTATCAAGATGAGAGATACCCAACTTGTTTGGTATGGAAGTAGGATTTGAATGACATAACAATCAACAATCCTTTACCAGACTGTCAATCTTCTCTTAGCATATGTTTTGTTGCAAAGCAATCCCCCATTGTCATATTGATGATAACTATTGTTATCGAGGAGATGCTAAATGGTGATGGCAGTGGCTCCCGTCGGTGGGTCTTGGACTTACGGATTGGAAGGAGGATGTCGGTATAGACAAACGACTCGACCGGTGGGAGAAACAGTGGCATTTGTTGGGCAGCGAGAAACTGCCCGTTGCCGGGTGACGCCGGAAGGCTACGTACGTCACACGGAGCCAGAAATCGGCGGCAAAGGAGAGACGTGTCAGGTGAGTTGACTCGTTTATTTAATTCTTTCTATGCGAAATGAATGGCTTTCTGAGCACTAATTCAAACAACTAATAAACAAGCAACAGCACAAGATGCAAGGCTTCAGTCAAGTCAAATAGTTTCGTTATTAGCCAGAGCAGAAGAGGGTCGACCACCACTCGGGGAAGCCAAAGACAGAACCGAAATATTAAGTCACACCCGAAACGAGAACCAACGAGTAACTTAGTGTTGGCGACGAAGCGGGAAGTACTGAAATATATTGATTTCTAGTTGGAGAAGAAGCTGGATCGAGTACTGGCTCTGATGCGGAGTGTGGTCTGTGGTCCAAGGAGTCCTTGTGAAAGCTTCTGTTGCTTGTTGTGGAGAATGGCCGGTTATAGTTTCATTCCGAGTAGAAACCGTGTTCGTTGACGCAAGTGAAATGAGTTTAATTGACCTAGACAAGGGGTGGGTCTTTACCAACTTCCAAATCCAAGATTTAGGGATGAAAAAAAAAAAAGAAAGGGCACTCTTTATTCTCATGGAAAAAATAAGATGCGGATATTATGCTTATAAATGTTTACTTAAAAATTATAGTTCACAAAAATTAATTTGGATTTTTAAACGAATCATAAATAACTTAATGTCAGTAGTCAAAATAAATATATTTTTTCATGAGGGATCCAAAGCTAAATGAGTACCTAAAGTAAACCATCATTTCTTATAGATATATTTACAATCTAAAACTAGGAGGAAGAAATAATACTTTGATAGTGAATACTCAAGGCACGTAGATATGTCTTCACCTCTCTTGCAAACAATAATTTCATCTTTTGAGCACCTTGTTGAATCATTTATTTCATCTTTCGTGTTTTGTAGAGAAGCAAGAAAAGATTTTAATTGAATCTATTGTGCACCAGTGATAGAATACATAGCATCCCTATCTTTTGAATTTGATTCAGCTTCTTCTTTTGCATGTGCTTAGTCTATTTCTGATCCAGCTTTTAATCTCAAAGACTAAACTAGAACTGCTTCAAATCTTTTAATTTGAAAGGGATACTATTCCTTTTTGAATTAGGATCTGTCAGGAGTTATAGAGTTAGTTTTGCAATCAAGAGTTAGGTTATGCTCTTCAGAGTAGAGTTATATTCTTCACAGTCAATTTACTTTATTCTATGATCAGGAGTCGAGGGATATTATGCTATTAAGTTATCATTCATCTAAACAAACAATTGGTAGAGAATAAGCAAGAAAAATCAAGAAATATGAAAGTTTTTAGTTAGACCCTAGAGCGCAAAGAGAGCTTGCCATATTATATATATATATATATATATATATATATATATATATATATATATATATATATATATATATATATATTCATTATAGGAATAATCATAATAGGGATATGAGATCCCATTTACATAGAAACTTTTATACCCTATAAAGTATTATTAAGTAATCTCATAAATTTTGATGTAGAAAACCGCTTAAGTATGAAAACTAAGATGCTAAATTGTTGTGAAGATAATAGCTTGAAATATATCTATTGATTGAGCAAAGTTAAAGGTTGTCATATTGAAGATGATATCATATAAAATGATAATCAATCTCAATATTTTGTGCTTATTATGGGTGATTTGAATGATATTAGAATTATCATAACAAATTTGTGGTATAGACTGAGAAAAGACTCCTAAATTTTAAGAAACCAACCTAACTAAAGTAACTCTATAGTAGTATCAACAAGAGCATGATAGTGAAGGAACAATAATGCTTTATTTCTTACTCCTCTAGAAAATTAAAGAATAAAAAAAATGATAGTAGAATGTATATCAGTGGGATCACCTACCCAATTGGCATCTGAGTATAGAAGAAGTATGAGCACACTTTAATTGAAAATTATATCTCAATAAAAATTATATCTTTTATATAGTCATAAGGAAAAATGACTATCTATCTAAATAAATTACATATGATAGATGTACAAAGACAGCTAATGAGTTATCAATAAATAATTATATTATTTGAAGGTTCTCCATTTATAGCACATATTTAATATTTAGTTCAATATGAGAGATACCCAAGTGGGATTTGAATGACATAACAATCAACAATCCTTTACCAGACTGTCAATCTTCTCCTCTTAGCATATGTTTTGTTGCAAAGCAATCCCCCATTGTCATATTGATGATAACTATTGTTATCGAGGAGATGCTAAATGGTGATGGCAGTGGCTCCCGTCGGTGGGTCTTGGACTTGGATTGGAAGGAGGATGTCGGTATAGACAAACGACTCGACCGCTGGGAGAAACAGTGGCATTTGTTGGGCAGCGAGAAACTGCCCGTTGCCGGGTGACGCCGGAAGGCTACGGCACACGGAGCCAGAAATCGGCGGCAAAGGAGAGACGTGTCAGGTGAGTTGACTCGTTTATTGAATTCTTTCTGTGCGTAATGAATGGCTTTCTGAGCACCAACTCAAACAACTAATAAACAAGCAACAGCACAGGATGCAAGGCTTCAGTCAAGTCAAATAGTTTCGTTACCAGCCAGAGCAGAAGAGCGTCGACCACTACTCGGGGAAGCCAAGGACAGAACCGAAATATTAAGTCACACCCGAAACGAGAACCAACGAGTAACTGAGTGTTGGCGACGAAGCGGGAAGTACTGAAATATATTGATTTCTAGTTGGAGAAGAAGCTGGATCGAGTACTGGCTCTGTGATGCGAGGTGTGTGTCTGTGGTCCAAGGAGTCCTTGTGAAAGCTTCTGTTGCTTGTTGTGGAGAATGGCCAGTTATAGTTTCATTCCGAGTAGAAACCGTGTTCGTTGACGCAAGTGAAATGAGTTTAATTGACCTAGACAAGGGGTGGGTCTTTACCAACTTCCAAATCCAAGATTTAGGGATGAAAAAAAAAATAGAAAGGGCACTCTTTATTCTCATGAAAAAAATAAGATGCAGATATTATTATGCTTATAAATATTCACTTAAAAAATAATAGTTCGTACAAATTAGTTTGGTTTCTTAAAGGAACCATAAATAGCTTAATGTCATTAATTAAAATAGATAGATCTTTTCGTTAGAGATCCAAAACTAAATGGGTACCTAAAGTAAACCCTCATTTTTTGTAGATATGTTTATACTCTAAAGATAGAAGAAAGATATGGTACTGGATGCTCAAGACACATGATTGTAGATATGTCTTCACCTCTCTCATAAACAGTAATTTTATCTTTTGAGCATCTTATTGAATCATTTATTTGAATTTTATCTTTTGAGCATCTCATAAACGAATATTTTTGTTGCTGCAGACAGAAGCAAGCTGAGAAAACAGAAACATGCATATACTCGATCGACGTACGTCAACGTTGCACGGGAAGCCCACTGGGAGGCTTATGGTCGGGGTGGGGATGGATTCACTGGAGGAGGTTGCGGCTGATAGACAGGAGCCGGACAAGTATCGCCGCAAGTGGATGATTCCAGTGAACGCCTCGGAAGAGTAGTACTTTGAGGCAGCGACGGCAACAGTAGATCTGGGTCGACCCACCTACTCGGCATCGGCCACCCGTCGTCCGCATCTGCCGGCTGTAATGCTGCCAACCAAAACATGATGACGATGATGGAGGAGATCATGAGGGTGAAACGAGCTCGGTGATGATTCCCCATATGATATTTTTGACGTTGCTGCTGCTCTTGCCTCTTGTCCCTTCTCTTCTACAGAAGAAGAAGAAGAAGAAGAAGAAGAAGAAGACTGACTGAGTGGTTCGTCTTTGGCTGCCTTTCGTTTTCCTTTTTCTCGTGGGTGGAAACTGCCTTCAATCGTTGACTGTCTGCAGCTTCAGCCATGGGTTTGTTTTTGGGAACACGTAAATAACTCTGTGTTTTTAATCTTATTTAGTTTTTATTTGGTAGCTCTGTAACCAGAAATGGTTTTTGTTTCGATCATTGTAGGTGAAACATTTGCGTCGATTGATTCACCCATTCTCTCTTCGTTTTGTGTTACTGCGTCTATTTTCTGATTTTTTTATATAATTATTTAATTAACCTTTCGTAGTTTATTTTTTTTTTAAATTAGAGTTGTGTATTTATATTATTACTTTAATAATATTAGCTGAAACTTTAACCGATTAAAACAAACTAACGAAAAATACTTGATAGTAAGAGTATACCCTCCCTAAGATTGAGGATTCAAATCATTCTGTACCCTCATTCACTCATTCTTGATAATAAGATCGTGGGATCAATTTTGTCTTTTATCACTTATAGTTGTTTGTGTTGAATTGATGGCATATGCCTAGATATGATAATGAACATCTCAACTTTGATGCACTTAATTTATTATCAAACAAGGATAAAAAACTTATCATACATTAACTCTCTAAATTAATTTTGTAAAGTATGTATTCTTGGCAAACAAAGCTAATCCACACCGGTATATATGGACCGATATCTCTAATATCGTCTGAGTATCATCGTTTTCTAATATTTATTGATGATTCTAGTAGAAAAACATGAATATTTATATGACTAATTTTTATGATTAGTAATATAATATTTATTAGTATCATCATTTTCTAATATTTATTGATGATTTTAATAGAAAAACATGAATATTTATATGACTAATTTTTATGATAAGTAATATAATATTTATGAGTGTCTTGTTTCACTCGGGTAAACGTCTAATACCATAACATTTTGACATCTTATGTTTTTTTAACATATATCACTTTTAAATAATTTCGAAATATCTAATTATGTGATTTAATAATTTAAGATAAGATATATTAGTGGCTTAATAATTTTAGAGATTATCTTGATAGAAAAGAGCTCTTTAAAACTCTCTTTCTAAACCATCTCCTCTCTATAGATCTATGACTTTGTTACATCGGATTAATAATGTTACAATACTATTGCCTAATTATAATATTATATATTTTAATTCTGACTAAATATTACTTCTACTCTAAATTTTTAACGAGTGATATGAGAGTTGATAAAATATAAATATCTTAAATCATAAAAAAATAGATATATTATAATTACTTTAGATTTTAAATTAATATTCAAATTACTTGCAATGAATCAATGCACCTATCCTTCTGCTTGCCTGCTTCCAGGCTATGCACATCATCTCAAGCCACGCGGGTGGAAACCGCAGACGGCGGAGACGGAGGGACTGTGAAGGGGCGGGCGTCGAAGGAACGGAAGTCGCGGCGGGAGAGGGGCGTCGCGGAACAAGTCGTCGCAGGAACGATCACCGCAGAAGGCGAGGCGCGGAGCTGGTCAGGTATTTCTCTTTTGCTCCGCGGAGCAGCGCCTCAGGCGGTGGAACTCGGCTGCACGCTTGGCCACAGATGGCGACGACGAGGGCGATGGGATTCTTCGCCATGTTCCTTCGCTGGCTGTGGGTATGCCGGCAGCGATAGTTGCGTCGGACGACGGTGCAGCGTCGCTGCCAAGACGGTGGGGAGGTGATTGACCGTGCACACCGGGGCGTCGACCGCGGTGAAGTCGCGCGTGAATGGCTGAGGTGACAACCTAATTTTGACCCAAAACCCAATTTTGACACAATTGTCCTTAATTTTGCCCTAAATCTTTCCCAGTTGAGATTGGCCCAATTGGTTCCCATGTAATTAGGCTCGACCGGGAGGCCCAATTAACATAGGCCTCTGTACAGTATTAAAGAAAATGAGATTATTATTAATAAATGTTTATTAACTATATCAAAGGAGATCTATCGTATACTTTTGGGTTGAAATAAATATTTAGGACATGAATACACTTATTTTTCTAGAAATTTAGTTTATTTTGGATTGACAACATACATGAAACAAGAAAAACATGTGTTGTCAATGACTGAATATGATTATGCTAATCAAGGATTATGTTTGATAGTTATTATAGTTATTTTTTATTAAATAGTTTTATATAAATAATACTAAAGATAAGTTAAATAAATATTATTTATAAATTATATATTTTAATTTTATTTGATTAGTAGCTATGGAAGTGCCATACACAATAGGCTTAATGATGTGTGAATTATATTATCATTTGCAAGATATATAGGTTTTTAAGTTTTATGAGTCTAGTAACAGCCAAACTGTCATAGATTAGTAACAGTCAAACTGTTATTAAAAAAATATATTTATAATTATATATATATAATTAGAATATTTAAATAAATTTTAAAAAATTAAAATAATTATATGATGAAAAAGAATATACTATGTTTGCTCAGTATGAAAAATATTCATTTTCTATTGAGTCCTCGCATCGGTGGAAGTCTCATCTAATGTATGTGTATAAGCTACAATTTGATGTAGTTTGAACGAGGTTTATAAATTTAATCCTCTGGATAACTTAATACCTGAAATGGCCTGCATATATTTTCTCTTATGCATTTTCCTATTTATCAGGAAAATTTTCAGGATTCTGCAATGAGAAAGTAATGAAAATTATTGTTTGGTTCTACTTTCTTAATCTTCATTGTTTTCTTTTATTTATTTGGTTTGGCAGCTGGAATTCCAAACATGAAATAGTTCAGTGTTGATGGTGATTATAGTGTGCTTGTGATGGATTTATTGGGATCAAGTCTCGAAGATCTATTTAACTTTTGCAGCAGAAAGTTAAATGGATCAACTCTCGCTAAAAACTGCTTTGATGCTTGCAGTTCAAATGGAATGCTGCTGCTGTGTAATGCACAGTTCAATATTGGGAATATGCTTGTAAGTTTAGCTAGTTAAGTCTCTCCTACACAATTTGCCATGAGTTGGGCTGTTGTCTTCAAGATGGAGACCAATGAAGATAGAGTCATATGTAATTTGATGTGTAGTATGTTGAGATGCTGTAAAACCATCCTCTCCTTGTACATGGATAGCTAGGACACACTATAAGTTAGTTTTTGATGCTTCACATACATGATTAACGATGAAGCACTTTGGTTCATCATTCTTCTCGTGTACATGAAATGTACAACACTACTTTTGCATGCTACACCACAAAATGATGGTTCTGTATCAGTTTGGAAACACAGGTTTCCTGCTCAATTGGTTCACAAATCTTCTACAACCTCTTCTTGACCACTGGGTTCAATTTTCTATTCCTTTGGAGGAGAGGGAAGGTATATGAACGTACCACTATCTGAGACTTCACAACCTTCTGAAAAATCTCGCGCCCTTCTTCGCCATGCCGGTCCCTGCAAGGGCAGATTTACTATCTGGTCGCCACTTTAACTCTTTGAGGACTGAGAACAGGCTTGATAGAGCAGGAGATACTTCGCCATCCTTTATATTGTTGCACGAGATGACGGTGAGTCTCTGCAAATCCATCCAGGATAGAACTACCGACTCGAAACCTTCAGTTGTTACAAGCGAGCATCCTTCCAGTGAGAGAAACTTCACCCTCCTGCAGAGAGAGCATATGAAAACCCATCTATAACATTAACATATAAAATGAAATCAAAGATACACGACAAGAGGCCCATTTGAGTGTTTCATGACGAACAAACAGAAAAAAAATTTAATGTTTTAGACATCAGTCTTTTATAGCTTGCAATAACTGTTTGGAAAAACAATACCAAAACAAACACATACACAGACTTAGCAAGCATCAAATGCATATGCGCCCACACATACACATAGAAGCAAGAGCCAGGCATCAAATAAATGTCACATCAATCTTTTTAGGCATAAAATAAGCTGTAGCTGGCTGATGAAGCCATAAATCAGATACTAAAACTAGTGTTTTGACTTTTGATTGCACCGGACCAGCTACTAAGGGTATATGTACTATTACACAATAGGTTCCGTAATTTTAACGCTAGAACCATCATCAGCCACATATTAAATCCTCTTCAGAAATATAACATTTTAAGCAATTTAATTCAAATCATAAGCAATTATCCACATAAAAATAACCATTGGGCCACTTTGCCCCTCCGTGAAAAGAATAGATAAAAATCCTAATCAATGGTATAAGAAGTGGGCCATTACACCCATATAAATTGATTGAAGTAGGAAAAGGATAAGCAATAGTCAGATCTTATAAGGGTAGCATCCCAAAGAAATAGATCTAACCTTTTATCAGTTAAAAGACTGACCAACCATAAAAGCAGCTATAAGATGACGTGAACACAGAAAACTGAGACACCAGCTTCTAAAATTGGGATTTCATGCATGATTCTGGTATCAATAGCTACAGCCATTTTTCCAATCATACATCAAAATCATATAAGCAGATAACAGATTCCTTTTCCTTTCTTTTTTTTTTTTTTTTGCATGGATTGATGGCTGCCATGGCCACAGTGGTGTCTGTAAGTTTTAATAGGACATATTGTATTAAAAAACCCAAGTAGATATTGTAAAATGGCACACCTACAAAAGCAACAGACATTCAAAATCATTTCTATGTCCATCTGCCTCCATAAACCAAGATGCAACATAGTGAGAAAGTGATAAGGTGATCAACAAAAACAAAGAATTAAAAGAAAATATTAACTATAATCTAAAATGCAAAAATAAGATGGTCCAGTACTCATCTGGATCAGCTCAAACTGGCCAAAACTTAACAAAACCGCCCAAGTCTGACTGATTCCTGGGCAAATTCGATAAATACACACCTTGGTCTAGTTGGTTGTCCGGTTTCAATGTTTTGATCTCGATACAATATAAACAGATGACTAAAACAATTGATAACATTTTTCAAACTTTTAGAAATACATCATTTCTAAATTCAAATTTTTCAAAAACAAAAATTATCAAACTTTAAAATACCTCTTCCTCAAAGAATATCCACCCAAAATAATAAGCACCATAAATTGTAGACATGTATTGTTTCTTCATCCAAATTCCACCATAAAAGTACATTTCTTATCTCAAAAAAAATTTAAAAAAAAGAAAATACGTTAAAAACAAGCCAAATCAAATCCATT
The DNA here is from genome assembly GCF_036884655.1 of Musa acuminata AAA Group. Lineage (NCBI taxonomy): Eukaryota > Viridiplantae > Streptophyta > Magnoliopsida > Zingiberales > Musaceae > Musa > Musa acuminata. The sequence continues at coordinate 30,725,801 of NC_088330.1, forward strand.
CGGTTCCATAGAAGTTTTGCAGCATGTACATACTTCAGTGGTTAAACTTGTCTTTTCTGTTTCTGCCAGTGAGGACTAGCCATGTGAACTGATGAAACAGTAAGGACTTGGAGAAACACAAATAACAATTACTTTTAACCCCGAACCCAGAAAAGAAAGCAAGTGGAGTTATCAAGACAACCAAAGGGGTCAGCTCTTCAAGTTCAAAATAAATGGATTAAACAAAAAAGCTGCACATATTTGAATATAGTTTCTGCATATATGCACATATTGAATCAATTGACGAGTTAGAAATTCTTCAGTTACATCAAACCATATACAGTAACTTTGTGTGTGTGTGTGTGTGTTTATATATACACACACACAATTATAAACCATATTTGGCACCACTTGAAAGTGATTTATTTATCCAACCATTCCAACCTTACATCATTGAGCAGTGACTTAGTTCAAAATGTAACTTTAAACCTATTACAACTGCATCTCTGTGGAGAAAACAATTTCCCTTACACTTAGTTTAAAGCTGCATGAGATAAAGTGTAATTACAAAAGCAATCGATAGAAGCCCTATGTAACACCCCCAATTAATCTCACATCGGAAATGGATAAAAATTAATATTGACTTATAAGGATATGATGAGTGTACTATGATAACTCCAGCTTAAACATTTTGGTCAGTCGAGTCGTGACATTTGGTATCAAAGCCGACTTAGTATTTGGACGTGGACAAAGACTAAGATTGACTTATAAAGATCTGATGAACTGAGAAATCAAAATAAAAAGTGATTCAGGATGATGACTGTTACCGCTACAGTATAGGCGACATAACAAATAGTCACCAACAGGCAATTAAACTCCGACGATGAGTTGTGTTGCAGCAAGCTTCATATGGTAGCTCCCTGGCAACAACACCAAAAGGTGCACATTGTGCTGCACTGATCATAAAGGAGATTGGCAGCCTGTGTGCCTTAACCATGACTGGCTGCCAATCTGCTGGCAATTGCAAACATCAGAAACTTGAAGTTTCCTCAGTGGCAAAGTTAGCTGAGCGGTCCAGGAAAAATAGTCTAGGAGTGAAGTTATAACTTGGACCAAATTTGATCTTCAGCTTCTGTAATGTGCTTTTCTATGACTATGGAACCATACAGTTTCCGGCACATCATCAAAACCAAGAAATGGCAGCAATTACTACATCATCAAACCCAAGAAATGGCAGCAATTACTACATCATCAAACCCAAGAAATGGCAGCAATTACTATCATAAAACGACTGAAAATTAGGGGGTAAATACAAGAAACATAGAGAAACATGCATACCTGCAAATGCTAAAACGAAGAAATGGCAACAATTACTATCATAAAATGACAGCAAATTAGGGGGTAAATCTAAGAAACATACATACCTGCAAATGCTCACAAGCGCGAACATGTTGTTGTCCAACCCCCAACAATGTTCAAACACAACATCCCTAACTGCCTCGCACACCATAAACAGTGCTTGTAAGCTTCTTTTATCCCGCAGCTGGCACCGGTGCATCTGCAGCGTCTCGACGGCCGGGCATGTCCCGAGGTGCTCCGATGGCCCTGGATCAGCATCTATCCTCCTACAGCTCTGCATTCTCAGAGTCTTCAGGTTTCCGCAGAAGGATAATGCCGCCAGCCAACCATCGTCCATCCGGTGGTCGGAGATCGTCAATTCCTCAAGCATCATGCAGCACCGCCCTATGGCAGAGATCCCGTCGTAGCTACCCTCACACCCACTGAGCTCCAGCTTCACCAGCCGCTTGCACCCATGGGCCAGTATGGTGAGCCCAATGTCGGTGACGCGAGGCCCGCAGTAGAGCCCGTCAACGGATCCCACCAGCCGCAGTATCTGGAGGTTCTTGAAGGCGAAGATGGAGCGGAGGGCTAGGTCGGAACACCGATGGAGCTCCAGCTCCTGCATAGTGTCGCACCCTCCAGCGATCGCCATGAGGCCGGCCTCCGAGTCACTGGCGACGAGGGAGAGCTTCCGAAGGCCAGGGCAGCTGCGGGCGACGGTCTCGAGGCCGCGATCGATGACGTCCGGGTCGAGGAAGCAGCACTCACCTACAGGAGAGTCGGCGTTGGTGTCGACCGTGACAGAGAAAGGACCCCAGGAAAGCAGGACGCGGCCCCTGGCAGCTACGGACGAAGGGGACGCGAAGGAGCCAGGGACGAGGTCGAGCTCAGCGAGGTCGGGGAAGCGGAGGAAGAGGCGGCCGCGGTCGAGGAAGGACCAGTCGAGGAGGGTAAGGGAGTGGCGCAGGCGGCCGACGAGGCGGAGCCATCGCTTGCAGACGAGGGAGGCGGGGAGGCGGAGGGGGTCCGGTACGGCAGCGAGGATGCGGAGGAGGAGCTTGTCGGAGAACAGCGCGGTGAGGTCGGCGCCGCCGCCGCCGCCGCCGTCGCCGCCGTGCCGCTGCCGCGGCGCGGGATCTTCTATGGTAGGGGTTTGGTCACTGAGCTGCATCTTGAAGACCACATGCTTGAGGGGTTTGTCAACGGCGGCGGCAGCGAACCAAGTGTTAGGCCAGCTCCTCAGGCGGTTGTGGTAGTGGGCATAGTACATCAAGGGTTCCGGCGAGAGACTGCGGAGGCCGCGGCGGGGAGCAGGGTGCTTCCCCTCTGAATCGCCATCTTATCTATGTGCCAAAGGGGCGCGTGCTGCTGTTCGTTTCCCCTACCTTCCGTTCAAAGCATCTGGTTTCCTCTCTCTATAGAAAGTGAACGATATACATCTCTTCAGAAGAGGGAGGGAGGGAGGGAACTCGGTGGCAAAATGTTTCACGCTCCGACTTAATTAAACACGACTTTGATCTCCACGGGGAGAAATAGACGCGCAGAAGCGCCTTGTTCTTCTCATGAGCTTAGTCGGTCGGGACGGGAGGACATGGAATTAAGCAAAAAAAACAAAAAAGAGAAAAAATATATATGCACGCATCTAATTCGGGCAGAACAAACAAAACACAACACTTCGTGACCCATTCGTGGCTCACCCGCCAGGTTATGCAGGATGCCCGTGCGGGGACCCACGCAGGAGGGTCACTGGAGACCGGTGGAACAAAAAAAATTCCTGCAACGGTTTTAGTTCTTGTTGTTATGTGGCGGGACTTTGTTTGTTGACGGTCTGCAGCTTCCGGGGAGCGTCAAAGCCGAGCCCGTCTTTCTTTTATGTATTTATTAATGAACCTTATTATGTAGAGTCTTTTTATTATTCAATTTTTCTAAAAATTTAAAAATAATATTTATTTATTTATTATTAATATTTTATTACTTATATTTTAAAAAATTAATTAAATAATATTTTACTTTTAGAACTCCTCTAATTTTAATTTTATCCTTTTTTATCTATATCTTTTTCAATCGTTACCTATCGACCTTTTTATCTTCGACATCAATTTTTTTTATCTATAACTCCCAATTCATATCTATCATCGATCATCGCTTCCAAACCCATGCTCATTGATGTTGATCATCGTGTTGACCTCACTTATCATCCCTTATATTGTCCTCTAAGGAGGAGAAAAAAAAAAGAAGAAGTGATTATTTATGTTCAATTACAAAATGATATTTTAAAAATATTAAAAAATTTAAAATAAATAAATAAATAAATATATAGCATAAAAATTGTATATAATAATCATATTATTTCTCCATCACCAAAACATAAGACTATGACTTTGGACATTTGGTCGGAGATAATTACCGGAACACCCTAAGGTTGGATTGACTATGCCGAACGGACGGCATGGATTTGTGTTGAAATCACGCTCTCTTTCCGCTGCCTTTTGGACTTCCCCCCACTCCTTTTAACTAAAGCAGACAATGAAACAAAAAACGATGTTAACCACATGGATAAGTACATATATAATTAGATTATCTAATTTTAATACTAAATATGCATGTTGAGTGGAGGATTGATGATTGATGTGCGAAGTGATTAATTTTAATACTAATTATTCGGGGTTTCAGTAAGAAAAGGCTCGAATCCCCTTGGCCGCCCTTTCGCTTTGGGGACGAGGACGACTGTACATGGACACACAAACAAATGACGTGCCAACTGTTTCATGCCCATGCCTGGGATTTTGAATTGCAAGGGCACGATCCCAAAATTTATTTCAAATGAGGGAGGAGCCACTTTGCGCCACCCGTTGAGTTTTGTTGACGACGGATGCATTAAATCACATCTTGTTAAGAACAGGTGGGTACTTCAATGTCACCGAGTCAACTGGACAAGCTAAAGACAGACAGACATATTGCGACCACATGACATGAGAGTAAGGCCACGACTTACCTGACATGAGAATAAATATTGAGAGGATCGTGAGTAGCTCTGCGGTGGTAAATTACCCTGGAAATTGAGTGCACCGATTTTTTTCCTTTCACCCTGGGGAACAGAATCCATGACAATGAAGTCAGATGGAATCAACAAAACTTGCAAATAATACACGATGGAAGAACATGATATTGGTCGACAAGAACAAGGACTAAATGAGCACCATTATGAGGTTTAACAATCATTAATGTGGTTGTTGCCTGTTTAGGCTAGCAAAAGCTTTTTAATCTTCTCATATTTTATTTAGGTCAAGAAAACACTCAACCCCGAGGTGCAGCCATCAAAACAGTGGACACATTTATGGGTCGAACGAGTTTAGGTTGGTCCAGTGCTCAATGGCTGAGTGAAAAAAATGATTCCACTAGTAACTTCAACTCTGATTGGAGTGGACTCCTTTAGTGATGAATATCTACTCAGCCTTTAGCCATCCCAAAATCTATAGGAGTTTCGAAGATGAACATCCAGCTCATAGCATCCTACAAAACTGGTTCCAGGTCATAGCATCCTAGAAAACACAGATTAAATGGAAGCTTATCAGGTACATAACCAAATATAACGGAGGAAAAAGGCTGCTGGGGAAGGGATAATTTTTTATTCAACAAAGCCAATAGGGCACATTCTTAGTTATCTAGATTCTTTCTAATTTGATTTTGCCAGGATCACTTTCTGATCATCTGATTGTGCAACAACATATCAAGAAAACAAGAACTTAGATATGCAAAAGGAATACAAAAACATATGAAAATCATATCTGTTTACAAAGTTTAGGAGAATCAACAACTGTAGGAAAATCAAATAAATTTGGGAGAAAAAAACTGTGGATTTCTTCTTGATTTTTTTAAACCAGACAGCAGGAAAGAAAATGTTCTTCTGTTTTCTTTTCTTTCGTTTTCTATCAAAGGAGACATGTAAGTTTAAGAGAACTAACAATGAACCTTTCACATCATTACATCTAGACTGCAATGGAATTCCAATCTTAAATTGGAAAAAAAAAATGTTCTAACATGAAAAGAATTTTCTTTAGCAAAAATAAAATTTGTCATGGTAGTGTACCATAACAAGAAGTACCATGTGGCAAACACAATAAATTATGTTATGGGCAATGTCACCATGTAATTGTGCTAGGTTTTTCTTCAATACCTAATTGGATCTAAACTATATCATTATGTTCCATTTCTTTGTCCAAATTTTAGACATCTATAGCCATGAATGACTGTTTCTAGTAATCTCATCGGCACAAATAGACTAAGTGAAAACTCAAAGAATTCTTGATCTTCAAGCCTGAGATCAAGATAATAATAATAAAATTCCCTGAGACCAAATAATATGGATCAAGAAGAGGCATAGATAGAATAAATAGAAATTCAGTACCTAATTGGATCTAAACTATATCATTATGCTCCATTTCTTTGTCCAGATTTTAGACATATATAGCCATATATGACTGTTTCTAGTAATCTCATCAGCACAAATAGACCAAGTGAAAACTCGGTGAATTATTGATATGCAAGCCTGAGATCAAGAGACTGATAATAAAATTCCTCTAAGATCAAGCAAGTTGGATGAAAAAGAGGCAGAAATAGAATATTAAGAACACACAAGAAACAATTAAGGGGAAAAAATTAACTAGTATTGTTAATCAGTACAGACATTATCTGGATTGCAGTAACAGAAAGATTGAAGACTCGACGGAAAGCCTATCTACTTAGCTGTTTAAAATTTTTAATTTTCCAATCAAAGCTACAACTTGCAGCGATAAGCGCGTCATCATTCATCCAAGCAACGGGATATCAAAATGACTACATTACTAATAAAATATGACATCTAAATCACATACTCCGCACTCAACAAAGAAACAAACAAGACAAGAGACAGAGAACCGACATCAAGAAAACAAAATGCACGCCAGAAATCAGCACAAGAAATCGATAAAAGGGGGGTAAGTTTGTCAATGACGCATTAAAGATTTGGAACAGGGTATGAAGTATACCTGCATCCCATCTTCATGGAATCTTTCAAAGAGAACGCCCTAGCTTACATAGGAGTGTCATCGTCGCACCCATTCCACCTACAGAACAAACCCTATTCCCTTTAATGCACAAAGGAATTCAAGAAAAAAAGAAAGGGAGAGAGGTTGCAATCAACGCGTACTCCCATTCTGGCAGGCAATATAGTTGACCCAATCCCCGAATTCGATCTCTCGAGCCAGCGGCGGCGCATGAAATTCTCAAGGAGGATTCTTGAGACGATCCCCGCTTCGGATCTTGCGGGGTTCCCTCGCTGCTCGACGAAAACCCTAGAGTCGACCATGGGGGCTCTCTGCTAGAACGATACACGGGAGGAGGAACACAAGGAGACGCGTCAGGGGAGCCGACGAGGGAAGTGGGAAAAGCGGAAATACGGAATATGAAAGAAGTGAAGAGCACCAAAGTGCAACGGGGAATTCTCGAAATATATAAAGCGCCGTTAGAGCCGTTGGGATCCGCCGAACGGCTTCAAAACGATTTGGAACAAAGAAAAGGATAATAAATAAATAAATAAAAGGCAAAATTGTACATATAGACATCCTCCAAATTTAGTGGCTTTTTTTATAATTCTTCTAAGATTTAATTTTAGCATATATATATATATATATATTGTATTTCGAATTTCTGAAAAAAAACTTGTAACTTTAAGAATTTTTAATAAAGGATTCCAACTTTGAATTTTTTTTTGGTAGAATGCCCTACAAAAGATCATTTTATCTTACCTTCATCGGACCCACCACCACCTCCGTTCGTTGGCCACCCCTATTTTTGAGTGGATCTCTTCACCATACTTGCTTAGTGATAGAGGCACAACCTCCACAACCCACCCAACAACATAGGTGCAGCAACCCCTATCGAATGCGCAGCAACAAAGGCGCAATAACCCTCGATGGTTGGCATGTAATGTCATCATCAATAAGAACAACTAACACATCCCCCCCACCCAATGACATAGGTGCAGCAACCCCTATCGAATCCCACTGGACCTAATGATAATGACACTCTGCAGAGGAGGAAAGGAGGCAGCCCATCCATGCCCACAACCTTTGTCACCAGTCATGGAGGGACGAGGCAACCTTCTCACCATCGATTATCGGTGAGGAAAGAGGAGGTGTGCCCTCGCCATTGCTCGCAATCCCCTGTCGTTATCAACCACAAGCGAGGGCGATGAGAGTGAACTTTGCATGTAACCTCCATCGTTGACTATGGAGAGACAGTAGAGGCTATACCTCCATCACTGATCCGACGAGGATTGTTGTGTCTCCATCACTAGATGGGTCAGCTACAACGAGAGAGGTGACTAGTGAGTGAAGGCATGGCTAGGGACGATGGTGGTAGACAATGGGGACAAAATGATTATTTTGAGAAAAGGTGAGCTATGTGAAAACTTTTAAAAATTTCTTAAAGTTATAAGGTTTTTACGAGAATTCACCCTATATTCTATTAGTTAATTATCATTACTCCTTGAAACTACCATATTATTGTAAGTGATATTTTAGTTAATTCATGCTTTATGTATTTATAATTTTAAATTAGTTAATGATAATCATTAAATATGAGTAAGTTGAGTTTTTTCATCCATGTTAATCGGAAATGTTAAAGAATCTTAGATGTTCTCAACAATTTATATATCATGGTTGATTTTGATCTCCTCCTTCTCTTTTGCTACTAGAACCTCCTCATGAGGTTTAAACAGTAGGTAGTATGTAGCAGGTAGCAAGCAGTAGGCTTTGGGGATTTCTCATAGTAGTTGGATGAAGTTTTGATGTAGATCTTTGGCCTTTGGAACATTGAATAAGAAGGTTGTGGCTAGAAGATGGGTTGTAGCTGTGCAAAACCCTCTCTCTCTTTTCTCCTCTCTCCTCTCTTACAGGATTAGAAAAGCTAGGGTCGACTAGGCTTTGCAAGGGACTTCTTTTGATTCTCTTTAATCCTTAAGGTTTAAAGACTTTCCTTGGGTATTGCACTTTCATTAGTAGCTACTTCTATTTGAGTAAGGGCTATCCTAATTTGAGTCCAATCAAGATTTAGATTAAAATAAATGGTATTTTCATAACCAAATAGGACTTTGAAACTTCAAGAGCCCCTTCAATAGAGCTTAGCCAGTTTGATTAAGAGCTATTGAGATCCTCCTTAGTCATAACTCTCTCAATTAGGCGATTGATACCCCATTGAATCTTGTTTAGTAATTTTTTCTCTCTCCATCTATAGGTTGAATATTTTATTTTGGTTCGTCGATGTGGTTGGTGTCATTTTACCTGACCATGTCATATTTATGCACTGTTTTGATAGGGTTCTTTATCGACTCGAGGGCTTTATTGGACTTCTTCGGGCTTTGAGGTTACTATTACCCCTTTTGGCTTCTACTCTTCTTTCATTATGTTGGAAGGCCTTGCATGTAGAAGTGAGAGCCATAAGCTTTCGATGAGCATTCACCATCCTCTTTCCTTGGCCGATGAATATCAAGTCTTCCGTTGAACCAATCTCATCTCCTGTGACAAGAATTTCCTTCCATCCTTCTAGAGTTTATACTTCTAGGGTTAGTGAAAGTAAATGACATTTCGATCTCATAAATAGAGATTCCAAAATTAACTTGATATATATCAAGTGGAACCATATCACACGATCACCTCATTGATGAATTCCTTTGTAATGGCAAAGTGAATCTTGAATTGTTGGTTGATCTTTGTCTCCACATCATCATAAAGCCATCCAAGATGATACGGGTGCAGATGCGATGTCGTATCTATGTCGAGCTTCTTGACTAAGCTCATTGAGATAAGGTTCTTTTGGCTTTTGAAATTAACGATCACATCAATGACCTCTTGTTTCACTTAGATCTTAAGAGTGAATAATTCTTTTTGAATTTCTAGATCGAGAGTTGGATTTGAGCTATAACCTTCAGTATAGACATTAGCAATAGACTCAAATTCATATTTGATCGTTCTTCGACTATTATTTTGGGAAGAGTTCTTTTGGTAGCTCCCTTTAGCCTTATCCGCAAGCTTCTTAGTACAGGTGTGGTTCATTCTCTCGATTACCATTGTCATATTATTAGTGATCTAAAAAATATATAATCTGATGGGACTCCATTCTGCATGAATCTGTTCATAGAGGCCAATGGGTGTATTTCATCATCGTCAAGTGATTGTTAAGAAAAATTTTGAGTATCACCACTTGTTGTCAAAACTTGATGGTGTATTCATGCATGAAATAGTCCCTTCTTTGGTGTAGTTAATGTCACTTCCTTCATCTTTTTTTGATATACTCTATATGGTAGAATTATTCTAGTATAAGCCTTTTGAATTATGTTCATGACATGCCTTCATCGCTATTAGTTTGAAGATAGGCTTTCTACCATACGAGCATGTGTTCAATTAGCTTGAGTCGATAAGCATCACCCTATCCTCATTGTTATAATAATATAGATCAAAATAAATATTAAGTTGATCTATCCATGAGTCTAATACCTTAGTGTTGATTGAGCCATCGTAGGAACGTATGTTGATATGAGCCTTGATGTGATGGGGTCGAGTTCTTATTGTGATGTTCTATTCAGTAACATTTTCTTCGTAGTTGCATGTCTTAGATAGAAACGACTCTCTCTCTCTTTTGCTGTGACACTATTTGCTTATTTATCTTTAGCTATAGGATTATTTTTGGCTTGCATCTAGCTCTTGACGGTCTTCATATGCTGGGCCAATTATCGCCATCTAGGCAATAATGCTAGCCAAAATTGTTGGATGGTTGGCTACCATCTCATCGATGTTTCTTCCTTGTAGTGAGTGTGGCTTAGACTCCAACTCCTGTAGCTCTTCTTTAAAAGTTTTGTATCATTGTTTTATAGTTATCATCTATAAGAATGTTGTTCTGATATCACTTGATCTATATAAGGTTCGGGTTCGATGATCTGTCAACCGATATCACTTTTCGGATAGAAGTTTTAATAAAGAAGAAAAATATAGCAGAAAAACTAAGTATAAAACCAAAAGAAAACAACCATATTGCTTGTAAAGCTAAAGTGCTAACCACCAAACTTAAAACTATGACCTTAAAACGTGATAGAAAGCTCATGGATGTATAAGAACATAGATTGTCTTTGGACAACACATAGATGCTCTCGATAGTTTGTGTGTCACGATCAGTTTTGATCTTCTCCTTTTTTATCGTTGAAGTCTCTTTCTGAGGTTTGAATTGCCAACAGATGAAGCTTTGATGCAAAGCTTTGACTATTGGAACTTATATATAACCCTCCCCATCTCTATTCTCCTCGTTCTCTTCTTATTTTTTAAGTTGAAAAAGTTATAGTAGGTTGAGGTTTGCAAGAGACTTCTTTTGGTTCTCTTTAGGATTTAAAGACTTTTCTTATAGGATGCTAGCGGCTAGGACTTTCCTTGAAGGACTACTATACCCCTTTTGTTTGATGATTGCCCTTATTTGAGTAAAGGCTACCCTAATATGAGTTTGATCATGATCGAGATCGAAGTAAGTGGACTTTTTAGGATCAAATAGATCTTTGAGGCTTCAAAAGATTCTACAATAGACATTTGAGAATCAAGATGGAGATCAGTTAGCCTTTTAGGATCAAATAGAAGGCTTCTAAAGGTCATTCAGCTTGGTTAGTTTGATTGAGAGCTATTGACATCATCGTGATCATGCATCTATTTGGATTAATGGACTATTTCATCATCAAAATTTAATAATATGATTTTTTTAAAAAGCAATGATAAATATATTATCATTATCTTTAAATGAGTGAAAATATACAATATATTATTAATAACAAAATTATAAAATGATATAAGTTTTGACATCATTATGCTGATAATATTCAATCTATAAGTTTTTGAGCTTATATTCAATCTATAATAGTGTATGTGCAGGTAATCAAATTTAGACCAAGTCAACATCTCACTTCAGTTGGCTTTGACATCAGGATGATCTTTAAGCCATTTGCATGGTCAAAGAGTTGATTAATTTCTCTCTTTATCGTCCTCTCTCCTAAATCTTCTAGTCATATATGTTCTACTTTTCCTCTCTCTTTCGGCATCCATCGCCTTGTCTCAGCTTCCCTTTTCTCGAACGCCATTTCCTTAGAAGACAACAGAGCTCCATGGCCACAGTGTGGAAGACAACACACTTCAATTCCACGAGAAAACTCCACTTGAAGAAGGCTTCCGAGTCCAACCCAACATGTGACGACCGCTCGTCTTTGAAGTCAAGAAAGTGATCAGCTACCGCAATCTGATGGCACTCTTATGTCGTACTCGTTGCCGACATGATCATGAAGGACTGGTCTGCGTATTCTTCTTAGTTGCGTATACACGCATGTGTTCCCCCCCTCCCCGTTATCACTATGGGAACAAATGTGTCAACTCAATACACCCCATCATGTTTATGGATTTGAGACTCGACTCGATAACCTACGTGTGCTTCTCATGTTGGATTCACGAATTTATTGGGTTTAGATCTCAGTTAGTTTCCGGTTAGACATATACAGTTTGATGGTTATCGTCCTCCGGACTTGTCTCACCCATATGTTCTTAAAATTCGATGGACCCACCCATCCACCCACCCAACTCGAAAAGAGACTCCACCAAATTATATTTTGCTTTGTTATTTATTTATTTTTCTGACGATTCTATTAGAATTGATCTGATTCCAATTCCAACTACAAATTCAGTTTGTTTGAGTTAAATACAAATCACAAATTGCAGCTCCATAAATTGGAACTCAGAGAAGAGATGAGATGTTGTCATCACAGTAGTTTTGACTTTGAGCTGCTGCATAATTAATTGTAACTGCTTATATTTGACCATATCCGCTTTAAAGAACAGTGATGTAATTTATAATTTCAAGTCAACATTAGCTTACAGTAGAAAGTGGAAATTAATTATAATGCAATATATACACTTATATGAGGGGAAACTAAATTGCCCAATGTTTTTAGAAAGAAAAATAATGTACACTTACATGAAGTAATTAACATTTGTTGGTTTAGTACTAAGAAAGGGATGGGTATGGCATTTGATTCCGGAGGAACCCTTGATAACTTTCCCATGTTTCGTGCACCGTCGTCGCAAACACAGTGGAGGGAGAGGGGATAAGAAAGATGCATGCAACCGTGCAGATGCGGTTCCCATAATGTCTTTAATGCCTTCCCTCCGTGTCTTGACTTCCAAATGCCGAAAGATACACTCCACTTGTTCTCTCTCTTCCTCTTTTCATTTCATCTCTCTCCTTTTCCTTCTCTTCTTGTGGTGAGGTGGTGGAGGAATGCTTGTCACCCTGCACTGTTTTAGCTCCCTCTCTTCTTCAACACTTGCCTTCTCCTCGTCCTCTGTGAAGAAGAAGAGCTTCCCAGTTTAGGTTGATCTCCGGTGCTCCTCTACTGTTTGCTTCGATGGACGGGCGCACTTGCAACGTCTGCTTCGGCCGCTTCTCCGACGGCTACGCTCTTGGCCGTCACATGCGCTCTCACGTCACCTCCACAGCCCCTCGGTCGAGGTCGTGCCGCCCTGGAGATTCCCACTCCTCCGTCTCCTCTGGTCATGCTGCGGCGGAGGGCGACGTGGAAGAGGAGGAGGCGGTGGAGGTGGGACTCTCTTATGGCCTCCGGGTGAACCTCCGGAAGAACTTCCGGCTCGTGGACTCAGAGTTCTCCTCTTCCTCCTCTTCTTCCTTCGCCGCCGACGAGCCAGCTGGCCCCTGCGTCGTCGTTCCAGACTCGGAGAGCGAGACGGAGTCACCACGCGCCCGTCGCCTCCGAACGAAGAAGCGCCGCCTTGGGGCCACTGCCCTTTTGCCGGATCAACCGGATGCGGAGCCGGCGAGCTCCGTCTCGCAGGCGACCCCCGACGAGGACGTCGCCCTCTGCCTGATGATGCTCTCCCGCGACTCCTGGGCCGCCGCCCGATCGCGGCCCCCGCTCCGGAGGGGAAGGAGTCGGCACCAGTGCGACGCGTGCAAGAAGGTGTTCCGGTCGTACCAAGCGCTCGGCGGCCACCGGGCGAGCCACAAGAGAATAAACGGCTGTGTCCCGGCCGTGGAACGCCGTGTCGCCAGCTCGACCGACGGCGTCGACACCAATTCCGATGCCAGAGTCTACGAGTGCCCCTTTTGCTTCAGAGTCTTCAGCTCCGGCCAAGCTCTCGGCGGCCACAAGAGGTCGCACTTTGTGTCCTCTGTCACCAACAAATCGCCGTCGAGCACCTCCCCTGTCCCCGCCGTCACCAACTACGTCCGCAGCTTCGGCCTTATCGACCTTAACCTGCCGGCGCCAGCGGACGACGACGTTGAGCTATCCGCCATTTCCGATACTGAAGTTCCTTTCCCTACCTCAACGTGTGGCAAGCATGCAATCTAAGCACTCTCTCTCTCTACCCACAGCACAAAGAGAGAGCAAACTAAGCCTAAAGACACAGAAACACAAAAAGTGTCGAAGTTTTGAGATAAACTAAGAAGCTTCAACTCCTCCTCTTCCAGTCTAACACTGGATAAAGCTGGTGATTTGATTATGTTGTTGATATTGCCCTCAAACAGGGGAGGAATGCAGAAGCTTTTCTTCACCCTTTCCCTTCTTCGAGCTCTCATCCTTTCGCGAAGCTTTCTCTGCGCGTTACTCCTCCTGGTCTGGGCTGCGCGAAGAGCGGCTTCGATCGAAGTGCGCGGTTCGGTTTGGGTCCAATTGCACACTTTGTAGGCGGTTCGAACCGGAACAAGAAGAAATTGAACCGGATCCCGCAGAAGCTATTTGGTGGAGCATTGGAAACTCTTGCTATACCAAAGAAAACACCTACCCGTCGTTGCCAGTTTCCATGGCATGTTTTTGCTTCTCGCAACAAAAGCATCGAACTGTTTTATATTTCCTGCAGATGCTTCTACCACAATTACGTGAGCGATTAAAGGACAGCTTGGAGTGTACATGATGCGCGTGAGGGTGGCAAAGGAATAAAGTAGGAGGGCGAGAAGAATAACATGTATCATGAGATAGGTTGGCTGTTGTCGACTGGGGCAGAGGGAGAGAGAGAGAGAGAGAGAGAGAGAGTTGAGTGTGGGGTTGCGGGCTTTCCACTCTTCACACAACTTTCAAGCGAGCATTGGAATGGCCAAAGGAACAACTCAAATAGCTGCTCACTACTGCAGGTTACTGGCTCAGCTCCTTCTCTTCCTTTCTTCCCGTCTCACTTGCACCGGGAATCTCAATCGTAACAGCATAAGATGGATCTCTACTTGCAGGGACAAAACAAGATAATCTGAACAATATAACTACGAGAAATTTATTTCCTTTAGGTAGGAAATCCATGGTCTCCATGTTGCTTAAGATGGCCTCGTGCATCCTTGACTTGAAATCCATGGGCTCGAGTAGGTTTGACGCTTAAACAGGGCAAAGACCTCTAGCTATCAAACACCGAGACATTAAATACGGATTACTTCCATGCAGCACTCATGCTAAGGTACAGATTCGACATCTAAACAGAGAAGCTGCCACAGAGATTTACTGCAGTGCTCTGTTGTCTCATCGGGAAAGAGTCGACGCATGCAGATCAATGGCAACGAAAAGTACTAGAAGGCTGCATAGAGATGAAATTAGGTTCTTCGTTCCACAGAAAGCTATTCCTGTCAGAAGATGTGAGAGAATTCATAGAACAATTAGTATTCGGCATCCACAGAGTTGACTGATTTGATTGGTGATCAGGGGAAGCCATCATGGTGACGTTTCTTGCATGCACAGTGAGGTAAAAAGATTTATCAAAGGAGATGGAAATCCTTCACATTTGCGCCAGTGTTGTCCATCAAATTGCTGTGGTTTCAACTGTGATTGCTGCACTTCCAGAGACCACAGCTGCCTGTTATAACTCAATTAAGAAGCATTTGTGTGTCATTATGATGTTTATAATTAAGAAGCATTTGTTAATAATGTGTCATTATCACTTGGCAAAATGAAGTATCGAGGCTTGGAAGATGATGATGATGATCAAGTGCTTCACTTTTGCTCTCTACCTTTTTCACTTCCCCTGCCTTTTTATGCAAGAAGAGTACACAGTTACATGAGGAAGGCAGTAGCTGTGATGATAATTTGTAGATTGTAGGTGGACAAGCAGATCTTTATTTGCAGTGGATGTTCATCCACCTCAAGTCTTTTCTCCTTTGCTTTTGTGCAGATTTAACTTCAATATACATATATATATATATATATATATAAGATTATATTCTCAAGTGACTGTAATAGAGAATCATTAAAGATCTTGGAAGCAAAAGATATAGTATGATAGCTCCAAGTCTAAAGAATCTTGAATCATAATGCATGCTAGTCCCTTTATTCAACCCATGGCTTGGTGAGGATAACCATATATATATGAAATATTGACCTTCAACAAAGACTTTATATGAGGAAAGTATTAGATTTTACAATTTTATATTTCTTTCTCAATTTTTTATATTTCCCCTTATAAGTCCTCAATTTAAAGATGGAAAAGAAAAGAAAAATATACTGAAAGCACTTAATGTATCCAAACATAAAAATTAGTTTACATGAAATCAATTAATTCCTTAAAAAAAGACTTTGATTGAAATTACGCTCTTAAACCAACATTAGTATGTGCATATAATATCCCCCAAAACCCTAAAATCTTGCATATATATTATTATAGTTAATCTCCATCAACTTATATTAGTTAAGTATAATTTGAAACTCCAATTTATATTTTTTTTTATAAAAAATATTCTTATTTTTAACTCAAACAAACTAATTTTTAATACAAATTATATATATATATATATATATTAAATTTAAAGTACTTGATGGCTTGATATATACTTTACTGACTAACATATTCGGATAACCTTATTCTGAGAAGATTTGGACACAATACATCTTGATTAATATCATTACATCTACAAGTTTAGGTAAGTAGATGAGATATGGGATGTTATTTATGCATTTTATATCCTTAATAATTCGAGATCAGGATAATGTAACATTTCTTTTAATTTAGTAATTTATGTTTTTTACATTTTAAGGAATACAAATTTCAGGAAAAAAATCCCAAAAAATAAGGAACTGCCAAACCGCAGGTTAAAAGTAACAGAAAAAAACTCATGTTTTTATTTTAGGAAATCCCTTTTTCCCCCCTCTTTGGCGGGTAAATAAAAAGAAGACAAAAATAAAATATCAAAGAGCGAACGCGTATAAGAGAAGCTCCGTAGGGGTGGTGGGATGCCGGCTGCTTCCAAACCACAGTCTTTTGCTGCTCCCACTCTCGTCGATTCCAAGCTGCTTTGATCGATTCGCTGCAATCCTCACCGTCGTTGGTAACTCTCCGTTCCTCTCCGTCGCCCAATTTCCACCTTCCATTTCTGCTTTTTTTTTTTCTTGTGTCTTCTCTCGTGGATTTCTTTTTCCAATCCGTAAGAACGACGACGCACGCCGGATCTTGGTTAATTTGTGCCTTTGGCCCCGATTCCCTCCGAGGAACCTATAATGGCTGAAAAGTTGGGAGCTTTAGCTTGATGAATTTGTGGAGGTGGTGATGGGAGTTGAATAGATCTGAGGGTTGTTGAGGTGAATGCTTCCTTTTTGTTGAGGAGGAGGGGATCCTTAGCTCGTCGGTGTTTGTTTCTTGTATCCGATGGCCTCTCCTCCTCCGTTCTCGTTGGCGGATCAAACCGATGAGGACTTCTTCGACAACCTCGTCAATAATGATGATTTGGTTTTTGCTGGATCTGTTTCCGAGCAGGCAACCACCGAAATGGCCTTTTCTAATATGAGCATCGATGATGTCGGTCTTCCATTGGAGGACTCGAGGCTGGGGGTTTCTGGATTGGCAGCGACAGATGGAAACCGTCAAGAAAATGGGGTCACGCAGTGGCCCGGATCTCCCAAACCCAGATCCTTGGTGGTGGAAAGCAGTGCAATTCCCATATCAACTGATTCATTTACCTCTAGGGTGGAAGTTGAAACCTTTGATTCCAAGGACGAGCAACAAGAGGTTGTGGCATCGGCACCATTACCAGCTCGTGACAATGTGGTCGCATCTGGAGGTTCGACGGAGACCAGATCGGAGTTCGGATCTCCAGGTTCGTCGCTGGGGAAGAACACTGGATCAAAGGAGACGGCTGTAAAGGAGGTGCAATGGAGTGCGTTCAGAGTTGATCCGCCGCAGTTTGATTCAGATGGATTTGGATCCTACACAAACTTCTCGACGGAGAATGTGGGTGAGTGCGGCAACAAGCTCGAAGCTGAAGTTGACCAAAAGTGTAGTTCTGCAGACAATTCAGCCGCTGATGCATGCTCATACTTCGAGTCCATTGAACAACAAGATTCTCAGTGTTATAGCTTGCCGAGTGAACAAACTCCAGATGTGAATGAAGCTCAATACTGGGAGAGTCTCTATCCCGGTTGGAAGTTCGATGTTAGCACTGGTCAGTGGTATCAAATTAATGATTATGATGCAGCAACAACTGCTGAACCAGAAAACAGCAATGCAATGAATGAACAACAACATGATCAAGACAAAGTTTTGGCTGCTGGTAATGGAATTATTATGGACCAGAGTTCAGAGGTTTCTTACTATCAACAGTCTGCTAACTCGGTGGTGGCAGAAACAGCTGAGGATAGCTCCACTGGTTATGTTTCCAACTGGAATCAGGACTCTTATGGTAGCACTGAATATCCACCTAATGTGGTGTTAGATCCTCAATATCCTGGATGGTACTATGACACTAACATCCAGCAGTGGCACACACTTCAATCTTACACTCCGGCCGTTCAGGCAACAACTGGTACTATACATGGCCACTACAGCCAGGTTATGGGAATTCACTGGGATGGCTCTAGGAGTAAGTCTGTTGAAGAAAACATGCAACAACCTGAACCAGTGGACGAGGGCATCCCTGATTTCAATGACAATCGACAGAAAATAAACTTATATAACACAATGGGTCATGCAGCAAACTGTATGGATGTCCAAGTAGGTACTAGGGACCTGGAACCACTGTCAAATTATGATTACGGCAGTAGTAATGGTGCAACAAGGCTCCAGAACTTTCTGCCTGCAAAGAATATGGACCATGTTAATCAGCCAAAAGTTGACCAAAGCTTCCAGGCATACTTATCTCATGGGCATCAAGGCAATCAAATGGCAACCTACCATTCTCAGCGATCAATGAGCTATGAAAGTCCACCATGTTCTAGTTTTTCTTATGCTCTAAATGAAGGCAGATCTTCAGCTGGGCGTCCTCCGCATCCTTTGGTTGCTTTTGGTTTTGGTGGTAAACTCATTCTCATCAAAGATGCAAGCTGTTGTGGCTCAAACTTGGATTATGGAAGGAAGGTAGCTCTGATAACTTACTCTGTTAACTTTTCTGATTGAATTTTAGAATTTAAGAGTTTGACAGAAATCATGTCAGTTCTTTGTTGCTCTGAGTCTACGATAGCAACATAAAGTCTTTTGATCCTGTTTTTGAAACTGATGCTTTGATCTCTTTCATAAAGGATTCCATCGGGGGTTCAATCTCCATTCTGGGTTTAATGGATATTTTGATGAAGAAAACTGATGATTCAACCACCATAACTACTAAATGTGGTTATTTCCATGCATTGTGCCAGCAATCTTTTCCTGGTCCACTTATAGGTGGCAATGCCTCAGCAAAGGATGTGAACAAATGGATAGATGACAAAATAGCACATTCCTTGGTTGATGCTACTGAAGGAGAACTGCATAGGTTGCTTCTTTCATTGCTGAAAATATTATGTCAACATTATGGGAAACTTCGATCTCCTTTCAGTTCTGACCCATCAGTTGAGGTAAATATTTGATTGGTCTTCTTAAGCTCATCTTTTTGTACTTTAATTGTATCTAGTTAATGCAACTTCCGATTATGAACTTGATATTTTTCTGCCAAATTCATGTTTCATAATGCTCCATGAGATGCATTTTGCTGGTTTTCTTGTAAATTCTTTTGCACCTGTATAAGCAATATCCATAGTAAATCATTTTGATGATTGATTTCTGGAAGCAAAGTATTAAGGTTGCAGTTTATGCAAATGCAAAAACTGACAATGTAGGCTGCCAATTAACCAATCTTATTGTGTCTTTCTAGGATCTACATATTTAGATGATAAAGCTCAGTGGAAGCATAGTTAGTGAAGCCATGCTTCTGCTTGTTCAATTAGTTTCACTAAGTTTACTTAAGAGGAGGAAACTGACGTACTTTATCTCGCTGGGGTTGTGGTTGAAGTTTTAGAAATTCCCCTAGAGAAAATATCCCATTATTGCATAAATCAGTCACTTACTAGCCATTTATTCAACATATTTAAATATCTCAATGTGAAACAACTGGTTCCTCAGACTTTTCTGTGCATAAACATTTATTGTTACTTATGCATAATATCCGCAAACTCAATACAGGTTATATGCTGTTAATTAGGACACATTCCTGTATTGAGCCACTGATGGTGTTTGGGCTACTAGAAGTGATATTTATTGGCTGTGGCATATTCTTCTATTCCTATGATTATGGCGGGAGTTATCATGTCTTGAGCTGTAGAAACGTATGCATAAGGAGTGATCTTCTTGAGTTATATTTGTATAACTACTTTAAAAGTTAGCATTCATTACCTTACATGGTTTATGATAAAGAATAAAATTATCTGCTCTGGATGCTTCTTATCTTTCATACCTTTGTTAACCTCTACAGCCTCTTACTCCAGCTATTTGTTTCTTCTTTTTCCAACTTTGTAATATAGCCATATCCACCTCATCAAGCTACATACTCATTCTACCTTGGTTGCAGTTCTAGAGGACCATGAGGAGATCTTGTTGCAGATATTTTCCTGATCATGCAGAAAACTTAACATGTTGGATTATATATACTCATTCGGTTGCATAGAAGTAGATTTATTGGTTACTGATGTATTTTATGTAAAGATTTCTTTCTTCCTTACTACCTGCCACTCATTCAATCCGTTGATGACTTGATGCTGGTCATCACTTCATTGATCTTTGTGCTGTGATCTTTTCAGAACTAACAGGAAGCTCTAGGCATCTTTTTCACACTAATCTAGTTAAACTTAAAGACTTTTATTGTTTTGATCAAGATGGTGTCTTGACATGTTAGTTTTGAGCTGCCATGTATTAGGGAACATAAAAGGTGCATACGTCACAAGAAATTGATAACTAATAGGGATACTTTAAGATTTTAGTTTTAATAGAGGATTTTAGAGGACATCATATGGTGAGGAAGGAATTGGAAATGCTTATCGTCATACACCTCCATAACAAAATATTAATATAGTCAAGAGGCTAGTTTTAGACATCAGGATACTATTTATTTTCTTTATCATTACTTTGGCCTCTACAGGTAGCAAATGGCAGTTATTAGCCTGTGAAACGCACTGCAAATAAAATTTACCTTTTTATACAAAATAATCCATGTTGCCTAAGTGGATCTATCTAGGTCCCTCATGGATTAATATATTATGTTTCATAATGAGGAATTCAATGTGCTAACATTTTCTTTTTCTGAATAGGACACCGATGGTCCAGCATCTGCCATTACTAATCTTTTTGCATCTGTTAGCAAGAATGGTACTTCTTCGGTGCAGTATGGCTCTATCACAGACTGCATGCAGTACCTGCCTACTGAAGGTGATATACAGGTAAAATTTTATATTTTCAATGTTTTTATTGACACATTATATAATAAAACTTTCTGCCACTTGATCAGGGAACTGCCATTGCAGTGCAGAATCTTCTTGTTTTTGGTAGAAGGAAGGAGGCTCTTCAATGTGCACAAGCAGGCCAGTTGTGGGGACTTGCTCTTATTCTTGCAGCACAGCTTGGCGAGAAGGTATTTGACATTTTATTTTGCTAAACTGATAATGGTTCCAATGTTTTTCAAAGAGCTTCCATTTCCTTTAAGTTAATGTTTTGGTTGATTACTTGCAGTTTTATGTTGAAACTGTCAAGCAAATGGCTAATCATCAGTTCATATCTGGATCACCTTTGAGGACATTATACTTGCTTATTGCTGGACAACCTGCAGATGTATTTTCTTTCAAGAACTCCTCAGATAGTAGTTTTCCCACTTCTGATAATGCACCAGAACAGTCTATGAAGGTGACAATAAATCAGATACTTTTCTAGAAAGTGACTAAGCACTTCATGTCTCGACTCAATGTTTAAGCAAGATGTAAAACTTATTTTGAGCAACTCTCTTCTTTGTTTAGATTGTATATGTGATTTCTGATGTCACCAATATAATACAGGTCCTTTCCAATGGAATGCTTGATGACTGGGAAAAACATCTAGCTATTATTACCGCAAATAGAACAAAAGATGATGAATTGGTAATACTTCATCTTGGAGATTGTTTGTGGAGGGAAAAAGGAAAGGTTTGTATTTAGTATTTTATCCTTGATTAAATCTAGCTAAGGATCTTAACTTTTTTCTATGTTTAATATTCTCTGTACCTTTGATACAGATAGCTGCTGCACACATCTGCTACTTGGTTGCCGAAGCTAACTTTGAGTCATACTCTGACAGTGCAAGAATGTGCCTTCTTGGTGCAGATCACTGGAAGCATCCTCGCACATATGCCAGTCCTGATGCTATCCAGGTTGTGCCCATTTTCTTTCATCATTAGTTTTGGTGGATTCTATGTAGTATTTTGTGGGTTTTTTCTTTGATAATGTTTTGTGATAATCTTTATGGTCATAAAGTTAACCAAATGATATAGAACCCTATCCTGTTTTATTGTGATTGCATCCTGTTTCTACTGATGTGGCTGATGATTTTAAGCATACGTAATGGTTTGTGAGTTAGTTTGTTATAGTGATTATATGCGATCGTATGCTTCTAAATGTTTGTAATCTATGACAAGTAAACCGGTAAACTTGCCTTTTTCCTTTTCTTTATCTTTTTTCCAAATGAAGCTATATGTTGATGTCGGATGTGAAGAAACTAATCTAGTGATTATCTATGCTGGGTCAGTAAACGCTTCTGCAAATAGCATCTGTATGCATAGTCCCATGTTAATCTACTGTCCACTTTGTTGATATAAAAGGTTCTGGTGGGACCCCCACTATGGCTTAAACTCTCCTTTTTCTGCATATGCAGATTTTATATATTAGGGATTCTAATAATTCTATCTCTTCCCCCAGCTCTGCCTCCCTTCCTGGGGTATTTCGAAATTTTGTTAGGGTCTAAAGATGTGAAAATGATGCTTTATCTTGATGTTTGATTTCTTCTCAACTTTACTTCTTCATATGTGACCTTTTGCCTACTTTAATCTATTTTGAAACTAAGGTCTATTGTTGACTTTTAGATGGAAGCTGGCATATTCTGAAATATGTTTGATAAGATTTTTGTCTTAGATGTTTTAAATCTTAAACAATTGAACATAACAAATTTTCTTGCAGAGGACAGAGTTATATGAATATTCAAAGGTGCTTGGGAATTCCCAGTTCATCTTGTTACCATTTCAACCATATAAGCTTGTATATGCTTACATGCTTGCAGAAGTTGGGAACGTTTCTGATTCTTTGAGGTTGGTGACACTGTAATTAGTTCTTTTCTTGATGAATTTTCCTGAGCTGGTATTTGTCCAATGTAGGTATTGCCAGGCGTCCTTGAAGCTGCTGAAAAGTTCTAGTCGCACACCTGTTATTGAGATGTGGAGATCACTATTTTCATCTCTAGAGGATCGCTTGCGAATGCATCTGCAGGTACAATTTCCCAATCCACTGTTTACTACCCATAATAATCTCCAGTTTGTTTCCCTTGATTTATATTCATTATTACTTTTTCAGGCTGGGTATAGCACAAATTTGGACCCTGCAAAACTTGTTGGTAAATTATTTACGTCAATTGATAGATCCATCCACCGCATGATTGGTACCACGCCAATGCCTCAGAGTGGCACAAATGGCAAAGAATATAATTCTGTTGCCCCAAAAGTAGCTAACAGTCAATCCACAATGGCCATGTCATCCTTAATTCCGTCAAGTTCCCAAGAAAACTTGAATGATTGGGCAATAAATAGCAGGACTATGCACAGCAGAAGTGCATCAGAGCCAGATTTTGGCAAAGCCTTAAAGCAGGTAGATTCTTTCCTTCAGCAATTTTTTTACAGTAACACAAACTTTATTGTAAATGTTTATACTACATTCTTGACCATGTTCCATTTTGAGTTTGTGGAATTATATTGTGAGCTTTCTACTACTTCATTCAGGACAAATCTGTGGATTCAATCTCACCTGACTCAGAGAGCAAAGCTTCATCGCGTCTAGGCCGTTTTGGTTCTCAGATTTTTCAGAGGACTGTAGGGTGGGTCTCGAGATCTCGTTCAGAATGCCAGGTACATTTTCTGATGCCTCACAATTTTGAAAGAGCAGGACTTGTATATTTATTTAAACCACATCTTACCTTTTCAATTGTGAATGAAGGCAAAATTGGGTGAAAGAAACAAATTTTTTTATGATGAAAAACTCAAGAGATGGGTGGAAGAGGGTGTTGAACCTCAACCTGAAGAAGCTTATTTACCACCTCCTCCAACCACAGTTGCCCACCAAAATGGGATTTCTGTCAATGACACCAATAGTGCCTTTAAGAGCCCAACTCACAATGCTAATGGAATACTGGAAACCAGTTATCTTAGTCCATTACAACATGCTTCAGGGATCCCACCCATATCGCCTGGCCCAAACCAATTCTCAGCCCGCAACAGAATGGGTGTAAGATCTAGGTGGGTTTCTCACTTTTACTACAAGGAATTATATACTGTTAATTGTGGCAAAAATTATGTTAATTTGGTCTCTTTTCTAGATACGTCGACACATTCAACAAGGATGGAGGGGTCTTCACAAATTCATTCCGGTCACCCTCTACTCCATCTGTTAAGCCAGCAGTTGGTGCCACATTTTTTGCTCCTGGCACGCCTGCAACTTGTGATGTTACAGCAGGAGAAAGCACTTTAGGAGCTTTGTTGGTTTCTGAATCTTCTACTACAGTAGATAAGGAAGCATCATTTTTATCATCATCGCCACCGATACCTGTAACTGTGCAACATTCTCCTGGCATGGATACTAACACCTTCTCTAAAAAGGGTGCAGCAGCAGTGCTACAAAATAACAAAGGCTCATTCTCTAATGGTTCACCGGCACCATCATGGAGTGGAAAGTACAACACCATTTTCATGCCTACAATGGCTGGAGTGAACTCCTCTGAAGATGACCTTTGTCCATGATGATTGCTGGAGCAATTCATCTCTGCAGCTTAATTGGGTTAAAATGGGTGATGACCTTCATCAGGTTGAGCTTTGATGTGTGGCTGTCTTGTATATCCATACATGCCTAATAAGCTGGTGGCAACAGATGATATATATGACGCAGGACCCAACAGCTTACTGATCATGGAAGAGTTTCCCTGAAGAGTTTAGTATGCTTACAGAGGCACAATCGCAGTCCTTGGATACATTCTTTTAAATTAAAAACATGTGGATGCAAGTTTCTATACAGAAATTGTTGTTAAGGTTTACGAGAAGATGAGTCGGATCAGACGCTAAATAATTTCTTCTGAATCACAAATAAACAGCATTGTCGTTGTTCATAAAAATGACAATGTGGGGAACAACTTGTTCTTCTGATTGTTTGTATGGGCAATCAGCTAAATTGTAAAGCGTGTAAAAGACAATTTATGGTTTAATATTGTGTCAACTTTGCTTTGGGATCACTTGGGTAAACATCAAACTCTCACTATATTATTCCAAGAAATACATGCTTGCCACTTATTGCGTGGTTCGAATACAAATATGAATGATGGAATGATCAGAAGAAATAATGAAATAATTTGCTGGTATGATGGCATCAACTTCTATGTTTTGCTGTATGGAGATTACAAATGTGTGAGATATTGTTTGAAGAGTGTGTGAGCCATTGTTTGAAGAGTTTGTCTGTTTCAGCTCAGGGGTCGGAAGGGCCGAGCCAATGTCTTCCGTTCACGAAACTTTTGACGAGGAACGGCCGTGCCGTCTCGAAATCGAGCTCTCGAGCCCACGAAACACCACGCACTGCTGCTGCACCGGGACCGTAGCATCTATAGACGCCGAAGAACGCCGTCCTGCGATGAACAGAGGAAGAACAGATCAGGCAACAGATGATCACTTTCTACTATGATCATTTATAGGAGTAGAGAAGATGGAGGGGTTCACTTACTTGTTCTTGTTGCTGTTGTGATTCCAGTCGTCCCACCCGCCCGGCGCGACCACGTCGTCGAAGTAGGTGTAAGCGAAGACGATCCTCGAGTACTGCCCCATGGCTCGCCCCACGTAGAGCTTGCCTGAGCCTGTCACTCGGCAGTTCACGAAGGCGAATCCAGTTCTTTCGCACGGGCTGTTCCTGTCCTGAGCTGCGACGGATCCAAACCGATTTGCGATCGAGTGGAGTTGACAATCCTGCTCAGAACCGGATGCGTTTTGACCACAGGAGGGGAATAGGTAGAGAGAGAGCTGCTTCGATTCCTTACCTTGTACATGGATCTGCCATTGCCGAAGATGAAGTCGATGGATCCCTCGATGTAGCAATCCTTGAAGTAGTGTCGCCCCGCGTCGTCGCAGAGGGTGTCCTGCGCGCCGTAGAAGCCGCAGCCGAAGAAGTACGCCTTGTCGCCTGAGATGCGGAATGCTGCAGCTTGCCATCCTTCCATGCCCGGCATCGGTGCTGGAGCCGTGTTCTGCCATTCCAAACCTCATTAGCCACTTTATCTACTCAAATTGCTCTTGTTTCTGGTTTCATCGGCCATGAGGACTTGCTCCTTGGATAGCTTGTTGAGCTGACAGGCCATGTTCGAGACCTCTGAATGAATCGATCACTCACCTTGAAGCTAATGTTCTTAGCACTGAAATGGTTAGCAAAAACAGTCACAGAAGCCGTATTATAAGTCCGTAGTTGTTGCCCGTTGGGTCCTCGATCGCTGGCCCGGTCGTGCCACTCGATCACCGTAACGTTTCTGCCGGCCCCTTGGAACGTCACGTACGGCTTCGTCGCCGGCACCACTACCTTCTCTCTGCAAACACCAAAGAGGAACAATCAACATTTAAGGAGGAGGAGGAGAAGGAGAAGAAGAAGAAGAAGAAGAGTTACTTACATGTAGCAACCAGCATGGATGTGAATGATGACACGCTTGGTGTTGTTCTCCGGGACGGAGTCGACGGCCTCTTGGACAGACAAGAAGTCGCCGGAGCCATTGGCGTCCACCACGATGGTGTGCTGGCTGGTGGGCTCGAACCATTTGTGCCGGTGCGGCTTGGTGGAATTGAGCTCACACGCACTGCAGTGCACTGACACAAAGAGGTAGAGAAACAAGAAGAAAAATCTTAGAGACTCCATGGCCAATCCAAATGCTAACAAGTGCAACGCAATTAATGAAGAGAGAATAGAGAGACGGAGAGCCTTCAAGTTGCGATTCCAGTGGGAACCGCAAGCAACTCAAAGGACAGACGAAAGATCGATCTGCGACAATGGAACTAATGGTGGCGATGCAGGTGTGCGTGTGTGTCTGGGGCTATAATAAGATCAAGAACCGCGTGATGAGAGGAGGAAGGTTATAAGAAGAACGACAGTATCGAGTATAAGTACTAGTCGTAGTAGTTGTCGGGCCAACGGTAGTGATCCGAGCTGGGAGGTCGCAATGGAGGCCTTGGGGAGAGAATAACGACAACACGTAGGGACTGGAGAGGAACATGCAGGCCACTGCACAATGATCGTAACACAGCCCTAGGCATGGGAATGGTACCTTCACTGCAACTGGTTTATTTTATTGTCTGAGGAAAACCTCAAGACCACAACAGTAACCCATCATGTGACCTGATGACATCTTCTCTCTTCCTCTCTTGCACACACACATACCGTGAGGACAGGGACAACAAGGAGGCTACGAGGGGAAAAGGTTGGAGCCTTTGGCAGGAGTATCCTTTTGCTTTGTAGTGACTTTTCAGCTAAAGGGAGAGGGGGAATGGCAACGGTCGTCTCTCCACGGAGAAAAGTGGAGGATGGGATGAGGCTGGAAGCATGGCGTTTAGTGTTTTCTGTAAGGTAGCGTGCATGGCTTGGGTGTTTTTATGCTTAGGAACGTTGGAGTGACTGCACGGGGAAGAAGACGGGGCGGATTGCGACGGGAAGCAAATCCCAGTCGAGGACGAAGCCGGAGACTGCACGCGGCGGGGCCCACCCAACGGTCGGGTTTCCCTCTCAGAGACTGCCACGTCGGTACCTGCGGGTTCACGGGTCGACACAGGAACCAAGCATCGTACGGATGTGTGCGCTGCCGTTCTTTGGTTGCATCAACGTAACAGGACAACTAGATGTTGACACGTGTCCAGCCCATCGTTATACAGACGACTTGCGACGTGGATAATTTCAAAGCAAAGGTTCTAATAAGTTTATTTCCAAAAAAAAAATATTATTATGATAATAGGATATATTTATATCTGATTCAATTATCAGAACATTTCCTTGTTTTATAAACTTAAACATAGCATGGTAAACATAAAAATGACTAATGTCTTTCGAGAAAATGTTGATATTCACAATCGATAAATCAAAGATTAAGCATTATTTTGTCATATTAGTTTTTATAGTATTACATAATATAGAGATAAATAAAAATATATTACTTTAAATAATATATTTGTCTACAATGGTGTTCAACAAATTCAATTACATGCTGAATTGATTATGGTATTTGAATTCAAACAATACCATTAATAAAAGTAAGTCCAAAATTCAAAAAAATCCCAAGTCACATAAATTAATCTGCCTATTGAGTACACAAAATTGAACTTCATATATACATCCTGTAAGTATTAGCATAAAATCTGTAATCATATAACATGAAAAAACTTTTATGCCAAGATTAAAATCAAATAAATTGAATCTAACAATATTACGATGCGTACCTTTCTTGTTATTCAGAAAAATAAACTCTATAAGCACTTCATCTTTGAATCTGAAATATCAATCTATAAGGATATGCAAAGAGAACTAGATCTTTCTCTTCTGGATTAGGGGATTAAGGAAGAGAGAGATTTAGAGAAAAACCTTAATCTCTCAATTGCTGAGATGCTACTCAGATGCACTCTGATACACACTTAACCCCTAGAGGTCCTGTTTATTTATAGGCGAGAGCAAAGGGTCTATGATAAATTATTAGGAGAGTTCTTCCCATCAATCTCCTAAGGAATCCTACTTTAATATGGACTTCTTTTCTATTGACTAATAACCATAATCAAAATCTAATTATATCTATAATATATCTTACCTAATTAAATAGGACTATATAATCTAATAGTACGTCTTATACTTTTCATCAAATAAGATTTAACTTTAGTATTGAACTTTTGTATGTATCAAACCCATACTAAATAGATGAGTGATGTCACACAATATCATATAATTAACACTTATTTGAGTAACTCTTTAAAAGTATATATATATATATATATATATATATATATTAAATCTAAATATCAACATATAATATTTTTAGAACTAATTACTCTAAAAATTATTAGACTTTTGAACAATCACATATGTCATAAATGAGCAGATATTTCAATTAATACTTACAAATCATATACTTTTAAATAAACACTTTCAAATACTTCTTAAGATTTGAAAACAAATTAATCATACAAAACCAAAATTAATCACAAATCATTCTTTCTTTCCTAAAGAATATAAAAATTATAAGTTAATAATCATATATGGATGCAAAACTATAAAATGTTAATGTGATGAATGATCATATATTTTCTTCTCATTATTTACTTTAAATATTTTTATGAATAATAAATTCTTTTAGTTCTTTTTACTTTTTTTTTTCTTTCCTCTTCTCTTCTTCGCCTGCTGCATGTAGGTTCCTCCTCCTCCTCCTCTCTCTCTCTCTCTCTCTCTCTCTCTCGTCATCTATTGTATCGAACCTTTTCTTGTATTGATTGCCATGCAATTTCCATAGATTAATTATAGATTATCTTTTTATCCTTTTATTTCATATATTTGAATTCTATTAGTATCACATATTAGAATTCTTATAATTCTAAAACATAAATAATATTATTTATCTTAAAAACATAACACGTGACATATTGGATCGATACGAAAATGATGGATAAAAAGATAATTTTAATATTTCTATAATTTTAATATTTTTTATATATAAAAAATAAAATAAATATTAAAATTAGTTTTTTACATATTACTTTTATAACGAACTAGCATACAGTATCTATGTGTTGTATTTTTTGTCAGTAGACGATGTCAAGACAAATAAAATTATTTATTTCACTCTCAAAATTTTAGAAATCCTGATATAAGTTTTTCAAATACAGATAGGGTTAAGTATCAAGAATAATATATAATTAACCAATCAGTACACAACATTCCATATTGTCAGGTTACTATACCATATGATTTTTTTTTTTCATTTTATCATATTATTACTCAAAACTTTAATAAATCATATGGTATGCAACAATTAAATTATCAGATAACTTACGCCATAAGATCACACAAATAATATTTATTGATAAATCATGTATATTTATAATCTGATTTTTTTTAATTTTTAATAAAATATATTAAAAAATTCTTAATCATTATTCATAAATATATTATATCAAAATATCTCATCAATAGAAAATCTATGACTCCTTAATTGTTTAAATAAAAATATTATGATATGAAAATCATTAACGTGTAAAATATCATGTGATCAAGATAATATTTAAATATTCCAAATCTTATATGGCACTTGCGAATACAATCTTAGCCTTCTCTATCTTCTTTATCCGAAATTCTAGAATTTTATTTTAGATAGAATTTCATTATAAAATATAAAATTATATTTAGATTCCTATTTTCAAATGTAGAATATTATTTACTATGCTCTCTCAAAATACATTAATTATATATTATTTTATTTGTAAAAAATATATATTTTTTTTCATTATGCTTTCGCCGAAACAGAAATTGGAACGGCCGATGGGAACTGTGGCAGCGCCGCCTCGTCCTCCCATCGGAACCTTATCATCTTCCTACAGCTCTCTCCGTTTTGGTGGAAAGATCGGGGTTAGCGTTAGGGTCAATGCCAGGTCTTCGGCTTCTTCCTCCGCGACCGGTGAGGAGTTCCTCCCCAATGCTCGCCGACGGAAGATCGACCCTACCTGGTGCGGCGGAGGATTCAGCCTCGGCGTCGATCTGGGCGCCTCTCGGACTGGCCTGGCTCTCGGCAAAGGCTACTCTCCGCGGCCCCTCATCGTGACCATCCAGGAAACCCTAATTTCCTTTTTGTTCTTGCGAATTAGATTCAGGGTTAACTTGGTGTCGGATTAGGTGTTGGCGCTAACGGGTCAGAAGCTCGAGTTGCGCCTGCTTGATATTGCCGAAAAGGAGGTCTTGATTTTTTCTTGAAGATCTGTAGATTGGTGTTTTGTGTTGATTGAGATGATGAATGTATTTGAAAGTTTTCGTTCTGGATAGGAGGTCGATGAGTTCATTATTGGGCTTCCGAAATCTCACGACGGAAAGGAGACGGCACAATCAAACAAGGTTCGTAGCATCGCAGGAAGGCTCGCAGTACGGGCCGCGGAGAGGTGAGTGATCTTCTGCTCTATTGCTTGCGAGTACAATTTCTTCTGAACCGTTTGCCCCAACTTTTTGGTCCCACTAATCCGTCTTGTGCCAGAGAGAAATAGATCTCCATGTTCGTGTCATTATCGTAGAAACGTTGGGTGAAAACAAATTATATTACTGAAATAGTTGGAGAAATCATATGTTTCATTGTTCTCTTGATGATGATGATTTATTTGAGTATTACCTTGTTCATTGGAGTTGCTGGCTTGGATCAAATTTTTATGCTTGGGATACATCTGAAACATCCCGAATCGAACCTAGGGGTCAAAACATAGATAAGGGTGCATAGAAATCAGAACTCGTAGAAGAACACAAAATTTTGAACTGCTTTAGTTGGAAGCCTTTGTCTTTACATCAGACAACTTTGCACCTGAAACTGAAACTCCGTAACCTAAATTGGCCTTTTATAGTGATAGTTCATTAGAGAGAGCTTTGTGGTCAATCTTAATTGCAACAATTTGCCTTATCTGGCTACATATCCATGGCGGTTGGTGGTTAGTGCAGTATCTAACATCCGCATTTTACCATGCATACAAAGGTCTACCATCTATATAGGGACCTGTGGTGCATAAAAATGTGATCGAGGTGAAGACAAATAGCTTCTCCTAGTTCTCAAAGAGGATGGCCAAACAAAGAACAAACAGGGAATTTTGCTGATTCTTGTTCATTGTTGAGATACTAAAGAACATATTATAGCCTGATTCTTGCTATTCAGTATTTCATGTATAAGGACAAAGAAACTGTGTTTTCATCCCTATCATAGTGATTGATCTCACAAGGGAGACAAGGTGTAAAATATAGTATTCTACATATTAGTGAGTGATATTAAAATTGGTAAGTAGCAGCCTCACAATCTCTAAAGGTTCACACCAATCTCATCAATTCACTATATCATAAATTATAGTGAAGGAAGAATTTGATTTGTGTTGAAGTCCCAAGATTCGTGTCTGAAATACAAATATGTACTTTGCATGAGTGAATGAAGGAGTTCAGGTAATTCTATCTAAAACAGGTAAGAAGTTATAGTTTCTTTGCGTAGAATTATTTTTTGTATTCCATAAATTGATGATCAGTGTCTGGAATGAGTGTCTAGGCAGCCTAGTTAAACATAGATATGTTAGTTAGACTATTGCCAAATTTTTTGACATGGAAGGATACTCATGCACACAAAAAGATGCTACTCATTTGTCCTGAAGGATTATATACCTTATGATGTTGATACAAACATGCAATCATGTGGAAAGCCTAAAGATAGATGAAAACAACGATACAAGTTGGAAGAGAGAAACTCTGGCATGGAGTCATTGAATCTAACACACCTTTGGATCTGACATAGGGATGTTAAGTTTTGTTAAACTGAGACTCTTTTGAGTAAGTTTAAGTAGGAACTTTGGGTGGCTGGACTGTGGATTTTTCTGGACATAATGTTCAGATTGTTGAGCAAAAGGTTATTACACTATGTAAGAACTAATCCTGTTTATCTTCTGCAGGCTCTTTGAATGTGTAGAGAAAAATCTTAATCCTTTTATGTAAAGCCTATGATGGTTTATATGTTTCTTGAAGAGCTGGTAGCCATGTAAACTTTCTTTTTAGTCATTCTATGGCAATAGGAACCTGGTCACATTTTTTAGATATTAATTTGCCTATTGCTTTAAAGTATCTTGGTTTGCTAATTAAGATCCTTAGTTATGTGATAAGGGACAACTTTCCATGTCAGTCAACAATTTCAGGTTAACTTGTTTATGACATTGTCTCAGTGTTGCAATTGCATAACTAAGACTGATGATCTCTATTGTATCTTCTTGTTACCCTGTTGTGCATTTTAGATTAGCTCGATGCTATGGATTTTCTATTGAGCACATATTTTTGTATTTTCCTGAAAGAGTTTATCTTATAGTCGGTGCAAACAATTTTTGATGCTAATATCGTCTATGTGCAGTTTGTGTTTTATCTATCCTGATATTGTTTCACTCATATACAATTTTTAAAGTGTGCAGAGGTTGGAGAGTTTTTTTGCAGGATGAACATGGCACTTCATTAGATGCCCTTGATTATATGATAGACATGTGAGATTATCCTCCTTTTTTTTTTTACATTTTGTACTTACATAATGCAAATGTTATATTTTGGAGATGGCTACATTTGGTTATGTTTATGAGAAAGCCGTTTGGCTTTCACACACGTTACTGTATATCTTTGATAAGGACACTGCACTCTAGGGTGTTAATGTTAGACTCTTCTTTGGTTATATGTACTACCATTTGGTGATTTTGTGTTCTTTTACAGTGATTTAATATTCAGAAAATGATTGCCTTACCTTTATTTACTGATCTAATCTGCATTGTCTTTCTTATTAAAAAAAGCAATAATTTAATAGATAATGGTAAGGTTAAAAGTGTTCGAGTTAAGCACCTGCTGTCGTAGACAGTGGCCTGTGGTTGTGGACATATGTTTATCATGTAACCACTTCTATATCTTCTATTAGTTTCAGATTGTTTATGATATTTAAAGTATTGCTAAATATAGCTTACATTCGGTTGTTTTTCCTAATCATTAGTAAAGTTGCAAAATATGATATTCTAATTTAAGTAAATACAGCTAACTTGGAGAGCCATCAAATGTCCTTTCCCAATCAGGCCATATTATTATGTTGCTATTGACATTACTATGTTTTTTTTTTTTTTTTCTCATGGTTTCTTTATGTTGCACTGTGTGAGAACCCAACTTGGGTTATATTACTTACTGTTCTGAGTGATGTGCAGATCAGATTTCTGATGGAAGCTTACTTTCTTTCAGGGGCCTAAAAAGGTCTGCTCGCCAAAGGAAGATTGATGCCTACTCTGCCATGGTGTGTCATATATACTTTCTGAAGGATATCTTAATGCTTTGCCTTGTTCAAATTGTCCATTGTTTGCTCTGTTTCAGATGGTCCTGGGGAGATATTTCTCTATGTCAGGTCTAGGAACTGAACTTGTTCTTCCTAAGCAGTTGGAATTACATGAAAAACTTCGAAAGGGTCCCTGCAGAGATCTGGATTTCTGAAGACACAGAACAGTGAAAATTCAACCCTTTCCTTTTTCCATCTAAATGTGGACTGGATATGCGGAGAGCTGAAGGTAAGGCTCATATGTGCACACACCCCCCCCCCCCCCCCCCTCCCCATTAATGAGTTTTATATCATGTTAATATTGTATGTGCTTTTGTGAAATGGTGTTTAACCTTTCAATATCCTTTTTCTTTCTGTGCAGTGAATCTTTTACTTGACGGGGATCTATTTGTGTGCAGTGCATGTTGCACAAACTGCTGGTAATTGTATTAAGCAATAAGTATACACGGTTTTGTTGGTGTAGCAAATATGATAAGATCCTATGTCACAGACAGGTTCCTGTTGTATTTATAAACTAAATGGTTGCATTTTATGTCACAGACGCGTTCCAACTGATATGCAGGGTTAATGATACCATTGATCTGAAGCTCTCTCTAATCTGTAAGATGATTCCAATTTGACATTTGTATGTCGAGCGAACATTTGTCTCAGGAAGCACAGTCGCTGGGATAAGGAAACTGGATGCAGGTAACTAAAACCAAAAAGAAAGAAAGAACAGTGGACTCTCTCTACATGCTCGAGTGTCTCACTTTGGGTTAATACGCTTTGCTGGACTCGGACAGAGGCGTCGATTCTCCCAGTCTAGGAAAGAAGGCCTCCCGTTCGAGTAAGCTGTGCAAGGCGCTCACCACTCTCGCCAGCGATGCCCACACCACCGGAGCACAGCAGAAGGCGTACCCAAGCAAAACCAGAACCCTGGTGATGCCATCCGAGTACCAAGGGAACGCCATCACAAACAGGGAACCCGATATCGCCAACAACAGCGCGAGTACCGGAAGAGCTGGGAGTAGGAAGACGCCGGTCACGATCGAGCACAGCGCAGTTGCTCCGAGCAGGTAGAGCGGCCAGCCCAGAAGCGGATGCACCGTTCGCGGGACGAGGAAGAATGGCACGACGTGTGCCACAAATATGGACCACAGAGCTGCCACCTTCACCATGGTGTACAGGAAGGGGACGCTCTTCTCCGACCGCCGGCTGTAGCAGAGCCTCGACAAGCCCGGCCGTGCTAGCCGCGTGACCACCATGATTCCCAGATATATCGCCGCCTGGATCAGCATCGCCGGCGCCTCCGCCCCGTATCTGCTCATCGGGGCAAAAAACACAAAGGTGTTAATCGAAACTGTTTTCTTACTCTGCTTCTGCTTACGTTTGGTTTACCTACCCGAGACTGCTTCGTCGTTGCTCATGCCATTGGAGACCCAGCGGCAAGATTGGCCAAGACCACCAGTACCAAGGTTTCAGCCATGGCAAACTGGGGAACGTGATCACGCTGTTGGGTCCGCATGGTACGTTCCACCGAAGCTTCAAATCTGTGATAACAACAACCAGATCCAATCACACACAGTCTGCTTGATGTCCAACAACTTGAAGTAGAAGGGGGCTCCCGATCAAACTCACAGTAGTAAGAAGCATCCATCTGGTATCCCAAAGGAAGTCGATAGGTTCCGTCGAGCTTGCTACCGTTGGCGGGCGGGTGGAACATCGGCCGATCGAGCAAGTCGGGGAAGTAGCTCACCAAGAAACCCTGGTCCGCTCCATCGGGGTTCTTACGTCCCATCTCCAGCTCATGAAGCATGTCCTTGAACACCACCATCGAAGGCTGCAATCCAATGCATGTGAGAAAAAGCTGAATGCAGGAAATGCTCGCCAAAGCTCGAGCTCGACTGGTGCGGAGATGGTACCTCAAGGACAAAGAGGCCGGTGTGGAAGATGCAGGGGTTGATGAAGGCGGCGCAGAACTTGCCGCACTGGAAGAGCTCGTCGGTGCGTTGCAGGAAGAGGTTGTCGGAGTCGAGCATGACCACTCGGTCGTACGACACCAAGCTCCACGCGTAGAGCTTGTTCAGCGTCAGCTTGAACCTGGTGTTGAAGTTGCCCTGCTTCTCGTATGGATTCTTCAGGTTCGCCACGGTCACCACCTTCACTCCGTCTGCCTCTTTCCTGTTGGTTCATTATGCCCACCGTTCATTAAGAGGTAAGTTCGTTATTTTGGAGGAAGTGTAGGGGTAATAACACGAATCAGTAGCGTAACGAGTCCTTTCTTGGTGGTCAACGATGTCGGAAGTCAAAAACCTCGGTACTGACGAAGTAAAAAAGGCAGCTAGAAAAATGAAGTCGGAAATATAGTCATATTAATGCTAAGAAAATAGGGAAAAAAATCGATCGAACCTCTAAAGTTAGCCGTTCGTTAAGGGTTTTACTGCCATCTCCACCGTTCGATTAACCAATAGCATACATACAGAGAAAGAAGCTTACAGGGTTTGGACCCATTGAAGGGGGACGTCGGGGGAGGCGATGACGACGAGGTCGGCGTCGACGCCGAGCCGCGTCAGCGACCGCATCATCACCCGCGTCGCCACGTAGAACTCGTAGTCCCTCGGCGTTCCCATGTACATCATGGCCGCGTACGCGTGCCGCCGGCCCCCGCCTCCCTCCGCCCCCGCCGCGGCCGCCAACGCGAGCACGAACACCACCACCACCACCGCCCGCCGCAGCCATCGCTCCCACCTCTCGTCCATCTCTCTCCTCATCGAATCTCAAAACCAAACCGAAGGAGAAGAAGGATGCGGAGGAAGCGCGATAAGACTGATTTATAAGCAAACAAAAGGGGAGGGTCTGGGTCGGAGACTAAACTAGCTGTGAACACTTCGTTTCTTTCTATGTAATCTCCGCTAAGAAAGCGATCGGACATTTCGTCGAACACCTCACGCCTAAAACTGTCTTAAGACCCAATTCATAGGGAACGACCCAGGCAAGCGCGGAGGGGGCAAAATTATAATTAGATATGCGCCCAAACCCATCATTTATGATGGTGAGGTGGAGCCCAATGCTCCGTCCAATTGGCTAATCGGTCGTCGGGTGAGATGGGCGACCCGCGTCCGTTACGAGTGGGAATACCACAATTGCGGTGGTCAAAGAAGGTTGGCCAAGTCGCGTGCCGCTGGCGGTCCGGTCCCACTTGCCAAGTCAATTACATCGCGTATTGCGACGACCAGGCGTGGCAGGTACGAAAATTGATTCTAACGTCATCTAGAATACAAAGTATATATATATATATATATATATATATATATATATATATATATATATATATATATATATATATATATATATATATATATATATATATATATATGTGTGTGTGTGTATATATATATGTATGTATATAAAATAAGCTATATGCAAGGATAGACCTGTAAGACCTCTTTTTTAGTAGTAAAGAAAGGTATCATGGACTCGGCCCATATTCCAAGTCATTTTGATGTTGACCAAGAGGCACTAAAATCCATGATTGAGTTCAATTCAATTCAATTCAAGTAAGAACGGGTCGAGTTTAGAAGGAAAGTAAGAACACAAAGGATGGACTCGGATTCAATGTGATTCGATTCAAGCAATGGATAATGTTGTCTTCTTAAGTGCAAACGATCGTCTTAGAATGAGCTTGACTTGCCTCGAAAGAGAAGGTGGTTGTATAGAGGAAGCGACCTATATATATATATATATATATATATATATATATATATATATATATATATATATATATATATAGCTAGACGCAAGGCCCATATTATGAGGAAATATTAGGATGATTTTTTGTTTGGAAATGACTTTTAATTTATTGTTAGAGTGCTTATAAGGGTATTTATTTTATTCTTTTGACAAATAATCATTTTCAAATTAGATCGAAAGATCAATTCAAATTTTTTTTTTCATATCTGATTAATTATGAACAATTCTATCATGGAAATATAGTGTGTATGTGTATTTATTTATTATGATGTGTAAAAATATGCTCCCAATCCAAGTGAAAAGCTGGGATGATATAATATCGTAATTCTATAGGATTTCGAATACAAAATATGAATCTAAGCAAATAATTTTCACATTATAATTATTATATAATTAATCAGCTCACAGGACATATAACATATTCCAAACCATAACTGTTGAATAGATTGATCATATAATTCAATTCATAATTGATCCATCATGTTTTTATCAAGACATAATCATATGGACAAACCATAGCTCAGTAAACATCGTGACTCACATGCTAGTTAAAACTTATCATAAATAAATATTACTTTTAAAATATATAATATTTTATATGTTTAATATATGTTTTTGAAATATGCATAGATATCATAGACTTTTCTTAAGTTGATACAATTTATTAAAATTTAAACTTAAGATATTTGAATATCAAATCCATCATTAATTTACAAAACATCGGTTTCATATATATTTCAAATCATGACTTCTTAATGATATTTTTTAAGATAAAATATCTTTAAATATTTTTTTCATAATGAAAATATAAGTATAAATAATATAACTACCATAAAATTTTCACAAATAAACATAAAATATAGTTAAGGGTTTATAAACATAAATATAACTAATATGTACATGATTGAACAAAAAATCGTACTAGTATTAATGACTATGACTACATTATATCTTACGATAACGCTCAAAACTATGTATAACCCTATATTGTAATTAACATATATCTCTCGGTATCAAGGTTCATAAAAAACTAGTTATAGAACAAATATCAATATTTAACCCGATTATAATCATACTCCCTAAACAGCTGTCAATTCATGAAAAATAACACATTAAATAAATTTTTTTACCTATTTTTTCAAAACTACATATTTTTATTATCTTTTTCAAATATACTACTGAATGAATATTTTCATATATACAGCATAAATTAATAAATATTTATAACATAACAAATAACTGTTCAAACGATATGGCTTTTCAAATCTTCAACATATAAATCTTTTTACAATGCTTTGAGATAATAAAATGACTCATAATTTATAAATTATAAAAAATATAAAAAATATCAAATTATAAATTATACAAATTATAAATCTTTTCTTTTCTTTCCTTTCTTCTCTTTGTTCTTTCTCTTCTTCTGCTCTCAGCCTATCCTTTATTTCTCCCTTTTCAATTTTTCCGTTTTCTTCTCCTTTCCTCCTCCTTCCTTTCTCTTCATTCTTTCCTTTTCCCCTCTTCTTCTTCCTCTGTTCTTCTTCTGTGATTTCCTCTTTCTTTTTCTTCTTTTCTCTCTCTCTTTTAATTCTTCTCTCCCACACGCTCCCACACTTTCTTTCTCTTTTCCTCACAAAGGTGCACAACACTTTTGTAATTTAGTCCCTGTTCATCATGTATTTCCTGTTCATCATAAATTTAGGAATATTACACTTGTAATTGATTTGGAAGACAGTGTTCTCCAAACGTAGTAGAAATTCTCACATTTTTAGCTATTCAGCAATTTCCAATTTCAATTATCAATGAGGAAAATAGTGGTAGCCAATTTGGAAGAGCAGATAGAGATGTTCGTTTTATTGTTGTTTTCACGCCTTCTCTCCACCTAACGTATTGCTGGGCAAATAAGCTTCATGCTAAGTTCCAAGATTCCAGCTAAAGATAGCTAGCTGCAAGAGGTGGTAAAAAAGGAGGCATACATGAGAGCTTGTTTGAACATTACATCGTGCGGAGTGCAGCACTACATCGAGTTCTGTAATCTGCAAATGGTGTCACAACTCAGATGAAATAGTATCGATTTGGAAGATTCACACGTCTCGGCTGAATACAACAAAAGTATACCTGATTTTGATGTCTCTGTTCTTCTCCAAATCCTATAGACTCGAGCGAATACCTGTGGTTTCAAACCAAAGTCGAAGCAATCGACTAAAGCAAACTACCGATGAGTAAGAAGAGCAAGTGACGAATGAGAAGCTCAGATGTCACTCATAGCTCGAGCTCGAGGAGTGTCGTCTTCGTGGCAGCAAAAAGATGAGGTTGGTAATGGAGCAGAGCGATGGGGCTCAGTCCTCGGTCGCTGGCTTGCAGCAAAACCGGGTGCTGAAGAAGAGCAAGAGAGGTCCACGTGGTCTCGGCCAATTCAAGATCCAAAACCCCATCTGCAGATCCGGCATCATCTGCCCCACGGTGCATCAGGAGTTGCAAGTGACAGCTCTTCTTCACATGGCCTCGACTCAGCTCGAAACGAGCTTTTCCTCCCTCTTCTTTCTCGCTCTTGCTGTCAGCTGCTGAGCTGCATCTTTTGTCCCAATAGCCACAAAACATGAATAGGAGCTGCTGCTGCTGTTAATTAATGATCATGTTCATTCCATTTATTCTTGCTCTGCTACCTATCTGATCCTCCAGTGGGGTGTCGTGATGGCACAATGCATGATGGTGATGGTGATGTTGATTCTGACAGTGAAGTTGTAATATCTCAAAAGAGGATTTCCACAACTCTGTGGACATGCTGCCATGATCAGTTTAGAGGATGGATGCTTTTTTTACTGTGAACTGTGTGGCTGACAGCTAGAGATGTTTTGTTGAATGAAATCACCAACATCATAGGCAAAGATTTAGCAGGAAAAGAAATTCTCAACATGTTTGGCATGCAATATAAACAAGTGATTGATGATATTTTGCTCCACCAAACTGTTAAAATGAGTTAGATTTGCTCTGATATTTCTCGATATAAATATTTTCCGCAGCAACAAAAGTAGATTTCTGTATCTTCTTGTACAACTATAATGCACTCTCATAAAAATGATATGAATTCTCGTTAATATTTTTATTAATATTAAGGTTGTAAACCAACACCCTGACAGCAAGAACATGCCACTTGCTGTGACATCTTTTTCTGGGTATATATTACTATAAAGAAATCATCTGCCACCTGCCATATAGAACATGAGAGGCCGAGAGAGAGAGAAAAAGAAAGAGCATCTTTTGGTGCTATATTGACACATCCCAAGCACCCGAATCCCTTGGCCGGCCCCTTTGCTTCCGTCGACTGAGGCCCCGGCGGCCTGCTCTCCTCATCTCCCCCGCCGTCCTCCTCCCTCCTTGATCATCAGGTCTACCCTGCTCCGCTTCTTGAAGAGACCCTGTAAATGATGCTTGGCTGTGTGTATGTGTGTGGATCTTTCTTTCTGCTACTACTTCCTTGTGCTGTGGTTGCTGCTGACAAGTGTGCAAGCTTGCTTTCATACTGCATAGTGGCTTACATTTATGGTCAAAATCTCAACTTTTTCTCCATTCGTCATTGTCGATCGGCTTTTGTTAGATCTTATAAGTTCCTCAACTTTTGTGTGTGGATCGTTCTGCTACTACTTCTTTGTGATGTAGTTGTCGTTAGCAAGCGGGTGATATTTCTTTCTTGCTCCATAGTGCCTTGCAATATCGTCAAAATTGCAACTTTGTTTCGCTTGTCATAGTTATTCCAGTTTTGTTAGATCTTCTGATGTTTTTTTGTTTTGTCATGCAAAAAACAGTTCTTTTCCTTTTTCCTCTTTCTCCAGCATCATTTCTTCTTCTTTTTTTTTTTTCTCTTACTGCCTTGATTTAGTAAGCATTTCCTGTTCTCTGTGCATTCACTCCCTTATGTGCATTGTTCAGTAAGTTTTGTTTTGTTTGTTTGGTTTTCTCTTAGAAGTTGGTTTCTCGGTATGATGTCAGTTTCAAGTCATTGCTCAGATTTTTAGATTAAAAATACTGTTGTTTAACTTTCTAGTAGAATGTCGGTTTAATTTTTAAAGATGTTTTCTGCTTCCATTGTTGTGCATTCATAAGTGACTGCCTGTTGGTGTCAGTTTCAAGTCATTGCTCAGATTAAACATACTGTTGTTAACTTTCCAGTAGGTCTAATTTTTAAAAATGTTTTCTGCTTCCATTGCTATGCAATCATAAGTGACTGCATGTCGGTATCTCAACTCATTGCTCAGATTTTTAGATTAAGAACACTGTTTGTTAACTTTCTAGCATAACATCATCCAATTTTTCAAAGATGTTTTCTGCTTCCCTTGCTGTGCAATAATAAATGACTGATCCAAGTGATGCAGCCACTTAGGTGACTATCTTTAATCTGACTGGTGCTTGTCCGAAATTTTTGTCATGCTGCATGAGGTTCGACTATGAACTATCAGGATCATTGAGCATTGGACCTTCTCAACCCAACATTCTCTCAATTTGTTGCTTATCTTTGACCCTGTAGTTGGGGGTGCTTAATTTTCCATGGTTGTTGCTGACATGTGGTTGGTCCTAATGATTATCCAAAACAATTACAAAGATCTAGCATATATTAGCAAAAATCGACTTGATTTCTTGTTTCTGTCTTCCCTTTGTTCGTGAAACATCAGCGTTTGTACCTCTTCTGTTTTGAAGAATTTTGTATTTTTATACGTTGGGTGTCTATTGCCCCTAGCAATATCAGTGGCAAGTTTATTACTCTGAGTTACCGGTCTGCTTATCCTTCAATGTTAGACTATAGCATCTCCATTTTATCAGATGAGCACTCTCTCTATATAATGTATATTTATCTAGTACAAGCCTTGCCCAGGGCTGGTTTGAAAATAATTTCAAATTGTTTTCATATATCCAGATCTACATCTCATTCATCGTGCTATATAAAGATGTGGATTAGGCTTATGACTACATGCTGTCAATGAATGAATCTGTGTCTTTCTGACCTTTATACACACATCACTCTTCGACTTGTTTAACAATTACGTTTGTGGAGTCAAGTTGGGTACATAGTAGTGGGAGTCAAGTACACCAAGCTACCTGATCACAAATGTTGCAGAAAATGAAACAGTTTGTTGATCATTTTGTTTTGCCAAAATTCAGGTACCAATCATGTCTGATCTGCAAGCACCTCTACGACCCAAAAGAAAGAAAGTCTTGGTGGATTATCTGGTCCAGTTCCGATGGATTGTTGTCATCTTTGTTGTGCTTCCAGTCTCTTGCTTTATCTATTTCAAACTATTTCTGGGCGATGTGAAATCCGCAATGAAATCTGAAAAGCGTCGCCAGAAGGAACATGAAGAGAACGTGAAGAAAGTTGTAAATCGCCTCAAGCAGAGAGATCCCCAGAAAGATGGTCTTGTGTGCACGGCCAGGAAACCATATATTGCTGTTGGCATGCGTAATGTTGATTATAAACGCGCAAGACATTTTGAAGTTGATCTCTCTGCATTCAGAAACATTCTCGAGGTTGATAAAGAGC
Source organism: Musa acuminata AAA Group (assembly GCF_036884655.1). Lineage (NCBI taxonomy): Eukaryota > Viridiplantae > Streptophyta > Magnoliopsida > Zingiberales > Musaceae > Musa > Musa acuminata. The sequence continues at coordinate 30,769,025 of NC_088330.1, forward strand.
GAATGGTTGCTAAGGTGGAGCCACTTGTTAATATGGGCCAGATAACTAGATATACAGTTCCTATGAATCTTGCACTTGCCGTCGTTGCAGAGCTTGACGATCTCACTGTTGGTGGACTGATTAATGGTTATGGCATCGAGGGGAGCTCACACATTTATGGGCTCTTTTCCGACACAGTTGTTGCCATGGAAGTTGTCCTTGCGAATGGCCAAGTAGTGAGGTGCACAAAGGATAACGAATACTCTGACCTTTTCTATGGAATCCCTTGGTCGCAGGGAACTCTCGGTCTCCTAGTTTCTGCTGAGATAAAACTAATACCCATTAAGGAATATATGAGGCTTACCTATACCCCATACCGTGGAACCCTGAAGGAACTTGCACAGGCTTATGCGGATTCTTTTGCACCCAGAGATGGAGATCCGTCGAAGGTTCCAGACTTTGTTGAGGGAATGATCTATAATCCAACGGAGGCTGTGCACATGACTGGGAGATATGCCTCTAAAGAAGAAGCGAAGAAGAAGGGTAATGTCATCAACAACGTAGGGTGGTGGTTTAAACCTTGGTTTTACCAGCACGCGCAGACAGCACTCAAGAAGGGTGAGTTTGTGGAGTACATACCCACTAGAGAGTATTACCACAGGCACACGAGATGTTTGTATTGGGAAGGTAAGCTGATCCTGCCATTTGGAGACCAGTGGTGGTTCAGATGGTTTTTGGGCTGGTTGATGCCTCCGAAGGTTTCTTTGCTCAAGGCCACTCAAGGTGAATCGGTTAGGAACTACTACCATGATATGCATGTGATCCAGGATCTCTTGGTTCCTCTGTACAAAGTTGGAGATGCTCTAGAATATTGTCACAATGAAATGGAGGTAATTATCCATGACTTAGTAACATGGTATGGAATTTTGCTAATATGCATTTGTTTAAGTTGGATTTAGTACTTGCAATGATTCTAAAATATTGCCAACCATGGACAATATATGAACTAGAAATTTCGTGTCATGCTATGGATCAACTTGCATTGATGGAACATTAGCAGTTCAAGTTACCATTTAGTGATGCCTGCTACATATAATTGATAAAGAGTTGGCCTTCATTTGTTGCCATTCAGGTTTATCCGATATGGCTCTGTCCACATCGGTTGTTCAAGCTTCCTGTGAAAACCATGGTGTACCCAGAACCAGGCTTCGAGCATCATCACCGACAGGGAGACACGAGCTATGCCCAAATGTTCACGGACATCGGGGTGTACTATGCTCCAGGTCCCGTGCTCCGCGGTGAGGAGTTCAACGGTGCCGAAGCTGTCCGCAACCTCGAGGAATGGTTGATCCAGAACCACGGGTTCCAGCCACAGTACGCCGTCTCCGAGCTCACCGAGAAGAACTTCTGGCGGATGTTTGATGGATCGCAATACGAGCACTGCCGCAAGAAATATGGGGCGATCGGGACCTTTATGAGTGTCTACTACAAGTCCAAGAAGGGGAAGAAGACGGAGAAGGAGGTGCAGGAAGCTGAGGCCGAGATCCTCGAACCGGCCTATGCAGAAGAAGTTTAACATCTGACCAACTTGAGGATTTCAGAATCAGCATAACCTCTTCGAGTCCCGATGAACTTTTTGTGTGTGACCACTTGTGTGCTTGGCTATTTGCTGCTGTACTGTCTGTTGTAGTTGAACTTGTTTAACTCTTAGGGTTGCCCATGTTTGACTATGCTGTCTTCAATTTCTCTACCAACTATTATTACGTGACTTGTTGTTTATAGTGTGCATTCTGCATGCCCAGATGGGATGAGGGTGTTAAGCTGTGGAATTGGAATGGATTAGAGTTAAGAACTTGGAAGAACATGCTGAAAGAGACAGGACATGAACCCTAATTGTTCATCAAGAAAAAGAAAATAACATTTGAAAAGCAATAATTAGGAGAGAAACAAATTCTGGAACCATTTTACAACGAAACTTTAATTGATAATAATGTTTTTAAAATGCATTATTTTAATGATATATGCTAATGAAAATTGAATTGTTATACATAAATGTGTTAAATTTAAACAGTATTTAATAATCCTTATCTAAAGTGATTAATTGCGATTTTTTTTATGAATCTTAACGTGAGATCTTAGTATTTGGAGGGATTCGAGAGAGATGCAACATCAAACATTTTAAGAACGAAAACATAATTATTTGTAAGAGGGTAAACAGGCAAAAGTTTCCGTAAATTATCATTATTATTATTGTTATTATTATCATCGTTCTAAGGAAGGAGATGGGCGGGAGGAGCCGTGGAGACGACGGAGCCGAGCGACCGACGCGCCGTGACTCGCGCCCTTTGCACGCCCTTTACCCGACACGGCCTGAGTCAAACCCGATCGACTCGGCCCGCATCCCACACCTTCCCCAACCCCACCTCGGTATGCGCCGTCGTCCTCCACACCCCCCCGCCGTTCCCCACCTCCGATCTCACTGGCCCCACCCTCCCCTTCTCCACGTGGCATATGGCCCACAGGAACCGTGGTAGGTAGTGCTCGAAAGTCAATTTGAGGGCAGTCAAAAACTATTACGAACAACTCGATCTAACTCAACGTAAACATTGCTTCTTACTTGTCCTCTTAATCGCTTAACAGATCTAATTAAACTTCCAGCATAGATATATGTAAAGATTAACTTAATCCAGCATTGACTTCTAGACAATTGCAGGGTTTTAAGCCGTCAACTTCCGTAAGACTTCTTTGTTTTCTGACTTGGTATTAGTATACAGTGGGGGCAGGAAACCTGTTGTAGCCGACAAAATTGCCTAATTCCCTGTTAACTCGGTCTCACTATAGAAACATGAGGGGCCCTCAAGTCCTCCTTGGGCTTCACTCCTTCAACACCATGTTCTCTTATATATGATGCTCCCACTGAAGCCTCTCAGTTTCCTCTTCCCTGGTTCTGTCAATGGAGGAGTAGTGGAAGGATTAGACAAAGCAGTACACCCTTCCATATCTCCTCCTTTCTCTCTGATTTCTCTCTGGTTTGCTATAGTTTTCCATGTCTTCTTAGAGGAAACACTGCCGTCACTTCACGTCGATCCCATGCGAGACTGCATTTAATGCCGCCGTCTACAAATACTCTTTGATCGTCGAACTCTCAGACTCGGCAAAACATGTCTTCTGTTGCTCTTTTCTTCCTCCTCCTGTCAGCTCTTTCTATCGCCGCATGCAGTGCTCGACATCTGAGGATGACTGCCAAAGATTCAGACAGTTCATATTATATATCCAACGAGGTTGGTGCAACTCCGTTTACACTATCAAGTACCAAGGCTTCTTATCGTTGTTGAGATGCCATTAATCTCATTCTCTTGTTTAGGCTTTTCCGAAGGTGATCGTTCTTGATGAGTCTCCAGTCCAGGCAAGGACACCTCAATCATCCTCATCCAAAGGTGTTGCAGATGATCCGAGAGAAGACGTCGAGGGGAAGAAGGGTGCAGTAGTGTCAGGTGCTGTTCCAAACCCGTCACTTGTTGACGCTTCATGGCGTGTGCCTGGTCGTGGACTGGAGGAGCACCCTGGGTTTCATGTGGATTATGCTGAACCAAGGACCCATCCTCCATCACACAACTGATACACCCCACTCCAATGCCACTCTCTCCCCTCCTTTTTGTAAGCTTTGAACTTTGTTCCCACAAACACCGCGATAGAAACAAGTAGTGGAGTCCTACTCTTCTTCAAACATATACACATCTGATAAGCCTCACATTAGTTAGATTATACTGGCTATATGCGTTTTGTTTGCTGCAGTGGCTTAGACATCTTGTCTTTGTACATTGGATTGCACTTGAATGATAGATGAGAACTCCTTGAATTATCTCGACCATCTTGCCTACATCTTTCTACACGTAACATGGATATTTCAGGATTCCTAACAGCGATAGATTGTGCAGGAGGAGAGGTTCCAATGCCTTCCTTTCATGCTGGGCTGCCTCAAACAACAAAATCAAAGGTAAATGAGAAAGTCGTTTGCCAATCTTGGATGGGTCTGGAGAAATTAAGTACTTAGAATGCTTGCAGTTATGGAACCAATAGCTAATTATAGCATAGAGGATATGGTCACTCATGGTCTATTCCTGCACCGTCTCCTCCTCATTGAGGGTTCAAGATCACATGGATACTTAAATGCCTGCACCTGCTTCATGCATTCCTCGAATTGTATGGGATTCAAGGTGGTAATCTGTGTATTCTTCTGTAGGCGAGGCTGGAGAAGCGAGTGCGAGCATTGCGAGCGAGCGAGTACAACGAAGAATACGTAGGATCCAATGAGACGGGAGTTCTCACCGACGTATCTTCAATGGACTATCCAAGAGCTCAACGAGGACCGTCGATTCACAATAAGTAGGAAGCTATCAGAAATTTGATCTTCCTCGAGGTTTCCCAAATGGAGATGTAACGCGACGTTGTCGAGCTCTCTACATGCATCATACTCTTACAACGTTGTCATGAAATATATACAGAATAGAAGATGTACTACTCCAGAAATTGCTGCATAATGTGGTCGTCAGGCGAAACCCATTGTGTTGTTTCCCCTTCTCAGAGTCTAAACAATGCAAATTGCTTATTGTATTGACCTAAATTTTATGATTTAAGACAGGAAGGTTTGATGTGAAATAAGATCATATTTTGCTTAATTATGGCTCATATTAATCAACTGAACTATCGTTGATGCACCCTACAATTGGGCTCGGAATCGCAAAGATGAGATTTTGCGGCCCATGAAACATACACCGCAGGTGCGTCCGCCAACGAACCCGACCCGAAAATTCATATTCGGATCCACTTTTGGATCCGACGCTTTTATCGGTTTCATTTTTGGTGTAGTTCCGATCCGATATGTCACTGTAACCATCGAAGCGAACCGCCCACGGTTTTCGAGTCTTCGCGATTGCCCCATAGCTTAACGGAAGAAAGCTCGAGGGAGTGAGAGAGGAGGGAGAAATGGCCGGGAGATTGAGCGGCGTGGCATCCCGCATCATGGGCGACAACGGCGTCGCCGCCCGATCCGCCGCCTCCGCATTTCGGTCGCGCTCCGGCATGGTTTGGGACAACGGCACCCCTTATCCGGAGCCCTGCATAGATCGCCTCGCTCCCACCGTCGGAAAGGTACACCGATCCTCCTGAAATTAGGATTTTGTTTCTGGTTTTCTTAGGATGAGTAATATAATGTGAGAATGGAGTCATACGTGATTCTTTGGGTTCTGGGATTTTAATCAGTACGAAGCGTTGGCGTGGCTGTGCTGAGCTTCTTCGCGTCGCTCGGTGCTGGCCGTGTGGAATGACAAAGCGTCCAAGATACCCTTAGTAAGTCGTCTCGCTTTTCTTGAATCTCAATGTTCTCTATATCGAACATCGATGCCCTGTTTTAAATTTTGCTTCTTTGCGTCGATTAGGTCACCTCAAGCACCAGAATCTTTTGTTTTTACCGTATCATGATTGGCATTAATCTTTCATTAAGAAGCTTAGGGACTACGTGTGTCTTCCAAAGTTTCAGCGATGCTCCTACTTCATCAGGATGACTTCCAACTATAAACGAATATTTGTAATATTTGAAGAATTGTACAAGTGCTGATAGCCTTTATGATTCCTACGGTTCCGTGAGCAGCATAGTATTCCTGTGTACAGCTAATTCATCTCCATATCATATACTCTTGAAGAAAGATTCACGCACTATGTTGTTCAAAGTTCATACTTCGCTACATTGGAAAGCAGTCAAGGGAAAGAATAGCAGAACAGACCATTCCACATAGAACACCATCAGGGCCAAATTGGGGTTGTCCTTGTAGTTCCTTCAGGTGGCTTGTAAAGATTTCATCAAGGAGCTGAAAATTTCTTTTGTATGACATCACATATATAAGGCAGGACATATATATGTGAGACTATGTATGGAAATAAAAAGGGGTTTCTTTTGTAAGCCAAATATAGTTCGCAGAAGGAACTTGGTTGAGATTACAAGCCAACTGAACTAAGAGCACAAGGTTTTTGCACATAAGAGCTTAGTTTTGTGTTACTTTATCAGTTTATTATTTAAAACCAAATTAGATTATACTCTCAGTTAACTTAAGCACCTAATAAAAAAATTAGAAATAAGGTTTTGTCCTCGAAAACTGGATATGTTTTGAAGTTACAAGTTTTTCGCAAATGTCAAATAAATTGGACGGGTCATTATGTAAAACAGGCATCACATATTTACATTTGTTTATGATTTGGATGAAACTTGTCCTGATGCTTTATTAGTCAATTCCATCACATGAATACTATTAGTAGTTTTCTCATCATATGGTCGATCATTGTTGTCATGTTGTTCCAAGCAGTCGTTTGGGTGGTTGGTTGTTACCTCCTAGGTAGGATATGCACCTCAAGATGCCTGGGCCATAGATGGTAGATCATTAGTGTTTTCGGGAAGTTTCTTGGGTAGTTGGTTTACCACCTAGGTAGTGATCACTCCTTCAGACTAGTTGTTTGAATGGTTGAGTTATCACCTAGGTGTCAAATGTGCACTGGGACATCTAGGTGTTACATAGTTGGTCATTGGTGTTAGAGGTAGTTGCATGGTGGTTGGTTACGCCTAGGTAATAAATCTGTCTTAGGGTGCCTAGGCAACATACAATTTGTCATTTTTATTATGGCCAATTTCTTGGGTGCTTGGTCGACCATGTGTCATTCAGGAGGCTCAAAGTGTTCGATCCGCATCTACATGTGAAGACACAGATGCATGTATATATTATTATACATGTTCCCTGATCATTGGAGTGCATAATGCAAAATGCAAGCTTTTGGACACTCTTGTCTTCTCGCAAAATTGCTTATGTAGTAGGTAAGTATGCATTGTGACACCTTGGTGGTACATGGCTGTTCGTTATTGTATGAGCAGTGGCACAGGTTGTAGGGATGCCTATGTAGTAAATGAGTCTTAGGATGTATTGGAGATTCAATTGAATTGTCATGAGCGTACATTGTCATATTCTTGGGTTGTTTGATACCACTTACGTAGCGTACATTCCACATGCTTAGGATATTGATTTCAATATTGGCATATGTATGTTGTTAGACACTCATGTGTCATTGTAGTTGGATCTTATTAAAGGTAAACAGATGCCTAGTGCACTATTATGTGAGTGTACAATGTTCCAGCTTTGAAATTTCCAACCTCTGCTGATACTCTGACTTGATTGTTGTCCTAGTGCAATTGGCCTTATTAGATCATGTTAGTTTTTGAGTCGGTGTGTCCGTTGAGAAGGAAGAGAAATAAGGGTGATGATATGATACAGGATACATGTTTTGATACCAAATCTGATTCTGACATGTAATAATAGGAATACACTTTTCATTCATTCATTTGTTAATCTTTCTGATTATAATCTCTTTTGGCTCTTTTTATAAACCTCTTAAGTACATGAAATAAAAAGGAAAACCGTGAAAATAAGAAAATTACATCAAGATAAATCTATCAATTTTTTTTCTTTTTCTGGGGAAGATGAATTTTCAAATTTTTGTTGGCAAATAATTTTATTCATTAATAAGATATTTGATTGATAAGCTTTCTTTTTTGTAAAATGTTCGATCATGATGAAATTTATTTATAGGCCACTTCTCATTTCTGTTATGTAATTAGCAACCAAGCTTAAAATTTGTCTCCTTCCTTTTTTGTCTGGCTTTCTTTCTTTTTATTCTCTTTAAGATACATTGGTAACTAATGAGATCCCCCCCTAAATAAATAAATTTATTTAAAAAAATAATAAATAAAAAAAGTCCAGCATTAGGATGAGAAATCACCTTGTTTGTATTCTAGGAAGGAGATACCTTGTCTGTCATTTGAGAAAAATGTGTCTCATTTATTGTGGGTGATCAATCTTTATAGTCAACTTTGGGGCTTGTTGTCTCCAAAGACTGTGGCAATGCATATACTAGTTAATAGCAATTCTTCTACGTGATATTGTGAGTTTGAGATGTTCTTACTTAGGACCACGAAGAAGGCAACAGATGATGGTCGCTCCTTTTCTCTAATGGCAAGCCTAGGTGTAACAGTAAGGTAACCCTTTTGCTACCTGAATGATCAGGTTTGAGTTTGCTTGCAAACTAGGTTTCTTCTCCCCCTAGTTGAACCAAATTCATTTTGGTAGCTCATTAAAATCACTTGTCGATTTGCCTGGAACAGGTTGAGGTTGTAAAATAATTGACTTTAAGCCTGTTGTTACCAAAGATTAAGTAGTATTGCAATTACTTGTTAATAACAGTGCTTCCATGTGATTTTGTGTTTGAGGTGACCCGAGAAGTGTGCCACAATCAAATTCTGCCAATATGACTGTTCAATATATGCAGCTTCACCCTTCCAAGTAGAAAAGATGTTTTCATTACTTGAACCTCGGTAACAAAGAGTAACCTTACTGTGGTGCCAGGGCTCGTCCTTTAGGACTTTAATAGAACTCACATGTAGAATTGATCATGCGTCCTTTTGACAATATAGTGACTAGAACCTATTTTTATTCCTTCTAGAGCTGACAAGGAGGGGCTTTAGATTTGGTATCACTTGTTACAAGTAAACTATCACAAGTATCAAAAGTTGGTACACCTGAAGCTCTATGAGTCTGTGTGTTTGTGCATAAATCTACCATATACAGCATGGATACCAACAATTTTATTGAAGGATAGATCAGGATAGGACCAATGAAAATGCATGAACATGCTTCTAAAGCATAACGATCTATGCTACCATTATATTCCTCATAGCAGGCATGCATGGTTGCAATAAATTAGTCAAATGATAGGGTTAATTATATATTATTCCTTATAATTAATTATGATTAGCATTCCGATCCTTATACTTTAAAAAATAGTATTGTAATTCTTAAAAGTGAAACATTTAACCTCAATTTGTAAACATATTCTTATAAAAAAAAAGTGTATAAAAGTGTTGAGATAATATGGGTGGGATATTTTAATTGGTGCTTTCATTCCTTTCTCATGTTCGATCAAATGCGGCAATCAGAATGCCATGCACGAATCTCATGTTCCTTGCAGATCTACACGATTAAAAGATACACTAAATGCTTGCACAAAATGGTGCATTATCACTACTCCATCAACCAGACTGCTTCGTAGAACACCAATTGCTTTCTAGAGCTACTTTGTGATCGCAGCAGCAGCAAAAACTAGAAGCGAGCAAGACCTGGAGTTGAGATTGGGCGAGCAGGTGCTGAGGGTGAGCAGGTTGGAAAGAGGAGGGGAGGAGAAAATCAACTACGGCGAGAAGTTTATAAAAAGTTAATAATTAAAAAGATAATAAAATTATATTTTTATCTTTTCCTTTTATATCCTTTTTGCACGTGATAACACGTGTGATTTTTTCCGTTGATGAAGTTAACGATGTAAGGAGAATTATGGTTAAATATTTCACTTTCATAGGTGTAGGAATCCTATTGCTACTTTTTAAAGTATAAAGATCATAATACTAATCATGATTAACTACAGTGGTAATCTATAATTACCCCCAAATGATATGATATTTGAATGCAAGATCTTAAACCATTTTGTGTGTTCTGTCTTGTTTTAAGTAACTTTCTTTCAACAAGTGCTAATGAAATCTTGAAGTTCTTTGGTCGGTAAATAGATGTGTCATTATCTATATCGGATCTGACTCATTGGCAGCATCAACTCATGGGTCGTGTGACTCACCGTGGGATGTCAGTCTTGTTGTATTAGTTATTGTGTAAATCAATATTATTGATCTGTTGCTTGGATGTTAACAACAGCAAGCACCTAATGGTCCATGCAACTGCAGGATTCTTCACATTTCAAGAGGCAAATTGGAACAATCTTTTGAGACTGAGTTCCCTGATCGTGTCAAACATCCTACTACGTATGTTGTTGTTTCAGAACTTTTCATGTGGTGATCAAGAGTCTAGATTATTTGGCCAATAAGGAGTTCCACTAATTAACTTATGATATGATGCTGGATTGGGAGTCCCCTAGTGCCAATATATTTCAGTGATTTGCAACAATGCTAAAGAACTTGGATTTTATCTCCAATGACCATTCTTGAAGCAAAACTCTTTGGCATCAGTTTGCATGCTTGATCTCTTTGCATATAAACTAGGTTGTGAAAGAACTCATAATTCATGATTAGTTTGATAATTGACTACAAGATGGATCAGTTTTTAAGAGCTATGGGAAGTAAGTGATTGAACTAATTCCAAACCCAAAAAAGAAATTGAGATAAGGCTTTCTCTAAATAAAGCTTCTAAGCTTTTGAAAGAAATATGTATATTATAAATTTCACAGTGAAGCCTTTGAAAGAAATATACATGCTCCTCTTTTTATTCCTCCAATCTCATAAACTTGGAAAGTTAAATTCTTCTTTGCAAGAATCAAAATATAGGGAATCTGCATGAGTTAACATCCGTCTCTCTTTTTTACACAGACAAAACTGACACCACTCAAATAATTTTCTAATCCATCAGCCATGTAAGAGCGGGAGGATTAAGGAGAATGAAGTCTGGTTGGTAATATAAATGTCACAAACCATAAATATGATATTTTTCATTCTTAAACGACCTATATCAACTGTAAGAACATGCAAGAGTTGTGTCCAACGAGTCGAAGAACTCGTTGATCTCGGTGAATAGCGAGAGCGTCGCAACGCCTTGGTCATTGCCCTTCTCTAGATTGTGTTACAGAGGAAAGTTTCACGTAGAAATGGTTTTATCTTTTTCACCACTCTTGCATAATTGGAGACGCACATGACATGCACAGGTAGCAAGCTTCACTGACGACGATGAGACCACTACCGGCCAAGGTGGGGATGATGAGGCAGACGACAATATCGTTGCCGGCCAGGGCGGGGATGATGGAGCGACAAACGAGCAACGAACGAGCAAGTGCGTCGAGTGAGGGGGCAAGTGACAGGTGAGAGGGCAAGTGATGGGCAAGCAATCAGGTTGGAAAGAGGAGGGGAGAAGGAAATCAAAAAAAGTTTATATAAAATTAATAATTTAAAATATAATAAATTATATTTTTATCACATCTTTTTTGTACTGTGATAACATGTGCGATTTTTTGTGTGAAAGAAGTTAATAACGTAAAGCGAATTGAGATTAAATATTTCACATGGACAAATTCTAATATTACTTTCAAAATATAGATATTATAATATTATTAATTATAGAAGATAATATATAATTATTCACATCTTTTCTCTTCCTTTTATTATTGGGCATGTTGGACTACTCCATCTGAAATTGTGGATCTTATGCAGGATTATTATTATTCATTACATCAACCTGACCTTTTTAAAACAGACACTAAATGCATGCCAGATCAATAATTTGCAAGGTTGTCCACCACTCCATCCCACTGCATCACAACTGACGGAGACCTCTCATTTGCAAGATCGTCAATTCCGTTAACTGGGTCATCCATGCATGCATGCAAACCGGATCGACATCGATCTACTTGTCGCCATGCATCACGGGGTGGTTTCAAGGAACCATGCACAGGGCAGCAAAATAACAACTCGATTCATAAGCTGTGGTGGTGTCACGAGAGTCGTACGACCCCATTTAATAACCTCGTTGGGGATTGCTTCCGAGTCTCGATGCCGGTGCCAACCCTCGGCTTTTCTGTTGTTCACACCGGTGGGGTCCTCCCCATGTGGAGCCCGTTTATATATCTTCAGATAATTCCGGATCAACCATCGAATTAGTCTGTGTTGTTTGTTGATTGGATTACCAACGATTTTGTCTTCAATTGATGTGTCACGTCGATCACCGTCGGCCACTGCGACATATCTGCTCTACCATGCAGCAAAGGAAAGATACATATGATCAAGAGGTCAGACGAGCATTTCCAAGAAACAATCTTTAGGATAGTAATTTTCACACGTACGTTGATGGTGACTGCACGAAGATTTTCCAAAGTTTTATCTTTAGATTGTACAGTAAGTACTTGAAGAATGCGCATCGAACGCATGCAGGATCATCATATTCTTCGTGAGAGTTGGCCGATATAAACATTTGTTCACTTGTAGGGGGCAAAAACTATAGACTTCATAGTTTGAGTAGGGTTAGGTTTTAGTCTAAATTTTGTGGGGATAATCACTATTATCTACAACAACATATATAAAAAGTCTTTGACGATGATCTCACAATCATGTATGCTTGCTTACCGTCCTGTATGTTTTTTGTATCGATACAGAAAATGAGCTGGAAAAGTCAACTGATGCTTGCTGTAAACCTTTACGTACACACGGGTGTTTCCCACTGCTGCTACATGTATGGCCAAAGCATGGTGAAATAAATAGTCGTTACTGGGAGCTTCACACGTATCGATATGTATGTTGCTAAGTAGAAGTTGAGGTTGTAATAGGTGACATGAGATACAGCATGAAGATCGAGGGTGACATGTAGCATTGTATAACGCAAAGACTCTCTCTATTTTTCGTAGTTTAAGTTTCAGAATTTAATAAGAGCCACGTGATTTCCATGTCTATTACTGATGAAGATGCAAAGACTAAACGAACAAGAACAAGCAAGCACTTACTGGTGTTCACTGCCGCATGAGAGGTAGGTAACAAGTCGACATGCAACTTGCTTCCGTCGGATCACCAGAATTATTGCCAGCTAAAACTCCTTGCCCATCCATTTCATCATCCACATGGCTTCCCTTGTCATCTTCCCCTGCAACAGCTGCACCAAGCATTAAGTAACGTCCACATGCAGCAGCTTCTTCTCTATAAATACCTCGGCACTCCACCTCCAAGCTATCCATCACAACCACTTGCAAGTGTTCCTAGTGAGTTGTTTCTGAGAAGCCATGGCGTCCAAAGCCTCAGCTTCCCTTGGCCTCTTTTTTGCCCTCAACCTCCTCTTCTTCGCACTCACCAGTGCCTGCGGCACCACCTGCCCCACGCCCACCCCGAAGCCGTCCTATGGTAAATGCCCCATCGACACCCTGAAACTGGCCGCCTGCGCCAACGTGCTCAACGGCCTCATCACCATCGGCATCGGCAAGTTCCCCAAGCAGCCATGCGAGTGCTGTACTCTCATCGGCGGCCTCCTCGACCTCGAGGCCGCCGTCTGCCTTTGCACCGCCCTCAAGGCCAACATCCTCGGCATCAACCTCAACGTCCCCATCGACCTCAGCCTGCTCCTCAACTACTGTGGCAAGGACGTCCCCAAGGAGTTCCAGTGCCCTTGAGCCCGTCACCCATCGTCTCCGTCATCTCTATATCCTTTCCGTTCATGTGAAGGTCGTCAAGTATGGTGTTCGACGCGCGTGTTAGTTATCTCTCTTTTCTACGGGAGAATTTGGTTTGCTTTCGATGTTTCAAGATATATGATGGTGAGCAAGTGTTGGTGTATTAATGTACTTGTTATTCTTTGTTGATTCCAAGGTTGTGCAATAATATATTTGTTGTGACAATGCGTCATTAATCGAGTCACTAATATATATATA